>NC_140297.1:155096094-155809219 GCF_964211825.1 Aythya ferina
CTCTGCTCTTCTTATGTAAAGCATATTTAAGACTGGGGCTAAAGCAAAAGGATAAGGAGCATGCCTTGAGACATAAAAGAATGATCATATTTTGACCTCAGTGGGCTTATATATCTGCAGCTTCATTATGCTGGTAATATCTAAAATTAGTTTCCAATTTTATTTGAACCCAAAGAATATTGTTCTTCTTCTTTCCCTCTAAAGCTCTGTTAAACCATACTAAATCCTTACGATCATTTAATTTGTTTCATTATATCATTAATTGTATCATAGATAAACTATGGTCCTTGTATTTGGACTTTTTATCATTAACAGTTCACTGATAGCAACCTGTGGTGCAAGTTGGATATTTGAGTTTCTTTGTAAATGCACATTAAAACAAACTTTTTCTTGTCCTAAGGCGTTGATATAAGCACACTTCGACCTGAAGTACAGAATTTCATTCTCATCTACTTCTCCCACAGACATTGAAGAGAACTTTGAATGATTATCTTCCTGAAAGAGAAATTAAAGGCAAGCTGTTTAATTACTTCGTACTTTTATCCTGGATTATTTCAATAAGTCTTGTAAGAGACTCCACTACATTTCATGTAGGCTTAACTTTAATTGTGTAATGGAAAACAGGCCAACAGTCATAATATTCAATTATTAGGAACATGTATAAGCTATGACAGTGACAGACATTAAAGTCATTCCAGTAGAGAGACATTGGCAGTGGTTGATTAACTTTTAAAAAAGCTGCTTGAATAATTAATTGGTTTCCATTCTCCGTATAATTAGTGGGTAAGTTGGCAGTACCCAGATGCATATCAAATGATATACACATCTCTCATTAAAAAAGCTATAAAGCTCATTTTGTTCCTAGAGAAAGGGAAAATCCTCTAATTTAAATGCATAAACCTCTTTCCTAACCAATGGCCAAACTTAAACAAAAGAGTTTGTGAAATTAAAAAGATGGTAAGTGTCTTTCTGTCTAGTCATGCTTATATTTACTTATATTTTGCCTTTTAGCTCTTTATCTTTTGTCTTTAATCCAGTCTCCCCTAAATTTAACAGGGAAAGTTCTATAGATTTTGATAGCATTGGTGTCCCAAACTCAAAATATCTAGTCAACTTGCTATGCAAATGTAACTGATCCTACATTTTGGTAACCTCCTTCTACACCCTATTTTGTAAGTCTCTGAATCACATAATTCAGTTATATATTGTGAATGCCATACCAAGATGTTTATTGGAAATAATGGATATATTTCACCTGACTTCAAACATCTGCAGTCTAAGGATCTACATGGTGAATAGAGGTTCCCTTTATAGTTATTAAGCCTTTTTAAAGTTAAATTCCAATGCTTATTTTAGCAGCTACTTACAGACAGGGGAAAAGAGGCTGGAGATCAGCCCCATGGAAAATGTTCTGGGACTTAATGGCAAGTTGAATATGAGTCAACAGTGTGCCCTGGCAGCCAAAATAGCCAACCATGTTCTGGGATGCATTAAGTACAGAATTGTTAGCTGGTTAAGGGAACCAATTGTCCCACTCTACCTAGCGCTGGTGAGGCCTCACCTCCAGTCCTGTGTGCAGTTTTGGGTGCCACAATATAAGGAAGACAAACTATTAGAGAGTGTCCAAAGGAGAGCTACAAAGATGGTGAAGGGCCTAGAGGGGAAGGCATATGTGGAGTGGCTGTGGCATCTTGGCTTGTTGAGCCCAGAGCAGAGCAGGCCTAAGGGAGGCCTCATGGCGGCCTGCAACTCCCTCACGAAGGGAGCAGAGCAGCAGGTGCTGAGCTCTGCTCTCTGGGGACAGAGACAGGACCTGAGGGAATGGCATGGAGCTGGGACATGGGAGGGTCAGGCTGGGTGTTAGGAAACAGCTCTGCACCCAGAGGTGGTTGGGCACTGGGACAGGCTCCCCAGGGCCATGGTTACAGTACTGAGCCTGTTGTAGTTTAAGAAGTGTTTGGACAATGCTCTCAGATATATGGCCTGATTTTTGGGTGGTCCTTTGTGGAGCAAGGAGTTGGACTGGATGATTCTTCTGAGTCCCTTCCAACTCGGGATATTCTATAATTCTATGAATGAATAAGTTGATTTTTAATTTGAAAATTTCTATGCCTTCATTTTTTATTATTATTTTTAATTATTTATTTATAGTGTAAATAAATCATTTGAAAAAAATATGCAATAATTGTTTAAAACACTACCATATTAATAAATATATTATGTATATGATCCTAATTTATGTAAATACATAAAAATGCAGGTATATACAGTAATTAACAAATACATGCACATATATTTTTGATAAGGAGTTAAAAAAATCTAACCCCCCCCCCCAAAAAAAAAGTTCATATATAAAATTGTATTTGAATCTGAGAAAGTTTGTTATAATGAATTGGGATATATTGGTTAATACCTATATACAGATATTTACGTGGTGTTATGACAAGTCGAGCTCTGATGAGGCCTTCAACTGCATTTCATTTTTCTGGAAAACAGAATATATTCTGTTATTCTTTGTTCTCTTCATGGCACGTTCAAACAAAATCAGAACTGGCATTGCTGGAGGAATAATCAGACAGGTGGCATCCAAACTAGTTTTTTATGTGTGCCCAGAGAAGACATGATGCAGCTGGCAGATTATTTTGCATGCCAGATAAGCCTGGTAAAGAAAAGAAACCCTTTCTACACAAAAACAGAAACAAATATTCAAACATATGTATATGTGTATATATATATATATAAAAAAAAAAAAAAAAAAAAAAGCAAGGACCAATGTTAAAAACAGGAAGCCTGTTCTTCTTGGATAAGCCTGTTCTTGGATAAGATTTTTGGATATTGAATATTCTTACAGAATAAACAAGGGCCTAGTGGTTCTCTTGGCAAAGCCACCTCTGTGAATGCTGTGGTTTAGCCCTAGCAGGCAGCTAAGTACCACACAGGCTAAGTACTCACTCATCCTACATGGGATGGTGGAGAGAATAGGGAAGGTAAAAGCTCAAGAACTCATGGATTTAGATAAAGGCGATTTACTAGGTGAAGCAAAAGCTGCGAACTCAAGCAAAGCAAAAGAAGGAATTCATTCGCTTTTTCCCATTGGCAGGCAGGTGTTCCACCTATTCCAGGCAAGCAGGGCTCATCATGTGTAATAGTTTCTTGGGAAGACAAACACCGTTACTCTAAGCACACCTCACCCCCATTTTCCCCTTCCTACTTCTTTACCCCAGCTTTAATTGTTGAGCATGATGCCATATGGCATGGGATATTCCTTAGGTCTATCGGGGTCAACTGTCCTGGTTCTGTCCCCTCCCAACATCTTGTGTACACCCAGCCTCCTTGAAGGCAGGGCAGAACAAGAAGCAAAAAGGCTCTTGGGTCTATGTAAATACTGCTCTGCAACTACTAAAACATCAGCATGTTATCACCACTAATTTAATCAAAAATCCAAAACACAGAATTATGTGAGCCTCTATAAAGAATATTAACTCAATCTCAGCCAAAACCATGACAGTGAACTTTGAGGAACTGTGAGATTATATGGCTTTGAGCAGTCTCTATGTCATTATGGCTATCTGAATTTCCAGAGTAACATTCAAACAAGAACATAGAGAAATATTGGACAAGATCTTAATAGACAAAAATATGGAAGATAGAACAATGCTTTACTTCAGTGGAAAATTTGGAGTCAGATGTGAGTGTAGTCCGTCTCCCAATAGTTTTCAGAATAACCATCCCAAGGTCAATTTGTTAGATAACTTTCATCTCCACTCCTCAGGCCTCACATTGTATACGGAGTTGTCATATTTGTGGGTGACTTGACCCAAACAACTGTTCAAATTCTGCTACCAAAAGTGAAGATTTTCTTTCATAAGCTATGATGGTGTCCCATGAGTGTACTGATGATAGTTCCAGCTGACAACCCAGGGACTAGTACAGAAATAGTTAACTATCCTTTGCAACACAGGTGCAAAAAGGGCTTCATATCTGTGTAGTGGTTCTTTGCATTTCTTTTGCACAATTATCGGTAATCCAATAAAGTACAAAGCAGTAGATAAAAACACTTGATATTTGATGCATTACTTTGTTGGTTGGTTGACACCTTGAATGCTTTTTAAAATATGGAATTTGATATCCACAACACATCTATCAACATGTTCTTTTATTTTGCTTTGTCTTTCTCCTTGTGAATTGTTTTTGTGCAGAACCCCACAGTCCACATGATATTTATTGTTCAGTTTTCTTATCCATCACACTGTGTGCCTTTAAATCTAAAGGCCCACAAGCAGCTTGCTTTTCCCTTTGTTGGTGGTTTGCAGACAGGGGGCTTGAGGGGGTGGTTTTATCTACCATACTAATATATTCATTTGAAGCTGTTCAGGGGTTTCTGTTCTTCTCCATATTGCTTAGTGGGGGACTCTTTAGCACATTGAATTTGTGATTTTTTCATCCTTATTTGGGCAGAAAAACTAAAGCTGTTAGAAGCCTCTTTGAAAAAACCACATGAATGCCTTTATATTGAATATTTGAATGAATCAATGTTAATTTATATTGGCTGAAGATATGCTTCATCTTTGGTTCATATTACATGCATTGACAGGTTATGCAAGTTATGTTAGGATTGACAACCATATTGTATACCACTTTCCCGTGAGGATTCATATGACAGAGGACACTTGGAATTTTATTGCAGTTTGTAGACCATACAATCATTTTTTGTTGCTGTAAAAATGAGTAGTTTTTGCATGCAGAAGTTGACATGTAAATTATTAAGATAAGAAAGGAAGTGAAAGGTTATTGCTGATTTTTTTTTTTCTTTCCAGATAAATTAAGGGACAGAGCAACAAAATGTCTTTTCAAGAATCTCCTGAAAGCATGGGGGGAAATGGAGTGCAAATTACCTAAATTTTGCATCTACACGGATCCTGCCTAGCTTGAACCTTCACATACATTTCAACCATGGGTAGATTCATAACACCAGTATGGACTAAAACAAAAGTCTAGTGCAATCTACAGCAAGATTTAAGATGACAGTCAAAAGACATAGCACACATTTACTATAGATGGCCCAGCTGTGATGCATTAAAGAGTGTCCTTAAACCATCGCTTACCTATGCATTTTTCTAATTGTTCCAAGGAAAGCAAAAACAGATTCATGTAAGTCACCTGTTTTGCTCTGTCTTGTGGGACATTAAGATATCTAGATAGAGTTTAGAAAAATTAAAACAACCAAAAAACAAAACAGTGATAGTACACAATACACAATTGCACAGAAAATGTATTTAAGAACTTCACTGTGGATGAATACATTTTAAGCAGGTATTCTGTACATGTCTCAGGAACAGATAAAAATTTCCAATGTGACTATCTTCTGTGTGGTGTACAAGACTGATAATATTCCTTTCTTGTCTTTAACCAAACATCATTTTCTACTGTATGTTATTGCACTTTAGTCTTTTTCAGTATGATCACATTAGTGTATCCTCTCTGGTTTGAATAGTAGAGGTTTCATAAGAGCAGACAAAACTTAGTTACTTGGTACCATATTCAGAGCTGAGATACAACCATATAAATAACAACATCAGCAGAATTACTCTGGGAGTAACCTGATGTGACTATGACGTGTACTGGGTACTGTACACCTAATTACGAGAACAGACTGACTGGTTGGATTGCAATTGCTTTTATGGGGAATACATCTTGTTCCTTCTACCTAAGGAGTGTAATAAAAATAAGATTATTAGAACTGTGTTAAGTTGTTATGACAACCTGAATTTAGACCCTGAAAAATTGTGTCTGGTTTCACCTGAGCATTAATAAAAACTTTCCACTTGAGGAATGCTGCTTAAATTTTGTGTAGTTGAAACCTCTGGAGAACAGCTACTATTCTCAAAACCTGCAGCTCTCATGATGATTGTGAACAGCAGAAACTAATTGCCTTGAAAAAGACCAGTAGTAGAAATGGGCAACACTCAAGGTCAGCTAATGGGGTATATGGGCTCAGGGATGTATGAAGGTACAACTATACTGGAGGTGGGTTGCTCATATAAGCTATGGAGATGTCCTTCCTCCCTACAATCCTCCTTTCTGCCAAATTTTGGAGGAAGTTACTGCCCTCTCTCAACTATACACCTTCTCACCATGCTCAGTGATTGCTCATGCTCATGCTCATTTCTCAAGACAGAACACCAGAAGATAGTATGAGGGACCTGCAAATCCTAATAAACCTGATAAACTATTTTTTTCTCTCTTTTTGTCAAAAATGGAAGAGGAGATGATATTTATCTCTTCCCCTTGTTCATGCTCACACTTTATGTCATGTCCTCAGATCAGTGAGCAAAAAGTCAGCTTCTGCCTAATTCTTGTGTTTGTGGTATTGTAGTACTGTATTTTTTTTTTCTTGTAATGTTATATACTAAGATGAACATGCAGTTTGAGAGCAGCTCTCATTTTTGTCTTCATCTTTCAATCTAAAAATATATATTTGAGATCTGAGTTAAACTTTTAAGTACTGAACATTAATATTAGGTAGTGGGCACTTAAAAAAAATTATTTAGTTTAAAATTCAATATTAAGATCTCTGAATAGTGTTATTAAATGTGTTCAGATTTGTATCAGTTTTTAATTTTTTTTTCTGTCTTCTTAAACAAAATAAAATAAGTGAAAACAGACAATATTGACTTCCTATTCTTTAACAAAATATTTAGAATTTAAGTTTGAAACAACATTTTGTTTCAAAATTTCTTTTAGATGATATTGCAGAATCAAACTGACAATATTTTTTTCTTTCTTAATTACTGTATTTCATTTGATCAAAACAACCTCCTCCATCTTTTCACTTTTCTAAATAATATTATTTTTAATTATAACATAACTTTTTTTTTTTTTTTTTTTTTTGATTTGGTGGTGAATTGAAAGTATTATTTCCCTTCTTCTACTAATGAGGCAATTAGTACATTTTACTAAAATAATTCAAAATAAATCTTTCAAATAATTCAAAATAAATTCTTTCTGGCTTAAATGTCACTTTAAAATTTTACTGGCCATAATGATAAAAAATATATATTTTTAACAGAATTTTGCTTATTTGAAACTAATATATTTACTTTACAGAAAAGCCTAAAAGTCTGAGGTGAACAAAATGGATTTCATTCAAATGTTTACAGAAAAGTCAAAATTTTCATTGAAGTTGTTAAATGAGGTAAAGAAGCAGCTGCCTCTTCCATCCCAGGACCATTCCTGTCTGGCTGCGGGGGCCCAGCCTGGTGCCCACGGACCTGAGGTCTCTGCCCTGTCCAAGGGACATGTCCTCCACTTTCCTCTTTGCAGGTTCAACCAGTAGTGAAGTTGAGTTCATATCCCAGAGGCACAGACACACAGCACACCAACGTGACCAGTCACACAAACCTGCCAGAAACAAGGTGCTGCCATCAACAACACTTACACACAGGAGTCACGTAAAGCACTGACATAGACAGCCAAGTCCTCTTTGCCTCTTTGGCTGGTAGAGACAGAAGTTCAGTAGTGCAGGCACACACACAGCACTTACCATGTTCACAAGCACACAGACATCTGGGGATCCATCAAGCACGACCCTTCTGTCCACCCAGCATCCCTGCATGTATCCCAGGCCTTCAAACCCATTTCATAAGTTGTCCACTCACCAGTTAGCCCAGCTTGAAGTTCACTGCAAACATACATGCATTCACACACTCATCCTTCATGCATACCCTATTCACAAGTCTCCCTGGGCATGAAGCATGCCTGGGCATGAAGCATTGCTCACCTGATACCATGGCCCAGACCTGACAATAACACACTGACTGGCCCCATTTTCGCATATAACTGATTCTTTTACACTCTTTTCAACCTATCTCCCTCTTCTTTGTTCCCCCTTCCCCCTGTACTTTGCTCCATGGGTTTGCAGAGATCTGCAATTTCCTGCACCCTCCTAGTCTGGGGCTCCCACTGGCTGCACAGTCCAGGTTGATGTTTCTGGAAGTGGCACCTGTAGTGTGATAGCTCGCCAATTAGTATGACTGGGAGATTTGTTTCTGATCACTGTCTCCATTTTATGTTGTCATATCTGTGTCTCAGATTTTTTTTTATTAATTTTTCCCCCTTATCATCTTGATCCAGAAATCCTCAGCCATACAACCTTGCTTGAATCAATATTCCCACATTCTGTCTCTTTCCTTATCAATTGGTACAACTGACCAGGTTTGTAACTGGTCACTCTCTCCCAGCTTAGAAGTCCTCAATCAAATAACTTTGCTGGAATAAACATTCCCACACTCTCACATGCCCTCAGTAGTTAATATGACTGTCCAGACTTGATTTCCATCACTGCCTCCCTTTCTTATTATCCTTTGTTGCACTGGAAAATGTCCTTGACCAGAGGGAGGAGGAAGAGGGAACAGACACTCTCCTTCTATATAACTTTACAAATGGAAAATTGTCCTATGTCTGTTTTGCATTTGTTAAAGTTTATATAGAACACTGAAATTTCACATTTGCTTTGAGAAGCCACAGTGACAAGTTTTAACAGGTTTTCCTAGTGTGAGAGCTGTAGATGTACTTATAATTGATGCCTGGTCAAGGTAGGAGAACTAAAACAGTAAAACCAAGCCATGTTCAGAATGACAAGTTTTTACACTGTCTAAGTTTTGAAGAGATGGCATAGAACTATATATGTAATGCTGTACATTACAATTGAAGAAGATTGCACAGAAACATATTCCCCCAGATTACTGTACCTGTGGAGTCCATGGGAGACCATGAGCAATTTACTTTGTTTTTGCTCAATGCAGCATAGTAAATCGCTTACACTGTACACTTCAGTTGTTTCGTACGTGAATCATCAAAGGCCTTTGTTGATCCTCAGACTGTTCTGATGGGGCTATTAGCAGCTTCTCATATTCAGAAGAATAGAGATGCTGTGAGCTGCTGTTGCGGCTTTGTTCTGTCATTTATAAAATGAGTAATGTTTTCTTTGCTACATATAGAAACCTTTGTTTAGGTATACAAATATATATGTGCAAATACACATTTATATAGAATATAGAATAGGTGTGTATACATATGTACATATATATTGTATAGAAAAATATGTAAAACAGATTTTTATATAGGAGTATATGTAGGTGTGTACATGCATGTTGATGGTATATACAAGCATTTCTACATATAATAAATGTTTGTGGGCTTTTCTGTTTATTTGTCTGTGTATAACTTCTGATTTTTTATTTTATCTTCATATAGCCATAATTTCAGTAATGAAACAATACAGCAATAGCAACAGGGCTTCCTGTACAGAGAGTATTAATTCTCCATCAGTAAAAGATGAGGACAAAATTAAATATTCTCAATCTCTTCTCTGCTTTTGTCCTGTATTGAATGCACTGCCATATCTCTCCTCTGGGAATAAAGGTAATCTCAACACCTAAATTTTGTCATTTGAATCATATCGTGTCAAATGGTTAAAGCTGTCTAAACAGTGCATATTCTCGGTGTAGGATCCTCTGCTGGTTCAGAAGTATAGTTGTAACAGAGATCAAAAAAATAGGTCTGCTAGAACTAGCAAAGCATTGGAAACTGAATATATATTGCAGGGTAATTTTCATTCTCCTCAGAGGGTTGTCATCCTAGATTGGTACAACAATCCCACAAAATGGAGATTTGTAGCTGTTCAATGTAAGACCCAGGGGAAAAAAAAAAAAAAAAAAAAAAAAAAAAAAAAAGTAAAGTAAATAAACCAACAAAAACGTAGTTCTGAAATAAAACAGTATTTATTTGAAGTTCTTCTATTGTCAGCTTCTAATCCTTTCTGTTCACAATAGCAGTTCAGCCATTGGAACTATTGACTTGCCAGGGTATGTGGGTACTAATACCAGTATGTTCTGAGACAGACATCTGATAAGAGAGGGAGTGAGCTGCCCCAGCTGGAGGCTGCCAAAAAGTAACAGACCCTAGAGTTGTTACCCAATAAGTCATGAGTTGGGTAATCTATCCAGAAACTGTGCAAGGCTCTCTTAAACCTGTTCTTTCTCTGAAGTTCACTGCAGTTGTTCTATTGAATGTTTTCATAATACTTTTTAAGCAACTGCCCTTTCCATATGCAAGACTTATTTGTTTGAGATCTTCGGAGTAGTTCTAGCTATAAAGATGGGTTTCTATTTCTATTTCTACAATTTTTTATTGGTGAAAACTGGTAAATAGGTTGTAATAGAGAGAACACAAGGACAATTCTACTTTGTCACAAAGTACATTTTAACCTTGAGATGCTAAAAGACTTAAAGAGTAGGAAATGAATAATCAAATTTTCTTGGAAGTATTTTCTTCATTTACAGCTGTAGACTGTGATCTACTAAGATGATGATTTAGCTGGCAGGGCGGAATATGATGAGAAAAGATAATAAAATGGCTGTAGGCCAAACCTATAAAAACACAGTAGAAATGTTCCACAGAGTCACATTTCCAAAACAGACATATGCATAATGCTTTAGACTATATGTAAGCATTTATTGATATTGTTATCTAGTAATCAATAATTCTCAGTGCTGAAAGCATTTTGGGCAGAGATATTGAAGCTATAACCAACCAAACTTTATTTTCACTGTACAATTAGAAAATAAAAATATTGCCTAAAGAATAAATTGAAAACTTTTTCTTCAAGAACTATTCATAACTAGTCAAAAAAAAAAAATATTCTGGTGACTCCTCTTAGTTTTAGTCTGTGCAACATTAGTAGAAGATGAACTAACACATGTAACAAATATGGGAAGATTGTTTTTAAACTTGTATCTTTCTCTTCTTGCCCTGCTTTCCTCCAGCTTCCTTGGACTCGTAACCTTTCTGTTCCTGTAATCCAGAACACATTTTTACACCAGCATCACAAGTTACCCAAGAGAAACCTTTGTTGGAATATTTTAACTTTTAGTGGAAGAACTTTAGATAGTTTGCCAGAATGTGTCACAATGCCAAATGGAAGATCCTTCCATAATGAAAGTCACAGATCTTGTCTATTTTTATTGTTAGTATTGAGTGATCAAGGACTAAAATCTGGTTTTGCCTTTTGTTATCACCTTATGGTTACTGTTGCCTAACATCTGTAGAAAGGGTATGTTGATGTTTTTATATAACAGTCAAAGTACCTCAGCATGGACTGCAGCTGCTTCAACATTGGATATTTCACAGTATTCATTAACTCTCTAATTGTTACTACAGATGTTGCTACTTGTCCTTCAATGAGATGTATTCTAATGCAATTGCTGTGGAATATGTTAGCACAGCTGTGGTTTTCTTTAATTTTATCTAAATATTCCCCCAAAATACACGCAGAAACATTTGCATACACATATATGCGCATGCATACACGTACATAAGTATGTGAAGAGTCAGAAACCCATCAACAGTTCAGTTGCTTACCAGTCCGTGTACACAGACTCAATGGAGGTTTTTGAGATGAATCAGAAAAATTTGTTCAATTTGCAGCAGACCAAGTAGACAGGGTAGACTGGAAGTTTTTACTAACATTTTAAGGAATTAAGGCAACTCTAAACCTCCTTTTATTGTACAGTTACATGGATGATATAAACCCCAATGCAAGTATTTCATAGCCCAGCAAAGTGCTTATAACAAGAAAATGAAAATAAAATAAAATGAAAAAAAAAAAAAAAAAAAAAAAAAGATTAAAAGTATGAACAGTAATATGACAATAATAATAACAGTAAACAACAAATTAAGGTAACATAAACTTTTTACCTTTTTAACTCTTGATCATATAAGATGTCATTAGCATGTCAGAGAAGAAATGTGTCTGGGAGACAATCACAGAATCATAAAATGGCTTGGGTTGGAAAGGTCCATAAAGATCCTTAAAGTTCCAAGTCTCATGAGGGCAGAGTAGACAGGGACAATCACCTCCCTCAACATGCTGGCCACCCCTCTGTTGATGCAGCCCAGGATGCAGTTGGCCTTCTGAGCTGCAAATACACATTGCTGGCTCATGTTGAGCTTTTCAATCACCAGATTCCCCAAGTCCTTCTCAGCAGATCTTCTCTCAATCTATTCTCCAAACAGCCTGTGCTTGGGATTGCTGCCACCCAGGTATAGGACTTTCCTCTTGGCCTTGTTGAACTTCATGAGGTTCACAGGGGCCCACTTTTCTAGCTTGTCCAGATCTCTCTGGATGGCATCCCTTCCTCTGTTGTATCAACTGCACCACTCAGCTTGGTGTCATCTGAAAACTTGCTGAATCACAGAATCATAGAATATCACTGAGCATGCACTCAATCCCACTATCTGTCATTGATGAAGATATTAAACAGCACTGGTCCCAGGACAGACCCTGTAGGGCACAACTTGTCACCAGTCTCCACCTGGACATAGAGCTTTTGACTGCAACCCTTTGCCTGTTGCCATCCATCTATTTCATTATCTACCTTTACAAATAATCCACCGTTCAAATCTGTATCTCACCAATTTAGAGAGAAGGATATCATGTGGGACTGTGTCAAAGGCCTTACAGAAGTCCAGGTAGATGACATTGGTCAGTCTTCCCATGTTGACTGATGCAGTCAGTCCATCACAGAAGGCCACCAGGTCAGGCATGATTTGTTCTTGGTGAAGCCATCCTGACTGCCTTGGATTGCCTCCTTGTCTTGCATGTGCCTTAACATTGCTTCCAGGAGGAAACAGCTCTATTTTTCACAGTAACTTAAAGTTCTGCTAAGGATTGAGGCACACCATTCTGATTAAAATTTGAACACTATCTAATGGAGAAAGACATGACAAAGATCAAAGGATGGAACAGAAACTGAATTATATTCAAATTCTTAGTCTGAGATATATTTTCAGCACTACAGGTTAGTGCACTTAGATCAAATCACAAAAAGCCTGACACGTTCTGTTTCTTGCTTTCTTCTCTAGTGTCATAAAATCATATAATTGTCTAGATTGGAAAAGACCTTCAAGATCATCAAGTCCAACCATCAACCTTAGCCACTGAGTCCCATCACTAAACCATGTCCCTTAGTGCCACATCCACACATTTTTTAAATACATCCAAGGATGGGGACTCCGCCACTTCCCCTGGCAAACCATTCCAATACTTGACCACCCTCTCCATGAAGAAAGTCTTCCTAACGTTCAATCTAAAACTCACCTGGTGCAACCTGAGACAATTACCTTGCATCTTTTTTCTTGTCACCTGAGAAAAGACACCAACACTATTCTTGTTACATTCTCCTTCCATATAGTACTAGGTAGTGATGAGGTCTTCCCTCAGCCTTCTTTTCTCTGGATTAAATAATCCCAGTTCCTTCAGATGTTCCTCATGATGATTACCTTCTAGTCCCTTCACCAGCTTTGTTGCTTTCATTGTGAAAAATTCAGAATTAATGCTTATAATTAAGATGTAACTTTAATATGAACTGATTTGCTATCATTTAAATAAGTAAGAAAATTTAAAGACAGAAGCTGTCTATGTCACAGCTGGCTTTAATAACTCCATTTTCAAGTGAGGAAATTTCAAGACTATTCTCTTGAAGAGTATTCTCTTTAGGGTCTTTTAAAACTCTAATAGGTCTAATAAGGTTAAATTCCTTATTTTCCTCTTGTCTTTGACAGACTGCAGTGTCTAATTTATCCCATCCTAAAACAAGTATCCAATATTACTTGGCCTTCTGAAGTTGTATACAACTCCCTTTGGACAACATGGCGGGGAGGGGGCATATATTACAGATCCTAGTCTCAGATGAATGGTGAATAATACATGTATTTGGTGAGTTTTCCTACAGGAATTCCTAGGAATTTTTCTGAATTTTATCTTAAAGTACAGTTTCTTTCATTTCAGGTTTGTAGGGGCAGTACAGACTAGATGACCTACCATTCTTCTGTCTACCGTATCTCTAAATCTCCAAAAAGTAAAAATCCTTGTTCTGCAGTAGCATATTTCCATGGCTTCCAGCAGATCTCCATGAGGGTGGAATGACTGTTTTCTAGGACTGCATGCTGGAAAGCAGACACAGTACTTTCCCTAAAAATCACTTTTCAAAATCATTGCCTGTAAGTCGGAAATTCAGCAGACTGAAGACCATATGGACCTATAGTTCAGAACTATGGTAGAATCAGTTTGCATCTCCCCAGAAAATGCTCTGCCTGCAAAAGGCTAGATAAACATATCCTTTGATACATGATTTAATCACATTTTCATCCATTTAATAGACTATGTTGATTTAGTATCATTATAGTTTCCTAAACAAAATACTATGCACTACAAAAAATCAAATGCCTTACAGAATTCTAAGAAAACTTTAGCAATGCTATTACCTTTATCAATGTAATCATCAAAAGATGATTAGAGTCATCATAAACATCCGCACAGAGTTTGCTTGTCCTAGTTCATTGAATCTTTTGTATTCTAGAGACTGAGTTGTGAATTATCATTAGCGTGGCAGGGGAAAACTGTATTTACACTTCTTTAAGTAATCCTACAGTCCTTTTTATCTTTTCCTTGCTGTCTCATTATTATTTGTTTGGTTTTGGTTTTGTCTGTTCTTTTTCTGTGGCAAGTGAAGAATTCCCTGCTGCTTTCATTATTAATGCACACAAGAACCATAAAACACTGAAAGCCAGAAAGCAGAGCTGCTGAAAGATGTTTTTGAGTTTTGCTTTCTTTAATAATGTGGAGCAGCAAAGAAAATAATGTCACTCTCTTCACAGTTATTGGAATCCAAACTGAAATAGTGTGAATGTTTAAAGGACATAAAGGATGTTGTTTACTTTGACGTAATAGTGTATGTATCCATAAATTAAAAGCACCGTCACTGTGTTCTTTTCAACACTCGTTTCTCAACTTTCTCCTGTGCACTTAGGCAGGTTATTTTGTTTCACAGGAAGGTAACAGTATAATCTTCCTGTTATGTTTACCAAGAAATAGAAAAACACACTCTGTGTGTACAACTTTATTTTTAGATGTACATATATTTCTTATCATGTTCTCCAACATGGAGTTCTAAGATTCTTTCATTTGCAGGAAGAAAGACTAAGTATTAATATTATTATTTATTTATTTATTTATTTATTTTACATTGCAACAAGCACTGTTACATGCTTCTAAGTGGACACAGAAGTGAGTGAATAAATGCTAGAGGTCATTGGGTGGGGACAGTGCAGCAGCAAAAATGAGTAGAGATTTTCCTTCATCCTCTCAACATGCCAGGAGCACTTCAGAGAAACAGGAACACATATTATGTTCTCAGATGATGAGGTTTTAGCATATTGGTGAGAAAAATGACCTAAAAATGCTTCTTTTATTTTCTTTATTTATTTTCAAAGTCTAACTTCTACTTTTCTCCCATTTGATGAAACTTCCAATTTCCATTTTCAGTCGTTTCTTTAGCATATGATTTTAGTAATAAAGTTTGAAAAGATAATAAATCACATAGATCCCCAAAGAGAAAGGTTATTTTATGCATGATACATATTTCTTTAACCATTTTGGAGTCATGACTGACACCACAAGTCAATCTTGTGGATTCTACAGTCCAGTGCATTCTTTAGTCTCCATAGTAGAAGAGTGAATGGTAGAACGTTGTGATGGAGTCTTCCAAACATGCCTCAGCAAAACTGCTCCAAGACCCAACAAAGTGACCAGTAACACAAATATCCTAGAAGAAAGCTTCAGAGACTTCTTCAGAGGCAGTTTTGCTTCTCAGAAAGGCTTGTTTATCCATGCTTGGTGACACATTAACATGAATATGCTGTTTCTTCTCCTAGAATTATTTTGTTTAACACAAGTAGGGAAATCTCAAGCTATATTGGTTAAGAGCATTATTATACTAGGCAAAGTGCATAGCAGACCTGCCCTGTGGCACTCATTAACACACCTGCCTTTTGAGGCCCTGTAAGACAAATTGATTTTCTAAGGATATGCCTTGGGTTGATTTTTTTTTTTTTTTTTTTTTGAAAATTGATTTAAATTTTGATTTTTTTTTTTTTTTAATTGATTTTGTAAGGATATGTCTTTGCTTATTTTCCTCCACAGAAGGACATTATGTTGCATTGTTCTTTCTGCCCAATGGGACTGAATCAGTATTAAATAAATAAAGCATTTCCCTTTGTAAAACAAGAACCAAATCTAACCTTTAATCATTGGGACATTCATTCTACAAAGAAGTGTCTGCAGGAACACAAGAAATTTCTTGTGAAAGACAGACTGCTAGCTTATTTGGCTGAGGCTAAAGTAAAGAAGAAAACTTCCATTTATAGATAAGATGCTGTGTACGGTGTTGGCCTTTACCCCTTCTCCCTCTGTCTCATGAGATATGTTGGCAGCTGGGAAGATAGTGTGTGTCACCGCAATATCTGCAACATTATCAGAAGGAGAAAGGGAGTGGGCACATCCCCATCATGGTAATAATCTAAAACTATTCCTGAGGCATCTCTATCTTCACCCAGTCTCTGCCTGAATGACAGCTCAGAGTCCACAAAGGCATTACAAGCTATCCTGGTACACTATAAGCAGTCAAGGAGGTTGACAGATGTTTATAAAATCAACATAGCTAGTTTCCTTTTCCAAAGCAGTTTTCAATCATCTTTATTTCTATGTATGTATGTGTACAATATCTGTGTGGTAGCCTGATGTGCCTTATATGAATTAAGGAGGATTCCTATATATGACTTTTTGTGATATTCTTTTTGTTCTTTCTCTCTTTTTATTAATAGAAAATGTGTCCATCAAAGATGAGGTCCTGTTGTGCCTAGCCACTATATAAACATTCACCAAGAAGAAGACAGAGAAACTGTAAGGAGAGAAAATGCAACTTAGGGAAAGTATTACTATCCCTAATGGAATGAAGTAGGGACTGTATCAGGTGGATATTGTAAGAGTAAGGAGATAAAATAAAACGTCTGTGAGAGTGCTCAGGAAAATCTAACCTTTTATGCTTGCCTTTCTTAGGCCAAGGCCTATAAGACACATTTAAGTATATGTGGTTTTTTAAGCATATGATATTTTTTGAAGCCTTTTAATGAGATTTTAGTGAGCCAGCCTTTGGTCATTGCAGAATATGAATGCTCACAAACATGCTCAGGGCACTGATAAAAGTTGATATTCTGCTCACATTTTAAACTTTAGTTTTTCACATCAGAAAGCAGTATCAGACAAACCTCAGGGGTGACTCCAAAGGTATAAGCCAAGGAGTACTAAAGGTCAAAGCTGAAGCAAATATTCAAAACTACTTAGTGAATCATTCTTAGCTTAGCTTCTATAAGGCCACCTTCAACTATCTACAAGTCATTTTCTGGTTGTCTTAGGGGTTAAGTGAGCTAGTGAGAAAAAGAGATATACTGTTCTGTAATTAAGGTTACAGTTGTATTCAGGAATTTTTGAAGTAGTTTCTGAATATAACCTAGAAAAATATGCATAGACAAGGAAATTAATTTTTATCTCCTACTCTTTGGTGATGGTACAGGAATATTCTTTCATCTCTGCCTGAACTTATTTTAGTAAATGATTTTATGTTCATTATATAAAATGAACTAAGATACCTGGCTGCTCTTCTAAGAACAACAATTCAAAAAGACACAAACTAGTTTCCCCATGTTCCTGGGGTTTTTTATTCACTTCCAGATGACTGCCTCTCAGACAATAAAGTCTCTTAAGTAATTCCAGCTTTCTTACTTGAACATATATTCTGTTGCAGATTGCCAGCACTGAGTTTTCTGCCTTATGTTACTCACAACTTCCTTACACAACTCATGCTGTATGCAGCAATTAACAAATAAATGCATCTCATTTTATGGCTATAGATAGAGACCAAGACCCACCTGGCTACAACCATCTTCCAGGTAGAGAATGAAGTGGTCTATTCTCAGCCTTCTTTTCCTCAAATCCCTCAGCCAGTCCTCACATGTCTTGTTCTCTAGTCCCTTCACCAGCTTCATTTATCTTCTCTGAACACATTCCAGCAGCTCATTACGAAATTCAAGTCACTTTCTTCTTTAAGGGGATCAAACCCACTGCTTTGATCTTACTCAGAAAAAGAGTCACCATTTAAGTGTAAGACATTATAAACTTTTTTTCCATTGTTTCCTCATTGAAATTGTTCTGTTTTGCTTAAGAGAGACAAAGGGTCTCTCCTGCTGAAAGACACCTGGTCCTCAAGACTGGGCTATATGGACTTTATTAAGTGTGGCAACAAACCACACATTCAAGTGGGAGGAAAGAATCAATATGGCTTTTGCAAAGGGAAATTAGGCCTCACTCTCATACTGGAGCTCTACAATTCTGTCTATCAAGGAGACCTTAAATATATACTGAAATTTTCAGAAAACCTTTGAAGAGTGAATTTCACAAGTTGCAGATAAGATCTTTTTGATAGTCAAATATGTCCAGAAAGCATCAAGTAAGTGAGTAGCCAATATGGTAGCAGATGCACTTTATAAAGTTATAGGTAAGGTAGCATGTCAAGGGAAAAAATTCCCATTACAGCTGTTCACATAAGCAAACAATCTCTTGGACTTGGGGTTCCTGAAGGACAGTCTTGCTAGCTAAAACTAAAACAAAATAGGCATTCAATTCCTTGGCCTTTTTTCTTTACTGTGTAACCAGGTCCCCTGTCTTCTTCAGCCCTGCAACTGTACATATATCTCTAACTCATCTTGTTTATTCGCCATACTGCATGCATTAGTATCAAGGCACTTTAGAGATGAACCCCAACATGCTGACTTCCTTGAAAGAGTTTGGGGTAGTGCTCCATAATGGTGCCTTGTAGGTACTTCCTTGCTGACATGCAAGTGAGAGAGTCGACCCCACCTAAGAGTCATTTTGTTGATTTTGTTTTCCATTCCTGTCACATCAGTCTATACCCTTTGCTCAGTGATCCTTTCTGTCACTCACTTACAGGGCTGCTGCTCACTCCATCCATCCCCTGTCATTCCTAGTTTAAAGCCCTCTTTATAAGATCAGACATACTACTGCCAAAAATATTGTTGCCCTTCTTAGTGAGGTTTATCCTATCTCTCCCAAGCAGACACTGATCAGGGACCCGTGATCATACAACCCAAAACTCTATTTCCAACTCCAGTTCTAAAGATAATTGTTCACCTGTCCTTTTAGTGCCCTTCTACTAAGGTCCCTAATGCCTTTCACCATTTTCCTCACAGCTTACAGATTCCCTTTTGATACTGTCATGGTTTCCCCTGGCATATCATTTGTGCCCACATGGAATAACAGCAGGGACTAGTAGTCAAACAGTTAACTTGACAGATGGGTGCCTCTGTCTACTCCAGAAGGGATTCACTCGTTATGATGATTCACAGTTTCTTCCACAGGCTATTGTGTAATTTAGGTAGAACAGATCCTTTACTTGTAGGCACATTTATCTTTTCCTCAGCTTTGAGGGTGGTGAAGTTAGTCTGTACATGTAAGCCCTTAGGTGAGGCAAGAGCCTTTCTCTTGGAGACAGAAGTCACCAGCTTCCTTCTCCTTTCCATGAGGTTATAATTACTTAACAGTAGGAATGCATACTGTCTGGTTCTCTTCTGTAGCTGTGGTTTGAGGTTTTTCAAGCTGTTGTGTCTCAGAGAAAGTCCTGTCTGTCTCCATTTCATCTTCTCTAATGTTGCACAGCCCATTAAATTCCTCTAGTAAATCTTGATGACATAGATCCTCCAAAGACAGCACACCTTCCTCCTACAGAAGAGAAGACCTTTTATCCTGGCATATCCCTCCTTTTCCATCTTATTTTCTCCTTCTGTTGTGTGGAGGAGGGGGAGGGAGGGAGGGAGTGGCTGGGGGACCATTTAGCTGATGGCCTAGGCTAACCCACCACAACTAGTACAAAGTTTGAGAGCCCTTGATGACAATGGGAGAAGATGCAAAACACCTTGACAAGATAAAACTTTTCTTCCCTTATTTAAAATGACCATTACAATAATGGTATGAGAGCTGTATGTTATCTAATTACTGGGAATTCCTGCAGAAAACTGAATTAGATATTTTTCCCCTTCCCAAGTACATTAACTTTTCCCAGCCTACTCTGACATGGAAACACTGTCTAATAATTGGCTTCCACAGAACTGCCTAGCCATGCTGAACACTAATGATAAAGCATCTTAGTTTTCTAGCCCTAAGCATGAATTTAGAATCTCTGTTGCTATGGATAAAGTTTAGCATTGAACAGAATACCACTGAAGAAAATTGATCCTATTAAATTTACCTGTTTCACGGGTGAACTATTTTATAGCCAGGCAGTAATTCCTGAGAGATAGGCTGTTAATAACAGGTAGGATGAAAACTCTTGTTTGCTCTATTGTATATACAATGTCCTGCAAAGGCAAAATATCAGAAATATTTTCAAGATAGTGTAGACTGTTGTTGATAGTAGGGAAGACAAATGCCTTGCTCCTGCTGTGTGTGTGTGCGTCTGTGTGTGTGTGTGTCCCTTCATAGATATCCAGAACATTCAGGTGAAAATGTGACATTCATGAGAAATCAAGGAACTTAATTTTTTATTGCTAATTAGCAGGACCAGAAATCAGAGCATCATGTAAGATAGGAAGTAGCATTTATAATTCTGTTGTTTTTTGTTTGTTTGTTTAATTATTTGTTTGTTTGCAACAGCTGTCTCAGAAGATAAAGGAATGTGTCATGTATTTTTACAGGGTGCTGATTTTATTGGTGATTTTGATATGGGTAAAAGTTAAAGGAAAAAAAAAGTGAATGTAGTCCAAAGTGTAAAACACAATAACAGGGCTCAGAATCTTCTGTGTTGTCTCAATATAAAACTGAGTTGCTTTCTTTACTCAAACAAACTGTTGCCTCTCACTCCTTGTGTGATATTTCTGGAGCTCTGACTTTGGTTCATCAAATGTCTTGAGTATTGGAGCTTGGTGGCTACAGAAATAACGAATAGGCAGAAAGCAAATATATTTTCAGATTTAAATATATAACTATAACTATAACTATATATATAGTTATATATATAGTTATAGTTATATATAAACTATAACTATAACTATATACTTATAGTTATAGTTATAGTTGTTATAGTTGTTATAGTTATAGTTAGTTATAGTTATAGTTAAGAAATCACAAAACAATGGTCACTCATTTGCTCCATGGTCAACTTCTGAATATACCCAGGGTTCAGGGTATAGGGGTTCAGGTTATAGGGTAAAGGGGTTCTAGAACTACTGATGCCAGTAGAGGCAGATTACTATTCTCCATCTTTATGCCTTCCTACTTATGCTACTGTCCTGAGTGCAAATGAGCGTTTTGAATCAAGAAAAGGGACATGAATGTGTCTCCTAGACCTCATTGGACATTTTACAGGTCCACTGATCTGTCCAACCTGGGCTCTCCTCATACTAATTGGAGAATTGAAAAGTACCCTAGAATGCCAATTTTTATCAAGTGGATATAAGGTGAGCCTTGGTAACTTAGATGTAAGTATGTAGATCTGTACTGGGGACATGCCATTTGATTAAATGAATCCTAGTAGTACAGGAAGGATGCAGACTCCTTAACCACTAGGCTATAAAATTATCATCTTAAATTTATGGCATACATAATACCCTATTCCGAATCAAACAGCTCCAAAAGGAGAGCCTGAGGTTTATTCCAGATCACTCTAAGGTTGCTGGGGTATTGTCATTGCAGATAAAGCAAAAACCCAGGCTACAATACCAGTAATATCTACTTAAATACATTAATTTCAAATGAAGGGAACCCCTTTCCCCCCTCCCCCCCAAAAAAAATAAAAAAAAAATCTCAGTGATATGGCCTCTAATGTAGCAGGTGGACACTATACAGTACATAGAGAGGATTCATAATCCAATATTTTACAGTTCATTCTATTACAGTATAGAGATGTGTCTTAGGATGTTTAACACCGCTTCGCTTTCTATGTGAAGTAAGTTGTGTTCAGGAACAAGTTTTGTGCTTCCATTTCAGATATTCTGAACTGAATAGTTTCACATATTATTTTGGAAGTAAAGCATTATGTACAATCTGATAATGAAAGTAAGACAACACAAGAGAGAGAAACAGATTGGTAAAAACTATGAAATGCCTCAGAAATATTAAATGTTATTTTAATTTAATATTTTATTTTATTTCATTTCGTTTTATTTCATTATCTTTCATTTATTTTTCTTATTTACTCATTTTGCCTATTTGCCATACTGTTTATTCAACTTGATACTCTGTTTTCAAGGTCCTGAGTAGGCTTCCTCTTCCTGGAAATTTAGTTGGTTGAGTTAAGGATTTCAGCTGGCTTCAGCCAAGAACCCTGATATAAGAGGACCAGTTGTGAGGGAAGCTAAAGTAAGAGCCAATCAAAACCATTTTTAAACTGGAACCTTACTGCATCCTCCTTTCTCTGTAGCACTTAAATCTGTGTGTGGTCTTCTGCTTCCATTTAATTTCCTGGTACTGAGGTTAGAGCAAAAGCTCTGTAGCTTCCTAGCTTTTCTCTCCTGCTCTTTTTGTAGTTTGACTTAACCTCCTTTTGCCTAACCACCTAACCTCCAATAAGAAGGGACCTCAACAGACTCCCAAACCTGAAGAAGAAGCGCTGGGTCAAGCTTCATACTTCAGCTTCATACTTTCAGATATTTTTATCTGACATAGTTTACCAGTGCTTCAAAGCAGGATGCCAATCACCAGAGTGTGCTTTGCAATGAAAACACACTGTATGTGTATTGATCAATGGAATCTGTTTAGGGACTTCTTCTGTGAAATGATACCTGACATGAAAAAGGAGATGACGATGATGAGCAAGCAAGATAGGCTCATGAATATCTGTGCAGCTGAGTGCTTAATAACAGCAAAGTTTGAGAAGCTGAAAATAAGTGAAGAGACTGCAGTTGGCAAAGATCAGTATTACTAAACATGCTTGAATACTTCTAGAAGCACATTTGGAATGACTTTCAAAATTTATAGAGGTTCACAAACTGAAAATGTTGAAATCGCTGTCCAAATTCAGAGGTGAAATTAGGGATTTGATTTCCTCCCTTTTAGTATATTAAATTATGTTCATTGATTTCCTCCTCAGTTCCCTACCTCCAGCTGGGAGAGTTTGCAAATCTGGAGATAAGGTGAAGTATTACTTTAGAAAGACCTAAGTGGGTGGGTAGATTAAAGTCCTTTAGTAACTCTCTTCCCTCTCCTACTAAATTTACTTCTGCCTTGATGCAATATATAGCTGGCTTTCTAGTTCTACTCCCAGTAGAAATGCAAATGTGACACAGAATTATCACATTCTAGGCCATTCTTTTTCTACTTTCGAAGTACATAAAATGATGGACACCTTATCTCTAGAGATGGTCTCTCACAGAAGAAAACTGGCCACACCAGCAACACTGTCAGGGTTCAAAAGATTTATTTATTTATCTATTTATTTATTTATTTTTAAGAGACAAAAACATTACCAGGTTGGATGAGGCCTTGCACAACATGATCTAGTGGGTGGCATCCCTTCCCGTGGCAGGGGGAGTGGAACTAGATGATCTTTAAGGTCCCTTCCAACTCAAGCTGTTCTGTGATTCAGTGATTCTATGATTACTGTTCTGGCAAATTATATTAAATTTCAATTTTAGCTGACATACATTTTTATCTCCTTAAGAGACAATAGATTAGGAAATGCTCATTGATTATAAACTCAAGAAACAAACAAAAACAATAAACTACACCTCAGTCTTAAAGTTAAATTTCCATCTGTTTCATATGTGTAGTTCCTCTGAAGTAGACTTTGAGAGTGAATTATTTAACTCCTCTAGTTTTCACTTCTTCATTTTAAAAGAAGTAATAGGTTTACATTTTCATAAGTGAATCATAATTTTAAGTAATCAGTTTGATGGACTGAGTTTTCCAGATGTGATGGTGTATTGAGTCTGGCTGGGATGGAATTACCCTTCCCCACAGCAGCCCATATGGTGTCTTGCTTTGCACCTGTACCTAGAACACCAATGGTTTGTCTATTGATGAGCTATTGATGAGTGCTTGCTCAGCATCAGTGCTGTCTCCAGTCTCCCTAAACACAAAGTGCAATAGGCTTGGTATGGGCAAGAGGTTGGGAAGGTACTTGTCCAGGACAGCTGACATAAACAAACCAAAGGGATATTCCATACTGTATGAAGTCATGCTCAGTAATAAAAGCTAAGGAATGGGAAGAAGAAGTGAGGGACTCTCCGTATGAAAGCCCCAGCATTCCCAATCAACTGCTGTATGTACTAAGGGCCTTCTTCCCAAGATGTGTCTGTGAACCTTTTTACGTCCTATTTTCTTCCCCTGTTCTTCCAAGGACAGAGAGTGAGAGAGTGGTGTGGTTGAGTTTAGCTGTCTATCAGTGTGAAAGTGTTTTACTTTCCAAAGTGAAACTATGCTAAATGTGATCAGTCAGAAATGAAGGTACCTAAAAGTGACTACTCACATGTTAAAATTTAGACCATTGTAACTATAAAATTATAAAAGCTTAGCAAAATTCTGCTTTGGTGACCATATGCACAGTCCATTTTTTTTTTTTTTTTTTTTTTTTTTTTTTTTTTTTAACATCAGTGTATCATAAATTAACATCTGAAGATGAAACAGCTTCATTTTGATTCAGCAAAAGCAACAGTGGTTTTAATGTCCTAAAATGGTCTCCTTCAGAAAGTGATGGAAAGAGAGGAGGAAAAGTTTAAGATTATTTCATCTACAAAACTCTTTCTTTAGGATATAGGAGTCCCTGTGGACACCAAGTTGAACATGAGTCAGCAATGTGCCCTTGCTGCTAAGTAGGCTAACTGTATTCTTGGTTGCATTAGACAAAGTATCACCAGCAGTTTCAAAACGGGTGATCATGGACACTGGAGGGTGTCCAAAGTAGGGCCGCAAAGATTATCAAAGTCCTGAAATAGATCTCCTATAAGGAATGGCTGAGAGAGCTGGGACTGTTCAGCCTAGAGAAGAGATGGTTCAAGGGGGATCTTACCAACATGTATAAACACCTGAAGAAAGGTGTAAAGGTGCAAAGAAAATGAAGCTTCATCTGGAAGACAAGAGATTCTGTCTGAACACCAGAGAGCACTTTACAGTGTTGGTGACAGAGCACTGGCACAGGTTGCCTAGAGAGGCTGTGGAGTCTTCCTCCTTAGAAATCTTCAAAAGCCATCTGGACATGGTCCTGGGAAAGCAGCTCAAGTTATCCCTGTTTGGGCAGAGGGGTTGGGCCAAATCACGTCCCAAGGTCCCTTCCAACCTAAACCATTCTGTGATTCTCTGATTCTTACGTTAGGCTTTGTTATAGCTGCATTTTTTCTTTCTTGTGAGTTGATTTTGTAGCAGACCTGATGGGAAAATTCAAGTTGAGCAGAGGAGGAGAACTGGCTCTTTTCAGGTCTTTTTCACAGGCTTTTTTTAGATGTCATTTTGTTCTGACTTTGTACCTGACAAAGAATAAGCTTTTTGCAGCAAACATTATTCTGTCAAAAACAACATGTGTGTTTGGGTTCTAGTTCATTGCACTTCAGTCTGAATCACATAGGCAGGATCTTGGAGTCAAAACTTTCAGCTGGGGACCCTGGTTTCCCTGCTTGTTTCACTCCATATTTTCCTGATACATCTTTTTCCACCACAGAGGTACACACATAAATGTGTGCATGTTTCTATATAGGTGTATTTATATAGAATCATACAAACATAAAATCATTAAGTTTGGAAAAGACCTCCAAAATCATCTGGTCCAACCATTCCCCTACTACCAATGTCACCTACTATATAGAAAGATAGACTTTATGCTAGAGTATATTTTTCCCCTGATATTTTTGTGGAAATTATACCAGAGTTTTTTCTATGGCAGAAATATTTCTGTGACTGATAGTAACAAAAGAATCCTATTGGCTGAAAAAGCAGAAGGAAAATAAATTCAACTTCATTTTTAATATTTCCTGTATTCAAAATTATATTTTTCAGTTTTGGAAGTTCATAGTAACAGCAAGTTTAGCTCTTAGTGGACACGTATTCCTCATATCCACATCAAGTCAACTAAGATGTCTTTTCTCAGTTCCAGCTATTGACTCTGTTACATCCTAAAGTACAGTGATCCTCCATTTTTTCATTACCTTTTATCTGTTCTATGACAATTTGACCTGCCAGGGCATAAGGATTACAATATTTTTAAAAACTCTAAATGGGACGTGTTTCCACAGTACATCTCCACAGCAATGCAAGTGATAATCTGCTGTACAGTGCTTCTTGTTAGAAGACAAAAGGCGTTCAAATTCTTAAATGTTCTCTTCAAAGTATTCCAGTGTTTGGCTTAGGATACTGGGGAGTGTGTGTGGGGGGGGAGGCAAGGGGTAGGAGGGAAGAAGAAAAAAAAAATCACCTAAATCTTTGAGATGAAGAATCTGCTTGACAGTTTCAGTCCCATAGCACAAGGGAGCTGTCTTCAGGTACAGGAGAGCAAATGAGAGAAAAATGGAATATTTTCAAGGGGCCATTCAAGGCTGTGTAGTAATTCACTTCACAAACTTGGAACTGTCATAAGTGTCACCACTTCTCACTCTGAGTGCTTTCTCTAACAATACTTAGAAACGTGCTTTTGAAGAAAAGGAAAACTCAAAGCAAAATAAGTCACATCATTTCAGGTACTTCTCTCTCAGAGGGTGGCTGAGAGAAAAATCAACAACTGAGAGTTGTTAGTCATATCATTTAAAACTGTGGAAAGTCTTTGGATACTAGAAAGACAGTCTGAAATAAAATAGAACAGAACAGAATACAACAGAATAGAACAGGACTTAAAAAGTTTAACTGAAAATATGGAAAGGGTACTGTCTCACGTGCAAGAAGATAAACATTCAATATATTTTATACAATAACCTTATATTGGAAAGTGAAACACTGATAGCTCTCCATGATGGGTGATTTCAACAATATTATTCATTATTCATATCATTATAATTATTCTCCTGCACTCATCAGTCTGCCCATGTGCAGCCACCTGAAATAATATGCATAATTCTCACGTTATAACTTCTTTAAGGTGAGATTGCTAGTTTCTATGGTCCTTGTACAACAGTCAGTTTAATGAGCTTTTTTTTCTGTAGTGGAATTCCTTAGTCCTACCACTGTAGAGAAAATGTGGCTGATAAGAGTTGCAAACTCCTATTTTGTTTTCCTTGACTGTAATATGTAGAAGACACAGAGTAGAAGTTGGTCAGTATAGAGTTCAGTAGGATTTGGATGTGATCTTTTCAGATCTAAGACATTCATCACCTCCTATCTGAAATAAATATGGATTGCATCCTTCTGTAGCTCCAGTACTGTCTGTGTCTGTTAACAAGAATCATTTTCTCGTTTCTTGCATACTGCTTCAGTGTTTGTTTCAGAGTACTTGTTTGGGGTTTTTTATCTCCGACTAATGAGACATCTTTCTCCCATTCCATTACCAGAGTGCAATTCTAACTTGTTTTCTTCACTTTAAACACAGAATTACTTGTGACAGTGAGATTTTTGTTACTATCACTATTTCAGTGTACACAGACAAAAATGCTTCTGCTTTCTGCTCTCACTGTCAGGTCTGAAATGGCTAAGAATGAAAATCTGCCTAAGAAGAAAAGGCTGAGGGGGAGAGGATGGGACAGAGTTTAGAAGCAGTTAGCCTCCTGCTTGACATTTGATTCACTTTCTTTGATGTTTGTTGCTGTGCCAGATATGTGTCACATTTGAGAAAACTAAATATATCTGGGGAAAAAAAAAAAAAAAAAGGAAGAAAGAAAGCTCCATATCAAATCCAAATATTTCACTCAATAAAAGTCTTTCCATCAGAAAAGCTGAGGGAATAAATATGGTGTTGGGGATGGGCATGTAGCTTTCTGTACTCTTGTTGTCCTTCCCTATCTGTAAGGTAAGCTCTACTGCTGAAGCACAACAGTAGCATAGAGAGGATGGAAGAGGCATCCTTTCACAGAATCACAGAATTTTCTAGGTTGGAAGAGACCTCAAGGTCATCGAGTCCAACCTCCAACCTAACGCTAACAGCCCTCCACTAAACCATATCCCTAAGCTCTACATCTAAACGTCTTTTGAAGACTTCCAAGGATGGTAACTCCACCACTTCCCTGGGCAGCCTGTTCCAGTGCCTCACAACCCTTTCAGTGAAGAAGTTCTTCCTAACATCTAGCCTAAAACTCCCCTGGCTCAACTTAAACCCATTCCCCCTCGTCCTGTCACCAGGCACGTGGGAGAACAGGCCAACCCCCACCTCGCTACAGCCTCCCTTGAGGTACCTATAAAGAGCGATAAGGTCGCCCCTGAGCCTCCTCTTCTCCAGGCTGAACAAGCCCAGCTCCCTCAGCCGCTCCTCGTAGGACTTGTTCTCCAGGCCCCTCACCAGCTTCGTCGCCCTTCTCTGCACCCGCTCAAGCACCTCCATGTCCTTCTTGTAGCGAGGGGCCCAAAACTGAACACAGTACTCGAGGTGCGGCCTCACCAGAGCTGAGTACAGGGGGACGATCACCTCCCTAGCCCTGCTGGTCACGCTGTTCCTAATACAAGCCAGGATGCCGTTGGCCTTCTTGGCCACCTGAGCACACTGCTGGCTCATATTCAGCCGACTGTCCACCATCACTCCCAGGTCCTTCTCTGCCTGGCAGCTTTCCAACCATTCCTCTCCCAGTTTGTAGCTCTGCTTGGGGTTATTACGCCCCAGGTGCAGGACCCGGCACTTGGCCTTGTTAAACTTCATGCAGTTGACCTCAGCCCATCGGTGCAGCCTATCCAGATCCTCCTGCAGAGCTTTCCTACCCTCAAGCAGATCGACACACGCACCTAACTTGGTGTCATCTGCGAACTTACTGAGGGTGCACTCGATGCCCTCGTCCAGATCATCGATGAAGATATTAAAGAGGACCGGCCCCAGCACCGAGCCCTGGGGGACGCCACTAGTGACTGGCCTCCAACTGGACTTGGCTCCATTCACCACGACTCTTTGGGCCCGGCTATCCAGCCAGTTTCTAACCCAACGAAGCGTGCGCCAGTCCAAGCCAAGAGCAGCCAGTTTCTTGAGGAGAATGCTGTGGGAGACGGTGTCAAAAGCCTTGCTGAAGTCAAGGTAGACCACATCCACAGCCTTTCCCTCATCCACCCAGCGCGTCACTCTGTCATAGAAGGAGATCAGGTTCGTCAGGCATGACCTGCCTTTCATAAAGCCATGCTGACAAATCTTCCATAAGACTGGTATAATGGTGAAGTACAAAGAATTCATAACAGATTGCAGTGAAGCAAGCATGAAAAAATGGAGGATTACAGCTCTAGTGGAATATATGCAGGTAGTAAGGCTAGCCACATAGTGATAGACAAGACAATACACGTGGGACAAAAGCAACATGTTTGTCATACTTTGTATAACTTCTAATTTCCTGTGTTTGTATAAGTATATATTGTACCTTCAGTACTTTACTCAAAACAATTAATACCAGAATAAGAACACTTTAAGCAAATTTACTAAGTATATGCAATCATGAGAGGCTGAGCTACATAACCATTGCTGCATTTGCTAGCTTTTTCTCCAAATTTTTTTAGCTTTCAAATAATTGTTTTTTTCAAGATGCAGTTTGGGTGCAAATGTATCTGGCAAAAGAAAACCCTTTATAAATCATTTACTATTGTACTTGTTGTACATGCCATAAGTCATGGTGTGTTCCCATAAGCGTAGTTTTCAGTTGTCCGTAGATCACACATGACAAACCTGCTCCGAACCATACTATAAAGAAATGGAAAACTAACTTGAAAATTTCAAATGTCCAGAGACTATCATGGATCCCACCTCGAAAGTGTTGTAATGCTGCCATCTTGTAGAGAAGACAGTTGTTGGAGTGACCCAGGAAGGGATAGACTGCTCAGGAAACAAGTCCTTTTGCTCCGTCTTCATGAATCAATGCCTCAAAATTTATTGGACTGTTACTATTGCTATTTTACAATGAAAGGGGAAAAAAACCAATCTGTTCTTAAAAGCACATTCTTAAGTTATTTGTCCTAGAAAACAGTCCGCAGGGAAAAAAAATGAAAAGTCATTGTGAAGGATTATGCAACAATTTCAGCTAACTCATCATAATGAAATCAGATTTGTTTACACAAATTGCCATTATTCCTCACAGAAAAAAGAGAATGAGAGAGATTCTCCATCAAGTACATGTCAGCAACTTTAGGCAAGCATTCTGTTCATCTCACAACATTTCTGAAAATTTTTGAAGACCACCCATTTGGCAGCTATTAAGGCAACAGACACGCACTTAGAGGCTAATGAGCTGGGATTTAAGTTTTGTCCCACAAAGCCAAGTATGAGAAATGTAGCCACAGGAGATGAAGCAAGAAGTGTGAAAGACATAACAAATGTTGGTCTGGTATTTTTTCACCCTGCAAGCAAACAAAAAGAATGTGTTTAGCATTTCTACAGTCTTAGCACAGTTTCAGTATGCTCTCCTCAAAGAAAGTGGCCTTCTGGTGTTGTTTCTGGAAAGTGAATCCCCTGAACCTGATGAACAGTTTTATTACAAAATAGTTACAAAATAGTATGAATGATAGTAATGAAGGGGGCAAAAAAGGAAATTCTAAATATAATTTTTAAATATTAGTACTAGAGCAAACAAACGAGAATAATTCTATGCACAAATGGTAGCTTTTTAAAACATTATATTATGTGCTAGAAAATTGTGCCCCAGAGAATAACATCATCATACTGTAGGGTAAAAAGTTTGATACTTTGATACGTATCTTTTATGTAGAGTAAATATGAACTTTGTTCAAGGGATGATCCCATTTTGAGTACAGGAAATGTTTGGCATTGTTGTGTGTTTTTATGTCAAAGAGGGTAATTGGTACGTATACTTTGGATACCTCCAGAGCATTTCCCAAGAGCAATGGTACAACCTTAACTATTTTTAGCCGAGGAGTTGACTTAGTATTCCCCCCTGCCACCAGCAGTTAATTATTATCTGGTTCTTTAGTTTGCTTTCCTTCAATAGTATTGATTATAAGCTCAAACAGTAAATTGATGTGGAAATTTTTGTGGAAAGGGGGTGGGAACAATTATTTTTAATACAGAACGCTTTGCAAAACCAGCCTCCCTAACAGATGTATTGGCAGTGAGTGATAAAATCCCACAAACAGCCAGGAAGAGTGGAAATTTTCAACTCAGCTTCAGTGCATAAGACCTTCATTTATGTCTTGGGTTTAACCAAGGTTTGGGTTTACTCAAGGTTTTGGCCATGGTAGGGCTGCAGAAAAAAAAAAAAAAAAAAAAAAAAAAAAAAAAAAAAAAAAAAAAAGCTGCCCCCATGGACAGAGCCAGCTTCAGCTGGCTCCAAAAGATACCAACCACTAACCAGTGCAGAACTCAGTAACACTGGTGACACCTCTGTAATAACATATATAAGAAAATGTAAAAAACACTGTGCAGCAGCTGTGAGAAAGGAGTGACTGCAGCTTGTGTGGATGGTGTGGATGAACGCTGCAGCAGTCTGGTCCTGAAGGACTGTAACAGAGAAAGAATGTGAAGAAGGAGGAGAGAAAGCATTATGAACCAATCAAAAAACCCATTCCCCATCTCCCTTCATTGCTTGGGAGAGAGTAGGTAAAAGATTCAAGAGAGAAGTTGAGCCTGAGTGAAAAAGCATGAGGGGGAAAATGTTTTGTTGTTGTTGTTTTGGTTGTTGTTATTTCTCACTAGACTATTCTGTTATTAATTGACAATAAATTAATCTTTCCCAAGTCAAATCTTTTTTTTGCCTGTGACAGTAATTGATGAGTGATTTCACTGTCTTTGCCTTGTCCTAACTCTTCCATTTTATTTTCTCTCCTTATTCTGCTGAAGAGGATAAGTGTTTTGGCACCTGGTGACCAGCCAAGGTTAACCCATCACAACTTATAAAACTCTAGTCTTGACTAAAAAATCATCTTCTGTGGTAGATTGATTTTCTGTTGCTTTCTGTGTTTCCAAGAAAAGTGCAAGTAAGTATAGAGAGTGCAGTTTGAGTTAACTACAAGGATGAAAACCTGGCCATTGAAGGTAGTCACACAAAGTGGCAAAATCTACCAGAAATTGATCACAATGGAGTAGAGTGCTTCTTCATGACAGAATGAACAGAAGGCTGGAAGTCTCTGTGTGATCTTCATGACTGGTTTCAATATGGGAAAATTGCAAATAAAAGAGCAACAGCTATATAAAAGAACAGCATGGATAAAGAGGAAAGATGACAGGAAAGAAAAAAGAAATAATATACGCAAGAGCATCTGCAGAGCAAGCAGTACATGCAATGAAAGGATTGTATATAATCCAGCTAGGAAACAGAATAAAATCAATGAGGAATAAGTGAAGTATTTCTTCACCAAAGCAAGAAACGTGGGAAATACAGAGACAGAATATGAATTGCTGATATAACATGTGAAAACTGCTATGATGAGATAACAGGAACATGGTACACTAGGAGGTATGATTGTAAAGCAAGCTGTGGGGAGTTTGTAGTGTTCTTTAAAAATATGTATGAAGAAGGCAGTCACAGAAGGAAACATTGTTTCTTAAATATATTTATGTGGTTTGTAGAATAGATGGAAGAAATGATTTTTTTTTTTTTTTTTTTTAAGTAGAATCTGGACAACATTTTTAAGGAGGCTTGCCTTAAAGTTTCTACTGTCAATAAATCCAATATTGATAGGTGTTCACTGTAGAACACAGTAGACTAGATCTATGTATGGACATAAAATATTAGAATACCTTAAAAATGTTTCTCTAACACTGATATCAATACCAGAACTGTTTAGCCATTTAGGAAATTGGCAGGAGTTTGCTAATGAGATCTGGTGTTAATATAAATCTGGGAGGAGCTGCCAGCAACCAAAAAGGTTAGAATGTCTTACTAGAAAAATGGATTAATTTAGTTACAGAAATAATAAACGTAAAATCAACTCTGATCATACTGCAGTAATACATTATATTCTGCAATTCAAGAACAACAAAACTATATTTACTACAAACCATTACAATTAGAGAGGAGAAACAGCAAGACACTTGGAACAGATAGATTTAACACATGCATAAAAGGACTGTCATCAGCTGAATCATGTAACAAACTTGTCACATCATTGTGTTAGGCAAGAATGAAAGCTCATTCAGAGTAGCATGTATCATTTTGATCATTCTTTATTTGCAAATTTGAAAGAGGATTTTGTGGAGATAAGGGTTACTACAAAAAGTACAATGAAAACAAGTACTTGTTTATCTGTATTGCATATAAAAATAATTGTTTGGTTCTGTCAAGAGTGGATGACAAAATTATCTATGAATATTGGGAAGGAAATCGGAAGAGGGGAAAGAAGTCTTTATATTAAAAGATGGTGCTATCAGCAGTCAATTTATAATAGTGAATTAACAAACATCAGTTAATATCAGAACAAGATAGGTGCTGCTTTTTTATGTTGAATTTTGAAAATTAACACCACTTGGCATATTTGAAATGGGAAAGTTATCTTGTTAATAGCATATGCTGGTTCTAGAGCCATTTCACTGAAGGTCAGGTATACTTACAGACTACCCACAAAAAACATTCACAAAAATCCTCTCTGTGCTTAGAACATGACTGGGCTTTCATTTTTAAGGCAAAATCTTTCAAGGTACCTCCATTTCTCAGTTGTGCTTGCCTGAGTATGTTACCATGGTGATAAGAAAAGTCTGGGAATTAAGTTTGTTTTATGATTATTGTGAAACATTCATATATGAGCTGATGAGCTGTATTTCAGAACGAGACCTTGAAGAGACAATAAGCAATTTGGGGATTAGCAGCTTTTTGATTGTAAAAGATAAAGAGCAACTTAGATTAAAGAAGGACAGATATGTAATTGATGGATTGGATCATTAGTGATTTCACTTGAGTCACACCTACTTAAATCAGTCAGGAATCCAACTTGGTATGCTGTTAATTTCCCTCCAAAAAGCAATGGTACATGTAATCACTGCAAAAATGAAATGCAAAAAACAGTTAAACAGACTAGCTGCCAAATTATATCTGTTCTGCCGATGGCCACTATCCTGCAACACCCTGCTCTTTTAATGTAAGTATTCCCTTTGTTATTTCACAGTTGTAGTTACTATTTCACACTTTCAAATGTGTATTAAAACGACAATAACAACTATAACACTACCTGATTATATCTAGACAAGAAAGATTCCTCCTTAGTTGAAATAATGGGGCTCGTGTTTTTTTTTTTTTTTTTTTTTTTTTTTTTTTTTTTTTTTGCAAAGTAGCAGGAGTTTAGTATGCATTACCCAGATCAGCATACACTTCTCATAATGATTACGCATTTGTCTGTCCATTATACACTAGTTATTCCACTCACAGATGAAAGAATCTTTAACAGGATCCTTTTAAATGGAGGAGTCCTTGGACATGAAAAAATGCCTAATTACAGGACGGGTGAAAATTAGAGATAGGAAATACCACACCTTACTTAGGAAGGAACGTTTGGAAAGAGAAGAGGGTATAGGTCTTCATTTATGACGAAAGAAGTTCTTAGGTCTACTCTGTGTTCTTACTTACATAAAGCAGTAATCAGTACATAATAGGTTATGGTATTGTGGTGATTTTGACCTTTGCTGGCTGCCAGATGTCCAAGCAATGAACTCTGTAACTCCTCTTCCTTGATAGGACAGGGACAAAATAAATTGAGAAGCTCATGGGTTGAGGTAAACACAGGGTGATCATTTACTGATTACAGGAAAAACAGACTAGACATGGGGAAGATTAATTTAATGTACTGCCGATTAAAAACAGAGTACTGTATTAAGAAACAAATGCAAAACTAAAAGACCTTTCTCTCCTGGGCTTTTCTTTCTTGCCTGGCCTCTCTACAGACTGCAGCTTCCTTCAGGACACATCCACCTGCTGTGTTATGGGATCCTCCTTCAGCCCCATTTTCCCCCACTGTTTCCCTTTAAACATTAAATGAAACAACAGGACTTACAAGCATGCTGAAAGTGATGTATTCCTCCTTGCTCATACTCCAGCCAGAAAACTTAAATTAATTGTAATCTGATGCTTATTTGATTGTTCTTCTTCAATAATCAGTGTACTTGAACTGTGATGCATATGCACTGCTCTGTTTTTAAGTACACTTCAACAAGAAATAATTTAGACCTTGATTCTTCAAGGCTGATCACCTCTCACAAAAGCCAAAAGGTTCCACTCTCATAAGTCTCAGCTATAACTGAGAATCTTACTAACTTTTAAATACAAGTTGAAATTGTTTTCTTAATAAGATTAAAGACCTGGCTTTCTAGCATTATGTGCATTTGCACAACACTCTTTACATGTGTTAAGGAAAAAAAAAAAAAAAAGATGACAGTTGTCAGTTGTCAATGACAGTTGTCCTGGATCATGAGTTCAGAGGATGATAGCAATAATATTTATTAATCTGGAAAACAGTCTTTTAAGTGAGAGATCAATTATTCTAGTTATCAGAAATAAAAGTAAGAAGCAAAGCATAACTTGTGAGGTTAAATTAGAAAGTTACTTTCCACAGGGTGTATATATTATAAAACATAATCTTAATTGTCACTGTGCTGGGGCCTGTGATTCACACCAGTGAAAATCAGAGTTTGCATATTAGAAAAAAACAAAAACAAAACAAAAACAAACAAACAAAAAAACAAAAAAACATTTTCTGCAGTAGGCTGAAGGAAATAATTCTCCAGACAAGGAAGTTTTGGAGTAGACTAAGAATTAAGACATTTCTTTATCCCATCTTTATAGTCTGTGTGTGATCTAGCTAACTTTTTTGAATTGTTTCCTTGCAAGACAGAGCTGGCTGGCATAGTGTGCTCTGCAGCATAGCTATCAGTGACAGTACAGACATAACCATACTGTATGTGCAAATAGTTACCCTAGAACACTTACGTTCAGATGTTCTTTTGAACCTCTCATGGAAGGGTTTCTCTCTCTCTTTAGATTATAATAGCAACCTAGATAGATGGGCAGGCATGTGAAGGTCTCATGTCATGATAAGGAAGATCCTGAGGGAATCTAGAAGGTAAAGGCATAGCAAAAGGCAACAACTGGAAATTGCTATCAGCAAAAATTGAATTTTTAAACCTACAGAAGTAAGTAAGAATGAAGGAATGAAGGAAATGTATACGGTATCTTCCCTCCATGCTCCCTCATTATATATGATTTCCCAGCCTCCGGCAATCTGTGGATGAGGGAAGAATGAATATATATATGAAAAGCTCAGTTATATACAAATATATTCAACTGCAAGTAACTTCTCAGGTTAACTTTCTCAAAATTTTGGAAGACATTCCTGAACTGAGAGAGAAAAAAAATAAAATAAAATAAATCTCATTATATTCCATGAATTAAAATTTTGAAGAAAAAATTCATGAATAAAACATGGCATTTTTGAGCATTTTAAAATGTTTTGCTTCAAAAATGGTCTTTCATATGTTTTAACCGTGAAGGGGTCTATAATTATAAAGTCAGTAGTTTTTCAACATTATTAAGAACAAGTTTTTTAATATTTTTTTTAAATGAGATATTTTTTACAGTTTTCAAGGTTTTATTTAGTTAGTTTAAACCACAAAAATTTACTGAAAGGCAGAGTTTCAGATAGATAAATTAACATTTCTTTGAGGGATGAGTGTTCTACTGAAAAAATCTGGATAAACACACACTGTCTGCAAACTGTCAATACTTAATTATTCTAGTCTTTCTCCATCCCCATCCCCTACTCCCAAAATTCATGCCAGAGGGAAAAAAAATAAAATATATATAGGTAGGAATATGGATGAGCATGGAAGAGGGACAGATAAGTAGAGGAGTGGAAAATGACTTTAAGGAGGAAAAGCAGAAGAGATAAACTGCAAAGTAATGTAATACTCCCTGTATAAAACTCACAATGCAATAAGATTGAATTATGAGGAAGGTATGATTATGATGTTAAAGAATAAACACCATTATGCAAACTACTAAGAAATGGAAAATGATATGTGGCTACTGAAATAGATTCTGTATACGATAAGTTGTGGCAATAAAAAAAAAAAATAATATTCATTTAATATTCCTAGTCTAATGCATTTCACATAATATTATTTATTATACAAAAATATTGCATAGTCTTGCTTCATATTTCTGTTCAGTCTGTAAGACATAACGGACCATTATTATTGAAAAAGTAAGAGGTTTTCAATTCTTGCAAACTAAATTATTTAATAATGAATTTAATGGAATGCCATAGAAAAAGTCAATTATGTTTTTGGTTTTGTTTATTTATTTATTTATTTATTTGTAATGCAGTTAATATAGTAAAATCTAGAGGAAGAGAAGATCAACAAAAGCAATTATAACATATTCATAGAAAATATTGATATAAAAACCAACAGAAAGTCGCTGGCTGGCTCCCCTTGCAGCCAGTCTCCCTCATATTTTCCAAGGAAAGTTTTTCATCACTTCTGCAATTCATTTTGAATGTTAGCATATATTTCTGTTAAATATTTACATACACTGTCCCCAAGACCTTCATCAACAGAAACAGACTATAGGGGCCAATAAAACTTGTGTTTGTGACCCTCAAGTAATAGTATTTACTGGGTGTCCAGACACTTTGTTGTACCAGAAGAGATGAAGTCATCACGTCACATGATTTTTTTGTGGTTCTTCTTTCCAAGTCAGCCTCCTACCTTTACCTAACTTTCCATGGGATTTGTTAGGCATTTACTTGAAAACTCTGTTATTTAGGTGCACAGTTAGTGCAGCTCCTTTGATTTTCCTTTCTTAACTCCCTGTAGTTTCATGACCATATGTTCTTTGACATTCTTTTTAATTAGTGACAGATGGATGAAAGAATTTTAGATCCTAGACTGAATTCCTTGCTGTTGTGATTTTTTTTTAATGACACTTTAATGGCACCATTCATTTCTTAAAATATTTTGGCTTCTTGTTGGTGTCGGCAACTCTCTGCTCTATTAGTCTCTCCAAATTGTATTCATCAAGCAACAAAGAAAAAAAAAAAAAAAAAAAAAAAGAGAACAATCTTCATTTTAACTGTTGTGTTACTTACCCTGTCTTCAGTGACAACTGATGATCTTGTAGGTCTGGTCTGCTTTTCATTCTGTTTAGTGTTGCCAATATTTCTGAAAGAAAATTTTGGCATTGAACTAAAAGAATTCCCAGCCAGTTATGACACTTTGATACTCAGTTTTAAAAGTACGTCCAAGAGACAAAACACATCAGAATAACAACACCAACATAACACAAAGAAAAGATTAGGGCAGATTCTGGTATAACATGACAACCAACACTTCATATTTCCCTTTACTTTAGGCCTACACAAATGGTGCTTTTGATATCACTCTGTCATTTACACATCTTACCACATCTTACTTTTGTTTTGTTTTTCTCTTTCTTTTTGATCTCTCTTTCTCCATTGCTACAAGTCAAAGAACCCTTTGGGCACTTAAGGTCTTTATACATTTCTTGCAATAGTCTTTCTTTCTTATGCTCATTAAACAGTATCTTGCTTCCACTGAAACTGGTACTGTGAGTGCTGTGATTTTACAGGCATTTTCAGTTCATCAGTTCTATCTTCTATCTTCTGCCAGATAATGTGTATATATATATATATATATATATGTATATATATGTATGTATATATATATTAATACTTAGCCCTTCACTTCATCTAAAAGGAGGAGGGTGGGGAGGTGAAGGGATGAAAAAAAAACAAAAGAGAAAACACACACACACACACACAAAATAGTAATTTTAAGATTATTAAAGGAAACTAAGATGGCTGGGGATTTTAATATTTGGTAACAGAGTACATGTTAATCATAAGATTTTATTGGGTAGACATATCTTTGGGACATAACTTTGAGATATATCTACCCAATAATGCTCTCAACAATACCAAACCTATGCAGACACCCAAAATTAAGCTTTTCGGTGGATAGTTTAGTATGATAGGGTGGTAGATAGTATAATTCTTAGTAAACATCTTTTCCTAGTCATCAACAGGACTGGCATGTTACTGGCAAGCAACACACACAAAATTGCTTGATATTATGAAGCAGATACATTGTCTGTGTTTTATATTTTTTGGATAAAAGTAGCCATCACCACCTCTTTGCTCTACAGAGAGAACAGACAACATTGGCTGGTCAGTAACAGGAAACATATTTTACTATCATATTCTTTGGATGACTAATCTGTTAGTATGAGACTCTATCTGCTTTTAATATATATTAATACATCTGCTGATTTATATACCAAGTTTATTTATTCATGTTTTCCTTTTCCTGCATTGCTGTGGTCCTTCAAGAGGAAGAGGGGGTATTGAATTCGCATTTAAAATATTGTTTCAATTTCCTCTGTCCCTACTAGTAGACAAGAGGTAACATGTAAAGGAATATATTCATCTAACAGTAAATTTAGTGATGGAGTGATGGGCCTTTTTTTTTTTTTATAACAAGTCACTAAGATTTTTTATCACTGTACTTCTTCGGGGGTGGGGGATGGGGAGGAGTAGAAATGGAGAGATGGAAGAGGATACTGTATTTTGCATACAAAGCCTTTCAGATGAGTTCCTTGAGCACTTACAAAGGAGAGAAAAAAAGTTTTTTGTTGCTGAGCTGTTTCAGAAGAGCAGATTGGAGGCCTACAGCACAGTAGCAAACTGCTGCACCTGTAACTGTTAGACAATTATGAACAGCTGGTGATGATTAGCACAGCAACAACCCATCTAACCAACATATTTCACTCTGATAAATAAAAGAATGAAATGCAAAAGAGAATTAGGGATTATTTTAGGGAAGTCTTCACTTCTCCCAGCAAGCCTTAGGGGGGTAGCATTTTAACAAACGGATCTCAGGAAAATAAAATTGTTTGCTATATATTTACTATTGCTCTCTAGTTCTTAATTAACAAGCACTTAAGGAAAGGTAAAAAGGGAGCTGCCATTGCCATCAAAGTATGTAAGAAAAGTGCAAAAAATATCATTTTATCATGGAAATTGAAGGTGGAAAATACCTTTTAGATGGGATAGAATCATTTAGGTTAGAAAAGACCCTTGAAGTCCAACCATCATGTCTCTAAGTATCATATCCGCACATCTCTCAGATACTTCCAGGGGTAGAGACTCCACCACTTCCTTGGGCAGCCTGTTCCAAGGCCTAACTACTCTTTCTATGAATAAAATCTTCCTGATATTCAGTCTAAACCTCCCCTAGTACAATTTGAAGCTATTTTCTATATTACTTGTCGCCTGAGAAAAAAGAAAGAGATCAACCTTGCTTCGACCTCCTTCCAGGTAGTTCTAGAGGGTGATGAGGTCTCTCTTCAGCCCATCCATTTAGCCTATCCCAATCCCTCTGTAAAGCCTTCCTACCCTCAAGCAGATCAACACTCCCACCCAACTTGGTGTCATCAGCAAACTTGTTGAGGGTGTACTCAATCCATTCATCAAAATCTTTGATAAAAATATTAAACAAAACTGGCCCCAGTACTGAGCCCTGGGAAATAGTACTTATGACTTCCTCCATTAACTCCATTCACAACAACCCTTTGGGCATGGCCATCCAGACAATTTTTTTTTTAACCAGTGTAATTGTAATGTAATTTTTACATCTGTCCAAGCCATGAAAAGCCAGTCTCTCCAGGAGAATGTTATGGGAAACATTATCAAATGCTTTCTAAACTCCAAGTAAATGACATCCACAGCCTTCCCTCTTCTGCCAAGCGGGTCATTTTTCATTGGAGATCAGGTTAGTCAGGGAGGACCTGCCTTTCATGAACCCATTCTGACTGTGTCTAATCACCTGGTCATCCTTTAATTGCTGTCTGATTGCACTCAAGATGATCTGCTCCATGACCTTCCCTGGTACTGTGGTCAGATTTTGGCCTGTAATTCCTTGAATCTCTCTTCCTGCTCTTCTTGTATATGGCTGTCACATTCACAAACCTCCAGTCAACTGGGACTTCCCTGGTTAGCCAGGCTGCTGTAAAATTATTGAAAATGACTTGGTATACTTTCACCATCCTTACAATAATCAGTTACTGTGCTGTGTGAATGTCTTTTTCTGAGCCTGACTTCGTGTTAGTGTATCAAGCCACTTCTTTAAATAACTTATAAAGCAATACACAAAATAGTAACTGATTGCAAATAGCTTATCTATCATGCATCATCCACTTTATGAAAAAGTTTAAATTATGTAAAGTTAAGCTTGAACTCCGAGTTTCAGGCACACCTCCTGAAAGTTGTTCAATTCAGACTAAGATGGGTATCTCAGTTACACCAAATGAACCGCTCCCAGGCAATAAACTGATAATAACATCAGGTAACAAAATTAGCAGATAGACGTTCAGTTGGTATGTCAATAGCTTCACAGGTATCCCAATCAGAGCAGGTCCATAGGGTGCCCGTGCCCAGGTGCTGGCTAGGGGCTGCAGGCCCTCCATGGGCAGAGGCCAGGGCTGCCCCATGCTGGACACAAGCAGTTCCAGACAGCTCCATCCAGCTCCAATGGCCCCATGGAAGGGCCCAGCTGGGCCCAGCACCAGGCTGGTGATGTCTTAGGGAAAACAGCTTTTTGAATAGGCAAAACACAACACAAGAGGTGCCGGAGTAGCAGTAAGACGTGGTAGCAGTAGGTCATGTGGTCACTTGAGATCTCTTCTTATCCAGATCATTCAAATTCACTTGGCATCTAAAAACAGACTTAACATTGCTGTCCTTCACAATTTGCTTGTCTCGTTTGCAATGTTCATTGATAGACAAGCCGGTTACACTCAAAAGTATCGTCTATTCTCATAACAAACCTAATTCCTCTTCTGGTACATTTAGCTAAAGTTCACATGCTTGAACTACTGTCAACTGGGCTTAATTTATGCTAACTGTTGCAGTTTGTTAATTCTCATTACTAATACAAAAATATTAATCGTGTCATCATATGTGATAGCCTCAGGCCTAGTCAGGAACTCATTTCTAAAAAGACTGATGACTTTTCCATTTGCTAAGTAACTAGTCTTCCCGGCCTTTGAACCCAGCAGAGACTAGATGGGTAGGTCTGACAGCTTTTTGTATGAGTACAAAATAAATAACACAAAAGAATTTATGTAGTCTCCATTTTCCAGCATGAACAAAGCTCTTGGATAGTTTTGTGAATAATTCACTCTTGGGTTCATCCATTCAGTATTTTATTTCTAATGTATCAAAACCTTTGGATTTACTGTTTTGAAATTGAGAATAAGGCTGAAATGATACATGAGGCAATCTGGGTACTATTTCACAACATATCATCTTTACATTTGGGAAGGCTATTAAGTCATTTTGTATTCCTGTTCTAGAAAGATAAACAAACAAATGAACAATAGAAGTATTTGTGTTTAAAGAAAAACCACAAATGACTTAATGCAAAACACACACACACACACACACACACAAAAGTAAAAAGGCAAGCAAAAAAAAAATCACATATACAATTATCTTACTTATAATATGTGACCGTGTCATGTATTATTCATGATTATATATGAGAGTTGAGAGAACTTATTGTATTATTAATTGAGAGTTGAGAGCTGATATATTGAGAGTTGAGAGAAGTTGATAGAACAGTGGCTTTTAAAATACAACTAGTAGGTTTATGAAAATGATTTACTGACAGAATAATAGCATAATAGACAAGATGGCTACATATGAATCTGTGTAAAGAAATGTGTGAAGTGCTGCAGTCTTAGTGAAAGACCAAGTGGAACTCATGTGAAGCTATCAGATGCTGGAGAGCTTTTATTCCTGAAGACAAAGGCATCACAGGTTCCCCATGCTAGATACATGTATATTCAGAAGAGAAATTCGCTGTAAATAAGACCATACACTTATTGTAAACTGAATGAAATTTCAAGATAGATAACCATGGAAAAGATTATCCAAAATATAATTTATTCTCTGTGCCTGAAATCTGTCGACCAGAAGGGTGGTCTTAGAAAATTTTGATATCTACCAGAAAATGTATTTTAGTGTAACTTGAAATGTGATAATCATAATTTAGATGATTTTTTAGTGTAATAATTACAGTTTAGATTATTTTTTAAGATAAAACAAAACAAAACAAAATAAAACAAAATGACATAATCCCAGAATGTCTGAACTGGGAAGGTACCTCTAGATACTGTCTAATGCCTCATTCTGCTCAAAGCAAGGCTAGCTAGAAGCTAGGTTATCAACTTAGGGTTTGAATGCCCGAAGAATGGAGACTCCGCAGACTCTCTGGGCAACCTGTTATGATGTTTTACCACACTCACAGTTTAAAATAAAAAAAAAATAAAAAAAAAATAAAAAACTTTTTTCTGTTGTTTAAATAGATTTATCTGTATTTCAATTTGTGCCCATTGTCTCCTGCCCTTTTCACAGAATACCACTGTCTTTATTTCTTCCCTTCAGTTGTATTAGTACTTTAAAGTAAAAGGAAGAACTGATTGCCCAGGGAAGTGGTGGCATCACCATCCGTGGGGGTGTTCAAGAAAATGTTGTACCTGGTACTTAGGGACATGGTTTAGTGGGTGACATTTGTAGTAGGGTGATGGTTGGACAAGATGATTTGGAGGTCTTTTCCAACTTTTCCAACCTTTTCCAATTTTATGATTTTTATATAAAAGATATAAAACATAAAGCATTGAGCAAAGAGCAAAATGTTTGCTCTTGTATTTTTGTAACTGCATTTTAATTGTTGAAAAATGTTGAAGCTGTTAATAACAGTATTACTGTATCACTTAGAGTTCCCAGATGAGAACAGATAATGCAAGAAACTGAGAAAAAAAAAAAAAAAAAAAAAAGTTATCTTGCTGGCATGATAGACAGTTGTTATAAGTAGAGACAGGTCCTACTTCCTTTCCTTCAAGGAAGACTGAACTTTTTTTTTTTTTTTTTTTTTTTTTCCTAGAAGCATCCATACCATATAAATTTCACACTTTATACTTCTCTGTTCTTCACTAATTTGTCTTTTTTTTTTTTTTTCTTGTAAGTAAATATTTGATTATTAGAATCCATTGATTATTTGAAACATATTGTTTAAGCTTTTATATGAAATTAACTCAATGTATGTCTTTCTTCCAGAATGCATTTTTTTTAGTTAAAAGCAATATAACTAGTTGGATGGCTTCCAGACTATATTCTTTCATATATTTGAACAAGGTAACCATATCTCACAGAAGTGCAACTGTTTTATAAGTATTTATGCTCATAAGATATAGTGTTTATTTAAAAATAAGGAACAAACAGGTTGCTATTTCAGTGATTTACAAGAAAGCAGATCTCCAGTAACTACACCATTATATTCTCACATTTACTTTTTTCTAAAATTAGATATCAGACATTTATTTCAGATAGTCGGAGTTAACCTAATGAAGGCTTATCATATACTTCTTACAAAGCCCTTTTAAATTACCATAGGGGAAATGCATAAATATCTTTTTACTGATGTGACATTTTTACTCACATCTTGAAGCCATTAGGTGAAATCCTATCTGCAGTAATGTCAAGAGACATTTTGATTCACCCATTAGAATGCAAGGCTGAACTCTGGTTGCTGGTTGACCCCACTACATAGTAACAGTGACAATCAAAACTATTTTTGCAAGCTCATTTGCAAGTTCATAAAATTGCAATACATTGGACACAGATGCCACGAGAACCACATTGCACTGAAAACTTCTGCTAATATTAACAAAATCCAGGAAAATTCAGGTTGTATTTTGATTTCATAATGAAATACAAACATGGGAGCTTTGATCATCATTTCCCAAAGACAGTATATATATGCTATGAAAAACTGGTAAGTATTTTAGGAGAACATTAACATGTTGTTTACATTATGCAAATTAGATGAAAGCTTAATACATGCTTAAAGCTATGTTTAAAACCTTCTTGTTCAAATCCCAAGTCTGTAACACTGAAGTTGTCTTGAGTAGCATCAGTCAGTTCAGCAAATAAAATATTTAAACAATTTTAATTATTTATTGACATTTACTTTCATGTTTATAAGTGCTTCTGATCCATAAAGAGATTTTCTATGCCTACTATTGATATTTTACTGCATCCTTTAGTGTCAGGACATGCTGCTTAGGTTGTACAGTTTATTTTACAGAATCTGTTGATTCAAAGAGAAATGACAACTGGAAAACACATTCATTAGATGTGCTCAGTAAAGAAAAAGAATGCCTTGATATTCCTGAATCAAAATTATGATTATCATTGGTGTTATCATGCATGGAAAGAGGCAACCAGGAAAGAGTAGAAAATTGAGTTCTTTCACATAATTGGACAAACAGAGAAGATTTAACCAAATTAACTTCTCTGGAAGAATTACAACAAATTAAGACTGTTTTGTTCTCTTGACATTAAATAGCTGTTGTTTTTTGTTTGTTTGTTTGTTTTTTCTCACAGAAATTTTAAATTTCCTCTGCTCTAGACCATTGCGTGACTAGAAGTAATTTCCCTTAAAGTTTAACTAATGCAAGTTTATAATTCTCTTCACTTGGTCCTTAATCTCCCTGCTCATCAATTTCCATGATGCATGTGATGCATGACATTTATTACCTCCCTGAAAGGCAGTGGAAAATGGTTCAAATGTGTTTGATGCATTTAGCTTTGATCATTGCTATAGGTCCACTTAAGCACAGGACAAAAATACATAATACATCTGCCCAAGGAATTTTGACCAGGAACCTTCTGCCCTGGTAATACCATGCACCTGCTAGGTCACAAATCACAGAGCACTTACTGTAGCCAACTAAATGTGAAACACTTTCTTGTTTTATTCTGTGGTGTTTTGGTACATTTCTCTTTTGTTCTTTACAGAAGCAAATCAAATAGTTCTGAATTTTCTTGACTCATAGTCGAGCTGTGTCTTTTTGAAAAACATCAGGGGCAGAAGAAATTAGATGCAAAAATGTGGAAGGACACAGATCTTACACTTATCCCTTTGTCTTGTAGCTTTTGTAGGGAGGGGAAAAAAAAAAAAAAAAGGGAGTGAGAGAGGAGAGAGGAGGTGGAAGGAAACTGGAAAGAAGGAAGTGAGGAAGAGAGAAGAGACCCTTTTTGCATTCACTATTCATAGAATCATAGAACGGTTTGGGTTGGAAGGGACCTTAAAAATCATCTAGTTCCAAACCCCTGCCACAGGCAGGGATGCCATCCATGTCAGGTTACCCAGGGCCTTGTCCAACCTGGTCTTGAACACCTCCAGGGCATCCACAACTTCTCGGGGCAAATATATATGCAAATATATATGTTCCTTATATGCTGATATTCTTACTGAAATAACCCACTTCAGTTTCATTTAATAATTACTTTTCAGCTGCCCTATATTCTTTGAATTGAAGTTACCCTCCTCTATATATAAAACAAGTCAGGATTATGACTATAAAAAAATCTCTTCCCAAAATGTTGACAATAAGGCTATATGTACCAACCTGATTTTCAAAGGTAGCCTGTACCTCTAATGCTGGCTGTTCTCATGGTAGCTTGTTTTCACTGTTTTCATAAAGAATCTCTTTTCAAGGTCAGAATGTGATTTAGGATGAATTTTTATCTCCTTTGACCTTCTCCCTTCTTTCACGTTGCCTTGTAATGCATAAAGCTTCAAAATTTTTTAAACTGCAAATTAAGTAAACCCTTTGCAACATTTCATAGCACATCTCATTTTTCTATTTTTCTAGTAATTTTATGCAGATGAAAAAAATGTGTAGGTTTTTTATTTTTCCACAAGTTACTTGCACTTCTAATCCTCTCCATCTATTTCTTTGACAGAAACAGTACCTCTGAAATCCTGAGCCTTCATGGACTAATCCTTCTAAGCTCTGCTATGTGTAACTTTTCTGGAAGACAATAGGGGCTATATTGGCACAGATCAAGCAAGCACTACCAAAGAAGATAAAATAAATATTTTTCATCTCATATTATGTATCTTGGCTCTGCTGACTTTACTCAATTCATTCAAATCTTAAAAGCTTCAAAAACTAACTGCAATATTGGAGCTCTTTCTTAGCATACGTAAGTCCTAGGTGTATTCCAGCAGCAAAATATTCTCATATTCTATTCTCCCAACAGCTCAGTCTTTCAAAGGGTATTTTAGGCATGGTGAGAAATATGTCCTCTACTTAAGTTCAGAACATGCTAGAATCAGATATTTGTAGGTTGATTGTCTTTAGATAATTCATTTGCATGTATCACTCCATTCAAATCTGTACTCCAACCTGAAGACAGAAATTTCTACTATCTTCAACAACACAAATTTCAAACTGCATCACATTGCTAATTAGATTCAGATAGTGTTGTCTGTCGAAAAACAACCTGGGCAGAGCTTTACCAGGAAAGAAACTGAGAAAAAGCTGACCTCATAACACAGAAAGTGCTATTTGTATTTACCTAACTTGGTGATAACATAAATTAAATTGACACAGCTTGAAAACTATGACAACTGAAAGCAAATGTGAAGTGACAGTCAAACATCCTTGATGAATGTGATAAAACTCTTGGCAAAAGAAACTGACACTGCATAGCACCTATAACATTATAAAAGTGCCTTATGGTTGTAGAAGACATAGAAGAAAATAGAGGAAAGAAAATCCTGACCCAACACAGAACTAAGAATGAACACAAGACCAGAGCAGCACAAGGCCCTGAGAAATCACACAATAATCCAAAGTCCTTCTAAAGGGACAATTCAGGTCTCATTAATCTTGAGCACATGAGCCTCCTCTCCCCTTCCCTCCCCTCCCCTTCCCATTAAACAATCAGTATTTTTCTCTCTATATATATATTTTAACAACAAAGTAACATATTAGTAGATCACTCTTAGATCAAAATGAACTTATATTTGAGAGCTTCATGGTAAGACTAAACATTTATGTGCCCTTACTATGCACATTCCCCTGTACACCCTCTTTATGAGACAGCTGCTGAGCAGACAGAAATATCTTTCAATCAGATGTTTTGATTGGTATGTGACAGCGGCCTTTGGTGCATAACAAGCCCAGAAACACTGTTTGTAAAGTAATACTTTTCTAAGCCCTTTTTCTGCATCAGATTTCCTGCAGTAAAGAAACATTTTGGGAAGACGACAGTTTTTATACATGTCAGCACAACCACGTGCAGTGAGGAGACCATTTCTTTTGCAACCAGGTTATACTGCAGTAAGCAGTGGATTAGGAATAGTTGCTTTTGTACAGCTGCTCCTACGTCATTCCTGGGAGGGAACAACTTTGCCTCTGAGATGTCCTTAGTATGATAGCACATTAGTTACCTCAGGATATGCAAAGCAGTTAGTAGAGATCTGTGAGTGTTTGTTCTCCTCCCAAAGCAAGAGATAAATGGTTAGCAGATAAAGTCTTTTCCTGCCACAGTCACAGTTCAGATTTGACCTATGAACAGCACTGCAATGACTCTAGGCTTTCAGGATGTGTGGAAAAATCCTGCAAGATGTGGTTAGTTAACATAACAGTACAAATGAAGGAAGGCATTTTGAATATCATATTCATTTGTTAAATTAAATAAAATACTAAAAAGGATAGGACTTCGTATACAGAGTAAGTTGGTCATGAGGGTCTCAGTAGGGCTTTCTGCACTTTACTTTAGTGAAGTGGGAACCTCTGGAAATGTTTAGTTCAGTCATTCCTCAAACTAAGATCAGCTCTGAGGTTAGTTCAAATTGCTCAAGGACTTAACAAACTGAGTGCTGAGAATCACAAATAATATTCAAAATATTCTTCACAGTCTCTCTGAGCAACCTATTTCTACGCCTAACATCCTTTTTGTGAAGATTTTTATTCTCCTTATACCTTAAGGAAATTTTCCTTTTGCAGCTTGTGACAGTCGACTCATGCTCTCATCATATACTTATGAGCACAGTCTGTCTCCAACTCCTCTATAACACCTCTACTTTATGTCTAGTAGAAAATAGCCACTAGGTACTTCCTGAGCTGCCTTCTCCAGCCTTGTCATACACACACATGCTATTTTTGCTGAATCTACTCTGGCAATTGCCAGACACCTTGTTCTTCATGTGCCTGGACAAGGTCTCTAGGCATATTTGCTCCATAATCTTTTCCAGGGACTAAGACTGAGCTGATCAGCCTCTAGTTCATCACACTCTCCTCGTTGCCCTTCTTGAACATGATTTTTATATTTTTAAGCTTGGATGCTTAGACATTGTGTCTGTGCTCCCTGTCCCACCTGCTGGGAACTTGAGAACTTGAGTTCTTGAGAACTGTGGCCTGTGAGAAGCCCATACAGGATCAGTTCAGAAAGGTCTGCATCCCGTGGGAGGGGCAGAAGTGTGCAACTAGCAGGGTGCAAATCTTGGTCTGTGTCTCCAGCATCATTGTTGAAAGTGAAGGAGAAATGGCACTTTATTTTAAAATGTGAATGCATTACAATGTTCATAATGAGAATAAGCATCATGACTGTCTATATAACCCACCTTAATGTAAAGAAAATATTGTCAATAAACTTATTTTGTTTATATACCCAACAAGTCCCTTCTCTCTCAATTGCTGTATCTCAGTTGCTGTATGAGCTTCTGTCTCCTGTCTCAACAGCCTAATTTTAAGATGCAGGTGGTGTCTTTTTGTCTTTTTTTTTTTGTTTGTTTGTTTGTTTTTGGTTTGGTTTCAAAACCAACCTAGCTAAAGGGTAACGTTCAAAAGAAAAGTAAAAGCAGTCCCAAAGAGCTAGTGTGAGTAATGTACCAATTATTTTTTGTTCTACAATTATATTTTCTGCCCTGAGAGAATGCAACAAAGTATCGTTGCATGCTAAATAAATAAGTAAAGATAAATAAAAGAGGTGTTTTTGTACAACAGAAGTATATATACTGCAAATATTAACCATTCCATTCCACTAGGAAGTGAATTAGAGAATACTCACATTCCTAACAATCATTCTGTAGTTTCAAGATAAGTTGAACTAAATAATTATATTTAAAATATAAACATGGACAAGAACATTTATCCATGTTTCCATAAAACTTGGAAACTCCTGAGACTAAGAGGCCAACGTTCCACTATCACAAAATAATACTACCACTGCACCATAAAATCCTTTTCTAAAGCTTATCAAACAATATAATAACGTATTATCTTTCTTTATGCTATGTCTTTTGGAAAGCTCCAGAGAACAGATCTACTGAATGCTAGGAACCATTCCTCTCAGTTCCAACTAAAGCACCTTTAAAAATTGTATTCTGGTGCTGGAGTTGTCTTTTTATATTTTTTTCTGTCATGTTTACCTTCCTTCTTTATGTATGCAGAGAACAGACATTATGGCTTTGCCAGTGATATTAAAAGATTTTGTATTCAACAATGCTTCTTTCAGCACGAGTCACTGTGAGCTCTACCACTTCTCTGCATATCAGTTATTGTCTGCACCTCATCTTTAGTGTCTTGATTAATGTTTGCTTCTATGGCACTGTAACAAATGTTATTCATTCTTTGTCCATAAAAACATGTGCTTTCTAGGCACAAGTGCTCATCTGATATGATCTGCCTTTCTTAAAAGAATCTGACATTTTACTCCCTGTTGTGGTCAAACCAATTGCCTTACTGTTGACCTGATAATGTATTATTTTATATATCTTTTCAAAAGGAGACTCTTTGGCTAAGCAATTGAAATTACCACCACTGTGTTAGAGTTGTTGTAAATACTCATATATGTTCTTCTGAGGGACATAAATAGGTGAGTTGTTTACTGTATCCCAAGGGTGCCACATGCCAGTGTTGCAGGCTCTTTCACTGAGGATACTTCTAAAAATGAATGGGGTCCTTCAGATCCTCCTCATTTTAACACTGCATTGCCTTAAGAGGCAAAGGCCGTCTTTGCTGGCATGAAGACATACTGCTCCACATAAATACAAATAAAAAGCCATCAACAAATGTTAGATATCTATGGTGTGGACATCTACATATGAGGTTGGCACTCTAGCAATGATAATTGAACTAAAATAGCAAAGTCCTGAGAATGACTTAGCTCACATTTGGAATTAAACTAATTAATTTGTCATGTTAACACCAATTTCTTTCCTTTGATTATAAAGTTCCACCAGAAGCTACCTCAGTCCCCAGTGCAAGTGACCAGGGGTAAGATACTATAATTTTCTGCCCATATTGTTAAGGACTAGTTTTGGTGGAAGAAACTGGAGTTATTAGATACTATAGAAATTCTGATGCATAGCCTATAGCATAACCTTGAGCAAGCAAAAGAAGAGACAGACATGCCTAATGGAACAAGTCAAAGACACAAAGACACAAAGACACAATCTACATTTGATTGACTACCACAGTGATTTTGAAATTAACCACAAGTACGCAGCAATGATGTGACAAGGTAAGAGAAGCCTTTTCTTTTTGAACAGACAGAATCCCCTTGGGCAGGAGAGGGAAATAAAAGCACAAAGCATCTGTAGAATGGTTCAAGGACTGAGTGGCACAGTGAACTGTGAGCCAAATAATAGTTGTCAAGTATAAAGGCCTTCATAGTCATCTAATTGCATACTGTACTTGACTCAATTAAGTTTGCCATCACACTGATATATAGTCACGAAGGTCTAACAACAATGACACCAATACAAGCATTTTGACCACGGCAGTGTGTGGGAACATTAATTAAAAAAATAAAATAAAATAAAATTAACACTACAGTTAGTAAAGACTACATTTGTAAATTTGATTTCTAAATCCAAGGAAAAATAAAAGTGCTACTGTAGAAATAAATGAACGATAGTTCAGAGGCTTTGCCATGAAAGATCATTTAGCCTGCCATTTGGGACTGGATCAATAAACCATTAGATCAGTTCCCTTTTCTCATCTAGGCAAAAAGTACAGTGATTTGAAAGGCCAGTTTGCATGCAAATAGGTATATAGATCTATTCTTTGTACAGAATTAGGGCAACGACAGCCCTAGGCTCCTCAGGTTGACCAAAGCTAGTTAGGAAGCAGATGATTAATTGTGGCAGGTTCTGTGTACCTGTCTCTTCAAATAATGATGAGAGTATAGGTCAACTTTCTGCCATTTTCTGATATTTATACTACATTCCAGAAGAGATTCAAATCATCCCAAAACTCCCATCCTTACCAACAGGACAAAAAAGGGGAAGTGACCTCTACCCGTACTAGCCCATTCCTAAGGAGGGGCAGATCAGTAACTGCAGTTGTAAAGATGTTGGAGTCTGATGCAGTTCAGCTGTGCCTCTCTGAAGTACTGTGCTTTGAGATAGATGGTACTACAGAAGAAATGAACTATAGTATTGGAAACATTCAGAATAATATATATATTTTTTTTTTCTAGATGGTGGAGGTGAGCTTCAACTTCATTTTAAATTGGGCATCTACAGCTAAGCTAATTGCCCTAGTTTTTCACTCTAGCCAGGAGAGACTTGAGGCTTTTCAGAGAGTATTTTATCTGACCTGTTTTTCATAGAATCAGAAAGTATCCCAAGTTGGAAGGGACCCACAGGGATCATCAAGTACAACCTCTGGTTCCACACATGACCACCCCAAAGTAAGATCATATATCTGAAAGCAATGTCCAAACACTTCTTGAACTTCAGCAAGCTCAGTGCCACGACCACTGCTCTAGGGAGCCTGTTCCAGTGCCCAACCATCCTCTCAGTGAAGAACCTTAAAGACTGTCTACTTTAGTCTGAGATACATTGTACTAAGAAGGGTCTGTTTCTCTCCACTTAATAGAAAAGGAAATTAAATGTTTAGCTTGGCTATGCACATTCTTCCAGATTGCCAGACGAAACAAACTCTAAATCCCCATTTTTTTTCAGTAACAGTTAAAAATAATAATAATAATAATAAAAAGCTACCATCTAACACAAACATGTCTTTACGAGTGACTTGGTATATTTCGCTTTAGTGGCATCTTTTATTTTTTTTTTCTTCTTTTTTATTTCTTCTTTGCTATCCACCCCCCACACCCCAGCTTCCTCAAGTGTAATTGCTGCTATTTCAGTCTTGCTAAGATATAGGGATGGGTCAGACAAGGCTAGCACCTTGACCATATCACTGTTAAGCAGAAGCCAGTTCAAAAATATACAAGGGATTCAAACATAGTCAATGAGTGTTGCTGAGTTATGGGGAACATTTAAATAATTTAAATACACCTTCCATTAATATTACAGAATGAGTAAAGAGAATATGTGTTTTGGAATGGGTGGGAGAATGAGGGAAAACAACAAAGAGTCATTAAAATTTTGAAATATGTAGAGTATTAAGAATTTCATTTGAACAATATCTTTTATTCACTGCTCCTGTATCTGGAGAGTGATTTTTAAGGGGAAAAATAGTATTTTAAAAAATATATATTCCAAACAGTAATAGTTACCCTTTCTAGGAAGAAGTTAGCTTCCCTGTAACTCATTCCTTTTAGTTACTTTTTTTTTTTTTTTTCCACAGTGTATTCGATGGTAGTACAGAGCACATAAAGTCCCTTATTTATTAGTTATAAATTAGTTATAAATTAGTTGAGATTGTGTGCAGATTTTGTTATTATTGTTCTGAAATCTGATCTAATTTCCTTGAAGACAAATGAATATGTGGGAAGGAAAATGTGGGAGGAAGGCAACAGTGGGGTTACAAAAGGCAATGGTTCTTTTTACTGATGATGCTAGCTTGCAAACCTTACTAAAGAAAAATAAACATACATATCATTTTATTATGGCTAAAACAAACAAAACAAACAAACAAACAATAAACTTCTACCATTGGGATGTTTAAAATGCTTTTAGCTGTTTTTTTGTTTGTTTGTTTTTTGGTGTGTGTGTGTGTGTGTTTTCTTTCCTTTATTTCTTTCATTTTTTCTCTGATCACAGATGAACTGTGAATGAAGCAGTCATGGTGGTCTACATCTTTTTAAACAGAAATGCAAGAAAAGAACTAGAACAAAGCAGGAGAATGTCATTAAAGGCAGGGGAAAAGTTTCTTCATGTCCAGCAGCGTTCAGAATTTACCCTGAGGTAAGAGGGGTATCAATTTTAAAATCAGAATCAGTGCTAGATATATGATTAAAGGCTTATCTCTGCAGGCACAGAGGAACCCAGAAACACAAGAGCAGGCTGGAGAACCCAGATACCCCAGACAGAGCCACAAACCTTTACCCCAATTTCTGCCAGGACTATCCCAGAAGAGCCTCAGCCCCACTGGGAAAACAGTGCAGCTGTTTGGGTCACCTCTCACACTAAGGAAGGCCTGGGGTATGGGACCTATTATGGAATGTAACGCACTAAACCATAAGTCTGGGCAGGATATGAGAGAGACCAATGAGTCTTCAAGGTGACTACTGGAGGGGCCAGGATGTCCAAACCAGCCACTGAAGGTTAGGTCCCTGAAGTCTAGGGATCAACTCAGGGACTAGTTAGCATGTCCATGTCTCTGTTTCAGGTAGCTAGACAATCAAGAATGTCCAAGGGACAGCTTCTGGGTAAACTCAGCATGTAAGGCCTGTTACTGCATGTATCTAGACTGTATGTGTATACCTGCCCCCAGTGGAGCAGGTGGATGTGGCCTGGAGGAGGCTGCGGCCCATGGAGAGGCCCCACAAGAGCAGATCCCGGGCTGGAGCTGCAGCCCGTGGAGAGGAGCCCACGCAGGAGCAGGGGGTCTGGGGGGAGCTGCCGCCCACCCGTGGGGACCTGTGCTGGAGCAGTTTGCTCCTGGGGCATGGACCCCGTGGGACTGAGCCGTGTGGGAGCAGTTCCTGAAGAGCTGCTGCCTGTGGGCAGCCCCCTCAGACTCAGTTCGAGAAGGATGGCATCCCGTGGGAGGGACCCCACAGGGAGCAGGGGCACAGAGGGACCATGAGGGAGCGACGGAGACGAAGCGTCAGTGACTGACCAGAGCCCCCAGTCACTGTTTCCCTGTGCTGCTCGGGGGGAGGAATTGGAAGAAGGTGGACTGGGAGGAAGGTGTTTTTAGTTTGCTTTTAGTTTCCCACTGTTCTAGACCATTAGTGACAGCCAAGAAATTATATTAATCTCCCTATGCTGAGTCTGTTTTGCCTGCGACAATGATTGTTGAGTGATCTCCCTACCGTTATCTCAATCCCCACCCCACCCCACCCCTTTTTTTTTTTTTTTTTTGGAGGTGGAGTTCAGCTTCATAGCAGGGTAAAACCACCACAAGGATCTGGATGAGGCCTTTGGTGCTGTTTAGGTTTATGTGTATGCTGAACATTTTTGTTTGTGTTGATCTGTGTGGCTAGCTGGATATATAGATGTGGATCTGTGTAGGATGTATGTGTGTTTGTGTGTTTGCCTACTGGTAGTGCATGCTGAACCTTGCTGCTGACTTTGGGAATGGGGCTTTGACAATATTGCCTCTGTTAGGCTAGTGGATTTGACAACTGTCTGGCAATTAAGACAACTGGAACCAGTTTGAAGATAGTTTGCAGCCTCTATGGTTGCAGGGACCTGGTAGAAAGTGGCAAGGGTAGAAACTTTGGCTTGTCCATTGCAATAGTTGATGTAGCTTCAGAATCAGAGGAATCACAGGTGCACCTAGAGGCAAAATACCACCATATATCAGCAACAAACATTCTGCTTTACAACAATTTTCCAGCTCCTGGAAATTTTGTACCCAAGATGTGGAGTAAATCTGGGAGTCACTGCCTGTTGGGGTGGTCAGTTACCACTAAATTGCTATTCTGTGCATGACTTGACAGTTTTTCCTAAGGTCTGATTTCTACAAAACAAGACTATTAATAATTAAGGAGTAAGTAAAAGCCTGTGTCACTCCTAAGCTATTTGGTATTGGCATTTGATGACAGCCACATTTTTAAATGTGACTTAGATGTGGGGCTTTCCATAAAGCAAAATAAAATATGTCTGTCTAACTGAATTTAAACAGTCATCTACTCTCCACTGTTTCTGTTCATTCTCCATGAAATATTTACTCCCAAGACAGCCTTCCTATCTATTCCCACATTTTTAATCTCATATGGTGATGTGTGTCAAGTTTGATGCCCTATGATGCCTTTCTATTTCATTTTCTATTATAGTATTAATCTATAACTAATTATTTTTTTAAGTAGTTGATCCTAGGTTTTGGCATGACAAATCTTGCCCACAGTAGCCACTCCAGACTCTTCAAGTTTCACCAATATGATATATAAACATGTTCATGGTACATCAATAGGAGACTAATTCAGACTGTTTATCTTCCAAAAATTGCTTTATGAACAGTTCTATGTAACACTTAACTTTCTATTTTCTTACATAATACACTGTGTGGGTCTCTGCTGCTTGGGAAAAAAAAAAAAAAAAAAAAAAAAAAAGTACAAACAGTAAGAAAGAGATTAAAATGTGACATCTGTGATTCACTGAGTCTGAGGAAGAATGCTGTTCCTCTCTTTTTAAATAAAAGACAAGTCATGAGGCTTCATGCTTAATCCAAAATGAGAGAGCATCCCTAGGAACCCGCAGTGCTTTTCTCCCAGAGGAGTACCCAGACAGCAATTCTTTCTTACTTTTTCTTTCCATTTTCTGAACTGATTTATCCTGAGTTCCCTTCTATAAAGTGAAGCAAATTCAGAAGGAACTTAACTTTTCCTTGTCCGTAATAGGCTACTTATCAGGGAATATGCTGCAATGAGGAAAAGCAGTGAGTTTGAAGCTGTTCAGGCACAAGTGTGTCTTACAGGTGAATACTCTGAAAATAAGTTGATCTGTTTGAACTTTAAAATAAAGTTGTTACTGTATTCACAGCATCTGAATAAATCTTTACACTTGCTCTGCAAACCGCAAGTTCAAACTGCTCAGAGGTTATCCATTCTGCTTCCATATCTTGTGTTGGCTTAGGTGGCAGAATCCAGTATGTTTCTGGGCTGGTAGTTTTTGACTTCTTGATTAACAAGATGAATGGCTAGAGAGAATGTCCCTGCAGCAATTCTGGGTTTGACACCGAATTGAGGGGAGCAGTTGTGTTACCCTTGAGGGAAGAGTCACTATTAAGAGGATTCCTGACAAGATAGAGAGATGGGCTGACAGAAAACTTGTGGAGCTTAACATGACCAAATGACAGATCTTGCCTCTGGGAGATGTACCACACCATATCTGATTTACCAGTACTCATAGAAGGGTCATGGTATCAAACTTGAGCTGGTGCAACAGAGATCTTCTAATATGAAGTCTGTAGTAAGAAGGTACCAGGAAAGGCCATGTTTGTTTGTTTGTTTTTAAACTGGAGAAGCAAAGGCTCTGAAAGCATCTAATGACTGTTTTCAATACCTAATTGTGAATTATAGAGAAGTTGGAGACAGACTCTGCTCAAAAGTATGTAATGAAAGGAAAAAAAAAAAAAAAAAAAAAAAAAAAAAAAAAAAAAAAGCAGCTATCAAAGATATAAGAGGAAATTTCTATCTGGGAAAAGGAAAATTCCTTTACAATGGGAATGGTTATTCACAGAACATGGCTGTCCAGAGAAGCCATGAAGGACACACTCAAAACTCAGCTTGTCACAGACCTTTAGAACATAATCTTACTTCAAAGATAGAATACACAGAGCAGGCGGGATTTCCAGTGGGCCCTCCAATGTAAGTTTCTGCATGTATACACAACGCATGCCAGTCTTGAAACCTGAACTTCCTTGGAGTCTAAGCTACAGTTAAGTAAGAGTTTTGAGGGTCATAATGTTGTTATTTGACTCCTTTTTGACTACTACCCTAAGTCCTCATCCTGACTCTCAGTTAATTTATCCACCTACCCTGGTGCAAGAAAAAATGCATGGCAAATCAGAAAATTTACTGAGGAACAAACTAAAAGAAATGTATACCCTGATGCATCCACATAATGTCGTCTGTGGGCTTTCCCTCAAATAAAGCAAGTTGGGCTGTCAGCTTCTTCTTATCAAAAGGCCAATAATCAGTTTAGAAGATCAGACTTTTTTTGCCATTTTTCTTTCTCTCAAAAATAACTGATGAAAATTCAGTCTGTTTTAACAGCAAGGAAAATATTAGCAGCAATAAAAACTGAAGGCATATATTGGGTCTTGACAGGTAAGTGAAGGAAGAAAAATGATTTGAAATAATTTTGTTTTCAAAGGTAATTCAGTGCCAGAATGTGATTTGGGATCACAGTCTATTGTCTGAGGTTAGTATTTGTTCCTTAAGGTATTTCAATTCACTGCTGAAATGCTATGAAATGGAACAACTGTCAAACTACCTTAGCTTTAAGGCCCACTTTGCTACTCCTGACACCCTTGCCCCGAGGCCCTGAACCTGTAAGTTCTTGTTCAACAAGGACAGCAAGTTGAAGGGGAAGCTGTACATAAACACAAGTAAGATTAAGTGCTAGATTTATTTCTCCTCACAGAACGGAAGTGAAAAGTCAGTTTTCCACAAAACTGCTTTACTATTTGCAAGAATGAGATGAAAAAAAGCGCTATTGTTCACCCAAATAATGTCAGGTCTGACAAATTTCTATGCCAAATCTGCAGCCAACTTATGCTGATTTACACACACTAAGGGTTTGGCCCAATTGTTAAAATGCAAAACTCAGCTCAGTAATGAGACATTTACTCATATGGTCTTGTTAGCCCTATTATAACCCTTAGCAATCAACTATTGGCTGCATAGTTCAGGCTGCTTTGCAATCTCTGTCCTGTTTTTTTCCCTCTGTGCCCACTGTTTGCCAGGCAAATCTTGTGGTCTATGGGTGACGTTTGAACCTATTTTTTAGGGTTTTTGTTTGTATGTTTGTCTGTTGGCTTGTTTTTCCCAACTAATCAAATTCAGAGCTAGTATAACTGGATCCAGTTTCAGTGAAGCCCTTAACTTGATATGATTTAGTGTTATGCAACAAGGTGCACTTACATTGTATTTTGATAGGTGTAGATTTTGAGAGACATTCATTTATCTTAAAATAGTGCCCAAAGGAACACTGTATATTGACACTACCTAAAGAAAGATGTTTTAGTGACCTCTACGGGGTTTCTACTGTTTTCCCAGGGGAAGCCCAGACTCCTAACTTGAGACCTCAATTTGCTGTAAGCACGTGATTATATACAACCCATAGTGTCTATACCTCACAAACTCTGCTTCAGGTAAAGAATCAGTTCATAACACTTGTACCAGGAAGGACATTGACTGAATATTCATGAAGATTCATACAAATAACTGTAGCAAAGATATGCAGATATTAATGCCTACCAAAGCTGGGTTGCACAGAAAATAAATAAGAAAAGAAGACTTGGAATAATTTTATAAACTTACATGTCAGGAAAAAGAGATTAATCTTGAGACTGGATATAAGGACAATTGTGCAGTTAATTAGGCATGGAAAGCATATCATTAAATTAGAATATAACCATTTTATGGAATTTGCTGGTTTGCATCTAAGTGTATTGAAACAAACGTCCAGGAAAATTACAAATGAACCAGAGGCCTTTCCCTGAAGTGAATTAACATCAACACTGGGCCTTTTTAAGAGCATTTGTTATATAGCAAGGCATGTTCCTTCACGGCAGTGCTTCAGTGGGGTAGAGGAAATAACTAAAGGCTCATTTGTTGGTAATTTATCAATAGAAACTCATTTTTTTCCCTTATCTGTTGAAGTTTTCTCAGAGGTGTTAGAAAATCGATGTACTTCCTGGAAGGCAGGATTTCATTTCACAACTTTGAAAACAAAACAAATAAATAACAACAACAACAACAACAAAATAATCATATTTATAAGGGAATAAGAACAATCTATTTTGAGATTTTCACAGCTAAGCACATTCAATGATTTACCTTATCTGGACTCTTTCCCTGAAATTTCATTTTATGTCATATTCTAAGTTAAAGGTACACTTTTGTGTCTTGGCAAATCTGGAGCATTTTCTGATATTACTCTTCCCTTCCTCCACATATGAAATACTGGTAGTACCAGAAGGCATGTAACCATACATAGAGGGGAAGGAGGTGGAAGAAAGGGAGGATGGGATTAAGAAAGGAAGAAGGAAGCAGGGAAGGAAGGAACAAAAAAGAGAAGGAAGACAGCAAGCCTTGTCTTCCTTTCTTCAACACAGGAGAGGAGGCTGCAACAATACTGCACCTCAGCCTGAGTTCATTGGCACTGCAGTCCATCTCTCTCACCATAGGGCTTTACTATAGTTCAGGCCATGTCCACTAGAACAGAAAGTCCAAAAACTTGAGGCACTTCTGGATAATTTAGCACATTTCTTACATTTCAGCATTGCCAAAGTGAAATGGCAAAGCCTGTATGCTCCCCCTTGAGTATCTGCAGTGGTGTGGCTGGACTGACTCTCCAAGGGGCAAGTACAGAATTTATTTTAAAAGAACACACCTTCGTTCTGTTTTTACTCTTGTACATCTCTAATAAATATATAAGTAAATAGATACATAACAATAATAACTTAATGATTTTATTTTATTTTATTTTATTTTATTTTATTTTATTTTATTTTATTTTATTTTATTTTATTTTATTTTAATTTTATTTTATTTATATTTACTGTGGCACTACTTACTCCTAAAGGAACTTTTCCATAGTAATTCAAGGACAAATCCTTCGCTACTTGGTTGAATTGAAATTTGGGCTCTCCATTTCTCTCAAAGAAAATGTATAAATTATTCAAGAATATATAACATGTATCTTTGTTTCATTGCCATGTGGGGATGATATCTTCACTAACAATTCTTTGATTTGGGGAGCTCTATCATTTTATAATTCCTGCCTCCTGAGGCAAGGAGGAAGAATGAATTGAGTAGCATGGCTTTTCTTATAAACGTTGGAGTCACATACATAGAAATATCCAGAAAAAATAAATTACCATTTCACCACCAGCAAAAAAGCGCAGTGTGTGTGGGTATGGTGATGTGCTCCAGTGCAGTGTGAAATGAAAATGAGACCATTTTCTTTACAATTTTTCTTTCAAAATAATAAGAAAAAGACACATCTAATGATTTCCTATACTCAGATAGTAAGGATGCTTACAGAAAAGCAAGACAAGTAGGTTCAGCACTGACAGTCTTCTATTTTTCAAATCAAAGTCATGAAAACTGGGATATTTAGCACTTTGTGACAGTTTTCTCTGTCTTTTCATCTACTCCTTTTAAAAAAATTATCCCTTGGACTTAAGAAAATTTCATCAGGACTGGTGTATAGCTAAATAATGTTCTAGTTTGGCTAAAAAAGAAAGAGGATTGAGGGGTGAGTGAAATGGGGAGGTTCATCAAAATGTATGCAATAGTCTCTACTCCTAAAGGTGCATACTCTTCGAATCATTGCTCGTCAGTAATTAATTTCTACTTTATTTTTCAGCAAGGCCATAATACCTTATAGCCACGACTAACCTTACATTGTGGTTTAGCCTTGGAAAGCAGATAAAGCAAAAGCCACAAGTCCAAGCAAACCAAAACAAGGAATTCATTCTCTACTTCCCATCAGCCTGCAAGTGTTCATCCACTTCCAAGAAAGCAGTGCTCATCATCCATAAAGGTTTCTTAAATAAAAGACCTAAGTGACCTGAGCTGGACCCTTCTTAAAAAATAAATAGCCACTTTTTTTTTAATTGTGTACTCCAAATATGATTCACCTTCACCTTTTTGGAAAAATAAATAAATAAAATAAAATAAAATAAAATAAAATAAAATTAAAATAAAATAAAATAAAATAAAATAAAATAAAATAAAATAAAATAAAATAAAATAAAATAAAATAAAATAAAATAAAATAAAATAAAATAAAATAAAATGATGTGGGGTCCTTATTTCTCTGGTGAATCAGGTGAATTTTTCTGATATTACCATCCATTGGTTTGTTCTTTTTATGCCTTTGGCAATTAAATTGAAGAGCCTTTGTTTCCTGATATTTTTGTTAGCAATATACACTGATGAAATTCTTAAGCATATTTTAGATAAACTAAGAAGTCTGTGCTTTTAAGCAGTCAGTTGTCTTTGGGCATTTTCTAACCCCCTTGAACATATAGTTGGTGGTTTTATTTATTTTTTTTTTTTTATTTTTTTTTTTTTCTGAATTCTCTCAAACTTTTCAATATCATTTCCAAATTATGGATACCAGAACTGGTCATGCTATCAGGCTAACTACTACTATACAGAAAAAACAAACAAACAAACAAAAAACAACATCAACAACAACAAAAACTAACAACAAGAACAAATACAAAAAACTGTCTGGCTCATTTCTGTATCATTTCTTGCATTCAGAGGTTTTGCTATTTTCTTTTTCTGTGTCTTAGTGGAGAAGTCTGATGCTGGGCTTCTTGTCTAATATAAATGTCTTTTCAGAGCTTTTAAAGGGGGAAACTATTATTCTTCATTCCTTCAGGCTGCATGACACTCACAACTTTTTTCTTGGATGTCTAATATTTCACTAGGTTGTATAAGAGTAATTAAATTGGTTTTCTACCTTATTATTAACATTTTTGATCTTATCTTTCCTACACCTTTCTTTGAGTTATCCACTAATTTTATCATCAGTAGTTTTACACTTCAGCTGATCAACGTTAATATTGTTTAGGCAGAAAAAAGTAAGTGTATGGACATTGGCAGTGAGTCAGGTGACATGGGAGAGATGCTGTTGTGTAGGGAGATAATTTGTGCAGCCAAAGCACAATTACAACTGAAGCTGTCTAGTACTGTGGGAGACAATAAAAAGGGCTTTTTAAAATACGTTGACAGCAAAAGGAGGAGCCAAGATAACGTTGGTCTACCACTTGAGAAGGCTGATCACCTTAAAAACTGGGATATAAACAAAGCAGAGATATTTAATGCCTTCTTAGCCTCTGTCAGTCTCTTCTTAGCACCACGACAGTCTCTGGGACCCCTGGAGCCGTGAGTTGGAGTACCATGACTGCAGGAATGATAAACTCCCAGCCAACTCCAAACTTCAGCAGAATTTTCTGCTCCAGCTGAATGCATCTAAGTTTATAGGGCCCAATGGTATTCATTCCTGGGTACTCAAAGAGCTGGCTGATATCATCATGAGACTTTTCTCAACCATTTGTCAATGGTCTTGGGAATGTGGAAATATCCCAGTTGACTGGAAGTTGGCAAATGTTGTCCCAGTTTTCAAGAAATGCAAGAAGAAGACCCTGGTAATTACAGTCCTGTCAGTCTCACTTCAGTGACTGGTAAAATTGTGGAGAAAATTATTCTCGGAGTTACTGAAAAACACCTGAAGGACAATGCATTCATTGGTCACAGCCAGCATGGGTTCATGAGGGAAAAGTCCTGTTTAATGAACCTAATTTCCTTTTCTGACAAGGTTATCCACCTAGTTGACCAGGGGAAGATGTATTCATTTTAGATTTCAACAAAGCTTTTAATACTGTTTCTCACTGTATCCTTCTGGACAAAATGTCAAGCATGCAGCTAGACAAATGCAATATGCAATGGGTGGATATCCCAGATATATGTACAGACGGGGGAATGAGAGGTTGGAGAGCAACCCCACAGAAAATGATCTAGGGTATTTGGTCAACTGCAAGTTGAATATGAGCCAGCAGTGTACTCTGGCATCCAAAAGGACCACCTATATCCTGGCGAGCATGGAGCACGACACTGGTAGCCAACTGAGGAAAGGGATTGACCCACTCTGCTCTGCATTGGTGCAGCCTTACCTTGAGAATTGTGTACAGTTTGGGGCACCACAGTATAAAAAGAACATGAAACTGTTAGAGAGTGTTCAGAGGAGGATTACAAATATAGTGAAGGGTCCAGAGAACAACACGTAAGAGTAGGGGCTAAGGTCACTTTGCTTGTTCAGCCTAGAGAAGAGGAGACATGAGAGCGCTCATCATGATCTACATAACTTTCTTGCAAGGGGAGCAGAGGCGGAGACACCAATCTCTTCTCTTTGGTGATCAGTGATAGGACCCAAGGAAATGGCATGAAGGTGCATCAGAGGACGTTGAGATCAGGTATTAGTAAAAGTTTCTTCTTTGAATGGGTGGTTGGGCACTGGAACAGGTTTCCCAGGGAAATGATCACAGCACTGAGCTTGCTGGAGTTCAATAAATATTTGGACAATGCTCTCAGACATAACATTTGCTTTTGAGGTGGTCTTGTGTGGAGCCAGGTGTTGGGCTTGATGGTCCTTGTGGGTCCCTTCCAACTTGGTATATTCTGATTCTACAATTCTATGACTGTATGAATAGAGTATGATCCAATTTTTGATCTTTACAGAATCCTGCTAACATAAAACTCAACCTGACCTGAATGTTGACTTATTAAAATGTCAGCTAGATATACTTCATCCTTTTAATACATACATTGTGATTTTTACGCTGATATTTTCAAGTCAAAATATCACATTGTGTTAAGTGAAATGCCTATGCGTTCTATATTAAAGCAGATGCCTTTACTAGATCAGTTTGCTATCAGACTGAGATTTGGCAGAGAAGGAGTAAATAATTTATTTCCCTGTTTTTTGTTTGTTTGTTTGTTTGTTTTGTTTTGTTTGTTTTTTGATTTTGGTAGGGCTAAAATATCTGAAAATTCATAAAAATTGTTTTTACAGTTTCTTGACTGCAAACTTGCAGTTTTATGAGCACCTCCATTAAACTTTTCCTATCCAACTCCCAATTATCATTCATATTCTTAATTATAAATTTAAGTTTACTCTTAGCTATACTCTGAAATTTAGTTCCTTGGGGTAAACCATCCTGCTTGTAATTTTGGATCATCCTTTGTTCAGCACATATTAAAAAAATAAGATCTTGATCACTGATTCCTAGTCAACTTCCTCTAGTCTAGTGAACCTATCTTTATCAATGATGACGAAATCCCCCCAAAAAACATCATTAAGATTACTTTAGTTACACAGATGAAGAATGGGACTAAATGACTCACTCAAGACTATTCAGAAACTCTTTCTCAAAGACAGTGTAGCACAAAGCTTCTCAATCTTAAATGAGTGCCTTCAACAAAAGATCATCCTTTCAAACATGATATTGGCCCCACATTTATCTGAACCCCCATCTGTTTCCAAATATGAACAGAAGGCAGATAGAAAGTTTTCATGTATAATCTTATTCCCCAGGTGGTATGGCTTTAAAAAGTTCTAAAAAAGAATTCCACAATAATTGCAAGATCGTGCTGGAGTACACCAAACACTCACAATATAAATCCCTTTACAAGATGTCTTTTTTTTTTTTTTTTTTTTTTTTTTTTTTCTTAGTCAGCAGGTATATTATCACAAAATACTTTGGAAATTTTAATTAATGATTGAAATGACAGAGCAAGCACTTAATTGCTCATTAATGTTTTATTTATTACAATTTCATGAAACATCAAATTGCATTTAAATGAGGCATACACGATAACATGTACAATGATGTACTTTGTGATAACATAGTGATAAACATATTTCTGTAAATGCAATTACCACTTTGAGTGTTGGTTCAGGATCACAGGGTTTGAACATGCCATGACCTCTTAATTTTTGCAAGCCAAAGTAAGTTTTATATTTCAGTTTTTTAGTATGTAAAAAGGATGAAGACATACTAGGAGCCTTGCGGGAGACATTATATTCAAAGAGTTAGTAATCTTGAGCAACCTCTGACAGCCATATTGGGTCTTGTGCTAATGCTCAAGATACCTGTTGGTTAATGTCTGCTGTGTAATTTCAGATATATAACAATAAACAGGAGCATGCTGGAAGGTTCTAGGTATGAACTGTTCCTAGACACATGTAGGTAGTTATGTAGGTAGGTATTAAAAAAGAGTCCTGGTAAAACAAATATATGGTTTTATTTGTTATACAAGATATAAGGAGTCACAGTAGTAACCTCACTGTTGATGGGATATGCTGAGCATTAAAAAAACTTTATTTTAGTTATGAACCATGTTTCTAGCAGGTCTCTGCTGAAAAGCAGAAACAGTCAACTTTGCAAGGAACAGCTGTGTGCAAATGTTATGGCTATCATGTTGGCCATCAAACTAGAGTTTTGAAACTCTGGTCAGTACAACCTCCTATAAAGTGGGGGGAAAGCTGGTCTAGCTGGAATAGGTGAATTCTATGTGGTGGCTAAATAAGTCAGTTTCAGAATACTGTTAGCGTGTGCTATGCTACAAGTAGTAGTGAGAGTTGACATTCTAGAAAGCATCTAAACTTTTTGCTTTTATGAAAGAGATAATGTAGCTGTTACAAATGCTCAAGACTTGTGTGAGTTATTTAGCATCTCTCTTGACATAGATAAACCTCATATGTGTTTTAAATATGTGCAATAGAAAGGGAAGGTTATGTTAAGAACAAATGAAATCAGTGGGAAATGAACCAGTCCCCTTATATGAAGTATTTTAACTCCACAACTAGTCAGTAGAAAGCACTAAAGTGTCTCTGACAGCCTGCTTAGCATTATCCAGTTTCACTAAATTAAGTCCCTCAACAGAAAAGACTTGTGAATATAGTCTGCAGAGCATTTGAGCAAACCATGATGAACTCAAGCCAGTGTCACAGTGAGAACACACTGAAGGTCAGGATGCAGAAATGAGTGTAAGAAAATAGAGGAAATAAAAAGCAGAATGCTAGAAAAGAAGGAAGGAAGGAAGGAAGGAAGGAAGGAAGGAAGGAAGGAAGGAAGGAAGGAAGGAAGGAAGGAAGGAAGGAAGGAAGGAAGGAAGGAAGGAAGGAAGGAAAAGGAAAAGGAAAACAGCACAGAATAAAATAGTTAAAAAACAAAACAAAACAAAACAAAAACAAACACAAAAAAAAAAACAGACCATCAATCAAACAAATGTTTTTCCAACCCCCAAGCACACTGAGAACTTTTTTTTTTTTTCCTGGCATTTTTTCCACCCTAGACATTGCAGAAATGTACAGTGATTTTTTTAAATGTAATGTAGGGCTTTTTCCAATTGTTATTTATTATACTTTATTTGTATTTTGATATCATTAATAACATACGTATAAAATATGCATTTATAAGTTTCTATATTGGGAACTCACCTGGGCTACAGGTAATGCATTACTTTGCTCTGAAAAATAACTACATAAAATCCTATTAGGGACTGCCCTAACCACTAAGATAGATATTCATTTACACACTTGCTTTTTCTCCTATTAGAATACAAAAATATCTGTAAATTGAATTTAAGGAAGTAATTGAATTAAATTAAATGGATTAAAATGAAGATTAAAATAAATATATATATCTTCTCTGTAAAACACTTTCTGTGATAGTATCTATTATCCTGGATCTGGGCATAATATTAAAGATCTCTGTTTTACCAGCATCTTCAGGAAGTGCTCTAAATTCTATGTTCTGTTAAGAACTCCCCATCCTTCTCTCTTTATTTATTTCTTTCTGTATCGTCTACAGAAAACCTTCTGACTAGTGCTCAGTATGTTATAACTCTTCTGTCATGTTTAAAGATAACATCCTGGTGGAAGTCTAATTGTCAATACAGACAAATATTTATCTTGTGACTCCATATCTTGGCATGAAGATCCTCAGCTTTGTCAAGATTCGTCAAGAGGCAGCTCTGGCCACATGCTGCAGCTGAGAGTGAGACACAGGTCAGGGACATCAGTCTAGCTAGCACCAGAAGAAGGTAAAGAAAGATTATTTTCTTTCCTTTCCACTCCAATTATTTAATGTCCACAAGCTGGGATTTAAAATGATGCATTTTAGGAGTCAATGGGAGATCTGGATTAGGTTTGGTCATTTCAGAAGGTAGTTTGGGACCATGGTGTCACAGTGTAGATAACTCAAGCTGGAAGAGACTTGAGGAAGTCTTTTGCCCAAAATTTGCAAAGACAGCTGTGGCATCAGACCAAGTTGCACAGGTCTTTACCCAGTTTGGTCTTTAAAGACGTGGTATTTTAATGCTAGTTGATCCTTCCTCTCTCCCTCCCTCCCTCCCTCCCTCCCTTCCTTCCCTCCTTCCTTCCTTCCTTCTTGTCTTCCTGTCTTCCTGTCTTCCTGTCTTTCTAATTTTTTCCCTTTTATTTTTTCTTTTTTATGTTCAAATTCCTCTCTTTGATTCAGACTCCATCATATGCAGCATTGCCTACGGTTGTAGTTTAACCCTGTCAAGCAGCTAAGGACCACACAGCCATTCACTCTCCCCAGCTCTTTTTGCATCCCCAGCCTCCTTGCTGGCAGGGCAGCACAAGAAGCAGGAAAGTCCTCAGCTCTGTGTAAGCACTGATCTGCAACAACTAAAACATAGTTTTAGTGTTATCATGACTATTTTCATCAAAAATCCCTAATGCGGCATCATTCAAGTCTCTAGGAAGAAAATTACCTTATTCCAGCCAAACATGACACCTACAAAAGTCCTTGAGTCAGACATGAGTTTGTTATGTGCAGATTCTCAAACACAGAGATGTGAAATGTAAATCATCCTGTACAGTAGTATTAGCTCAGGTCTGAGCATCACTCCAGACTTTTAACCTCTCTACAATCTCTTCTCTGTGCACAAAATTCAGTGTTGTTGTTCCCTATGTACTGTTGAATAAGATCAAGTATGCTGCCTCATATTTGGGCAGCAAGTTGGCTGAACTTATTAGCAGAGGTTTAAACTAGATTCAGTAGGTGAAGGGGATGAGTGACAGAGAAGAGACAGGAAACACTGACACTTTAGGAACCAATAGGTAAATATCTGTGACTTGTCTCAAAGGAATTAGGGAGGGCTCCTCTAAAAAGGTGATGCGGCTGATAGCCCAGCTGAAGTGCCTCTACACCAATGCATGAAGCTTGGGAAACAAGCAGAAAGAGTTGGAAACTACAGTGGAATTACAAAACTATGATTTAATTGCTATCATGGACATGTAGTAGACAAATCACACAACTGGAACACTGCAATCATGTGCAATAAGCTTTTCAGAAGAGATAGGTAAGGAAAGAAGGTGGGAGGTGTTGCCCTCTATGTTAAGAAATTGATAGATTGCCAAGAGCTGCTCAGAGAAACAACCACAAACAAGTTGAGAGCTTGTGGGTAAAAATTAAGGACTGGATACCTCGTGGCTGGGGTTTACTACAGACCACCTGATGAAGGGGAGGATGTTAACAAGTCCTTCTTGCCTCAGCTATAAGAAGCACTAGCAGGCTTGCATACTGATAGGGGATTTCAGCTACCTAGATGCCTGCTGGGAAAGCAACACAGCGGGCTTTAAGCAATCCAGGAGACTCCTAGAGAGTATCAAAGATAACTTCCAGGTCCAGGTGCTAGAAAAAACAACCAGGGGAGAAGCACTACTGGACGTGGTGCTTACCAGTGAAGATAAACTCATTAAAGAGCTTAAGACTGGAGGCAGTCTGGGCAGCAGTGACCATGTCCCAGGAGAAAACAAGCCATTCTATGAGTCTATGCTATCAATTCATTGCCTAGAAGCTGTTCTGAGTTAAAGAATAATTTGAAAAAAGACAGGGAGACAGTACAGCAGAGAGCATCTTCAGTGTTGTCTCTCTCCTCAGCCTTCTAGAAATACTTCAAGCTGCCTTGAATTTGTCCCATCCTATGATGCTGCGTACCTTCTGCTTGGAGAAGAATCTTTCAAAGCCTGGGCAATCCCACCACATCAGGCCATATCTACAGTACCAGTATCATTTCAAAATTCATTCAAAAAATTGGTATTATGGTTATTTATTTCTGAGAGTCAGAAATTGTCTGTATTCTGCAAATAACAAGCCTTGCTGATTCAAAGATAGACTGTACAATCCAATTTCAAGAAATAATCTTCTGGGCTCGTTTTATTCCAGATCACGAACAGACAAATCTACTGTTTATCATTGATAGGATGTTCCCCTCTTTTTCTCCCTGTGACTGGTCAAGAATGAATCCAGCATCTCCGGCTCATGTTTTACATTTAGAAAAGGCAAACAGAGAAAAACAGGAAGAAAAAAATATAAATGTAATATATCCTGGATAACAAGGTGTCCATCTGTGAAGCAACCGTGTCAAGAAAAAAATGAGATATTTTAAGATGCAGCACAAAGGTAAAAGAAAATCTGCAAATACAGTTACACATCTTGGTTGATTTAAAACATTTTTGAGTTACGTGGGCGAGTTTTACTCATTTAATCAAAGAAATTAAATTAAATCTCTGTAAAACTTTATTTATTTGTTTATTTTAATTTCCTTGTGTTTATGGGTATGTTTATTTATGTATTTACCTTCAGTACATTGAATTTATATAATACAGGTGTACCTTTAAATATGTAATTACTTTCCTTTGCCTACTGCTGCAGAGCTTTCCTTGGGGGAAAGGTATCAGAAGAACAGTTATCTGCACCTCGGAAGAAGTGGAAAATTTAGTTGTAAGTGGCATTTACTGCTCTCTTCAGTAGCAATAATCCAACCATTGAAACGTTACTAAGATTGCTTCTTTTGACCCTTTTTAACAAGATCACAGCTTTCAGCATTTCAAGTACCCTTATCAACCAGACCCAGCAGTGGCTTCAGGAAAGGCATTACCGGATCCAGGAAGCTTTAAGGTGTCAGAGGGAGTCAATCAGCCCCACTACTAAGCAATTCTTATAAAAAATCCTTTGCTCTTTACTTTGTGTGATTGTTCCCTTCCTCATTGACGTGGGGGCTGGAAGGTTGGTGGAAGAAAGAACCTTGTGAGCAATGTACAAGCTTTTTCTCAACATAAGTGACTTTTATGAAACCTCAGCTTATTAAGGCAGCTACTAAAGTGTGTGCAGTGGAGGAGATGTGATTGAAAAGTCTTCAGAGATGAGGTCTGCAAAACACTAAGCAACCTTTAAGGCTGTCAGAGTAGAAATCAGCATGTCCCAACAGCATGGTATGTATGAGGTTTATATTGTGGCAGTCACAGAAAATTTCCTCTCTCTTCCCACCTTCATAATTGCAGAATGTTCCTATGTTCCAGGGAAATATACATTGATATTGTGATCTACAACAGCAGGTGAAGGCACTCCACAATGGAAGATAACCTTTCTCAGCATTTGACGTTAGAGGTCAAAGAAGAAGTAGGTGTTAAACACAATTAATGTTTTTGAATAATTTAGCAACGTTTTCAAAGTTCAAACTCACAAGGCTTTTGGACTTTTAAAGCTGGCAAGAACTAGAAAGAGGACTTAGGGAAATTGAACTTTAATTTTCCGTTCTTTGAAGATATCAAAGGAACTCCTAACTCTTGTTTGGTCTGTCGGGAAAAGAAAGGAAGCATAAGGGTTATTTTCATGTCTTCTTGTTTTTCCACGGATCACTACTGTATTTCTGTCTGTACTGTATATCTTGCAACTTTTATATGGGTTAACTGATCTTTGATTCCATTACAAAATATTTCAAGTTCCATAACCAAAAAAATGTTGGATAAAAAATGATTATTCTAATTGCACTAGGATGGTAATTGTTGATCATTGAATTGTTGATTACATAGAAATGTACAATATTTTCTTATTTTTATTATTATTTTAAATCTAAACAAGCAATGCTAAGGAAAGTAAGATCTCATAAGTTTTCTCATATCATGAATAGTCTATTCAAATTCAATCGCATCTTTCATATAAATAATGAAAACTCACATAAGTAAGTTATATAGCATCCAAAATTATTATTATTGAAGCTTATAAAAAAAGGCAATATTTTTCAAGGATCTCATATGTTCTATCCTTTGAAGGTTTTTGATGCAGTTGAGAATGACATTCTACAAAACTCTCAAGTGGATTCAGTGGATTTTATGCAGAAATCACAGAATCACAGAATGGTTGAGGTTGAAAGGGTCCTCTGGAAATCATCTAGTCCACCCTCTCTGCCAAGCAGGGTCACCTAGAACACAGTACACAGAATGGCATCCAGGTGGGTTTTGAATATTTCCAGAGAAGGAGACTCCACAACCTCTCCAGGCAACCTGTCTCAGTACTCTGTCACCCTCAAAGTAAAGAAGTGCCCTTTCATATCCAGCTGGAACTTCCTGTGCTTCAGTTTCTGCCCATTGCCTCTTGTCCTGTCACTGGGCACCACTGAAAAGAGTCTGGTCCCATTTTCCTGTCTCTCCCTTCAGATATTTATACACATTGATAAGATCCCCATCAGTCCTTTATTCTCCAAACTAAACAGGCCTAGGTCTCTCAACCTCTCCTCATATGGTGGATTCTCCAGGACACTTGTACGACAGATCCAGTCCCTGAATCATCTTAGTAGCCCTTCGCTGGACGCACTCCAGTACCTACATGATCATTAAATATAATTGAAAATCATAAAGCTTCAATCATTAAGTATAGTTGAAAAACCTGGGTAGAGTCAAGGCCAGTCTAAGCCTACAAGAAACACTGTGGTAGTTAATATCCAGTATAAAGATGTGCTCCAAATGTTATTAAACCATCTTTGATTCCTGGGACCAAGTGTACATTCTAGAAGGCAGCATTACAGAAAAGGAGCTGGGGGATCCTGGTAGACACCAAACTGAACATGAATCAACAATGTTATCTTATCACTAAGAAGGCTAATGGTATCCTGGGCTGCATTAGACAAGGTATTGCCAGCAGGCTGAGGGATGTGATCCCCTATACTCAACACTGGTGAGGACACATCTGGAGTACTGTGTCCAGTTCTGGGCTCCCCTGTATGAGAGAGATGGGGACATATTAATGGAAGTCCAGTTCTATGGGCCACCAAGAGGATGAAGGGATTGCTGGAGCATCTCTGGAGAGAGAGGCTGAGACAGTTGGGACTGTTCAACCTGAAGAAGAGATGGTTCAGGGTGTCTCTTACCAATGTCTATAAATACCTGAAGGGAAGATCGAAAGAAGATGAAGCTAGGCTCTTTTCAGTGGTGCCAGGACAAGAGGCAATAGGCACAAACTGGAACATAGGAGGCTCCTTCTAAACATCAGGAAGTACTTTACTGTGCAGGTGATCAAACGTTGGCACAGGTAGCTCTGAGAGGTTGTGGATTCTCCTACTTTGGATATAGTCAAAGCCATCTGGACATGAACCTGGGCAACTGGGTCTAGGTTTCCCTGCCTGAGCAGGTGTTGACCAGATGACCTACAGGTCTCAACCATTCTTTAATGCAGTCCACCCACAGTTATATCAACTACCTACTGCTATATTAATCAGAGGGAATAATTAAGACAAATTGAGGCATGTTTTAAACACTTTTCTGTAATTCTTTACTCCTTATGTGCCCAACTCTGTCACCAGAACATCTCAATTCCTCTTACCTCAAAAAAAGTAAGAGGAATTCATTCTCTATAAATATTTTTGTACAATAAAGCTGAAAATACATGAGGTGAAAAGAGATGGGGTAAACATTTGAAGTTGGCTGCAACCTCCTTTGCATGACAGATTTATTTTAATGTGAAAAAAAAAGATGGATTTTGTTGTTCTTGTTGTTGTTATCTATATTCTAAAAGACAAATTGAGATTTTTTAAAAAAATGTCATACTGAAATATAATATTTATATTTATCTTTTATATTTCCATTATTCAGAAAAAAAAAAAAAAAAAAAAAAAAAAAAAACACCTGTCCAAAATGTGCTTTAAATTTTAAATACTAATTTAAATTAATTTGAATTTTCAAATAGTTTTAAAATTTAAATTTTAGCAGAAAGGCTCTTAGGCTAAAAATACCTTCCCAATACTAATCAAAATTTGCAGAGTGAAATTCTAATTCTTTAGAAGTCAATGATCTCTTTTCATTGACTTCACTAACATGAAGAATGAATCTTATTTATTGCCCCTTTCATTTCCTTTTAGTACACTACTTTTGTTTGCTGTTTCTCAGTTTAGCAGGAATACTTTCCTTCCTTCCATAAAAATGGTTGAAGGTGTATGCCAATGGAGTAATTTTTAGCTTATCTAATATGAGATCTATTTCATGAAAACTGAGATTGAAGTAAGCTATTTTAACTGGACATGCTGGAGAAGAGATTTTGTTTGAATAGGAATAATATTTGTACATTCATTGTAATTTGTGATTAGTATTTTTTCACCAACATTTTTTCTGTAAGGTGAACCTGGTATTGTAAATCTCAATGTTAGAATTGTATATTCCTTTTTATTTTCCTGACTCTATATATAGAGTTTGGGAGAGCTCAGTACAGCAACATTCAAGGGATTTGTTTACACATTCAGTGAAGATCAATATATTTTCAATATGCCTTGAATAGCTTAATGAGTGTCCTGAAAACCTTATGAAAGATGAAAAATTGATTGGATGTGATTCTTGTTTGAGACCACCTATGAACTCATTGATTTTTATTGGATGTCAACTTTGCAAAATGCTTCTTAGAAGTTTTCAGCTCTGAAACATCTGTGGTGAAAATAAAAGCCCACCTCAGTCAATAAAAAGCTTTGATATCCTTCTGGTGTTGAGAAGTTTCAGCAAGCATGCACATTTTGTAAAAGGTATAACACATTAATATCTGGAGATCTCTTCCTTCAAAACATGCATTTCCTATTCAATGTTAGCTGAGTTCACAGCAACATTCAAAGAAAGAGAAAAGGGAAAGAGTACACTCCAGGCTTCCTGTTTAGTAGGGATTAATGCATTTTCTTGGGAAGAGGAATTAGTGAGCCCTACTAATTCCAGGCTCTCCTTTAAGGAAGAGAGGTTTGACTCTCAACTTGTGCTTTTCAGATGACAGCAGTTTTAGGAAGGCCCTCTGAGGGAAGCAAGATTTTAACTTCCAAATAGCTTAGTCCTCTCAAGTTTCATAAGCTGATCTTTCTCCTGAAATTAAATAGCTAAACCCTTTTATAAAAAGAACAGAAAGGAGAAAGACAGTCGCTTCCTGTTAGATAAGAAAGTAAATCTCTGTCTATTCGTCAAGTAGTTAAAATAGAAATGGAAAAGCTTAAGTTCTTTCTTTCTCTCTAAGGCAAATCAAACCTACTCTTTTTAAGTAAATAACCAAACAAGTAGAGTACAAGGGGAGACTGTTCCTATTTAAGGGGAGATTTCCCTCCTGTTAAGAACACTTTATGCTGTAAAAATACATAGATGAATAAATCAAAAATAATAATCTTCAGTTACCTGCAATTTTAAGAACAGGAAGTCAGTCTTCTCTCCTAAATAATTGCTTTTATGTTCTCCTACAGTCTCGTCTGATGAACCTTTATTAACATACAGAAAGAGTTTCAACAACAAGATCTAGGAAAACATGATACCTGAATCATAGAACCATAGAATGGCTCAGGTTGGAAGGGACCTTTAAAGATCATTTAATTCCACCCCCCCCCTGCCATGGGCAGGGACACCTCCAACCAGACCAGGTTGCTCAAAGCCCCATCCAGCCTGACCTTGAACACTGCCAGTGATGGGGCATATACAATTTCTTTGGGCAACCCATTCCAGTACTCACTGAGTAAAGAATTTCTTCCTAATGTCTAACCTAAATCTACTTTTTCTTTCTTTTTTTTCTTTTTTTTTTTTTTATTTGTAGTTTAACCCATTACTCCTATTGCTGCACCAAAGAGTCCATCCCCAGCTTTTCTGTAGGCCCCATTAGGTACTGGAAGGCTGCTATAAGGTCTTTCTGGAGTCTTCTTTTCTCCAGGCTGACCAACCCCAACTCCCTCAGCCTGTCTTCATAGGAGAGGTGCTCCAGCCCCTTGATCATCTTCATGGCCCTCCTCTAGACTTGTTCTAATACATCCATGTCCTTAAATGAATAACCATTTCTGTATATGTCCAAGCCAATAAATTAGAGAGTAAATTCATTTTATTTGGTATATAAGCCCAAATTTATACTTTATATTTAAATGCAGCTCAATACGATGAGTGAAATACCTGAGCATATCCTTTGATCAAATGATCTAGACATTCAAACTGTGATGCTGGAGGCTGAGATTCAAAATCTCTGCTTTAAATCAGAACACAGATTTGTTTCAGTTTCATATACTCCACATGTGTATTTTTAATGACTGGCTATTGGGTGAAAGGGAAGAATCCACAATTCCATCTTGATCAACAAGTGGCCTGCTTGAATTATATGCTTTCAAAGGATAATAAATTGTAAGAGGAAAGATGCACCACATTCCTGAGAAGTCAAAAATACTGCTGACAGTATCCGCAATTAACCTTTTCTTCTTATTATTATTATTTAATGGATTATATTCTTAAAAGCCTTGGCAGGTAGTAGCACCAGACTGTAGACCCTGTCCTCTGACAATGCACTAAATTTAGACACTGCAGTATTGACCTTAATTTTCCTCTGAAGCTAGCTCAGAGGTCCTCCTATAGGCATGGTATCTCTCTTCCATAATTAAATATTTATTTTAGATCTAACACAAAGGCACATGGTAGGTCAAGGTCAAGATGAAGATCAACTGAGAAAAGAAGATAAAAGGAATATGACTATGAGAGTAACCAGATTAATGCACATCTAAATGTGTCTGCTAAACCTCTAAACTGCTTTTCTTTCCAGGCAACAGAAAAAGGCCTGACACCAAAACCTGGTTTGAAAGGGTTGAAAGGGTTCTGCACACACATGTAATAGATCTGAAATTGTTTAATTTGATTTATATATAAAGGCACTTGTCTGTAATAATCTGCCATGGAAATGGTCTATACAGATGTGTGACTGTAAGCTGCCTTTGTACATCTGAGCTGTATATAAGGATATTATTCTAATACTTCTGTCAGTGCCCCTACACCTTAATCACTACATTACAACCTTTTGAGCATTACCACTTAGTTTCAGTTTGCAGTGAAAAGTTAGTATTTTCTTTCCCGACTGTATCTAGTGAATAAGAAAGCTTAGAAATTCTTTTAGATGGAAAAGATTTTAGAAGAAGCATAAAGAATAGGGGTATGTTTTTTTTTTTTTTGTCGTTTATTTTATTTTTTTTAAGTGAAATATAAGATATTACAATGACATAATTAAAAACAAAAACAAAACTAAGCAAACAGAAAAAAAAACTATCACACAGTAAACACTGAATTCATCAAAATTGGGAAGATTTAATTAACTCAAATTTGAGAACACAGATTCATTGCCATACTAAAAGGCCTAAATTATCCATTTTTGCATTAATCATTGTATTTTCAGCTTTATTTGTGTTCAATAAAATGGGGAATAATCTGGGGGGAACTTAAAAAATAATAATAAAGTGCCATGATTCGATCAAAACATATTCACCAGGTCTTCAAATTGAGTCAATTATTTACAAGTGGTTGCTTTCCTTAGCCGGTATACATTTAAAATCTATCTTTATTTCCTACTGCTACTAATAGAATCCTTCTGATTTCATCTACATTTCAAAAAACTTGTTGCTGCACTTCCTTAAAAATGAGCAAAGCATGAAGTCCTGTTCCCTAACACTCTGCTTCCCAATGGGATCTCCTTTGAGCATATCAACTCTATAAAAATGATTAGCAATGCTTGGTTAGTTTGTGCAGCACTTACTCAGAGAAACAAAGAAAAATCCAGTCTTCCTCATTGTTGTCTGGGAGTATCCAAGCCCAGTGGATTCATTTGCTTTCCATCTGCATCACTGGTTTCATTTTCAAGCAAAGGGAACATTTCAAATTGGGTACAAAAAATGTAGGTTCGGTTGTGGATGTGGTCATCTTTGATTTAGTATCTTTTTTGCTGTTTTTGTTTTCCCTTTCCATCTACTTTTCTCAGTCTGTTTAGAAAGAAATAGCTGCTTTTGTGTGATTTTCTCACAGATAAGAAGAAAAAGCTGAAAAGGAAAGGTAAATCATATAATCCCACTTAAGTCTGAAGTGAGCTGCAACTGCTGATCAACAAGTGAAAAGAGGTGTGATTGTCTGATGGGCAAATTCTTCCTCTCTTTCTCATGCTATATAGCATATAAATCCAAATCCAGATCCATTTACTGCACTACTATACAACGCAAGTGCATTTAACTGGGGCAAGTGGCGAGGGTACTTTTGTCTCCACCCTTTACTGATAGTGCTGTTTGAGTACAGTATGTAAACTCCAGGTAAACAGTGTGTATATGACTGTAGGCGTACAGATAAATCTGCATCTCCTTGTCCTCCCGTCCTCCTATTTTGTAGCCATTTAAGCCTCACATAGGTTAAGAACAAAGAAACAACAAAAACCAACTATATTAAATCCTTATTATTAAGTGGTATACCTTCAGCAAAGGCATAGCAGCAGTGCCAGTTCTAACGGGTCAATGTCTTTTTCAGAAAGGGCAGAGCAGACACAGGCCGAGGAGGAGGCCCAGGGTGAGGGAGAAGCAGCAGAGGGCCCAGGCCCCAGGAGGAGGAGGGCAGGAGGGGCTCCAGGCCCACAGGCAGCAGGGATTCCCCGGCAGCCCTGCAGAGCCCCCCATGGAGCAGATCTCCACCCTGCAGCCTGGGGAGGGCCCACGCTGCAGCAGGGGGACATTTCCTGAGGGAGCTGCGGCCATGGGGAGCCCCCGCGGGAGCAGGGTGTTCCTAGAGGGCTGCAGCCCAGGGCAGGGCCCCTGCTGGAGCAGGGCCACGGGTGAGGAGGAAGGGGCAGCCGAGAGGGGCTGTGGGGGCTGAGCGCAGCCCCCATCCCATCCCATCCCATCCCATCCCATCCCATCCCATCCCATCCCATCCCATCCCATCCCATCCCATCCCAGTGCCACCTGCAGGTAGAAGAGTCAGATATGAGGGGGTGACATTGAACCTAGGAAAGCAAGCAAGGGGAAGATGCTTTCATTTTGTCTTTTTGTTGTTGTTGTTGTTTGTCTTTTTTTTTTTTTTTCTTAATACCAAATGTATTTTAATTGTCAGTAAAGAAAATTCCCCATGTTGAGTCTGATTTGCCTGTGATAGTAACTAATAAGTGATCACCTTGGCTTTGTTATAAAACATGGACTTTTCCATCCTATTTTCTTCCCTTGTCCTATTGAGGAGGGGAAGTGAGAGGGAACCTGGGTGAGAGTTTAGCTCTTAACCAAGGCTAACTCTCTGGAGCAGGGATAATCTTATGCTTGCTCTGGAGCTCCACACTGAGGTTCTAAATATGATGTGCTTCTGGCTGTAAAGTTGTTGGATGTAATAAACAGTAATGATGACTAGGGTAATACAGAGAATAAAGAACTGCCTACTGAAGGAGATCAGGTTCAAGGCTATCTAAGGAACCTGAATGTGCACAAGTCCATGGGACCTGATGAGAGGCATCTGAGAGTCCTGAAAGAACAGGCAGCTGAGTTGCTAAACCTGTATCCATCATATTTGAAAAGTCGTAGTAGCAAAGTTCACAATGACCAGAAAAATGGTAACCCCCATTTTTTGTAAAGGAAAAAAAAAAAAAAGAAAGACCTAGAGAACCACAGACCAGTCAGTCTCATCTCTGTACCCAATGACTTCATGGAACAGATCCTCATGGAAACTATGCAAAGGCACATAGAAAAGAAAGAGGTGATTGGTGATAGCCAACATGGCTTCACTAAGGGCAAATCCTGCATGACCTGTTGGCCTTCTACAATGGAGTTACAGCATTGATAGGTAAGGGAAGAGCAACTGACATCATCTGCCTGGACTTGTGCAAAGCATTTGACACTGTTCCCCATGAGATGCTTGTCTCTAAATTGGAGAGATATGGATTTAACAGATGGACCACCCCGTGGGTAAGGAACTGACTATATGGTCACAGTCAGAGAGTTGTAGTCAACAGCTCAATGTCCAAGTGAAAATCAGTGACAAATGGTGTCCCTCAGGGGTCTGTACTGGGACCAGTATTATTTAACACCTTTGTTGGTGGTATGGAAAGCAGGATTGAGTGCACCCTCAGGAAGTGTCCTGGTTTTGGCTAGGGTAGAGTTAATTTTCCTCCTAGTAGATGATATGGTACTGTATTTTGGATTTAGGATGAGAATGATATTGATAATACACTGATGTTTTAACTATTGCAGAGTAGTGTTTAGCCAAAGACTTTTCAGTTTCTTATGCTGCCCTAACAGTGACGAGGCTGGGGGTGCACAAGGAGCTGGGAGGACACAGAATCAGGACAGCTGACCCAGACTGACCAAAGATATGTCCCATACCATATGACATCATGCTGAGCAGCTAATATGGGGAGGTTGGACAGGGTGGGGTGGACCACTGCTCAGGGGTGGGATGGGATGTCTGTCAGCGGGTGATGAGCAATTGCATCACTTGTTTTGTACACGTTATTATAATTATTACTATTATCACTATCATTAGTATTTTTTTTCTTTATTTTTCTGTCCTAATAATCTGTCTTTATCTCAATCCATACATTTTTACTTTTTTTTTTTTTTTCTTTTTTTCCCCAATTCCCTCCCCCATCCCACTGAGGGGGAGCAAACAACTGTGCTTAGCTGCCAGATGGGTTAAACCACAACAGCAAGTTTGTGGATGACACCAAGCTCTGTGGTGTGGTTGACATGCTGGAAGGAAGGGACACCATCCAGAGGGATCTTGACAGACTTGCAAGGTGGGCCTGTATAAACCTCATGAAGTTCAACAAAACTGAGTGCAAGGATCGTTTAGTGGAGGACTTGTTAGTGTTAAGTCAGAGGTTGGACTAGGTGATCTTGGAGGTCTCTTACAACCTAGATGATTCTGTGATTCTGTCTTGGGCCAGGTCTAACCAAGGATGTTTTCAGAAGTATCTCTGAAATTAGTACCACATAATAAACTTTTCCAAATTATATATTATGGAAAAGTTTCCCATCAAAAGTAACCATTGGCACAGAAGGTGTTATGAAACCATAGGTCTTGTTTTGTTACAAAATACATGTCATTCTAGATTAACCTTAAGTTTTGAAATCATGTCAGGTAAACATGTGGTTTAATATCTTATGTAAGGACAGTATTTTTCCAAAGTACATGTAAGTATTTTCCCATAGGAAAAGTATTTCACTACAATAAAGAAAACGATTAAATTAAATTTGACATTGAGAAGATCCCAAAATGCTTGAACTGTGTCATGGAAAGGAAAAAGTCTTCCCACAACTTCTGTCTAAAACCTAATTGATCAAAGAACCCTATGCCAATCTGTCCTGGTTGTACTGCTTAGTGGACTTTGAATGAGACCAGTAGAAAAGGAAATGTGACACCAAGGGAGAAATAAAACAAATAAAAAACTCTCTTGACATTCACTCTGTGTGTCACTTTGAAGGAATTATTTAGTAAGTTATTCTACTTACTAAAATTGAAAGGTTTAATATAAACAAGAATGTTCTGAGAAAAATTTAATTGCAAGATAGATCCTCAGCAGGTATAAATTAGTATAATTTGATGGAATTCATAGCCTGACCTCAAGTTTCCCCAGATGAGCATCTGTTCTATTGCATGTTGTATGTTTTAGTGTGCTAAATGTTAAAATTAAACCATTCTAATAAACTTTTCCCCATGTTTTTCATTCTTCAAATGATGGCTGATGGTTTATTAATAGACCCAGCAACTTCAATTAATTTGTTACAAAGTCCCTTTGTACTGCACTAGACCAAACTCCTTTAACCTTTCTGTGACATATCTCAAAGGATATTATTCTTGTTGCTATGTTTCTTACTAGCTCAAGGGCAATTATGTTCTTGCTGAGGTATTACAACAAAAGCTGCAGAAAGTGCTCTGGTTGAGGTATAAAAAGTGCCTTCCACAGCAATAAAACCACCTCCTAAGAGTTACGGTACCCTCCCATAGCATGCTTTGACGGCATTCTATTCATTTTCTCTTTGGGAACCATATATTTCATGGCACATTTGAAGGACTTTTTCAATGTTTTCCCCATTCTTTGTGTGTGTGTGTGTGTTTGGCCACTTTTAAGCAACTTTAATGCAGCAGACTGTTTCATATCTACTTGTATGATTCACCCTTTTCCTCAACTTTTTTGATAGAACTTTACAGTGATTAATTATTTCAATTTAGTAGCATTCAGAAAACCAGTAGCTAAGTGCTATTATGTTTTGTAGAGCAACAGGCAGTTTATGTCGTGGAAAGCTTGCTGCAAAAGGAGGGAAGATATTCAAGCCTCTCTGAACTCAATATCAAAACCTGGCTAACCACCAGTGGATAACCACCAGGCTTACACAGAGACATTAAACTACTGATTACATATTCCACAGTAAGCCTATGCCTTAGCTCCTACCTGTTGAGAGTACAGACTTTTTTTTTCTCTTCATGAAAATAATTGGACAATCAGCAACAGCATGAAGTTCAACAAGGGAAAATGCTGGATGCTGCACCGTGGACAGGGTAATGCTGGACATAGTTACAGACTGGGAGAAGAGTGGCTAGAAAGCAGCTCTTCAGAAAAGCATCTGAGGGTGCTGGTTGACAGCAGCAGCAGCTCAGCATGAGACAGCAGTGTGCCCTGGCAGCCAAGTGGACAAGCTACATTTTAGGATGCACTGAACGCAGAATAGCCAGCTGATCAAAAGAGGTGACTTTCCCACTGTATTTAGTGTTGGTGCAGCCTCACATTGTGGGATCCACAATCCAATCCTTTGAGGAGGGGGAGTGAGAGAGCAGTTGTGGTGGAGTTCATCTGCCCAGCAGGGTAAAACCACACCACAGTTATCTAGTTTGGAGGAAAGGAAGCTGAAAAGCAACCTCACTGCTCTCCCCTGAGGACAAGAAGTGGAGAGGGAGGTGCTGGTCTCTTTTCTGTGATAACCAGTAAGAATAGCAGGTTCAGACTAGAGATTGGAAAAAATTATTTTCCATGAGTGTGGTCAAACACTGAAACAGGCTTGCTAGTGGGGTGGTAGATGCCCAATGCCTTCCAGTTTTCAAGAGGCATTTTGACAGTGCCTTCAATAATGTGTTTTAACTTCCAGTTCGCTGTGAATTGGTCAGGCAGTTAGTTGGACTGGATGATCTTTGAAGGTCTTTTGCAACTGAACTATTCTATTCTATTCTATTCTATTCTATTCTATTCTATTCTATTCTATTCTATTCTATTCTATTCTATTCTATTCTATTCTATTCTATTCTATTCCATAAAATATATACAACGTAAAAATACACTTCTATCTAATAAAGTAAGATAACTGCTTAAAGTATCTTATTTTTAATCATGAACACTCCATTTGTCAATCAAGTCAATCAATGGTACTTTTGAAAATATTTGTCTACATATTCTTTAAATGTTCTCCTTCAGGAAAAAGAGGCAGTCTCTCAATTCATACTTCAACTTCTCCATTTTGAATGGTTTAATTAGCTGACTCAATCCACAGGTGTTTTACATGAATGGATGGAACACATGATTCTTTTAATTCAGTGATTCATATTTCATTTTTTAAGCTACATTTCCCTTCAAGGTTTTCAGTCACTTCATGATTTGTCATTTTAGCATTTGTAAAGCAACTCACCTTTTTGACAACTGTAAAAGTGACTAGTCATAATTTATTTTATGGCTGCATTTTGGAGTTCCTAAGGGGCTCTTCTCTGGAAATCATTTCTTAATTTCAGCGAAGCTCCATTCTTCAACCTTCTCCTCATTTATGCTGGCAGATGGTAATTATTTAATATATTTGCTTTTTCCTTTGTCCTTCATCTCTAATTCCCTATAATCATTCTTAAGAGAATTCATCTTCCATTTCATTATTGTTTACTTTTTATAGCATTAAATCACTTTATTTGTTCAGCATCCTGCTATTCAAATATCATATTCTTTCCCCTCCCAGAATTAATTCTTTGTTATTTTTACTTCCTCCTATAGAAAGCCCAATTTGCAAATTATTGGATTCTGTGTAACTTTAAAATGCTATTGTCTGTGGTATATTTTATTTTATTTTATTTTATTTTATTTTATTTTATTTTATTTTATTTTATTTTATTTTATTTTATTTTATTTTATTCTTGTTTACATCTTATTCTAATCACATTGGTTTGTGTCTCATGCTGTCTTTTTTGACAATTAGGACACTATTTATGAAACAAATGCATTATTTACATGACAATAACTTGTAACTAATGTGTGTTTTCTTTGTAATTTTTTAGCTTTTGTGATATATCAACGCCCATCCTTGACAGCTGTCTCCTCTACAGGATAGAGAAAATGAGTGCTTCATATACAATGTGATTATTTCGTTTTAGCATGCATTGCAGACTAATAAAGTACTTAGACCACAATGAAATGAGTATTCCTGAAATTATGTGAAATAGGGATAAGTCAGACTTACAGCATTTTGGAAATGTCCAGGATGCTTGGTAACAAGATGTATTAACTGCTAAGGCAGCAAGTTCAACCAACTCATCCCTCTATCTGAATTTGTACAATGAAGATAGACCTTGACTCCTCTTCAAGGAGCTTTCAGATCCCAGGATCAAAAATGTGATGTAAGAATTTAAGGAAGACCATTGGAGAAAAGTTTTATGGCAGTGCTTTCAATTTAGGTAAATGAATTCAAGTTTGTTTGAACACGTACTGATAATAAGAATATATATATGTGGGTTCAAATTATCTTTGCCCACAACACTCTGCAAGTATAACTACTGTTATTATTATGGGACTATTCCAACAATCACTTGTTAATGACAAGCACCAACAGGACAAGCCTGTGTTGCATTGTGCTTTTATGCATAGATCCCTGGAAGGCTGCAATGAGAAGGGTCCTCAGTTCATCTGTATTGCTGTGCCTCCTGGCTACACAAAATAGCTGAGATCTGACCATAACAGGAAGAATTTTCCTGACTGTCCATAATAATAACCACTTCCTGGAAACCAATCTCACCTTATGTAAATCGTCACCACAAAGTTTATTGATGGATCACTGGAAGCTGAGAGATCTCATGGAGATGCAGGTAATCAAAATGCCATTATCAGTGTACCAGTGCCAATTTTTGTGACTATTATTAGCACAAAAATAACTGGCAGGTTTTTCTAAATGATCCTTAGTTATCTCCTACTACCATCAAAATTGATATGTAGTGGCTTCCAATTATTATTCTTCATCTCATTTCCTGTTCATCTGCCATATGTTTTCTCAAAGTCTAATACAAAGTTCTATGCTCTTCAGTGAGCTTCTCATAAATCATTATATTGTCTCAATTCACTGTTAATATGTGGCAGGGAGAAAGTTTGGTGCTGCTGGCTTTCTTGTATTTATGTGCCTTTTTATTTTCTCCATCTCACTTTGTAAAAATGAACATTCATAAAAATATGTGGTGTTTAAAACACATCATCTAGGCTAAACTGGCACTTACCAGGTTTCTTAGCCTCAAAAGTGCAACCATGACTGGGTATCTGTCCCTCCAGGTAATCATACAGTTATCTACATCCGCATCTCAAAGTACATGAAATGCTCACCTTGTTAAATCTAATTGGTGTATAGATGGCACCTGTAAGACTTGATTATAATGTTGGCATTCCCTCCCATACCACTGGCCCAGTTCCATTTATTTTGCACTATCGTGCAAAACAAGGAGGGATGTGGCCTTTAGATGCTGCACATGGGCATTGAAACAACCTACAAAGCAAAAATGCATGGCACAATGTCTGTGGAGTACTGAGCAAGAAGCGTGTAACCAGAAGAGGGGGAGTAGAAGTCCTTACTACGTATAGGGATTTTGGACATGCATGTTCTGACCACATATGAAGTTGTTAGGTGTGGACCATTTAGATGTTATATTGAAAAAGGAACAACATTTAACCTTTTGCTATCTAGGTTGGAATACATGAACCTACATCAACAAACCCAGGACCAAAGTAATGATATGTGGATAGAGTTCCTCAACTAATCATTATAGCAGTAGTCAGGCTAGAGGCGGTGAAATGGCTTCCTCTACCTCCTGCCCCAAAACATCTGGAAAGACCAAGGCAAAGGCTCTCTATGGCATTTCTGCAGAACATACCTATATCTATATGTCTATATGCATGTGCATACAGATACGTATATTTAAGATGATCATGGATGATCATTGACTTACTGAAGCTACTCCAGAGAAGAGCCATGAAAACAATGAAGTGATTGGAACATCTTTCATATAAGGAGAGACTGAGAGGTGGGACTGTTCAGCCTGGAAAAGAGAAAGCTCAGAGAAATCTTACCAACGTATAAATATCTTATGGGTGGGAATGAAGGAGAGATACAGACTCTTCTCAGTGACTGGTCAAAAGTCAATGGGCACAACTTTAAGAACAAGATATCTGAACATACAGAAAAAAAATATATATATATATTTTTATATATATTTATATATATTTATATATAAAAAGAAATATATATATATACATATATATATCCTTGCAATATATTTATGTATTTAATATTTATCTTGCAATAAAAAGAAATATATATATACATGTATATATATATACATATATATACATGTGTATATATATATTTCTTTTTATACATATATATACATGTATATATATATATTTCTTTTTATTGCAAGAGTGATCAAACACTGAAATGGGTTGCCCAGAGATATTGTGGTGTCTCCATCTTTCAAAACCCAGCTGGACACAGTCCTGGGCAACCTACTGCAAGTGACCCTGCATCAGCAGAAAGATGGAGGTAGATGTCCTCTAGAATGTCCCTTCCAACTTCAGTTTTTCTGTGTTTCTGTAGTTCTGTGATTCTATGTTATGGCTTAGTACTTGCAAAGTATATCAGTATGATATTTTAACTGTTATCATTTGGTTATACACCTTTATTAGTGTTCTGCAGAAGATGTGTGCAAGCTGTACCATGTATCTTCTCTCCTCAGTAGGGACAGGCAGCTCGTTGGATAAACTCCCTTCTTATACTATAATTTGTTTCTAGCATGAGGAAGTTCTGTTGCATTCTTTTGGTCTTTACACAGCAGCTTGAACATGAAATATTTCAGTTTCCAGCTACATTAAAAAAAAAAAAAAAAAAAAAAAAAAAAAAAAAAAGAGCTTTAAGGAAAATTAAATATGTAAAAAGTACATTTTTTTCAGTTACAAACCTGTCTTCCCAGGAAGTGTTCAGCCTGTCCACTTTATCAGCACGTTATATGAAATGGCCGCTAGAGGGGGACGTATTATGAACACCCCACAATAAATGCTGTATTTATGTATGAAGTTGAAAAATGTGATCTAATTATACACATCTAGCTAATATTTTAAAATATGAATTATCTCATGTCACTGTTTTTTTATTCCTTTTTTTTTTTTTTCTTATCAGATCTTTTAAAAATTCACCAAAACCTCTAGCATTTGAGAGATCCATATAGAGATCCTCAGAGCAAAGTCATTATTCCATGGTGTTCTAGGAAGAATACTTAATGCTTTATTATTATAATGGGTAATTTTTTTCTCTCTTTTTCTCCTTTTTTTTTTCTCTCTCTCTTTTTATCTTTTTCTTTTTCTTTTTTTTTTTTTTTCTATTTTGTACTCACTTTAGTCTCCTAAATCTCATGTGAAATTATTTTGAGCTCTAATTAAAAAAAAAATGAAAAAAAAAGAGTAAATGATCACTGAATGTTTTGTCATTGTATAAAAAATGATCTCATACAAGAGATTAAGATAAAGTGAAAATAATAGAAATGAAAAAAAAATCCTTTTATGTTTTTAATTAAGAAGCTTAAGAATAAAATAGAAATTCAAATGGATAAATAATGTCTGTCTCTCCCCAAAAAAAATAATAATAAAATAATAATAATAATAATAAAACAAAAACAGAAAGGTGGTAATTAAAGTTCACCTGAAATGCAATCTAGATTTTTCTCATGCTAATATACATAACTAAAACTGCAACAAAACTAAAGGTGGAAAGGTCTCCTATCAAATATACTTTTATATACTCTGAAACATATACATACATGACCTATGAACATAAAGTTAAAAATAGCCAGCTAGAAATCACTGAAAGTTTCAATTATGCTGATAGTGTGCTGGTTTGATGAAAGCATAATAAAAGTACTTAACAAGTAATACAGCTCCTGATATCAGTGATGCACTCTGATGTGCAACACAAGTCTGCAAAAGTCTACCTTTTCATTATAAGAAAGAAAATTGGGGTAATACAGAATATGACACCAATTTCTCTCTGTAGCTGGTCTTATTCCAGAGTGAACTATGTGAATCCAGCACTATGTGATTAAAATAAATAACTAAACAGTCTCAAACTGACTCAAATTCCTTTGCCACAAAATCTGTATGTGATACTAACCTCATTCTTCATGGTCATGAGCATTAACTGCTCTGTGGTTTGGGCAGAGTATTAAATGCAACCACAGCCCTAATGCTAACCACATACATGGGTTTGTTGCTGTGTTTGAGCCTCAGCCCCATTTGCTCTTGTACATTGCGAAGGCAGGCAGTTTAAACAAGACATACAGATCCTTTTCCCTTTCCATCTGCTCTTACCCACCCTACTTCTGAGGGGCAGGAGTTGCTACAGATATACAGTAAAGTACAATTTGAAAGACAGTGCCACAAAGATATGCTATCACATTATGTCTTTGGCAACGTATTTTTATTTGCACCTTAAGGGGACTGAATTTTCTGAACAATTGTTCCAAAACACGATGGAGTGAAATGTTCTTTCTTATGGTCTGATGATAATCTGTTGTGCCATAATTGTATAAAAGAGCCTTTTTATTGCCCAGGGAAGAAAGCAGCAGCTGAGCATGAATGAGCTGTTTGTGTGTGAATCCAAACGGCTGATCGTCGGCTGGCTGTAATCAGCTCGCGGCTGGCAGCTGCTGGGTGATGTCACATGTAGGCTTGGTTGACATCATGCAGACAAGCGAGGAGCAATCCTGTTGCCAAGCAGCCCATTACTACCCAAAGTCTTGTTCAGTCGAGAGGAACGTAATTGCTCTTTCCTCCAGACAGGCTATACTTAAAAAATACTGTCTCTACTGACTGAGCAGCAGGTCTGGCTAAAGGCTCAAGATGAAAAATAGCCTCCCACCTGGATTCTTTTTTTTCACAAATATTGCCAAATAGCGAAGAGGCGGATAGTTTTGAGTGCCTGTAAAGCTTCTCTTCTAAATTACTCCTCCAATACTTTTAGGTCTACGGAATCCCCTATGGCCAAATCCTTGAACCAGCTCATGTATACAGAGACTGTTTGATTTGCCAGTCAGATCCCAGTCTTTCTTGTTTGCTCTTGTTCTGCTACTCAAAGCTTGAAAACAGTCAAGCCATCTGAGACTGACCTGCTCTGGACAGCTCTATTCTTTCCTTGCTGTGAACCTTGTGGTCTATATGGATGCTTTGGTGGCCACTGCTCCCATTCAGCTCATGATGGTTAAACACATAGCTTTGCTAACAGAAAGCTTTAATTTATGGAACGGGGCTCTGCAGGAGATCAGGCCTGCATGGAGTACCTTGCCTTTACTGCCATGAGCAAAAGAAGTCTGATCTTCCCAGGATTTTCTCTGACCCCTCACAACTGCTCACAGCAGGAAGAAACAGACATCCAGATGCTTTTGGTCAAAGAACACTTCTTGAAAGGAAGAGAGAAAACAGTTATTCAACAGTATGAGATATATACATGGGACAGCAGAATCTGTTTTGCCGGATGGCTCCTTTAGTTCTTGAAACACCTCTAAACAGGGTGGTAGCCTTACGCTGCATTAAAAAAAGCCACTCATACTGTGTTAGGAACAGTATCTTCATAGCAAAAGTAGTAAAAGATGTTGGGCTCTGATATTCAAGCGGATTTGCTCTGCTGGAAGGATTGGAATAGCATAGTTCTGTTTTCTCCAGAAAACTGTAAATATATATATATGTCCCCATCTTCTCTTTGATAAAATTCAAGAGACATCTGTCTGAAGATATCCGAGAAGGAAAGACTTCTAGTTATTGTTTGAGGTTGGATTTGTCAGTTAATGGGATGTTTAGGAATCTATAGAGGGTTTATATAAACTCAACACAGGAAGGCATCAGTTCCAGATTAAGACCTTACATTCTGGTGTAAATACATGCCACATGCTCCCATTATAGCCAGGGAAGATCACTGACTCAAATCTGCTGTTGATGCCCAGGCACTGCTGTCTATTTAAACTTCCTTATAGTATCGAATTTGTCTTTGTTGGGTGATTAGATACATATATGCTCTTCTCAGATGTAAGCTAGAGGCAAGCAGGATACAGTGAAGTAGTGAGGTGACACAGTTTTGGCCTCCCAGAGAGACATGGACATACTAGAAAGAATCCAACAGAGGGCCACTAAGATCATCAGGGGACTGGAGCACCTCGGCTATGAGGAGAGGCTGAGAAAGTTAGGGATGTTCAGCTTGGAGAAGAGGAAGCTCAGGAAGATCTTATCAATGTCTATAAGGCTGCAAAAAGGACAGAACCAGGCTCTTTTCAGTGGTGCCCAGTGACAGAATGAGAGACAATAGGCACAAACTAGAACACAAGTGGTTCCACTTGAATGAACATCAGGAAGAACTTCTTTGCTGTTCAGGTGAGAGAGCACCAGCCTGGGTGCCCAAAGAAGTTATGGAGTCTCCCTTTCTGGAGACCTTCAGAAGCCATCTATAGAGGGACCTGGGCAAACTGTTCTAGATATCCCCATTTGAGCATGGCGAGGGGTGGGGCGGTGGGAGGGTAGAGATATAGAATAGGTGACCTCCAGAGGTCCCTTCCAGCCTTAGCCATTCTGGTATTCTGTAAAATGGCACTTGACAACTGTGTCTGGACAGCAGACTCCAATGTGTTCAGCATAACTCAAAACTGTAAATGGCCAGTAAGAATAGGTGATCCCACAAGAAAATAATAGGTTAAAGCATTGTGATCTCCAGATTTCACTTCAGCAGAAGGTGTTAACTCTCTTGATATAAGGTAATGCAGAGATGTCTAAAAAAAAAAAAAAAAAACAAAACAAAATAACAAAAAATAAATATGACCAGACCAGACCAAACCAAACCAAACCAAGCCAAGCCAAGGCATGCCAAGCCGAGCCACAAACCAAGCAAGCAATCAAACAAACTAACAAAGAAGTAACAGAGAAAAGCTGGGATCTTTCTTTCCACAGCCCACAGTTCTTAATCAGGAGCATCCTAGCCATGGCTAAATATGCTCTGAACATCATATTATGTTAATATATTAATAACATGTAAATGTTTTCAGAATAAACTACAGTCATGTAAATGTTTTGGCTCTGAGCTTATTTTATTCTGACAGAGCAGTGTATTTGATCTGGGCACAAAGCAAATTAACATTTTCAGAACTCATTAGTATGTGTGAACATCAGGCAAAGGTGACAAATCAGTTTGGTAGACTTCCGTTATTCCAGGCTGAAAAGTCAGTCATTTGGGTGATTTGGTACGCATGAACCAAAGCACACTACAGTCTGTGAGAGTTCTGCGAGTAACTAAAAGGGAATTTAGGTCATACCCTTGGACACAGTGGTTAATGCAGTGACAAAACACAGAATTAAGTTTAGACTTGGACTCTGTTTATAAATACATGGAATTATCAGCTGGAACAGACTCAGTAGTACTAGGTTGTTTAATTGTCCCTTAGTGTGCTACTTGCTGTAGGATAATTCCCTTTGGTATAACAGGTCTCTGGTGTTCTAATTGTTCACTGTTAATTTCAGAGATGTAGTAATTAATATGGTCTATTAGATATAGTCAACGACTTATGTCTAACCATTTAAAAAAAATAGGAAAAATAAACTTTAATCAAGTGCATCATCAGCCACTACTTACGACTAACCTATCATTTTCTAAATTTACTCTATTCACAAATACTTGGTTTATGCAGACAAATCTTGATTTCTTCAGAATTGTAGGAGAATGTATTAATTCATACACAATGAAAAACAACAACAACAACAACAAACTATCACATTATTTGATAAAATTGTGTACCTTCAAAGAATTTGGAGAATGAAATCAAACAACACAACTTACATTGGCAAACGTATTTTATTTCCTTTTAGGAAAGAAAAGATAAGGGAGGGTTAGGGGAAATAATACATAAACTGCCATAAATTTCTATAAGCCAATCACAAACATAAGAGATTTGGAGACTGGAGAAGTGGAATGGTTCATCTTATATTATTACATGTTTGGTAAGTTTTTCAGTCAGCTTGAGGAAACAAAACAACAAAAAATAATATCAAAGAATAGAAAATCTTTGAATCTGGTCCAGCCAAATATCTCATATACACTGCTCAGCAGAGCACAGTGATACAGTCCCTGAGCTACCACTGACTTCAAATTGCTCATCTGAAAGAAGCAACACGATATATCTTGTAGAAATACACAAGTCATCTGGAGAGCAGTTAAGATATGCTGATATAGCCAGTCAAAGTATTCCAGGACAGTCAGACTTCTTCTGTGACTATGCTTCTCTAAATCTCACCTGCCTTCAGATCTAGTTAGGCCAGATTCCCCCACATCATCCTCCATCACAAGATATCAACATGCCTAGAGTCACTGTATCTTATGATACTGGTTTTCTTATCTGTTTCATTTCCTTCATCTTCCATGTGTAGTCATTTGTGCAATAATATATGTAGTTAATATTTCAAATATAGGAGATATATTGTTAATTGTAGTAGGACTTCAGGCAAATTTTTGAGAATGAGGACTAGATTTTTTTTTTTTCCCTTTAAATCTCTTTTTGTTTGCATCCTGTTTTCAGAGAAATTGCAAGCTGTTCTGGGCATATGTCTTCTTCCGTCAAGATGGCATGTTGGTGTGGCCCACAGGGGGACATGCTTGTGTAAGCATGTCTTCCAACAACTCTGTGACTACTAAAAATAAGAGAAGTAATAAAGAAATCATATCTCTATCTCACATCTTTCTATTTTAGCTCTTCCTTCTTTTTACAAGTTAAAAGTTATGTTTCAAAGGTAAGAATTTTAGACACAGGTATGTTTTTTTCTTCAAATTTCATATTTTTTTCTTTTTATTTTTAAGAGTGAATGACTGGTATTTTGACTAGAACCACAAGGTGTCTACAGCTCTTCTATGAATTTCTGAAATAACGTTTTCACAGGAAGGTGTAGAATACACCCTCCTTATCATGGGCCTTTGCAAAATATTTTCTCATAATTGACTGTATGTAGTTTATTATAGGCCAATGACATCAACCAAAGGTCAGGCTATTTGTTACCTATTAGCTGCAGACATTTCATTTCATGAATAGGTCTGCACTCTCCTCATATATTCTTTTCCATGTTGTTATGTAGTTCACTAGACAACGAAAATCTCTTTTGTCTCTTTCTGAAACATGGAATACCAATTCAGATCTTTTGTATTTTCATTTAAAGGGTTTATGATCAATCCTTTTTAATACTTCATGATTTACCAGCTAAAAACTAAAGTTGAAAATCTTTGCTGACCTATACAACATATAATACTGGAACTTTGTGAGCTGTGAAAAAGTAAGGAGTTGAGGTTTGCTTTAGCAAGGGAGTGATGGGTTTTAATAGAGACTGATAGAATCATTTAGATTGGAAAAACCCTTGAGATCATTAAGTCCAACCATCAACCAAGTCCACAACTAAACCATTTCCCCTAGTGACAGATCCACTTGTCTCTTAAATACCCACAGGAATGGGGACTCCACCACTTCCTTGGCACCCTGTTCTAATGCCTAGTTACTCTTTCTGTGAATAATTTTTTCCTAATATCCAATCTAAACCTCCCCTGGTGCAGCTTGAGGCTATTTCCTTGTTGTGGTGGTTCCGCTCAAATGGGCAGCCAAGCTCCATCACAACAGCTCTCTCATTCCCCCTCCTCAAAGAGACACAGGGAGAAAATACGATGAAAAGGTCTCAAAGGTTGAGATAAGGACAAGGAGATCACACAGTAATTATTGTAACGGGCAAAATAGACTCAGCATAGGGAGACAGTAAGATTTATTGCTTATTACTAACAAGCTAGAGAAGTGAGAAACAAAGGAAAGAAACCAAAAGCACCTTCCCCCCCATCCACCCTCTTCCACTTCCTCCCCCCGAGCAGTGCAGGGGAACGGGGGAATGGGGGTTATGGTCAGTCTACAGCGCTTCTTCTCTGCCACACTTTCTCAGTCACTCTCGTCCCCTGTGCTGTGGGGTCCCTCCCACAGGATGCAGTCCTTGATGAACTCATCTGGCGTGGGCTTCCAGAACTGCTCCAGATACGAGTCCGTACCATGGGGTCCATCCCTCAGGAGAAAACTGCTCCAACCTGGGTCCCCCATAGGCAGCAGCTCCTGCCAGGTCACCTGCTCCTGCGTGGTCTCCTCTCCACGGGCTACAGGTCCGGCCCGGAATCTGCTCCGGCAGGGGTCTTCCACAGGCTGCAGCCTCCGTCAGTGCAGGGCCACCTGCTCCACCATGGTCTCCTCCACGGGCTGCAGCATGGAACCCTGCTCCACCGTGGTACTCCATGGGCTGCAGGGGGACATCCTGCTTCACCATGGTCCTCACCACAGGCCTCAGGGGACTTCTGCTCCGGAGCCTGGAGCTCCTCTCCCCCTCCTTCTTCACTGACCTTGGTGCCTGAAAGGCTGTTCCTCACTCCTCTCACTCTCCCAGCTGCTGTGTGGCACAGCGTTTTTTTTCCCCTGTCTTAAATATGCTCTCAGAGAGGTGCAAAACAACATCGCTTATTGGCTCAGCTCTGGTCAGCATTGGGGCCCTTACCAAACATGGGGCAGCTTCTAGATCCTTCTCACAGAAGGCACCCCTATGGCCCCCTGCTACCAAAACCTTGCCACGTAAACACACTACACTTGTGTCATATCATTTGCCACCTGAGAAAAGAGACCAAGACTCACCTGACTACAGCTGTCTTCCAGGTAATTGTAGACACTGAAGAGGTCTTTCCTCAGCCTTCTTTTCCTGAGACTAAAATACCCCAAATCCCTTAGCCACTAAGTCTCGTTCTCTAGTCCTTTCACCAGCTTCATTGCTATTCTCCAAATACATTCGAGTAACTCAGTATCTTTCATGTAGAGAGGGGCCTAAAATCAAGCACAACAATCAAGGTGCAGTCTCATCAATGCCGTGTAAAAGGGGACAATCACTTCCATAGTCCTGCTGGACACACTATTTCTGATACAGGCCATTATGTCATTAGCCTTCTTGGCTACCTGGGCTCAATGCTGGCTTGTATTCATGGCTCATATGTTAGTGAATGTCTGGATTCTATTTTAGTACATTCAGTAGAATTAAGACAAATCTGATCTGTAAAATATCTTGTCTAACCTATATATTTTGAACAAATACATTAGTTCTCCCAATTGTTACATGGAATGAAAAAAAAAAAAAAAAAGAAAAAAAAGTTTAATGAAACTGTAGTCATTGTCTAAAAAATGTGCTAGATTATATTGCTCAGAAGCAGAATAGTAAAAGATTTATTCTGAAGTGTATGTATGTTGGGGGTTAACTCCAAATTATGGTAGGTTTGAGCTGAATGCTGTTGGCAAAACTGATCTAAGAAGTGCGGTATTGATGTGACTGGAGCTGTCATGTAGTAGTTCTTCAGTCAAGCACTCTCCTTTTGCTGGTGGTCTTTTATAGCAGTTCATAAAAGCTGACAATAATGGGGTTACAAGAATCCAAGCAAGATTAGTAATAGGAGTGAAATCTTATGGCAGCAATTCAAACTGTGCTGAACTATTTTGCTCCGGGACAGATCTACATGTGAAACCAAATAAAAATTACTACCGAGGAATTTTATTCTGTTTTAGAAAGTCACTAGATCTGGTCCCTTTATGAACTTCTTTGGAGACAAAATAAAAATAAATAAATAAATAAATAAAAATTAAAAAGAGAGTTTCTCTTATTGTGAATTGTGTTTCTGAATTTCATTTGGTTTTCACTATTTTTGAGAGCAACTGGTTTTCAAGTGGGTGATGTACATAGCCTACTCATGCAAACTAGTTTTTTCAAATATGTTTGGAAGACAGTGGATAGAGCTGTACAGAACATTTGCCAGATTATAGCAACATTTCCTAACACTGCTAAAGGACCTGGAGATTGATTTTCTGCTATTCATAATTGTTTAACTAACAGAAAAACTCCTTCTAAACATTCAAAATTACTTATTTAATTAAGAGTGTTGTTTTGATGTTGCTGCTTTCATGTTGTTTTTTATTTGTTAAAAAAATAAAATAAAAATCTTTTGCTGTATTTTTTATTACCTGAACAACAACAGGGAAAGATGTATTGTGCTCATGTAACAAGGGTTTGGTAGCAGGGGACCTGCACGGATGGTATCTGTGAAAAGAACCCAGAAGCTCCCCCATGTCAGATCAGAGCCAGTTTCAGACTGCTAAGAAAGGGACCCGCCCCTGTCAAAAGCTGAGCAAATGAGCTATGCTGATTGTACCTCTATGAGAACAGATTTAAGAAAAGGAAAAAAAAAAAAAAAAAAAGTAAAAGAAAACACCTTCTGTGCAACACCAGCTGGGAGAGCAAGGAGTGAGAAGCAGCCCTGTCAGCCCCCAAGGTGAGTGCAGCAGGAGGGCAGAAGGTGTTCCGGACACACAGCAGCAATTCCCCTGTGGCCTGTGGAGAGGCCCCTGGTGGAGCAGGCTGTTCCCCTGCAGCCCATGGGTCCCACATGGAGCAGATCTCCACGCTACAGCCCCCCCATGGGTGGAGGAGCCCCCGGTGGAGCAGTTGGATGTGGCCTGGAGGAGGCTGCGGCCCATGGAGAGCCCCCGCAGGAGCAGGCCCCGGGCCGGATCTGCAGCCCGTGGAGAGGAGCCCACGCAGGAGCGGGGGTCTGGGGGGAGCTGCCGCCCACCCGTGGGGGACCCGTGCTGGAGCAGTTTGCTCCTGGGGCATGGACCCCGTGGTACGGAGCCGTGTGGGAACAGTTCCTGAAGAGCTGCTGCCTGTGGGCAACCCCTGCAGGCTCAGTTCGGGAAGGACGGCATCCCGTGGGAGGGACCCCATGGGGAGCAGGGGCACAGAGGGACTGTGAAGGAGCGACAGAGAGGAAGGGTCAGGGACTGACCGCAGACTCCATTCCCTCTGCTGCTTGGGGGAAGGAGGTAAAAGAGGGTGAATGCAGGGAAGTTTAGTTTTTTGTTCTCACTTTTTGTTCTCACTGCTTTAGACTGTTACTAGTAATAGGAAATAAAATACATTAATCTCCCTATGCTGAGTCTGGTTTGCCTTAACAGTAATTCTCTAGTGCGCTCCCTGTTGTTACCTCAGCACATCAGCTTCTTCTTTTTTTTTTTTTTTTTTTTTTTTTCATCATACTTTATCTTCCTGTTGTTTTGAGGAGGGGGAGTGAGAATGAGTTGTGATGGACTGTATCTAACCATCAATGTAAAACCACCACAAAAGAACAAGGTGAACATATATTACTTGTATTTTCCTTAAAAAATTAAGAGGGGAGAAGGGGTAAATAGAATATCATAGCAGAAGGAAACAATATGTTACTGCTGCAGGTGGGATACTTTTTTTTTTTTTTCTTTTTTCTTTTTTTTTCCTGGTAATATTTAGGAGTCAATGAAGCTTATATATACACAAATAAAACTCCCAAGGAGCCAGAAGTGATACTAGGAGCTTTCATTCTCTTATCCTCAGAACCTTGTTTCTGTAATAGTCATGAGGCTGCTTAAAGAGACAGAAAGCAAAACAGAGCTGAGAGCATCCAAGAAAGTGACAGAGATAATGGAAAAACAATGTACATGAGCTTGCCTGGCTTCTGCAGTGAACCCTGAGCAATTCCAAGTTGTATTTTAAACTGAATGCAAAACCAGCAGGACTTTTTGAGATCAAAGGCTGCAAATTCATGGTTATGAAAAATGTAGATATGCTACTATGCTTGTAGCTAAAGCTTCTTAAAATCTAATTTCTGGCATGTGTTCCCCAACTCTTCCCTTGGTCAAATTACAGGGTACAAGCAGGGCAAAAAAGACAATCTTCAAATTACATCTAATTGTGTAAAAACGTCTTGTGTTTCCCTAACCAATACCATTTAATTGCATCTGTTTAAAAGGAGAGATCTGGTAGAGGAAGTTAAACATATATCTGATTTTTTTTTTTCCAGCTCTATGAGAGGAGCAATACTGTGGCAAATGGCTGGTTCTTTAAAATGTTATGACTTTTTCTCAAGTATAAGAAGGTAAAAATTATAACAATTTTAGGTGTAAAATTAATCATTTCTAGGTAATATTATTTCACCTCTGATTCTAGAAGATTCTTTTCCAATGAGTTTATTTTGGTAAGCCACTATCCATCATGTTAAGCCACTATCCAGGGTATTTGAAACGTCATGGCAGTCTGGTGAAGTACCCACTGACTGGAAGAGGGAAAGCATAACCCCCACTTTAAAAAAAGGAAAAAAAAAAAAAAAGTCACAAGTAACTGCAGGCCAGTCAATCTCACCCCTGTGCCGAGCAAGATCATGAAACACATACTCCTGTAAACTCTACTAATGTGCATGTCAAATAAGGAGGCTTCACTAAGAGCAGATTGTGCCTGACAAATCTGGTGGTATTCTATGCTGGGGCTACAGCACTGGTGGATAGGGGAAGAGCAACTGACATCTATGTGGACTTATTCAATGCATTTGACACTGTCCTCCATGACATCCTTGTCTCTAAATTGGAAAGACATGAATTTGACGGGTGGACCACTATACAGGTAAGGAATTGGCTGGATGGTCAAGCTCACAGAGTTGTGGTCAATGGCTCAATGTCCAGTTGGAGATCAATAACAAGTGGTATTCCTCACAGGTTAGTACTGAGACCTGAGTTTAACATCTTTGTCTGGACTGTGTTTAACATCTTTGTCAGCGACATGGACAGTGGGATCAAATGCACCTTTATTCGAGCTTGCCTATAACAACAGGGTATGTGGTGCAGTTTACACACTGGAGGAAGAGATGTGATCTAGAAAGACCTTGACAGACTTGAGAGGTGGTCCTGTGCAAAACTCATGAACTTCTACAAGGCCAAGGTCTTGCATTTGGGCTGGGGCAATCCCAAGCACCAATACAAGCTGGGCAGAGAATGGATTTAGAGTAACCCTGAGGAGAAGGACCTGGGGGTGTTAGTTGATGAGAAGCTCAACATGAGTCAGTAATGTGCGCTTGCAGCCCAGAAAGTAAACCATACCGTGGGCTGCATCAAAAGAAGCATGGCCAGCAGGTCTATGGAGGTGATTCTGCCTCTCTGCTCTGCTCTCGTGAGACCCCACCTAGAGTACTGCATTCAGATCTGGGGTCCCCAGCACAAGAAGGACATGGACATATTAGAATGAGTCCAGACATGAGTCCAACAAAGATGATAAGGGGGCTGGAACACCTCTCCTGTGGAGACAGGAAGAGAGAACTGGGGAAGTTTGGCCTACAGAAGAGAAGGCTCCAGGGAGACCTTACAGCAGCCTTCTGGTACTTAAAGGGGGCCTACAGGAAAGCTGGGGAGCTATTCTTTGTCAGGCAGTGCAGTGATAGGACAATGAGTAATGGTATTCCTAAAAAAAAGGTAGATTTATATTAGATATTAGATATTAGGAAGAAGTTATTTACTCAGAAGGTGGTGAGGCACTGGCACAGGCTGCCCAGAGAAGCTGTGGATGCCCCATCCCTGGAGGTGTTCAATGACAGGCTAGATGGGGCTTTGTGCAACCTGGTCTGGTGGGAGGTGTCCCTGCCTATGGCAGGGGTTGGAATTAGATGATCTTTAAGGTCCTTCACAACCCATTTTGTGATTTATATTTCTATGATTTAAATATATTTACACCATTTTTGTTTAGAAATCCATCCATATCCAGTGATTATAGTCCAGTAATATACATGTAAGTTTATCTTTAAGGTTACATCAGGGATAGCAGGTTCATATCAGCGACTATGTTTTGATTTATATTGGAAGGCACTCTGTGCATGCAGACTATATTCCTTTTGGATGAAACTAAATTAGAAGATCTACTTCAAGACAATTCTCAAACCACCAATGTGCATTCAATCCATTAATCAATACCAAGACTAATTTAAAATAAATGCCCTGGAAAACATAATTGTGTAGATTTCAAACTGTCTTCACAAACTTTCACTTTCCAGATCTCCCTCTGCTGCACCACACTGCTTTTTTAAGAAAGACTCAGTCCTTGGATAAAAACTCACTATATGTAGAAGATTCTTATCTCATATCCTATTCCTCTTGAAAGTCATTCTGCCATTTTGTGTCATGCTTTCTGATTTTATCAGTTCTAGGGATGCCATCAGGATATGCCAAACTCTGCTATTTAAGCAAACAGTTAAGATCTTATCTTATTAGATCAATACATATAAAGGACCAGATACTACTTCCATTTAATTCAAAAAAAGAGTTTACTATTGATTTTCATACATGTAATACGGGCCTTCAGAATGAGAATATTTCTGATTTCTCATTTAAATGTTAATGATTAAAAATAGAGAAACTGAACTGAAGGAAACACAGCAGAAAGTATAATGTTCTCTCTTATCTGAAGAATCAATGCAGCAGGGTCAAATAACGAGAATCTAGATAATCTGAAAAATTAAAATATATTAATATTAATCTTTGTTAGAACGTAACCATGAAATGAAATTTTTTGCTAGAAGAATAAAAGCAAAATAGCGGAGGTCTGTGTAAAATCTTCCTTTAGGAAATAAGTAATCCTACAGTTCATATTTCAGCACTTGCTTAATACTTTTGGACTTTAGTGGCTTAGGTAAGGGACAAGGAAAAGTTCCTTTGGTAAGGGACAAATTCTTAATTAGGGCCTAGCTATCTTTAATTCTGTGAATTTTCAGGCTTAGGCCAAAACCTATGACAAACAATATAAATTTATTCATTTATTTATTTATTTTCATCAGAATCAACATGCTTTGGAAAAGGCAGATGGAATTTAATCTATGTCATTTGTTATTCAGGGGTGTTTCAGTCCTCTAAACATAGAAACACATCATTGAGGCAGCGATATTACAAACTAGAATGTCTAAAGTACATTAACTACTGAAACATGTATTGCTAGTGAAATGCATACGTCACATAAGAATGAAAATACTGTTCCTGGAATATGTTGTGATATTTAATGAAATAGCTAGATCATTTTTGAAAGAAAAAGGAGGCTGAAGATAAAATGAATCACATTATGAATCTCACATATTGCCTGCTGGACCAAATATATTACCTGTTTTGTCAGCTGTAAACCACAGGACTGTCAAGTGGCCAAACACACTGGATGAAATTTAAAATATTTGATGAAGTACAGACATTAGGGCATATACGCTGAGGTCAGGAGTTTGCAAGACAGTTGCTTGCTATCATTCATTTATTCTCAAGTTTGGCCTCCTCTTGGAGTTCCCTGCTCTCACCTGGTTTGTGACTGGCAAACCTTTAGATACTTTTTTAAGAGTAAAGACAAGAGTTTTGAAGGGGTAGATACAGATGTTAGTGGGAAAAAAAAAAAAAAAAAAAAAAAAAGAGGTGATTTCTGAAGGCTATTCTATTTGAAAACATTAAATAAGAAGGTCAGGTGATCATTGATGATAAGTGATTGTTGCATATAACTAGGCCTGAAGCAGCCCGACTAGTTACAAAAATTACTTTGTAGGCTGCCAAAGAAATAATTGAACCTATTGTTTTATAGAAAGCAGGGAGGAAAATGATCAGCTCCTGTTCAGTGACTCCAATGTGCATGCTCTGTTAGGATTACATGAGAAGATACAGCTCAGTTTGCAGGTGATAGATCTGATGTGGTATCTAGGACATGTCCTTGGCTCTCTTGCTGTGCATATGGAACTAATAATTTAGACGGGTTTCTCTTTGAAAGCTTAATGGAAACATTTAATTTGATCTTGAAGGGGAATCTATGTACATCTATCCAAGTCCTAGTACTTTATATTGTTTCAGGGCTGAAATTTCAGCTCTTGATTTATACTTTTATTTGGCTCAGTATGTGTTTTTTGCATTGTGCTGTTATGCTATATACAGTTAGGACTATGCTAGCAATGAATATTGTTAACTCATAATAGAACCTGATTGTTACTAATGGAGAATACTTTTTACAAAATTAAAATTAATTAGATACAGTTGTCTATGGCATATGTTTCTTCTAGACCATTAAAAAAATGTAAACTTCAGGCAATTTTCTATCATACTTTAGAGATTTTGAAGAAGTTTTGTTTGATTGATTTTTGTTTGTTTGTTTGTTTTGTTGTTGTTTGTTTTTTGTTATTGTTGTTGTTGTTTGTTTTGTTTTGTTTTTCATACACTTTTGTAAAACCCTGTCAGAATAATTGCTACACAATTCTGAAGACATTCATGTGGGGACCAGTATCTACCCATCCAGAGGTATATTGTTTCCCCTTCAGAGCATGAAAGAATAAATGGAAAAAATGGTCTTGCTACAAACAGAAAACTTTCATTAATGTGTCAGAAATCCAGCTTTCCTTCAATTGAAAATTGTGTTAAACACAGGAAACTTTCAACAGTAAACCATAGTATAAAGAAGTAATCTTTTGTAGAGAACATCAGCTGAAATAAAATAATTTACAAATTGACAGGACACTTTACCACTCCACAGTCACAGATTTAAAAAAAAAAAAAAAAAAAAAAAAAGAACAAAAGAAAAAAAAAAGAAAAAAAAAAGGAATGAAAAGAATGAAAGGCCAAGTGAAAGAGCAAGCTGAAATAGAAATTAATCCAATGTAATCAGGAGAGGAGGGGAGGGGACGGGGGACAGTGGCTGAAGAAATGCCTCAGTGACTGACAGATGTGTGGTAGAGCTGCTTTGTGTCTCTGAGGCCACCTTCCAACATAAAAAATGTTCCCATACTAAGCATTTCATCAGGAGGAATAACAGATGGCCTCTTTCTTCCTCTGTCCAGAATACTGTAATTTTATCAGTAAAAGGATGACTGAAGACATATTACTATCTGTTTCTTGTAGGTTGCTTCAGAGACAGCTGTTGCTGTTCTCCTACGAGAGAAGAAAACAGGACTGCTTGTAGAATGTCTATCATCTTGGGTTACAAGGTCACAAAGATGGAGAGTCAGAATCATACATTTTGAACCTCAGTCGCTCATATGACTGCTGCTCTCTTCCTGTCTGGAGGCTCTGATCTTACTTGGGGTAGATGTATCAGGTATCTTGTTTGCCAGGTCCTCTTCATCAATATACGACTTGTAGAGCCTCACACAGGTATTGATACATGATGTGCTGTCCCAGATTATGATAGATTCAAGCAGAAGTGTCAAAATAGTTTTTCTTCCTTCCTCTGAGGACAGGAAGCTACCTGTATATTTAGTATTAATCAGAAGGAACATCCGTCAGACAGAGCATATAGAAACTACCTCAAGTTCTTAATACATCATACAGCATTTCAGATAGGGAGAAGAAATGCAACATCGAATGGATAACTTTGTCATGTCATGTACTCCCTAGCACCTAACATCATTCTCCCCATATTTTTTGCTGTTTAATCTGTGTATGCAGAGGTGGACTTACCAGCAAATACCTAGCATAGCATTAGAGTCTCCTCTCCCACTCTTCTCCCAGTGCTTATGCCTTGGAAGACTGTAGGATAAGAGAGTAGACAGATAAAGCTGTTGAGGAATGCTCTTTACTTTGGAGTTTTTGTTTTCTTTTCTTTCTTTTCTTTTTTTTTTTTTTTTTTTTTAATATTTAGGAAAAGAAGGTGTAGACTAATTATAACATATTCAGGGAAACAGAGAATAATGAAATTCCTTAGAAAATACAAAGTTTCAGGTAACTTGGAGTAGTTTGCCTTATAGAGAATTATCTGCTTGATTTCCTAAGAATGTGAGTCAAATTTGGATGAACAGGGAGAAAACTAAGGAGTAGTTAGCTGGTATTTTTCTAGTAATTCACAGAAGACTGAAGCTCACAGCAAGAAATTCTTAAAGATATATATTTTTTCACATTATTTTTCATTTAGATAGCACTGTGGATTGCAGGATGACAACATGCAGGACCCTTGACGTAAATGGTACAAGATAATTCCTGTGTATCTTCTCTCAGACTTTTATGTTGGAGCATGGTAATCTTTAAATTAGAAATGGAGAACGGTGGATTAATTTCGCTTTGAAAGGAACTGTGACCTCAACCACTTACTGGAAAGGTGAGTTAGAGTCACTGGCCTACAAATTCAGATATCTGTACTGTGTCTCTGTAAAGTTACGAGATTAATCTTGGCAACAGAGTTGAAGACATCGTGAGAATTTTGTTTGTCTTTCCCTCGTAGCCTCAGTACTCTGTAAAGTAGTGGATTACAGTCCCCACAGACTGTAGCTAGTTGTCTTCAAAGTTCAGGTTTGCCACAACAACATTCCCTTGACATGACATTTAGAAGAATGCTAAAGTCCATCTATCAAACTTCTATGTCTTTTCTAGGTTGGTATCAGGAGGAAAAAGAAGTGATGCTTTTACCCAGCAGGGGCAGTTAACTACCACGATCATTCTTTCACTCTCCCTCAAAGGAGAAAGGGAAAATATGATGGGAAGTGCTCAAGGGTTAAGATAAGGACAGGGAGATCACTCAGCAATAATCCTCATGGGCAAAACAGACTCAGCATAGGGAGATTAACATAATTTCTTGCCTATCACTAGATGGACTAGAGCAGTTAGAACTAAAAGCAAAATAAAAACATCTTCCCCCATCCACCCTCTTCCACCCCAGAGTAGCACAGAGGAACAGGGACTGGGGGCTGTGGTCAGTTCCTGATGCTTTATCTCTGCTGCTCCCTCAGGGTCCCTCTGTGCTCTTGCTCCCCATGGGGTCCCTCCCACAGGATGCCGTCCTTTCCGAACTGAGCCTGTGGGGGCTGTCCACAGGCAGCAGCTCTTCAGGAAATGCTCCCACACGGCTCCATCCCATGGGTCCATCCCCCAGGAGCAAACTGTTCCAGCATGGGTCCCCCACAGGTGGGTGGCAGCTCCCCCCAGAGCCCCCCACTCCTGCTTGGGCTCCTCTCCACGGACCGCAGCTCTGGCCCGTGGCCTGGTCCTGCAGGAGCTCTCCATGGGCCGCAGCCTCCTCCAGGCCACATCCACCTGCTCCACCACTCATTGGCTTGGCTCTGTCCAGTGGCAGGTCCGCTTTGGAGCTGTCTGGAGCTGGCTCTGATCTGACACGGGGCAGTTTCTATGCTCTTCTCACAGAAGCCACCCTTGCAGCCCCCCTACAACCAAGTCTTTTGCCACATAAACCCAATAGAAGAAGTAACAAGTTTTCAGAAATATAATTCTGTAGAATCAGCTATAGTGTTTTAAATTTTCAAGCCTAATAAAACTTGCCACATTGCACTACAGCTAAATCAAATAATCACAAAATTAAAATTAAAATTAAAGAAGGGACCTCTTCAGATCATCAAACCCAACTCCCTGATCAAAATTCAGGACAGTGTCCAGTGAGGTTTTGAATATCTCCAATGGTGGAGACTCCACATCCCCTTTTGGGCAACTTGCTCCCGTGTTTAACCACCCTTACAGTAAAAATGTGTTTTCTTGTGATCAGATGCATTATGATTATTATTTTTTAATTATTATTAATTCCTTTTTGCTATATCACAAGATTTTGGTTTTCACCAAATCTTTTTCCCTCATCTTCATTTCTTCCAAATAGGCATTTACACACATGGTTAAGATCCCCCTGAGCCTTCTCTTCTCCAAGTTGAACAGTGTCAGTTCTCTCAACCTTCCCTGATGAGACAGATATTCCAATCCCTTATGCATCCTCAACTCTAGGGGATTTTGTTGCTGTTTATGTTTGTTTACATGTTTGTTTACATTTCTAAGACATATAATCAATCATGAAACACCATCATTGGGAAATGATGCTTCCCTCTGTTTCTAGTAAGGCATGCAACATTTACTTCTGTCAGAAGCTTCTTTGCTATACTGTACCACTAAGAATTTAAGTTGGCAAATGAATGGAAAAAAAAAAAAAGAAAAAAAAAGAAAAAAAAAAAACACATATACAATGTTTTCCTATTTGATAGCAAAGGAGCAAACAAGCATATATAGGTATACTCAGAGAAACTACTACTTTTCTGGAGTTTTTTTGTTTGTTAGTTTTTGTTTGTTTGTTTGTTTGTTTGTTTTTCAGGTAAAACCTGGTAATTGACTGTATACTTCTCAGTGAAAAAGTATCAGATGGACCAATTTATCAGCTGAGGAGTGGGAATCTTCTCTGAGAGGAAAAAAACTTCAAGCATGTCTTCAGCTTGTGATCATGTAAAGTTACATGAAAGTGTTTTTTCAGTAGTTTTGGATGGCATTTATGTACTGTTTCACTGAGAAAGTAACATTTTTTAGTGGAGTGGAAATTTCATTTATTTCCCCCCAAAACACAGTACTCTGTGAAAGCAATTTGAGTCAAAAATATCTGTATGTAGAATAATAGCCTTCCTACCCACAAACTACATTGCAGTACTTGTGACTGTTCTGAAGAAAATTCTTAATTCATCTTGGTTTTTAATCATCTTGGTTTTGATTTGCCACATACATGTAATCCTCATAGTTCTAATCATGTAGAGGCTTTGTACTTCTATGCACTTCTACGAATAAATGTGTTCTTGTTAGATGGAAAAATGGTTTTATTCTTTAATGCATGTGTGCTTAGAGTATTGGATGCATACCTTATGGAAAACTCAGATTAAGTTAATTGCTTAATTAGTTAATTTAATAAGTAAATATTAATTATCATTAATTCATTTACTCTGAGAGCAACTGTATCTATGCAAAACCACCTTAAAACAAAGCTAATTCTTTAGAGAAAAAAGTAAATTATGCTTTTGCTAATAGAGTTTGCCATATTGTCTCAAGCTAGGCTAAAATGCAGCAAGAGAGTAAGCCCAAGAGTAAATATGATTTGTGGTTTATTTTATTAGTGTTCAAAGATTATCCTGTTAGGTGGAGAATATTTGCTAAGGAAAATTGATCCTGTTAATTTATCTTTGTTTATAAAACATTAGAGATGATGTTTAGATCATATATTAACATATCATCCATAATATGCAAGAACCAGATGCTCATGTTATGCTTTTAACTGCGATTGCTTGCTCTTAAAGCTTCTTTTTATGCATTTTTACTTTTATGGAAGGTAACAATTAAACTTCAATTATAAGTTCATTCTGAATTGTCTTTATTTTTTTTTCTTTTAAATTAAAGATATTTTTCCCTGTGTGTATATATATATATATGTATATGTATAAATTCCTTTCTTAATTTGCTTTGCTGTCTGTGTCACTGCACACTCCCCTAATTTACAGTTTTTAGGGATGGAATATGCGCCTTGCTGAACTTTATGGTCATTTGTCAAATCTCATTTTGGGTGTCACCTAGTGGAGGAGTACAGAGGACATTTCCTGCAGCAATGGGTGTAAATACAGTAATATGGCAGGGCCAGTTGCATCATTATACCTACTCCAAAATTCTAGAAGCATAGCTGTGAGAAACTGAGGAAAAGTAGTCTAAATTGCCTAGTCCCGCATGATAGGCCAGGCAGTTTTCATGCCTGTTTTCATCAGCATTGCAACTGAATGCAAAACCCAAATGATGAACGCGTATCAACACCTCTGATTCTCACACATTACAAATATTTGGGAAATCGATGTACTTTAACATTGACAGGGTTACTCCCACGGGTTTTATTTAAGGAGTACTGTTGCTACTGATGACAGGAAAGCACAGCTAGGAATCAGCTTGTGGAAAAAAAAAAAAAAAGGCCAAAAAAAAAAAGGTTAAATGAGTGAAAAATAACCCTTTCCACATACTTTTCACTGGACAATTCCAATACCTTAGCGCAAGCTATACAAATCAGTGATTCATCCAAGGCCTGGAGAGCCTGTGGCAGTGTGAGAGGCTGAGATACTGAAGCAAGAACTGACACAGTTCTCTAAATAAATGGGAGGCTATTTTTCAGCCTCCCTTTACGTGAAGTTGCAGATTATGGTGATCCTGTAGAAAAACTAAGAGCAAAACGTTGTCCAATCTGCAATCTACAGATAGCAGCATCAAATCAACAAATAAACTGCATTTATTTCCTGCCACTGGCTCTACCCCTTTGGATCACCCATGCAATTGAAAGTGGATGTGAAAGTCCATCCCAGTCCTGAAACTCCTCTGGATATTCCGCAGATCCAAACAAATTGTTTTTGGTCACATTACACCCTAACTTTTATGTCCTGCAACATTAAACCACATTGATGAGTCTGGAAAAAAGAGGAAGAGAATTAGAGGTCATATAGGCATGAGAATAAAATTTAAAAATAAATAAATAAAAAAATAAAATAACCTCTATTTTTTTTATGTCTGTAAGCACAATTTTTATCTGAAGAGAAAAAAATAAATTCAATTTACCTTAGATATTTTTTTTAGCTGTTCTGTGTGTTCATAGTGATTAGTTTAAAACTTGTGCTGTCCATTTGTGCATAAATGCACTTGAATTGATTTTAATTAAAAAACAGCTTTAATAACTGGTTTATGCTGCTGAAAAAATAATTGGTTTTCAGTAAAATATTTATGTATGAAACTTACTGCTTTATTAAAATGAGTATATTGTGCATGGAACTACTTTTGCCCAATTCTCCAAGATCTTTTAAATCCAGATCTTCTGATTACTCAGGTGACTAATCCTAATCCCATCCAATTAAAAGGTACTATATGTGAGAAGTACTGTGGAATGGAGATTTCAGCCAGTTTCACATCTACTTAACATACAGCACTTTCCTAGACATAAAAGATTTACTCATATTGCTACAATAAGCAGTATCATAGTATTTTAATACAAAAACTCTCCCGCAGGACTGAATGTGAGAACCTCTTCAAAATGATTCACTTCTTCTTCAGAATCTCTTTCTTTACTCATTTTATCTAGAAGACATATTAGTGGGATGATGGATTTGTGCAAATAAAATCAGCCCAGAAACTGAATCCAATGATCCAGAGAAAGAAGACTGACAGGGTGAGAGGAGAAAGGTAGTCCCATGAAAGGCTGAACTCACGCACTTCATATTTTATCCCTCAGGATCTCATTACTTCTCACTTTTACCACCTTTATGCCATGATGCTATGCTGAACCCTGTTTGCATTGTGGTGTTGCCCCTCCATCCAGCAGAAACAGACCACATTGCTTTTGACAGCACTGGAGGTGACAGGGTTCAGTGAAGACAAGAGATGGAGTATCATTTGTGGTTTGTTTGAGAGACAGGAAAGCTAAACTTGGTGCTCTTGGTGCAGAGGAGAACGACAAAGAAGGGAGGAATCTGGAGACACCTTTATTGTCAGATAAAATACATCCATTGACTCACCATGGACAGTATTGGTTTCTACAGACTTCAGTGCAAACAGAAATCTGGGGAATCTTATAGTATCTTTTATAGTATTCAGACAACCCCTGAAACAATTCCTCCTTTCCATAAGGAACAGAAAACGTACATTTAGGGGCTTCACATCTGATCAGGCTGAAAAGTTATCTCAACATGCATAAGAGAAAGTATCATTGCTTTGAACTCTTGAATCCTGAGACTCTGTAGCCATTAATAGAACATAACAAGTCATTATCAAGGTAAGTTGATGCACAAACCTGCTAAGGCAGGTCTGCAGATCTGTTGGCCACTATTTGCCAGGACATTGTACAGCCAAAAAGGAATTCTGTAAAGTAATTAAATGTATAAAACATAATAGCAATCTCCTTGGCTTCTGAGACCAGCAAAAGTAGTTGTTATTGCTAGGCAATTTTCAGAATTGTATAGTTCCCAGTCTCATTAGCCAGAAGTAAAAGAGAAGGTATGAGACCATAAACGTTTACAGAGCAAACCTTTTCATTTAGTTCAGTTGATGCTCTTTTCTTCAGTGCTATTTCTTAAAATCTCACGTAGGAAATTACGTTCCTCTAATTTAACAGCAAAGTTTCCCCAGATTTCTATTTCATGAATGAATCTTTTGGGTAGGAAAGGTATTTACTCCCTTCATAATGAGTGCACCTGATTATGGACATCGATGAAATACTGAACTCAATCATGTTTTTCTGCATAATTTTATAAAGCTAAAATATTTTTTGTGAGGTCAAAATTGTGATTCTGGATTCCCAACTAGTTAGGTTAAGGCTGTGTGTCTGTGATATTGAAGGGATAGGGACAATTCTCTTGAAACGTGTCAGCTGAGCTTTACCTATGCTTAGCAAAACCAGCAATTAGCAAGGCTTTTAGAAGAGAAGAGTTCTCTTAGGCTCCTTTGTTCCTTTGTCCTTAAGTTCCCTTAAGTACTTTAGTTCTGTGCCACAATAGAGAGATGTTGTTTTTCTTCTGTTCTCAACAAACATTACAGTTCTTCATGGTATAGCTGAGCTGAGTGTTGATTTCTGAAGCTTTCGCCAGAAGATGTTTAATAATACTGTCACTCCAAGTGTATCCATGCCATGACAGGTTCTGACAAGGTGCAGAATATGGGACAGGTGTGAATTTACCATCTGCACTACTACTGCACTTCTGAGCCAGTGAGACTAGGAATTTAAACTAAATGAAAGACCTTAGGAGTGAAAGTCGCAGCATACCTTGTTCTTGAATCTATTTTGATACAGAAAAGCATTTCAGTCATATAAAATTGGGAAAAGAATGTATGTCTTTGTTTCCCTGTCTTTTATACTGCATGCATCCAGATCCAATAACAGCTTGAAGTTTGTCTGCAGACATACAGTGTAGACATTTGTTAATATCCACATACCTGTGTGTTATCCTAGAAAACAGCAGATGAACTTTCACATTTTGTCATTGCCAACTTCCAGCATAGTGGCAGTTAAATGTGAGCCAAATAGGTTATGGGAGAAAGGAACTGTTTTTAATTAATCTGTTCGTGCCTAATGGGGGATTTGTGGCTAGAAAAATTGTCTAAGAATTTAAATACTTGCATGGTCTTCTGGCTCTGCTATTAACTCACCTTGGCAAATATTGGCGAGTAAGAGCCAAATTCTTTGATCACCCTTATTTTAGGAGTTGCTATTCTTAAGATTAATCGTTTGGCTTCAGAAGCATAATACAAAGCACCTTAACTAGGCAAATACAGTTGAGGACTAAACACACAATGATACCAAATACTTATTTACTGCTATAACCTATAATAGCTAATTTTGAAGAGTGAACCTATGTAAGTGAATAATTTCATATCATTGGGAGTTTTATGACAGGGAACAGGAAAGATTTTGTAGACAGGAAAGCATCTGACCAAACAATTAATTTAGGAAGACTACATGTCTATTCACTGGGGATTGAGAGCATGTGTTTGACCCATGACAGTAACCACATATGTGGTACATGGAATAATCATGCCAGAAGGTCTCCTAAGGATCTTTTATGGGAAGATGCCACATTTAAAATAAAAATTTAAAAAAAAAAAAAAAAAGAAAGAAAAACGAAAATGAAATAGAAATGAAATAGAAATAGAAATAGAAATAAAAATAAAAATAAAAATATAAAAATAAAAATAAAAATAAATAAAAATAAAAATAAATAAAAATAAAAATAAAAATACTGTGATTCTTTCCCAAATGAAATCCTTTCATGATCCTTCCAGATCCTTCCAAGAGACAATACAAAAAACTGGATTTAGGAAGTAAAACAAAACAAAACAAAACAAAACAGAATTATTAATGGATGAGATAGAATTTTTACATTTTTTTTCATGATGGTTGTTGGCATTTTTTGTTTTGTTTTGTTTTGTTTGCTTGTTTTTTCATGACTGTATCACCTCATCTTTTCTGTTGGGAAAGAGGCAATGAATTATTTCCAAAAGTTTTAAGTCTTTACAAGTATATCAGACTTATGTAAAACTCCAGCTTAAAGTTTTTGCTTGTTTGTTTGTTGATTTATTTTTTTTCTTCCTGTTGCATTTACTTATAAGATCAGTATGATCAAAAAGGAAATGACAAACCACTTACAGGCAGATGAACGACTGGCAAGTGAAGGTTCAAATTCACAGTGTGTCAGAGACAGAGAAACACCCAACCTTTGCTTTTTGTGTCTGCACACTGGCAGTTTTCCAAGCTTTTGCCCTCTGTGTGCTTCATACAGTCATTTTTCCATATCAATGAGTCACAGTGCCACACATCAATACCTGCACTAATTCTGGTGAAAATAACTTTCTAAGACAAGAGTCTTAGAAAGTCTTAGAAACAGTGCAGAGCATCATGACTTCTGGGAAGACCCTCATAAAGAAAACTAAGAAACATCCTCCAACACTTCCATTATGCCAGTTCTGAACTCAAAAATAGCTGGTAACTGTCTTAGGCAAACTTAACTTTTCCATATTTTCAATTTCTATTAAAAGAATACAAATGTCTCTAAAGATCACCTTTAATGTACTGATTTTGTCAATCTATAACACAGAAGAATTCTAATATGTAAAAGAAGTAAACCATCAGTCCCCTAGTAAGGTTGTAGATAGATTTGGACTTATATATGGACCAGAATTTTGCTGTTTATCTTTGGTATAATTTCAGCCGAAGTTCAGTTTTAAAAGTCCAGCTCTGCAGAGGCCAGTATGGCCTCAGCTTAGGCCCTGGACTATTGAAATAAATAAATAAATAAATAAATTCAAACTTTGATTTGGTCTTTTATTTTAAGAAAATGTTTAGTAAATTTTCCCCTTCCCTCCTCTCCTTCCCAATGGAAAGGTTCATAAAATAGTTCCAAGGAAGTACTGAGTTATATCTCTCTGACCTATTGTTGTGGTTTAACTCTACAGGTGGCTCAATACTACACAGCCGTTTGGTCCCCTACCCACTTCTCATTCAGTGGGTTGGGGTAAAGATTCAGGGAAAAAAAGTAAAAGCTTGTGAGTTGACATAAAGACAGTTTAATAGGACGGAAAATAAAAATAAATATTATTATTAATAATAGTAATAATAATAATATGTACAAAGCAAGTGAAGCACAGTGCAATTGCTCAACACCCACTGACCAATGCCCATCCCACCCCCAGGCAGTGGTCTTCCCCCACCTCAGCCAGCCATCCTGCATTAATTGTTCAGTATGATGCCACATGGTATAGGAGATCCCTGTGGTTAGATCCCCAGCTGTCTGTGTTCTGTCCCCTCCCTTGTGCACCCCCAGCCCCTCACTGGCAGGGCAGCACATGAAGCTGAAAAGTCCTTGAACTAGTGTGAACACTGCTCTGCAACTAAAACATCAGCATGTTATCAGCATCCTACGTCCGTCCAGAATACAGCACCATATCATCAAGGGGGAAAATTAACTCCATCATAGCTGAAACCAGGACACTTATATCTGAAGAACAAAATGTATAAATTCTAGACCCTTTTTCAGGCCACATGGAAATGTTTATTATTTTCTTAGAACAAATATAACCTAAAGTATTTTCATCAATAGTGGCTTTGTAGAGAAAAGGGGCTGTAATTTTGTCTGTGACATGGAAAGTGACAGAATATCCATTAAGTGGAGAGAGGAACTGAGCTAATGTTTGAATTAGTTTAATTTTTTGAATGCGCTACAAATGTCCCCATAGGTTTCTGGTGAAAAATAAAGGCACAGATAGGAAAATTACTTACCCATCCATTGTCCAAGAATTGTGCTTCCAATTGAGCTATTTTCATGATTAGTTGACTAAAGTCATCTAGCTGAAGCTCAACATTTTTAATTCCTGATGCCTTTTAGCTGCGGAAAAAAATAAAATAAAATATAAATATAAATATAAATATAAATATAAATATAAATATAAATATAAATATAAATATAAATATAAATATGAAAATAAAAAATATAAATAAATAAATTAATAAAAAATCTCTAGTATCACACTGAGGCTGCACATAAATGTAATTCCAGAACTCATTGTATGCATTATTCTTCCATTTATATTTAATGCAAACAAAAGAAGACAAAACCAAATCTGATTTTCAGATGTGCTTGTTGCTTAATTTTTAAGCAGGTGTTATGAAAGAGTTTTCTTTGACACCACCTACAAGTGGTCCTCATTGTTGGATTTGCATAAACAGTCATGGTGGCACTATAAATCTCAGAGTAATAATTATAGAGCTGGACTTAGGTACAGTATGTATCTTTGAAACATACAAAATCACCAGGCTGATCAATTGCATGAAGGACACTGAGTAGAGGCTTCTGGAGAGCCTCTAGATGCGTTTATGTGTCTCAGTTATTGAAAATTTTGGTACTGTTAGACTAAGCTATCTGACAACCCACAGATGGGAATGTGCATCACCCAACCTCAACCATTGGGAAGTTAAGCATGTAGTTTAAGCTACTCATCCAGGATCCTTTGGTAAGAAACAGCTGTTACAAGAAGGCCACTAATCAAAACCTATGATATCAGATAGTTGTGAAGGAGTGTTCAAGCTAACTGACTTGGACAAAGTTATAGAAACCTTACATTATGTCAGATGAAAACTAGCCTGAATCTCCAATGAGCAAAAATCCCAAGAGTTTGAATATATTGGGAACATCAGTATTCCTAAAGTTTTTTCTTTGATTTTGGACAAGATCAGTAAAACAGTTACTCTTTCAGAAAGAATAGAAAGTATGGTCAACTTAGAAAAGTACAAATATCAAACTAAATTTTGCTCATCACCAGAAAAACTGTGAATGAATATAAGAGCAAATGTACAGCTAGTGTAAATCAGAATTAATAAGTTATCAAAAGTATATTCCTTTGTACCTCCTAAACATAAAAAGCTGTTCCAAATATTTTAAATGAATGTTGATTCAGTTAGTAACTGATTAATAGATATATGCTTTGTTGATGATATATATGCTCTGATGACCAGTGATGGGTCCTGAGGAAATGGCATGAAGCTGTGTCAGGGGAGTTTCAGGCTGAATGTTAGGAAAAGGTTCTGCACCCAGAGGGTGGTCAGGCACTGGGACAGGCTCCCCAGGGCAGTGGTCACAGCACTGAGCCTGGCAGAGTTCAAGAAGCATTTGGATAACGTTCTCAGACATATGTTCTGATTTCTGGGTGGTTCTGTGTGTAGGCAGGAGTTAGACTCCATGGTTCTTGTGGATCCCTTCCATTGTGGGGTATTCTACGATTCTGTGATTCTATGACTGCTTATTATTAAGTTGTTGGCATGAGAGTGGGTGGGAAGTCTGAGTCTGACCACTCAGAATCATTTTAAAAGCATGTAATGAGTTAAGTAAACTGGCATTCTTTATTATCCCACAGCAAAATGTCTCTTGATGCAATTAAATGGCTCAAGATTCAAAACCCCAGACCTACCAGTCTTTTCAGCTTGTGACAGGCAGTCATGTGTGAGAAAGGTCAGTCATGTAAAGAAATTAAATGAGTTCTGCAAGGACTTAACTGGAATTGAAGCAAAGCTCTCTAAACAGAAAAGGTGATGAAAAGTTCAATCAAAGTCAGATGCAAGGAAAGGTGTTCATTAATATCCACATCACCAGGTCACAAACACCCTGCTCATCTCTATGGCAAGATCGTGTACTTAATGATTTGAGCAAAAGTGATATTCACGAGAGAACAATGTACTCCCTCCCTCCTCAGCACTATATGTTGCATATCCTTCTGGTACTCATGACCATAATATGAAAATCTTCACATTTGCATAGGGAGATTATAAAAGGAAGAAACACATTTATACCAAGTCAAATAAATACTTAATTATACACCAAATTAAATGTACTTATCATTATTTCAGTATTCAGAATAAAACAAAATATACCTGGGGAAATTCCTGAACCAGGGCCATTGTGAAAATCAAAGCAAGCTATTATCATTAGAGAGGAGTCTTAATAGTAAGGATATTAATGATCACTAAAACACTGATCTTAAAATGCATTTCAATAACATTATATTATTATATAATACAAATATGTGATAAGTACAATAAAGGCTCACACTGCAAGTACTTTGAACATGCAGATAGCTGAGCTGTTTGACTAATTACATAGCTGATCTCTTTTCAGCAATCTTTAACAAAGTTACTAGTAAAAACCTAGGGGTCTTCCTATACTGCTTGAAGAATTTTGACTAAAAGTCCTCTCTTTTACTGATTTGTAAAACAAATATCTTTATATATGTTAATTATTCTCTACTTTGAATAAATATTTTCATTTTGCAGCCATAGTAGCAGAAACAGAATGCATAAGAATCATAGAATATCCTGAGTTGGGAGGAACCCACAAGGATCATAGAATCATAGAATCACAGAATGGTTTGGGTTGGCAGGGTCTTTAAAGACCAACTAATTCCAACCCCCCTGCCATGGGCAGGGACACCTCCCACTAGACCAGGTTACCAAAAGCCCCATCCAGCCTTGGAACACTTTCAGGGTTGGGCCATACACAGTTTCTCTGGCAAACCTGTGCTAGAGCCTCACCACGCTCTGAGTCAATAATTTCTTCCTTATATCTAATTTAAATCTCCCTTCTTTTAATTTAAAGGCATTACTCCTTGTCTTATCACTCCACCTCCTGACAGAGTCCCTCCCCAGCTTTCCTGTAGGCCCCCTTTAGGTACTGAAAGGCCTTTGTAAGGCCTGCCTGGAGCCTTCTCTTTTCTAGGCTGAACCCCATCTCCCTCAGCCTGTCTGCATAGGAGAGGTGCTCCAGCCCCCTGATCATCTTTGTGGCCTCTGGACTTGTTTTAATATGTCCATGTCCTTCTTGTGCTGGAGGCTCCAAAGTTGAACACAGCAGTGCAAGTGGGGTTTCACAAGAGCAGAGTAGATAGGCAGAATCACCACCCTCGTTTTGCTGGCCATGCTTCTTTTGATGCAACACAGAATATGGATGACTTTCTGCTCTGCAAGCACTTATGGAGTCCAGCTCCTGATTCCACACAGGACCACCCCAAAATCAGACCATATATCTGAGAGCATTGTCCAAAAACTTCTTGAACTCCAACAAGCTCAGTGTCATTGCCTTACTCAAACACTGGCCATTGCACTTGAGGCAGATAGTGGCCAGTGTCCTACCTGCACCCAAGGCCTTGCTCAGCAGCTGGGTGCAGGAGAAACTGACAGCACGTGTCTTGCTCAGCATCTGAGGGCCAATGGACGATGTGCTAAAAAAAAAAAATGTGACTGTTAGTCCATCATCTTATCCCATAGTGAGCAGGCCAAGCACCCTTTGAACTCTTCTGCATGGCTGCAGGCTGCATGACAGGATCTGCCTTGAGTAGGAATGCCTCTCGAGGTCTCACCTGCTGAAGAAATCCCTTACTGCTCTCAAGAGATTCCTTGCCACAACAGGTCCTTAGTAATTTTGTAAGCTTCACTAAGATTATATCTTTGACTGTGCACATATAATCCTTAGACATAAACCATGGACCAGGTCTGGGACTAGGAGTGGATTCAGCCACAGCTAGGCTTCTTACCTATGTGGTTCAAGGAGTTTAGAAAGCCAAAGGCTCCACTCTTTGTGTTAGATTACTACATTATATCAATAAATATATTGCTTCTTTCTTATATGTGTATAATTTCATCCATGACTGAAGGTATAAACATTCCTTTTGTGTAGTGTTTAATACAATACACTGTGGGGTTTTTATTTGTTTGTTTGTTTCCCTCATTTTTACCCTTTTTTCTACTTGTGAGAAGAAGGATTCTTGAAATATTCCCCAACTTCCCCAATATACACACACACCATGGGAAATAATGATAGAAAGGAAGCAACCTGTGAAGAATCAGGGGCAGAATCATTCCTATATTACAGGTCCTTATCACTCAGGTATGAACACAGAGGTTGGGAAAACCTTCTAATTTCTTAGTGGCACTGATATCAAGCTGAGTGCAGAAGCAGTCTCGGGAGGTCTTAACTTGTTTATATGATGCTGAAGCAAGTGAAATAATAATACAATTATTCATTTCAAGAGATTTATTTCTTCTTCTGTGTTTGCTTCATTATTATCATTACTTTCTTTAAATTTCTGCTTGATTTCCTCTCTCAACATCCTTTCTCTACCTACAGCTTGATTGGAAGAGAAGAACATGCAATTATTTGATCACTTTTCATTTCAGTTGATTAAAAATAAAAGGAAGCATTTTCTTGGGTTAAAGGTTATTACAATGCATAATTAATTGTCCGATATCATCTTAATCAACAACTCTGCGGCTTCTGTTTCCTCGCATTTATCAAGGGAAGGGGGAGGGGGGGGGAGAGGTATGTTAAATAGAGGTATTTAATCAACTATGCATGAATTGTCAGAAATGGATTTCTGTAAGGGAGCCTTCAACCAGTTATTAGGAAAGGTGCTGAAGTGAAACAACCCTCCTCTAAGTGCAGTGGATTACACTGGTTTGCTGGAATGGACTTAAGTATTATCGAACAAAATACTTCAGTCACATGTTCCATCTCCATCTGCTTAATGAATTGAAGTGTCAAGAAAATTTGAAGAGGCAGCCCAGGAAAACAGAAATGTAATTTAATGCAACATGAATCATTTGCCAGCCAAATATACAATATCGATGGGATTCCAGATGAAGCATTTAGATTATGGCTATTGTTACAGGAAACAGCATTTAATTTGTCCAATGATTCAGATGTTTGAAGGCAGTTTATTAAAAACAAGACAAAAACAAAACAAAACAAAACAAAAAATTAGGAAAGAAAACTTGTCACAGCCTTCTAGAAAACTTAATTGGTAAAGCGGTAAATCTAATTATTCTTTGAAATGTAACTTTAAAGCATCTCTGCATCTTTAATATATTCAGGAAAACATATCCTGCATAACTTTTTCAAAAATCATTTAAAATCCAAGTCTATCTGATAAAGATATACAAGATGGTTAAGCTCTGCTGTCAGTTCCTGTTATTTGTCTCATTGCTTTGAATCTCTCTGTAGTTCTGGGTGGAATAACTCAATTTTACTGAATCTTGAATGTTCTCAGACACCAGTAAGTGGACACCCACTCTGTTTTCCCACTTTGTTTTACTTTTCTCAATTTCCCTGTTGCAGATAGTATGTTACATGCAAGATATGCTAGCTAGTTATGTAGCTTATCTAATTTTCTCTTTTTCCCCATTTCATAGAACAAGGTAATGTCTCAGTGTTAATTAATTATATTTTATCTGTACATGGAACAAATTTTCACAGTACTTTCCCAATTCAGCTGTAGAAATGCAGAAGAAAACAAAGTATCAGTATGAGACACAAAGGATGTGTCTATAATAGAAAATCTGTCAGAGGTGGGACGCACATATGGTCATCCAACATGTCCCAGGGCACAGCGTTGGCTTGTGACAATAAGCCTTCTAATACAATGCCCAGACACAATTCCCAGGGCAGAAAAAGCCAATGCAACACAAAACTGCATATGCTGGTGTACTACTGAGATGCATGGGCTAGACCACATATTCTGGGGAGAAAGAGTTCTCTAGGAATTGGAGCTCTGCCACATGATTAGTCCGCAGTGCCAAAGGCCCATGCAAGAGCCCACACAGGAGCAAGCTCCTAGCAGGAACTGAAGATTGTCTCCACAAGGACCCCATGGTGGAGCAGAGGGTCTAGCCACCCATTCGGTAGCCAAGCTAGAGCAGACCAGTCCTGAAGGACTGCACCCTGTGTCATGGACCTGTGGGAGGGAGCTCCACTGTAGCAGGGGCAGAATCTGATGAAAGAGCTGCAGAGACAAAGTATTATGTCTGACCACAGCTGCCATTCCCCATCCTTGGTGCACCATTTAGGCAGAAAAGTCAGGAATGAAGAGTGAAGTTGAGCCTAGGAAGGGTTGTGTTTGTGGGAACACATTTTGAGTTCTGTCTTTGTTTCTTACTATTCTCCTCTGATTTTATCAGGATAAAATGTAAGAATGAGTAATAAAAAAAAATGAAAAATATGAAAGAAATGAATATCACTCATATTCTTCATGATAAGGTCATTTTAATATGGTCAACTGGATGCTAATATTGTAATTTGGAAATAAAAGTGCAATCAGCAGCTAAGCACAAACACGATGAGAACTAGAGACTGTAGAACCACCAAAGAAGTTACAAAAATTACATAAAACATATAAATCTACTTATAAAGGAGTAGCAGAAATTCTTCTTCTCTCTCCCCTTATATACATATAATTTTATTATTATTATTATTATTAAAGTTCTACTTAACCTGTGCCACTTGTGGGCAGATTAGGTAAGTGTTACAGAATCTCTCTGCAATTCACAGACAATCATGCACTACCAGAAGGCAAACCAACCCAACCTAAAATAATTGTATCTTTGGAGATGCTTCCTTTCCCCTGTGACTACTGAGAGTGTTCTCAGTGTTTCTTCAAGATGATATACTTCCTTTGCCAACTAGACAGGGAGAGATTAATCACATTTCTAATACCTGCAATGGTGGTTGTATGCAAAACCCCAGATTTTCATCATTATCCAGATAAGTTCATGACCCAGTAAGATAACATTAGTGTCTGAAGGGAAATATTACTTTTCATATCTGTAATTTCTACTAACCTTCATGGAAACTATCCATGCTACCTGTTCTAGGGAAAAGAGGAACAAAGCAAACTATGGATGCAAATAAAATCAGATTATATAAACAGACTCTTTGGATAATAATCCCAGTTCCCTTTGTATAGACTGGGAAGGTGTGAATAAGTCCTAAGCAGTTTACAGATTATTGACAAACTTCCAGATTCTCCTCAAGTCACTTCATTAAATAATTAGTGTGTGTGTGTGCAGTCTTGGCTATTAGAGAAGCAGTGATATTGAAACCTCTTTGTTACTGCACTGTACAGCATGCCAAACTACCTGAGGTGTGAATCTACCACATTCTTCTTTGATCTCTGACTTTAAGTTGGGACAGCAGTTAAGTACAATTTGCATGCATTTCTAGAGCAGTCAGAAAATAAGCAAATGAATTTACAGTAATAACATGTTTAAAATTATAATCATATTTCATTGCTACTGCAGCTGAAGATGCTCTGCAACTCAAACCTTACTTCTGTCTCTGCCACTCAGTCTCTTTCCATCAGTTTACTCATCTATAAAACAGAATCTTTGCCTATATTCCAGACAGGCATAATTAATATTTTAAGCTGCCAAGGGATTCTTGGATGAAAGTCATTACAATGTAAAAATATAAAAAATATTTCTGTGCAATCCTTTGGTTTTAAAATGAACTCTGAAAGAACATTCCATGTTCAGATAAAAGTTGAATGGATATAATTGCAGAAGGTCACAAAAATCAGTATTACAGAACAATTTCCTTAGTGTGCTAATACGTAACAAAGCTTCTGGAATCTTTCATTTAACTCTTTCCTATAGAGGTTAGTAGTAACTCCATTTGAACCATGTTATGATTCTGAGACTAATACAACTTAAATCTCAACAGTTTAGTTCCTCAATATATCTGGAGCAGGATTCAGAGTTATTTTATTTATTACTTTTTAATGTAAAATCCATTAGAATTGACAAGATTTAAAAACTCCACCAAAAATGCAAATCACATCTTTATTTAAAATGTTCCTCCTTCTTAGGGCTTACACAAAAAGAAATACGGTTACTTCATAAATTCTCTTAAATCTGTTGTCTTACTGAACTGGTAGTTACAACACCAGGATCTCTGCTTGCAGATAAAAGACATTTCAAATATGGTAATTTACTACTGTAAGCCAAGACAGAACTTTTGCTTTTACTCTTATTTTATTTAAGAATCTGACTCTGAGAGGGTCATCTTTCCTTACCTTTCTGGGGAAAGCAATTCATCTCACAATACCAGTATCATGTTACGTACTTATTATATGCTTTATTGTATACCTATATATTTTACTATATACCCTTTATCATTTAAAGAAATGAAGCATTTCTAACTATTTTTCATTATTATTTCTGAAATAAAGACAATTTTTCAGTGGTGTAAAATAACTAAACAGGTGCTCCTCTCCTCTCCTCTCCTCTCCTCTCCTCTCCTCTCCTCTCCTCTCCTCTCCTCTCCTCTCCTCTCCTCTCCTCTCCTCTCCTCTCCTCTCCTCTCCTCTCCTCTCCTCTCCTCTCCTCTCCTCTCCTCTCCTCTCCTCTCCTCTCCTCTCCTCTCCTCTCCTCTCCTCTCCTCTCCTCTCCTCTCCTCTCCTCTCCTCTCCTCTCCTCTCCTCTCCTCTCCTCTCCTCTCCTCTCCTCTCCTCTCCTCTGATAAAACAAGCTGGATCACTGGAGTAGGTTTATGTCATTTGTCATCAGGGGTGTCTATAATGCAATATAAAGACAGCATCTCAAGGCCACAATTGATCTGATTTATTACAGATGTCTACTTTAGCATGAAATTGACTGCACAATAACAGTGTCTATTTCTTTTAATTAATTGAGAAGGAAAGCACACAGACTCAGGTCTAGTTATCTTTAAGGTTGGTATCTACCTTTAGTCAATTGAATCCCACATCAACCTTCTATGTAAAATTATTTAAAATATACTTGTAGTCATCAGTTAATCAATGAATGGCATAAATGTTTCGTGACATAGCATTTTCTTTCTTCTTTCATTTCTGTTAGTAGGAAGACTTTTCTTTTAAAATAAGTAGAGACAATAGGTGGGATGAGCTCACTAGCACATGGGGAATACAGCAGCCCAAGTTGCATAGTCCACACCTGATTCCAGAGTAGTTTCAGTTTGATCCACCTAACATCTGAAATGTTGCCAAATGCATCCAGAACTGGCCAAAGGGAGAAGTGCTGCCTCAGATGTCATTTTCCAAGGACTTACTGTTTGTAAAAGCTGTATACATGTAGTCAAACACTTTTTCCTGAAAGGGAGCCTAACTAGCTCTCCTACTTCTTCCAAAAGGCTATATGAAGAAGAAGCTGAAAAGAGGCTGGATATATCAGTACTCTGCCAGCTTAGATTACCCCTGACCACTTGAATGGCCATGTGGATTGAATGCCTGAAAAGGGTTATACCATAGATTATATATAGAGTTGTGTAGGAGAGAGTTATCTCTAGCCCAGGTTTATCTGAGATTTCAGATAATCTCTTTACCTATATGAAGATAAACACTGAACCTAATAAAAACAATAGATAACTCCAAACCAAGCTACCACCAGACACTCAGATCAATTAGAGACTTGGTTAAAATTTCTTGTACAGTTTATGATGCTGTAGTATTTTTGGTTGTGTTTAAATAATTTGCTGAAATTAAAGAATTGTCAGATATCATAATTCATTATAGGCTGCAAAGTAAATAAGAACAACTTCTAAATTAAAGGGATATAAAAAAGGAAGAGTTAGACTGAAACACTTTTAACCTCCATGGAACTGGACTTTTGTTACATTTTCTGTGAGTGCCTACTGAGATATTCTTGAAAAGATAATTTTAGAAGAAAAAAAAAAAAAAAAAAGAATTTATGAAGGCCTTTTGGGAGACTAGGAAGGCAGAACATATGAATGACCTCTGTCCAAGTGTAATATTTATAATACAGGAATGATCATTTAACTAGTTATGGTCTGAGGCAGATTTACTTAATCTCTTGTTAGAAACACTCAGAATAAATGGGAATTGCCTAATACCAGGCAGAAGAATAATCTGATACCAGAATGATACCAGAAGCAATAATTTAATTTGTTTTAACATTTGTACTGTTTTTTTTTGTTTGTTTGTTTATTTTTTTTTTGGGGGGGGGGAATTCGACACAGTGATTCTTCTGTGATGTCCAATAGTTTAGAAAAGTACTCTGCCTTAGAAAAATAACTTGACCTTGAAAGAAGTACAGATGAGGGGAGAATTTGAACTATTGCTTGCTAAAATCATATTTACTTGTCTCAGTAAGCAAAATGCAAATGCTTTTTGTTTGTTTGTTTTTCTTCCACGTTGAACTTTATCACTGTCAGTGGCTTGATTTCATAGTTACCTGTTTCATATTGTGGAGAGTTATAGATACTATGGAAGAAATACAGATGTCTAAATATAGTTATCTAGCATTTAAAATATTTGGTGTGATTTCTACCTGAGGCTTCAGAGAGACTCAGACCTCATAGAGGACCTATATCATAACTACCACATATATATATCTTAGTATAAAACATCTCAAAATGCACTAAGCCTAATCAACTAAAATCACCATTAGGCCTAACTGAAGGACATTCCTCAGAACCTCTTTGTGGCTCCAACTAGCCTCAAGGTTTATAATTACTTGTTTTTCATCAAGTTTGGCCATAAGCTGCTGTTCAGCAGCTGATGAGCTCTTACCTATCCTTGTACATTTCTTGCAAAGGAAACTCTGGTCTGAAATGTAATGAGAAGCTTTTTCGAGGAAAGGGAAGAACTAAATCAGTCCTTAAGATTGCCTGGGGTGCTGCTACACCCTAGTGGACCCCAGAAATGGACCCCAAACAAGGGAAAGTCCTCTTTGTCATCAGCCCTTATGGAATCAAACTTTGGCCTTTGTCTGATGGTATTAGGCCCTTGCTGGTTTCTGATTTCAGCAAAGCTACTGCAGAACAAGGCCCTTTCCATGACCATATTACCTCTTGCCAGCCAAAAATTTGTTTTGATTTTAAAAACAGATTGAGATTTTCAGTGAGCAAGGAATTAGCATGTAGCAATTTCCATTTTCATCAACAAGGAGGTGCTTCATCCTTAAACTGTGTTATACAGTTAAATTATTTCTATATTATAAACAAAGGGTCTTGTTATATATAGATAGCATTAGGTTATGATACTACTTAAAAAAAAATAAATGTTATCCTGTTTTTGAATTACAAAACCATTCAGATCACTTTTAAACTTATAAACCCATTGTCATTTGATTTAGCATTTACTCATGTTAGAATAATAAAGAAATGTTGAATAGTGATAAGATGATTATTCTTCAATTATTTTTTATTATTTCTGAGAAAGGTTTTTATTTTTATTATTATTATTTTTTCATATGGAACACAATTGAAAGAATTTCCAGGGGAAACTAATTTTTATTACTATTTGTTAACATTGTTGTTATTGGTATTACAGTGACACATAAAGTAATAACCTGATCAGGGCTTTGTTTTGCTAAGATCATTGCAAAGAACTTGCAGTGTAAGTAGGCAAAATCCACTTGCTGATGGTGTTTGGATTTGATTAGAGGACTGTAGACTACCAAGTCACAGAACTGAACTTCTAACAGGAATGAAGGCTTGACCTTTCCTGTTTCAGGAGGGAATTAATTACTCAGTCAAAACAAAGATCCAGTATTTGTCTATGTCTTCAGCCATGTAGACTATGACCAAAGCATCAAAGACTATGATCAAAGCACATTTTCTTGCATTCGTGCTTATTCCCCCTGAATTGGGGCATGGCCTTGGATCACTGTGCTTTTGACATGCTTTGCACCTTCAATTTACTGTACCTATGCCAAAAAGTTTTGTAATCCTTAATAACTTTGTCCTTTGAGGACAGAAATCTGTTACTATTTTTGTTTTATATAAGGGAAGCTAAAGCACAAAAATAAAATAAAATAAAATAAAATAAAATAAAATAAAATAAAATAAAATAAAATAAAATATCTAAAATAATTTTTGCTCTTCAGTCCCTACTGATTTTAGTGGGTGTCTGTGTAAGTGTTATTTTATGCTTCAACCATCTTTTGAAACGTGGCAGGGAATGTGTTTGACTACCTTTATCCCCCCAAAATCTGTATGTTAACTTCCCTGTACAGTCAGTAGAGAGAATGAGAACAGTACCCTTAAGATGATATTTCATCCCATTCAAGGACTGGTAGGATGAATTTGTCCAGGAAATGTTTCTATCATGTTCTATTCATGTTCTAATTTCTATCATTTCTAATAGACATGCTTCTTCTATCTTTCCATTGACTATAAAATGCATGGCCAACGTATTAAATTGCAGACCCAATTTTCAGTGGTCAAAGGTGATTCACTAACTTTAGCTATCTAACATAGATGTCTAATCCAAGCTAATGATCCACCTTGTAAGAAAAAAATACTTCTGAGAAATGAATCCTTTTGTCCTAGGACACATAAATCACTCTGTAGATGCACTGCTTTTTCCCTCATTGATTTTAATGAGACCCTAGAAATATATAGTAGATTATATCTATAGCTCATACATAATCAAAATTAAAGGAAATTAATCATGAGATCAGACAAGTCTAAAAGATTTTAAGTTATTTGTAGTTCTACAGTTGAGGTAGGACAATCTTTTCCATTTTCCCTTCATAGCAAATACAAGACTTTAATGTCCAGATACCAACTCATTTATGGGTGAACGGAAACGAACTTGTAGGGAGCCACTTTAGATCTGAGAGCTGGGCAGCTTCTTGGACACCTTTTCTATTTAGATAAACTTCTAGTGCCTTAAACCCTTTGAGACGACAGAGGTATACTTGTCTGCAGTGGTAATAGTGAGAAGAGGTTTTGGTGAAATGGTTTTTAGAGAATTACTTGATCTTCATGGAGCTGGACTGTTTGTGAAACAGTATGATTATTATTATTATTATTATTTTTCCCCCAAGGTAATAGCTTCACAATGTACATATTTTGAATCTCTCCAAATAGATAGACAATTAAATAAGTAACAACCTGTTACTTTCACTGCACTTCATGCTAAATTTCTTAAAACTGCTGGAGTCATAATTGGCCCGAAAGACAGAAGTGAGGAAAAGTTTATATGGAGGAAAAAAAAATAATAATTGAATCTTGTTACTGTTGTATTTCTCAATTTTGATCTTTTGATCTTTTTGATCTTATATTTCTCAATATTTTATTTATTTTTTTTTTGGTCTAGTAAATGGCATTATCACTATCCATTGGCCTCACTTCATAAAATTCAAATTCTCTAGTGATTTCTATTGAGTAGCCCACTGGAGCCAGTGAAAGGACCTTCAGAAGCTATAACAATAATCACTGCATTTAACACACTGTTGAGCCCTCCTGTTGAGTCTTGAGGTTTAGAGTGAACCCCCTTGCTTTCTAAACTCCTCAAACCACAGAAGTAAGGAGCCTAGCTATGGCTGAATCCACTCCTACTCTCAGACCTTGTCCATGGTTTATGTCTAAGGATTATATGTGCACAATCAAAGATATAATCTTAGTGAAGCTTACAAAGTATAGCAAGCTATTAATCAATTACCAAGGACCTTTCCCCCTCTACTCTGCCCTGGTCAGGCCTCACCTGGAGTACTGCATCCAGTTCTGGGCTCACCAGTACAAAAAAGACAGGGATCTCCTGGAAAGAGTCCAGCAGAGGGCCACAAAGATGATACGGGCCTGGAGCATCTTTCCTATGAGGAAAGACTGAGAGACCTGGGTCTGTTCAGCCTGGAGAAAAGAAGACTGAGAGGGGATCTCTCCAATTTTTATAAATACCTGAGATGTGGGAGACTGAGGGATTTGGCCAACTTCTTTTCAGTGGTTTGTGGGGACAGAACAAGGGGTAATGGCCACAAGATAGAACACATGAAGTTCCACACCAACATGTGAAAGAACTTCTTCATGGTGAGGGTGACAGAGCACTGGAACAGGCTGCCCAGGGAGGATGTGGAGTCTCCTTCTCTGGAGATATTCAAGGCCTGTCTGGACACCTACCTGGGCAGCCTGCTCTAAGGAACCTGGTTTGGCGTGGGGTTGGACCTGATGATCTTTCGAGGTCCCTTCCAACACCTTTAATTCTGTGATTCTGTGATTCTGTGTGACTTGTTGTGGCAAGAAATCTCTTGTGAGGAATAAGGGATTTCTGCAGCAAGCAAGACCTCAAGAGGCATCCCTACTCAAGGGAGATCCTATCACGCAGTCCGCTGCTGTGTAGAAGAGCTCAAAGAGTGTTTGGCCTGCTCACTCTTTATGGGGTAAGACTAATAGTCACATTGTTTTTTTGGCACATGGTCTGTTGGCCCTCAGTTACTGAGCAAGACACCTGCCTGTCAGGTTTTCCAGCACCCAGCTTGAGTCGATATTGTAGTCGCTCTCTGCCTGAGCAAGGGCTCAGGTGTAGCCAGAACACTGTTCACTATGTGCCTCGGGTGCAATGGCCAGTGTCTGAGCAAGGCAAAGGCAAGACCAAAGGCAAGAAGTGAGGAGGATGGGGGAGTACACCGAGACATGTTTTCAATGAGATGAGAAATATCTGTGAAGGAGTGATTCTGAAGACGCATAGCTGGGTAGTTGGATTAGGTAGCTAAACAGTCACGTGACATGCTTTTGGTATCTTTTTCACATTAATTTTCATTAGCAATTGGATAATCCAGTAAAAATCCAAGTCAGCGAGTATTTCATTTGAGGTAGGCATAGCACCTAGCACCCATTCCTCCATATGTTCCTGCTAATTCAAACAATGATAACTACACTTCTCAGTGTACAGAAAGAGAAACTGAGATCTGCCTTTACTTCTCAGGGATCCCCAGAAGCTGAGACAGACATATATTTCCCATTACTCCTGACTTCTGAGCCCTTGTTCTTGACACAAGCAGCACAGCATACTGTGAAGAGATAACTTGATTCAGTGATTTATTAGAAATGACTAATGTGATAGTCTTACTGTGAAGGCAGAAAGGTGCCCTTAAAATCATGTTTGCTGTAAAACTGCCTAGTTTAAATTTTGGGATTTACATTTTTAATGCTTTAAGTGTGATCCTAATTCCTATCCATGGTGCTTCAGGTTCCTGAAAGCCACTGGTAAACTCTGAGATTTTATTTTTTGTTTTCCTGCTCGTAGCTACATTTTACCTTATTTGAGAAATTTCTCTTAGCCCTCAACTTGTTTGGCTAAAACTCCAGAGATTCTCTGCCCTCTGGGTAGGTTGAGGGAAGGTTGGACTGAGGCTTCTTCAGGACAAGGGTGCATAAATCTGAAAGGAATGACTTGGAACTGCCTGAGGTACCTGTCAGTGTGCTCTTGTGAGGGAGGGTCTAATTACTGATGTCAGTTGGTCTACAAAATGGTTTGCATGTGGTCCATGAAGCAAGGAGGAGGGAGCTGAATCTGGACCAAACACAGCAGATGATCGCTTTTATGCTTTCATATGGCAGGGCTTGGCAACACTGCTAAAATGGAGGAACTGTCAGAGGTTCCATTATGAAAGCCTATTTGCTTAGGGATTTATCACATTAAGTCTTTTAATTTGCATCAGACTAGAATCTGGCATTTGGTAGCCCCCCTCTTCTTTTCCTTTCCACTCCTGAAGTGATTTTTCTAATTTAATTTAAATCTGCTTGACTGCTTTATAGAGGAAGTCTATTATATTATCATGCTTGCAGCTGACACCGTGAGCTTGTGTTACAGTGCCTCTCCAATCTCAGGTGCCTGCAGCTTCTAAAATGCACCACTACACAACATGAAGTACATACTTTTCATAGAATTATAGAATCATAGATTCATTAAGGTTGGAAAAGACTTCCAGGATCATCTGGTCCAACCATCCCCGTACTACCAACTTCATCCACTAAATAATGTCCCTAAGCAACAGTTCCAATCTTTCCTTAAACACCCCCAGGGACAGTGATGCCACAGCCTCCCTTTTGCAGCAAAGCATTGCTTGGTGAGTTTCTATGAAAGACTTTTGGGTCCACAATACCCCTGCTGATTTCTTCTCACCTCACACTGAAGTAACTGCTCCCAGAGGACACCATGAACTTCATCACTGAAATCACCATCATGGAAAAATTGAAACTATTTGGGAAGTATTTGAGTTCAGTAAATGCTGTAATTCACCTTGTAAAGCAAACAGTCGTATCACATCACTGAAGGATGAGGAAGGTGTTGGCCAAGTCAAAAATAAGATGCTGGAAATAGAAGACTTCTTAAGCCAGCTCTACTGCTGAAGAAAATAAATGTTGAACTGCCCCCTAAGCATTTCGTCTAAGAGGGAGTTTTAAGGACAGTCCCTTTTCTGTTGTTAATATCTGCCTCAGGATATACATTCTTGTTCTCCAGATCAAATTGTGAGATAGGAAGATGTTCATTTAAAGACAAATATTCAAGTGTTTCGTTGAATAGTTAAAAATAGCACCTTACCCTTTAAAAGCAATTTTCTGGGGGAATGTGGAGAAAAAAAAAAAAAAAAAAAAAAAAAACAGATATAATTTCCAATTAAAGACAGGAGCTAGAATGTGAAGATGCCCAAACCTGGTAAACTGGAAAATAAATTAATAAATAAATAAAAGGCAGGTGATTATAATTAAATTAAAAGACAAGCAGTCTTCTGCAGCACTGTATTTTTAATTGCTTGACCTGACCTTTAAGAAAATGTTTGAAACTTCATAACATAACATTTAAACGTCTAGAATAAATCTGCAGAAACCAGGGCAATCCTCCACATGACTAAGAGAACAGCCCAAAGACACTTCCCTGTGCCAATACACCAATGGGCCTCCTAAACAGTCATGCCACTTTGCATCAATTCCAACACCACTGGTAGTCACCCCAAAGAGAATTAAGGACAAGGTAGTAATTTTAACTTGAAATTCATTTGCTTTTGTCAGTTTATATCAGATCGTTAATGTCATCTTCACTGAAATTTCATGTTTAATATTAATGATCTCTGTAGTCTCATGTTAATATATTCAGTGAGCTTCTTTGATAATTTAAGACCATTTCAGATATCAAAAAGCCCAAGGCATATTTATCAGTGTAAGTATAAGGTTTATTGAAGGTATCATTAGAACTTTATATAGGCTCATCTTCCATGCATTATTGACATTATCATTGCATTAGGGGAAGGAGCTATAATTTAGTAGGAACTGCACTTGATAAAAAAAAAAAAAAAAAAAAAAATTCATCTCACTTCCTGATGCTCAGGATGATCAGATAAGAAATTACAATAGTAGATTCCTCTTTTCCAATGGCAACAGAATTTATGGTTCATGCTGTTAAAGCACTTTTTTTTTTTTTTTTTTTTTTTTGGGAGGGGGGAGTATTTTGTTTATTTGGGGGAAGACACAGAGCTCTTTGACATGTATCAAGTGACTGGTTACTTCAGGTTACTGGTAACTTCTTACTGGTTACTGGTATACTATCATTGAATATTCCAAGTTGGAAAGAACTCACAAGGATTAATGAGTCCAGCTCCTAGCTTCACATATGACTACCCAAAAATCAAAACCATATGTCTGAGGTCATTGTCCAAATACTTCTTGAACTCCCTCAGACTTGGTGTCATGACCAGTCCCTGGGGAGCCTGTTCCAGTGCCCAATCAACCTCTTTGTGAAAAACCATTTCCTAATATCCAATCTGAACCTTCTGTGATGCAGCTCCATACTGTTCCCTTGGGTCCTGTTCCTGGTCACAAGAAAGCAGAGCTCAGCAGCTGCCCATCCATTCCCCTCGTGAGGAAGCTGCAGGCCACCATGAAGCCTCCCCTCAGTCTGTTCTTCTCTAGGTCAAGTGTTCAAACCAAGTGACTTCAGCCACTCCATATAACTCTAGCATTGTTGTAACAGTAACTGACTGTCAGTTATAGCATAGAGCTGTATATTTATTTCCTGTAAGCACATCTTCACTGGAAAGGAAATGGTAGGATTTTATCCATCTTTTTTTGTTTGTTTGTTTGTTTTTATTGTAGTCTGCTCAGAAGAAGAGTATTTTTATGGGTACTTCTAAGGAAGTACCTTTATACATGAATAACCATAGGAAAAACAAATAAACATACAGACAAAAATGTCTGTGTAAGTGTATGCAGTGTATGTCCATACTCCGTGTTTTTGTGTGTGCACATAGAATCACAGAATCATGAAGGTTGGAAAAGACCTCCATCCCCCTACCACCAAGTACACACACACACACACATATATATACATGCACATATATATAAATATACACATATATATACACATATATACAAAGCTATATATGCATACATACAGCTTTTAATCATAAGGTCTAAGGTAGATGTATACATTACTTTAAAAAAGAATTTAAATGAAAATTTATGCATGGTAGAATCTACCACTAACACCAAATAATAGCATTTTTTAATAAATTATCCATCGAATCACAGAATCTTAGCCTCAACCTCATTCAGCTTCACATTAAAGAAATAGTTCATTAATTTCCAAAGATTGAACTGAAATTCATTTTAATACCTCAAGAGAAATTTATGTTCTTGATAACCACATTGAGAGCATTTATTATGAGGTGATATTGTGTTTTTTGTTTCTTAATATCTTGTTCTTTTTCCTTCCACTTTATAAGAACTTCCTCACATGAGGTTTTTAATTATGCTGAGTTTCAGCCAAGTCCCAGAGAGGGAAAAATGAGTTGAAAAAGTGGTTGATACAAGAAAAACATAGGTTATGAGGGAAACAAGGAAATAAAGGAATGACACGAACATAATCTGTCTCAGTTAGGATTTTCACACCTATTGTAAGTTATTCTGTCTTCTAACTAACCAGAGAAATAAAAGAACACAAGCCAATGCACTTGCTTATCTCAAACCTGTCCAATTCCCCCATAGGGTGGACGTGAAACTACTTTTGTGGATGATTTCTGTTGCTGCAATGAAGAGTCTTGTCCCTGTTGTGTTTCTTCCAGCAGGTATTGCACCTGAGGGACTCCAACATCTTCTCATATAACAAAATGACTTAATCTGATGTGTTTTTAATTAAACACATCCAATGATAAATTTGGACCAGGCAAGGTCAGAGAAGTTACCATCTGTTTTGCAGCTCTGTCCACGGTACGATCTCCCAGTCAGAATTTTTTTTTTTTTTTTTTTTTCCTATTACTATCTGTTTCATTGTAAGTTACTCCTTCATTGTGTTGAAACACAGCATAATTCTGGTTTCTGCTGCTTTGTCTTGTTCTTGGTGTTGGAAAAGACTTTTGATTAATCTTCTAATTTTGATAGCTGTTCTACGAGTATTGTGTATTGGGTTTATGTGGCAAGGTTTTGGTAGCAGGGAGCTGCAGAGCTGGCCTCGGTGAGAAGAATCCAGAAGCTGCCCTATGTTAGATAAGGGATAGTTTCACACAGCTCCACAGGGACTTGCCTGTTGCCTGTTGCTTGTCCATAGACAAGCAACAAGAAGTGATGTTGCGTTGTTTGCGCCTCTGTTAGAGCAGATTTACGAAGGAGAAAAACTTTCTGTGCAACACCAGCTGGGAGAGCAAGGAGTGAGAAACAGCCCTACGGCCCCAAAGGTGAGTGCAGCAGGAGGGCAGAAGGTGTTCCGGACACACAGCAGCAACTCCCCTGTGGCCTGTGGAGAGGCCCCTGGTGGAGCAGGCTGTCCCCCTGCAGCCCATGGGTCCCACATGGAGCAGATCTCCACGCTGCAGCCCATGGAGGAGCCTGGAGAAGGTAGATGTGGCCTGGAGGATGCTGCGGCCCATGTAGAGCCCCCGCAGGAGCAGGTGCCCATGCAGCCCCAGGCCGGAGCTGCAGCCCGTGGAGAGGAGCCCATGCAGGAGCAGGTGTCTGGGGAGAGCTGCCACCCTTATTAAAGTTAACAGTTGAGAAAAAAAATGAGTTAAGTGTGAGGCTTTGAGGGCGGGAAATTAAAAATAAATCTGTATGAAAATTGGTATAAGGCTTTCTTTAAAGTTATATATATAGGCAAGTATTAGAGGATGTTTATACCAGACTGGTAACCAAAACTTAATCTCTTTATCTCTTGTGTGTTTCTGAAATTTAAACCTATAATGAAAAATTCTGAAGTGATAGGTGTAAAACTTGTCTCCTTTAAAGTAAGAGAGAAAATTGTGATGATACTCATGAATATGGAAACAGTTAAGTCTGGGAAGGATGCCTTCTTCTCATATTGTAACTTTTAATATCACTTCCACAATGACATTTGCTGTTTGATGGAAAACATGCACAGAACCCAAGGAAATGACTGGCTGCAGTGTTGCTTTATTTTGCTGTGCTTTTAGAGAACTCTGCAGCATAAAATCTTCTTTAGTCCACAACTGGTCAGTGGCACCACATTGTCAGGTGTGCACTCGAGTCATTTGGCAGCTGCAAAGCCTATTTTACCAGTTGAGCTCAAGCATCACTAGCAGGAAGGTATGAAATTGTGCACCCAGCCAGCAGTCTAACAGAAGGATTAGATTATTTTAGTGGTCCTGAACCCTCTTCTCTACAGAGATGGCCTTCCTACTCTATTTCAAGAAACATTCACAACTGAATCTGACCAAACTATTTAACAATGTTTTATTTTTCTTTGGACCAGACAAAGACATATATTGCGACAGTGCTGGCATAATAACATTCAGGTCAAATTCAAAGCTTCTTCACTATCTTGGAGATGTTATAACTAACCAGAGATGCAAGTGATAATGAGGGTTGGGAGAACTTACTTTAATTGACTTCAAATGTATAAACAGTTTGACTTTAAGTCAAACATAAATGTGCTCATGTTACTTTCAGAAAAGAGACTGTTAAAAGGAGCAGGCAGTAAATTGCCAGAGGGAAAGAAAGGACAGAGATCAGCCAGAATGTCAAACACCTACACAGGAAGACCATGAGAGGTGCATATATATAAAAGAGGAATAAGAGAATTCAAACAAGGGAAAAAATATGTAAGTATGTGTGGAGATTCAGGCTGGAAATGGTTTATGATCAGAGATGATTGAAGATTATATGTGCATAACTTTATGTATCTATTTATAATACATATATATCATAGAATCACAGAATCATAGAATCATTAAGGTTGGAAAATATCTCCAAGATCGTTTGGTCCAATCATCCCCCTAGCACCCACTAAACCATTTCCCTAAGTACCATGTACCATGTATATACATAATATATACATAATAAATATATACATAATTTTATGTATATATATATATATGTAGTCTATATGTACATAATTAAAAAAAAATCTGCTATATATCTATGTGGATGTGCCATTTAGGAAATATATATATGTGAGTGTGTATATATATATATATATATATGCTTGTGTCACTGTGGTATCAATCCTGTTCAAATGAATGAGGACATTCGGGATTAAAAGGATGTCTTCACATTCCAACATGTGACATGTAGAAAGGACTGACAGATTTTGATAGGAGAATTAAAGGTACCTATCTCCTCAGAATAGCTTTGAGACAAAATAATACAAAATGCAGCATCAGTTTTATTGTCTTCCAGCTTGCTCTGATATTCCTAATTACCCAACAGATAAAAACCTGAGCCTTATTATTATTGAGAATAGGCAACACTATATATTCTGAAAGTTAGACAAACGTATTGTATAATAGGAAACCATGAATACATTAAATTGGTCAATGATTCTCCCTACTAAAGTCATAATTTACTATCTCCAGAAGGAGAATCTGCTAAAGAGAAATGAAAACTGCACTGCAGAATGTTTGGCGGATATCTTACAAGCAAGACATGCATCACTAGTGTTGTCCTATTTATTAGTATGGACTTTGGGTCGATGAAGTTCAAATTTATTTATTTTTTTGGTTTATTTTTCCCAATGCAGGTAGGTTTGGCCACAGGTAGAAACAATGAGTGAGTGAAAAAAAAACAAGTTGATATCTGGTAGTAGAGGAGTAGTAGTCATTTTAAAGCTTGATTCTACCCCATATTTAGCTGTTCACACTGCACGGAAAATTTAAATATCAGAGTCCACAGGTTTTGATACATCAGTACTGGAAAGTTATATCAAAAGAGGTTAAGAAGGCTATATATGAGCAGTCTGCTTAATTTTTTAAATAAAGGGCTCTGTTGTAGCTAAATGAAACATACTTTTTTCTTAGCCTTCACGTCCTATAGCTGGATTCATAATGCAATCAACAAACTCAGAATTAATCAGTTTTCAGAAAATCTGAGAAACTGTTTTATATCCCAATTAGCCCTCCCTAGTACTAGGACAGTACTTAACAGAGGATAATTCAAATAGTAGGATTAGGATCAGCTGTTACAACTAAGCCTACTGTTACTGTGATTTACAGTTCAGCATACAGTGATGAAATTCAGTTGCTTTTAGACAGGAATTAAAATCATAAAAAGTTTTTGTTTGATACAGTGTGAAATATAGACTGATCATATAGAAATAATATTTTTATTCAAAAAGGTTGGAAGACAGAAAACTAGTCGGTCTTTCTATCATATTCCTTTCTTTCATTTAAAGGAAGAGTATTTGTCTCACAGTCTAGCATCTATTATGTATAAGCATGAAGGAACAACTGCAGACATGCAGAAAATAAATTATATGGAAGAAAATCCTTAAAAGCAGTGGGAACTGTAAGTGTACTCTGTCAACTCTTCTATCAGGACCATCTGAGGTGTGAATTTTTACCATGATACTTTTTGGAATAGGGAGATAACTCAGTATCATCATAGGGCAGCCTTCTGCTGTTTTAGCTTTATGTTTTTACCTATGATGATAGCGCCTCATCCAGAGCACCCCTTCCCATCCCCCTCATCTAGAGCAGGATGACAAATTTTGTTTGATGATCATTTGTTAACCCTTACAGGTTAAGTTTGTTTGTTTTTTTTTTTTTTTTTTGTTTTTGTTTTTGTTTTTTCCCCATGTTATCGACCCCAAGCAGCACAGATGGGAGAATTCAAAAATGTGGCATTCTGCAGGCAAGGCACACAAGAAGTGCTTTGGTTAAATTATGGTCACTCTTACCTTCTGGTTTAATTCACTTGAATCTTCTCAGTAGCAAACATCTCATGCAATAACAATCTTGTAAAACAAAGGCATCAAAAGCTAAATGTCAGACTGCTAGAGAATGAACAACTGCAACTTGCTAACATAATTTGTGAGGTATTACCTAAAAACTCATGAATTTAGCCATAACCCATCTGATGGTGAAAAGGAAAGTAACTTCTCAGAATGCCACTGAACATTCAATCAGGTTAATCTTTACCTTCCAACTGGCTAGAAAGAGAGGAGGAGAAGGAAGGTGCTATTTACTTGTTATGTTTGCTATTTTTCTTACTATGGTACACAACTGGTAGCCTTTAGGACAGTTTTTAAATTCTGCACAAATAGGTCACCTAAAGTGCTATCTGAGATGGTGTTTTAGTATGCAATGGCTTCACGTGTTTCTAATAAGTAATAATACTTCAGCTTAATTAATGAAAGATATATATTTATATTTAATTTCCAACACAGACAAAGCCCAACATGTCTTTGACAAATTAAAAGTACAATCACAAAGATGAAATCAAAACCTATTGAATACAGATGTTTTAATTATTACCAGAAGAGAGAGGGTCTGGGATTTTATTTCATGGGTTGTTGAATGGACTCCCTGCCAACAAAAGGAACCACAGCATCAATTCATAAATTCTTCTAACTCCACATAAAATTAATTAGATCCTCCCCTTCTCATAATTCCCGTAAAATGCTGTTCTAAATCTCCTCCTTTCAGATTGTTGGAACCTACCTTTAATTTCTGGCCTAGGCTTTTATATGGCCATCTTATGATAGCCCTTATCCCATACCACAGTTCATTGACAAGATTTGTACTAATGCAGTTTTCTATCAGTTGAAAAGCAGACCAACTTTATTTATCATTTAAAACAAATGCATTCTTCCACTGTAAATACTGTGTTATGTTAAACTGGTATTATGCCATCCTGTCTTGACCGTCAGGTGTCTTTTTGATCACCAGATGGCATTTTTAACAGTGATACACACAGCCATCAGATGTTGATTTAAAACAGAAGCCTCGCTTTAATTCTGTGATTTGTTCTTTGTTTGACTTTAACTCTCCATTGATGAAAGAGAGGAAAGAGAGGGTCTAGAGAATATAAAAGTCTATATTTGGGAAGGACAAATGTTTTTACCTGTCAAAGGAAGAAAGTACAGAGTCTTTTGGTGTTGGATCTTACAGATTTGGTTTTTAGATTCTCCTATCGGAATGCAACTCAATTTTAAGAGATGGATTCTATCCTCTAGTATGGGCAGACTAAACTACTGTGAGCAGCTTTCAAATGTAGTAAAGAGACATTCAGGGAAAAAGGGTCTGACACACTTCCGTTAATGGTTGACTCTGCTCGACAAGGTTAATTATTTATGATTACTGAAATATATCTATAAATACACAGCATGACAATGTGCTTTTACTGGTACAAATGAGGCATCCATTTTTTATTTTATTTTTTTCCAGATCTTGGATTTTACTTGGATAAGAATGTCTTAACCATCATACAGTGAATGTTCTGCATTTGAAGAGAGAAGCCTGGAAATCAGCAAATGTGCAGGGACCTTTCAGCTGGTCCCTGTGCTGCCAGCAATGCAAAGGCAGCACTGAGGATGAGTGAGCCCCAGGGGAAGATAACAGAGTCAGATAGTTGGGGCATATTTAGTGTCTATCTGTTGTATATTGGCTATTTTTTTGGAAAACCTCCTAGATAACTAGCTGAAGTGAGATAAAATGTTGGTGTTTCATACAGTCTCTTTTCAATGCCAAGGCCTAAATAATTTTTGACACTGAACAAAGATTAAATTAAGAAAGGATATTTTTAGTGGCCCCTTTGTGCTTATCTGGAGAAGTGAGATCTTGAAAACCTGGAATGAATGTTAACCCTTGCTATGGGTTTTGTAGTGTCTTTACTACCTGAAGAGTTGTAGTTTCAAACTGTAGTTTCAAACTGGTTTCAAATTGGAACTGGCAATCAACTTTAGCCAAATTAACTCAGTGAAAGAAAAAAAAAAGAAGAACTGATATTATTTCCATTAATAATGTGATCTCCTCTATGGAACTTCTGGAACTAGTAACAAAACAAAGCAAAACAAGATAAAAAGATTTTTATCCACAGACAATATTGCAATACACAGAGAAAATGAAGTGAAACAAACCAATCTTTCAACATTAAAATCATTATATCTGCTATCCATGTTCGTGTTAAAGCAAATTGAACAATTGTAATAAATATTAAGCAAAGAATGTTATTTTATACCAGAGCTGCTTTTATTTAGCTAAAGGCCTATTTAATGCATTCAAATCATGACTATTTTTTTTTAATCTTTCTTATTCTTTAATGCTTATAGGTCTAAACAATTGATTGCTCATGAAGATTCCCCCCCTCCCTCCCCCGGAAAAATCAAGCATTAAACTCACCCTGTTTTTCATCCAGGTTATGCAGGTCCATGAGCAGTAACACTACCCTTAGGATTTTTCCCATTTTTCATGCATCATGCTCCAATCTCATGCAGTTTTCAGGTCCAGCAACAAAAGCATATTCCAGATGATTGACTCTTCTCAGCAGAAGGTACCATTGCTGCCAAGAGCCAGTGAAAGCTATTGTGGATGATTTCATGGGACCTGGGGATAATTCACTCTGCCTAAAAAGACACAAGCTAATTTTGAAAGAAATCCTCTTGCTGTCATCTGCTATAACACATTCAATTTAGATAAATCCTTGAACTGGGATTCCTTATGCATAATATATGCTGTTAAACAAATAGAAGCACAACCATGACTTTAAGAGTGTCCAAGTGATTGCTTAGGTTTTAGCACCCTGGCTGTCCAATTTCTTATCTAAACTATTACAAACAAAGGCAGAATCAGAAGATTAAAAAAAATTTCAAGTGACTGCTGAAGTTCAAAGAGTGCTTGTATTTTAATAACAAGTACTGTACATGTTCCATGGAAGTGTTAGCCAGCTGATCTATATGTTAATTAGACTGCCGTTTGAAAAGGAAAATGATTCAAGTGCTTTCATCTCATTTCCAACATAAGCAGCCATGCTGAATACATTAGGAAGCATCATTCCTGCCTACTCTGGCGTCAGCTAAGTCCCTTTTTAGGCATTAGAAGAGAAAGAAAGCAGTAGAGCTGATAGTCAATTTTATGGCAGAATGATTTTCAAATAGAAAACAATTGGTTCAAGAAGAAAAAATAACTATCTCCATAGGGAAAAAAATATTAAAAAAAAAAAAAAAATCAGGATTTTCTGTTGAAAGTTTGTGATTATCTTTTCCATTTCTATTATCTACCTGGAAAAGAAATAGGAAAAATAAAACTAAAAAATAAGATTGCCAAGGAGCCTTCATGTGAGGAGTCAGGTGACTGGAAGTAGGCTGGGTACAGGTGGGGATGTGAGAACTGCAAGGCAGAGAAAGCAGGTGACTAGTGTCTGGCTCCCTGCCTAGAAGATTCTCATCGGAATCACTTTCTGCCTTCTGGCAGAAAATGAAATTGACAAGAGGTCAGAAGGTGAAATTGACAGAATGTTCAGTTGGCAGAAAGTTGACAAGCCACAAAAAAACTCCATATTCCTTCTCCAAATTTTTTTTGAAGCATTTCAGTTCTGGAAAAATAAAAATTATATACTAACAATAATAAATAAAGTATTTTCAAATCACTTTAATTTCTTATTTCAAAATACTGAAATTTTCTAAGGAAAAAAAAAACATTTTTCCTGTTTGGATTTGGACTGAAGTCCTCAACCTTCAGCACTGCTGAAGTGTTGGCCTAGACAATAATTCTCAAAAGTGGAGGGGAAAGCAGAGTAAGGGGATATAAATGCAGCTGCGCATTGCCTCATCTCATCTTTGTGTTTCCGAATAAAGGGGTAGTAGAAAAATTCTGTTCAGAAATGCTCTTAAGCTAGAAGTGTCACACTAAGATTTTGGTAGCAGTGTGTTACAACAACCTAGACTACATTTTAGTAGTTAGTTATTTCTCTTTGTAAATTGTTTGAGCTGGAATCATGCACCATGCAGCTGGGACTTGAAATCTTGAATTGCATATTTGCAACACTTTGTGACAACAGTTCTGTGTCATAATCCAAGATGAAGTGCATTTAATTTTGTCCTGTAACATGAATAATTTTATAAATCTTTTTTTTTTTTTTTTTTTTTTTTGGTCAGTAAATGGAGTTGACAAAGATTCTGTCTTTTATCAATTAGAAACATACAAAACCACCTTGGAGAATAAACATGGCAGTCTATGAGCTTGCCACTCAAAACAAAACACTTTAAAATATTACTTTAAAGGGGGATCTGATACTGCTATAAAGTAGCTGTAACAGAAGATTACCAACAGCACTCCATATAGAAGTCATAAAACATACTTCTTGGTACAGTGGATAGTACAGAACAAAGCTGCAAATGAAGCTGTGTGTGACTGAATAATTAAAAATATTAGATATGCATTTTCATTTTCCTCATTGTGTGAAGTTCTGATTGGGAAAATATTTGACATTATTTCTCACATTCAGTTCTGTCTTTTTTTCCTAGGTGCTGACTGAACTTTTCAAAACATTTTTCCACTGATATCTTGAAATGTGTAATACCCAGTAATTTATTTCAGAAAAGTTATTGTAGGAGTATATAATGGCCTGATGACATGTTCTTTATGAAAATAAACCACCAGCTAATATTACACCTTATAATACACTTATATTGTCTTAAAGAAATCAATTAAATCAATCCAGTCTACTGAGCACTGGTGATGACTCACCTGGAGTACTGTGTCCAGTTCTGGGCCCCCAGGTAGACCAAGAGAGACCTGGATATACTGGAAAGAGTCCAGCAGAGGGCCACAAAGTTGATGAAGGGTCAGGAAAGCCTCTCTTGTGAGAAAAGGTTGAGAGAGTTGGAACTGTCCATCCTGGAAAAGAGAAGGCTTGGATCTTATCAATCTTCATAAATACGAGAAGGGAGGATGCAACGAGAATGGACCCAGACTCTTTTCAGTGGTGCCCATGCCAGGACAAGCTGGAAAACAAGAGGTTCGATCTAAACAGTAAGAAGTATTTCTCGACTGCGAGGTTGATAGAGTACTGCCCTAGGTTGCTCAGAGAGGTTGTGGAGTCTCCCTCCCTGAGATATTCAAAAGCGATCTAGTCGTGGTCCTGGGCAATTTGCTGTAGGTGTCCCTGCAGAGGGTAACAATCACAGATAATTTAGATACAGTAATGATATGGCCCCCTGAGATTACATTACTGTTTTTATTTATATGGATACAATGAAAAGGAAAGATAAAGAGAAATTCCAATTTCTAACTTCTGCATGGTTTATTGGGATGTATTCTCCCAACCTGTTCATTTCCCCTATAAAAAAAAAGCTCTTTAAGGTCTTTCTCCTCACTGAGGTTATTTCTAGTGGGTTTAGGCATTGTCTCTAAAAGATCAATTACATCATCGCATTATGTTAATCTTAAGAAGTTATGATGTCCCCAAAATAAAGATGGTCTTTTTCATAGTCTAGTTAGGAATGCAAGTGAGAATGACAGTATTGCAAGTTGTACCACCTTATGTCTACAATTACACACAGGTCTGGTCTGCCTTCTGTACACATGAAGCATCTGACCTTTCTTAGATTTCAGATTGTTTCCTCACACAAACATACTGCAGACCTACATTGCTGAATGCTTCAGTAAATGTTTGAAGCTCTTCTTCCCCATTCCCTGAGAGTGCACAGTAATTTCCTACTGCATCAGAGTCAGAAGATAACTTTTCTTTGGGCTGAATTTAAACAGGTCTCAGAGGATTGTAAGTGTATTCCCTTTGTATATCATTAGATTCAGGGAAGAGAAGGAAAAGGACCATTCCCTGAAAATCACAGAAAGAGAAGCTGAAAATATGTGGCTGCAACTGTTGTCAGATGTGCATAAGACACCAGGGTAGTAGGGAGGGATCTGCCCTAGAAGCAACAATCATGCAGTGATAAAACCCTCTTCCCTCGTCGGATCAAGACCTTGCTCAGTTAACAGTACAAAACTCTGATATGGAAAAGGAGAGAAAACTGTCTTTGAATTTCTTCTTTGGTGCTGTATCAGATCTTGTTCTCCACTTTAGAAACTGTTCTAGAAAATGAAAACACATTAACACTGGATATCATAGAATCATAGAATACATATAACCTGAGTTGGAAGGGACCCACAAGGATCATCCAGTCCAACTCCTTGCTCCACACAGGACCACCCAAAAATCAGACCAGATGTCTGAGAGTGCTGTCCAAATGCTTCTTGAACTCTGGCAGGCTCGGTGCTGTGAGCACTACCCTGGGGGTCTGTCCCAGCACCTCACAATCCACTCAGTGAAGAAAGAACCTTTAACTAACACACAAACTGATCCTCCCCTGTCTCAGCTCCATGCTGTTCCCTCGGGTCCTGTTGCTGTCCCCAGAGAGCAGAGCTCAGCACCTACCCCTCTGCCACCCTCATGAGGAAGCAGGCCACCATGAGGCCTCCCCTTGGCCTGCTCTGCTCTGGGCTGAACAAACCCAGGGAACACAGCCACTCCTCATGTGTCTGCCTCTCTAGGCCCTGCACTATCTTTGTCACCCTACTTCGGACACTCTTTAATTGTTTTATGTCCTTATATTATAACATTCAAAACTGCACACAGTATTTGAGGTGATACTGCACCAGCGCAGAGCAGAGTGGGACAATCACCTCCCTCAACCAGTTGGTAGTGCTGTGCCTGATGCACTCCATGGTCCGGTTGGTCCTTTTGGCTGCCAGAGTGCACTGTTGCACTCTGTATTCATCTTATCATCTACTGCATCACTGTGCACTATCTTCCATTTGTTGCCAAACTGACAAGAAGACAAGATGCAGTACCACATTTACACTTACAACAGCAGCTTTTTTATAACACTCATCTGCACAAAGAACTGCCACATCGTTTTCCCTTATGATACCACTCCAGAAATAACATCTGTAACCATTGTAAGCTCCAGTGATGATCTCACCAGTGGTGCCAACATGACAAAAAAAATTCAGTCTAAAATAACCACTGGTATATCCCTGACCTTAACCAAATAAAGTCTGAGAAAGAACATTCACATTTGGGTTCATCCCAATACCACTGGGCAACAGTTTAACTGAATTTTCGATGTGTGTTCTCTCATTTTAAATTCCATGTGCATCCGTCTCTTATACCACTTTAAAATCAATGACATAAGGCCAATAATTTTAATTGTTTCACACTCAAAAAAAATAAAATAAAATAAAATCACAGAATCACAGAATTGTAGGGTGTAGGGGTTGGAAGGGACCTCAAGAGATCATAAGGACCAACCTCCCTGCGAAAACAGGTTCCCTAAAGCAGGTTGCACAGGTAGGCATCTAGATGGTCCTTGAGTATGTCCAGAGCAACAGCTGCTGGCAGTACCTCCAGTGGCTCCTGCCCAAACTGGGTCTGATCCCCACTGCCCAACTCAGCAGGGGCAAGGGATAGGTAAACCAGGAGGAGCTGCTGGCCCTGTGTCCCTTTGCTGTGATGGTGACTCCTGTGACACTCTGGACAAGCCTGTGTGTTGTGAAGTCCCACAGGAATCGGCCTCTGGACTGGGTATAGCCGGCAGGCTTTGAGGTGAATGCTTTATGTGTACAACTTCCATTATTTCTTAGGAAGATCTTATGCTTGTTTTCTGGAATAAAATAAATAAATAAATAAATAAAATCCTTGAAAATCCTTCAAAAAATCATTGTTTTTACATTTGGATTTTGTAATTTCATTCTGTGCTCCTGGTGTTAAGTTTTCGTCTCTGATCCAAGTCCCAAAATTGCTTACTTTCTGGGTTTAGTGTCATGCTGAAGACTCCTGGGTAACCTGTTAAGGTCTCCTTAAGTTCAGCAATAATCAGCCAGAAAAGCGATAGCTGCAGAATCCCTAAAAAGTCTAGCAGCAGATTTTAGCCTTCCTCTGGGAGGCAATTACTCTGTCATCATTTGAAGAGAATGACCTATCTGCTTCTGGCAGGCGTTTCGGTTCCAGACATGAAGTCTGTTTCTGAACTTGCTGCACATCCCCTGTGTGATGGACGCCCTGGTAACCAGTGCTGTAGTGCACTGAGCTATCACATGTCTGCCAAGAGTCAACCTTTAAACAGGGGATCCAGGATGAAAAATGCCTTTGTCTGTTCAAATTAAGATCAACACGTTTGCTTTCTTCATCAGAGACTGTTTGTTTCATTGTCTGGGGCTGACACCAGCACATGTGCTGAGAAGGTAAACAATTTGTTTAAGTTTCTTCATTACCCAATGCTTTCCACTTTGCATGTATCACCTGAAAAAGAAAACAACAAATAAACTCTTTCAATGTCATTAAGCAAGCTTAATGTCTTTTATTTGAAAGTAGGGCTTTCCTTGTCTTCTGAACAGTCTGAATAGCTTGGTTTATCCTTTATGCCATCTGAGGACTGTTCCTCAAACTCTGCTTCCTGATCAAAGGGGGACATTAACAGGTTATTAATAAACTCCTATAAACTGTTTCCAGGTATTGTGCAGCAGAAACTACCCCTTCCAACTGTCTTGTTTGGAGAAATGGTTATTTCTCTACAAGACGTTACTAGTTCCCAAATGAAATGCAATAAGACTATGCAAATATTCCTAATCCATTGCAATAAAGATAAAACTGGTTCACCTTTTTACCTTTACCTGATAGTTGACATTTTCTTCATATATTCCAAACTCTTGTAACTGTATGCAGCATCTGCATTAGAGGAGATAAAGTGAGGATGACAGAAGAGAAGATAATCTTAAACTTTTTGAATGGAGCTATTTATCTGATAGGATTAATGAACTATTAGGACACTGATGTAATGCAACCCAGGCTGGCTATTCAGGACCAAGATTCCTAGTCTCTAAGCATGACTTCAATAATTGAGGGGTTCTCAGTCATTTATTGAGAGCACAGAGGACCTGTCTGAAAATAACTGACACTCTGCCCTTGATGACAGTATACATCGTACCCAACTTGAATGAGCATGTCATTGGAGAGGTGGAAGTAACTGCAGCTGGTGAGGGAATCCAGCAGAGAGGATCTAATTCTTTTGTGCTCTTAGAGCCTGAGTCATATCATCTAGACATTCAGAGAGATCTAAGTCTTAGTATTCCCTACTTGTCAATAATTATGACAAACATATATCTTCTGAGCTGTTCCTTTCTTTATATTTATATTTTTTGCTTACTATAGCTAGAGTAAGAAAATATATTCTCTGAAAAACAAAAGGAAAGTGCAATAAAGAGACCTGAATCACTGACAACTGTCAGAGCGCAAGTGTCATTTACATTTACTCACTTTATTTGTTACACTTTTAAAGACTTCAATTCTTTGTTGGTTCCAAGCAGTTCTAGTAAGGAGAAGTAGATACGATGTCTGCCTGGATTCAAGTACTAATGACTCTTTCATGATCTGGAACAAAGACAGGTGAAGGGAGGCATTTCTTTCACAAACACAAACAATTCCTTTCTTAACAAGGTGGTTGACAGAAAAGATATAACCTGCTTCTCCATTACAGAAGGATGCTGAAGCATGGAGAGCAATTTACTTCTGTGCAAAGACATTCATTATTTTCTTAATGGGCATTTTGGTGTTTCTGATTCCAAAAGGGAGTTTTCCTCAGCAGTGGAAAGGCTGTATTCCTGGGTTTATGACTCAGATCAAATTTTGTGCATTTCAATTCAGTATACCTAAGGTGAAAATATTCATAAAATTTTAATTGTATTTTTATTGCGTAGTCTGTATGGGCACACAATCTTTTTACATACACAGACTCCTGTAAAAAAAAAAAAAAAAAAAAAAAAGAAAAAAAAGAAAGTCTCAATGCTAAACTCCAAAGATACATTTGATATATGCATACTTATATGTCTGTACATATATATTTACATATATACACACAGACATACATGCAGTGTTTGTGGCACTGAGTGTCTATATGCATGCAAATATACAAAAAGGTATTTTTGACTCAGCTTAAATGATCCATGCATCACTGTAACAAAGGAGAATTCAGGGAAATTCTTCCTAATTATTGTTAGTATAAATGAGAGAGAAATAAAGGTCTTCTGATTGCTGTGGATCCCAAAGGCATGGCCCATGTTACCCAGTTGCCTTCAGTTCAGCAGTACTGTATTTCTGGGGCTACAGGATAACTACACTCCATCATTATTACACACTTTGCTGAACACTTAAAATAATGTTTCTCTTACTTTGGGGGTTTACCTGATGAGGCAGGGAACAGCATGGTACTTAGAGTGGAACTGTGTATCACGTTAATGATGATGTGATGTAGTATACACATCAATAGTAAAACCAAACAAAACCAACCAACCAAACACAATAGAAGTAAAAAAAAAAAAAAAAAAAAAAAAAAAAAAAAAAAAATCTAAACCCCCTTTAAAATCTGAGTACCACAGAGTTGTTTGTTCTATTGTGCTGTACAAAATTCTATTTCAAGATTTGGTAACATCATCAGCACTATGAAACAGCCAGCAACAAATTGCAGGATAGCAATCTTTTCCCTTCAGTCTCCTTTTCCTGCCTTCTCTTTAGTCTCCTTTTCCTGTCTTTCTCTAATGGTTACCTGCACCAGTAACACCTTTCATGAGAAGTGGAATTCATTCCTTCATTCTTTGAGTGCGTCTTAAGGACATCTAAGTATTTTTTTTAATATAATTGATTATGTAAGGGTATGGAGGGTATGGTTCTACCTGGCCTTTTCAAAACATGGCAAAACAAATTCTAATTGGTAATTACTGTTTATAGTGATTATTTATAAGCATACATTTAGACTAGCAATTGGAAGAAGGTAACATGAAGAAGAAAATTGAAAGCAATCTGTTGCATAGGCCATAGGTGTCCAGCATAGACTGAAGGTATGTCTACCCCTATTTAAATGAAAGGTTGCCCAGCTTTTGTTGTTCACATATCCACACTGAATCATATTGCAGGAAAATAAAAGGAAAATAAAAAGTTCAGTTTATTTCCCTAATTCCAGGTAATGCAACATGTGACACTTTTGAAGGCTACTTTGATTCAAGATTTAATTTATTAAAATATGATCCTGGAATATTATGTTTTAACATAAACAGAGGCAAGATTACAAAGCAGTTTTCAGCTATGAGTTTGATGAGAGATTTGATGAGAGATTTTGTGATGTAATGTCCTAGACTAATTGATTTGATAGTTAAGTAATCGGGATAATATTGTTTCAATAAAACCATGACAATTTCTTCCACCATTTAATTTTAGATGGTATTGTTCCCCAGCCCCCCGTTGTCTTTGCTTTTAAATACTATATATTTTGGAGTATTTCTTGATATTGGTGGTGTTTGTTTGTTTTCCACCTATTTCATCTGACCTAAGACTATGCATTAGTGTAATTTACATTTTATGGTTTTGAGTTACACAATGAGCTGGGTACTTGCATAAAAATATTAATAGAAAAGCTCTGATGAGAAAATAGAATATTTATTATTCTAAAGATTACATTCATCTTTAGAATATTCATATTCATCAGGCTATGTTGAGTATAAAACCTTGTCACAAAATTAATGGAGTGAGCATGGCAAAAGGATTAGTCCAGGTGCATCAGTCATATTTATAACGTGAACATTAAGTAAATATTTCCACCTTGCCCACTGCACTAATGTTGTTCCTAGTACTGATGATGATTCATCTCTCAGCTGTGTTCCTTTTACCACCACTAACAGACCCTGTTGAGTCGGTGGGTAGACCTGACATTGTTAAAGCCAGACTTCAACTAGTCATTGCCTTGTCCAAGAGCTCAAGCTGCCAGAGTAAGCTGATCAAGATCCTGGAGTAATTTGTCAAAAGTTAACATTGTGACACTGTTTCCAGACAGTTTTCCTAAATGTTATTAACAAAGGCAGTATCACAGTCTGAAAGCAACTTTTACTGGGGTGATTAATTAGTGCTGGCAAGGCTTGGTTGGGTTGAAGTACTGCTTTGTAGCTCCAGAAGGCCATAAGAAATGGATAACAGTTAGCAAGAAAAGTGATAATTCAAGATGTGACAAAGATACAGAAAATGTCCACTGGATGTTGGACAAGAAGGTAAATGCTTCTTGGATAGATAGGCAGCTGATAAAGTCATCATTGCTGCACTGACAAATATACACTACTTCTTGGGATTTACCTTATTTGACCTTTATTTTGCAGAATGTTTTCTGTCCCTACCCTGGATTTTCATCTTTATTTACTGTCCCCATATTGACTTGCATCTTGGGTGGAAGGGAGGAAAGTATAATGAAGAGGAAGAAATTTGCTAAGAATGAAGTCAGGGAAATGGAAGAAGTAGAAGATAGTGGAAGATATGGCCAAATATGCAGGCGAGGTACCAGCTGTGCCTTATTAAATTTAAACTCAGTTTCACATGCAATGACAAAAGCTCTTCCCCTCTCTCACAGCCCATCAATCTAAGTATAGAGTGATGCCAGTCTGGGTTACTCACATAGTCTTCCTTGTCCAAACTGACTAGGGATGGATTCCTATGCTAGCTCTGGTAGGCCTGTTCCCTGGCTCTGTGGCCAGTTGGCATGCAGTGTCTTCTGCTAATACTGTAAATTATCTCAATCTCCAAAACCACATGACTAGGTGCAAGTTTTATTCTGGGAATGATTTCTGTCCCACTTTAACTCCCACACCATGCCCAACAGTTTTAGGGAGTCAGCTAGTTGGCACAGTTAAAGACTACCACAGGATATGCTTTAATAGTTTAATTGTATGAACAATTGTTTCCTCATCTACAGACATTCCTTGGCACTGTTTGATGCAAGGTGACCCAGGCCTTGGAGATGTCTAAAGGATGATTAACCGAAGATGACCATTATATCGATATTCTTAAGGGAAACATCATATGATGTTGAATATGTCACGAACCAATATAAGTAAATAGTTGGCTGCAAAAAGGAAGATTAAAAGTATTCTAATGTGAACTATTCATGAACTATCCTCATTAGAATAATAAAAATCACACCACTAGACTGGGAGACCCCAGCCCAACAAGGGACCCTTCCTCTCTGAGGATGAGCTTCTGTCATGTCAGTAATATGCTAATTATGTAACCAATTGGAGGCTATGGAATTGTAAAACATGTAAATGTATTGATGAGGATTGTGTAAAGAGCGGCATGGAAAGTCCTAAGGTGTGCTATCTTTGTGTGAAACCAGCTGGTAACCAGAATTGTACAATTCAAAAATAAACAATATCTTGACCTTGTACACTAGGTAATGAATCCAAATTTTTTATTGGTCAATAATGATATAACATCACCTCAAACAATGAGGTGATGTTATATCATTAATTACAAGATAATTACAAGGTAATTGCAAGAGTCATGATATACCATTACTATCATTAACACATCTAATATAGCAAGAATCACATAGCTAAATCCTGTTTAAGTAAATACTCTTTTGTAATGGCTTTATATAGTCGGCTTTCAACAAGATTTCCTTAATTTTCAGTGATATAAGTGAAGTCAATGTGTTTGTCAATAACTTATATTTGTCTGTTTTACAAGCTTTAAAATACAGTGAGAAATCTAGCAGTCTCATGCACAAAGTCCTATACCTATATGGGTTATCAGTGACAGACTGTGAGGGTGCCTGTGGTGGTTTTACCATGCTAGGCAGCTAAACACCACAACTGCTCTCTCACCCCCGCTCCTTAGATGAGGAGGGGAAGAAGTAAAGTAAAGAACAACTCGCAGGTTGAGATAAGGATAATTAAATTAAAGGGAAAAATAATTATTATTATTATTAAAGAAAGATTATTATTAACTAAACAATTTAACTAAAGGAAAAAAAAAAGGGGGGGGTAGGAAGGGGAAAAGGGAAAAATGGAAAAAAAAAAAAAAGGCTATGTAAAAATGCAGAGGAAAGGAATTACTCTCTACTTCCCACAAATGAGAGATGCTTGGGAGGTAGTACAATCTATGTGTTATTCCCAGGAGGAAGCTTGTATGTGGTCATTGTGTCTTGAAGTCCAAAATTTTAACAATATGGACATGGTATATTCTGTGCTAACAGATTTTGGTATATGGTTTGTATGTGTTTAATTGACTTGTATAGATTCAGCCTGAATGTTCAAGGAGCAAAAGGTGAATAATATTACATAAATGTTATCTAGAAAGAATAATCCATTTAAAACAGGGAATATTTATTCTTAATTTACTCGGAATAAATATTTTTGCAGTGCTGTGATGATCTGTTTATCCTGGCTGTAGGCACCTTAACAGGCAAATTAAGACTTACATTATTAGCTAATAGCACACTAGGAGACAATATGGCTAGCAGAACATAAAACGTCTAGTTCCACCACAATATCAGTTAACTAAGCAAAACAGGATCACTTTCATCATGACTTTAGAATTATATCTGAACCCACGTGCAGAAATCCACCATACATTTTAGCTATTGTGCCATGGACATAGACATATGGGACACATACTTCAGACCGTGAAAAAGGGTTTAATTTCTTCAAAATATATTATAGATATAACTATAAGCTCAGAAGACAAAATTCTTCACAATAGTAATGGACATTAAGTACATAATGGATAGACTACTGCTGAAGTTGGTGTTATCACCATGTGCAATGACACATGCAAAGCCAGTGACTGAAGGACCCAGATGGCACTTAAGAAGTTTCAGCTAGCCAGCTGGGACATGCAGGAAATGTACGATTGTCAATACAGCTGTTAATTTTGTTGGCCTTGAGCTGCCCATAAATATAGGTATCTGAAAAATAAGAGCACTTTTATTCCACAAGAGCTCTACTGGACTCATCTTCATAGCTGTCTATGCAAACCCATGCACATTTCAGGAAATCAGCTCATCCCTCTCAAAAGAGTGATTTATGTTTCCTTAGAAATACCATTGCAGCTGCACAGATCAAGTGAAACAGAGTCCCTAAAACAATGGCACAAGGTGGCATTTCATAAGCAAAAGATCTGCAGATTTTTTCCAGAACTATTTAGAAAACGACCCTGAAAGGGCTATTTAGAAAAACATGACAGACCTAAGCATATTGCAATTGTTCATATTTATATTGTCCTTGGATACACCAACAACTTAGCCGTAAGAGGGGTGTGATGGAGAGATTTGCATGGATAAAACACTTTACAATATGATTAAGATAGGAGATTTACACACTGGAACCCTAGATAAGCTTAAACCATAGAGATTGAATCACTAGTGGCATTTTGCAAGAGACGTTGAAAGCTTAAAGCACGGATATTTTTTCCACTTATGTATTACAAAAATAGGTATACAGAAATAACTAGGACAGACTGGAAACAAACAAAGAGGATTATGGTTTCCAGGTTTTCTGGGATTGAAAAACACTTGTATATACTGTGGTATTTGTAGTTCTTAATTAGGAAATCAGTTATAGGCCTATGTCTGAATATATGTGGGGCTAACTGCAAACAAAACCAGACTGTCTGTCTCAGACAGTTGGCTGGGAATTTGCCTTTGACAAGCAAAATTCTTTGGGCACTGGTTATGAATTTCATATTTTTCTTCATTCATTGTTACAGTAACCTATTCCTGTAAATCCATAGATAGATGCAGTGTGGATAGATGCTACAGAATCACAGAATCACAGAATGTCTGAGGCTGGAGGTCATCTTGTCCTATCTCCCTGCTCAAGCAGGGACACCTAGAATTTATTAACCAGGACTATGTCCAGATGGCTTTTGGAGGGAGACTCCTCAAGGAGGGAGACTCCACAACCTCTCTGGGCAACCTGGGTCAGTTACCCACACAATAAAGAAGTGCTTCCTGGTGTTTAGAGAGGACATCTTGTGTTCCAATTTGTGGAGATGCTCCAGTCCTTTCATCATCTTGGTGGCATCTGCTGGAATCTTTCCATTTTGTCCATGTCTCTCTTGTATTGGGGGCCCAGAACCAGATGCAGTACTCCAGGACTGACCTCACCAGTGCAGAGCAGAGGGGAAGGACCACCTCTCTTATACTTAGTCTTATTAGAAGACTAATACATAATTAGTCTTACTAGAAGACTAATACTATTAGTCTTCTTACCAGCAACGTTGTTGATTCATGTTCAATTTGGTGTCTACCAGGAGTCCTGTTTTTTTTTGTTACAGAACTGGTTGTTGTTTTTTTTTTTTTTCCTAATATTCAAAATCCTGTGGCAAACTTAGACCAAATTCCAAATAAACGCTTGCCTTGTTTGCTTAAGAACTATGTGTCTCTCAGATAATTCATAGGATTTACCTTTAAAAACATTTATCTTTTATTCAGAAGCTGGTTTAAACTTATTTTTACATGTATGTTTTTTTTGTTTTGTTTTGTTTTGTTTTGTTTTCCTGTCATGCAAAACTGAAACAGAAAAGAAACTTACAAAGAGGAATACTTTAATTATCTATATTCATTAGTGATTATTTTTTTTTTCATAAACTTGAAGCAATGTCGGGTTAAACTCACCATTGATTGTCTGGGAACTGTCATCCCTATTTTATAAGAGAGAAAACTGTACAAAGAGCAATTTAAATATTCTGCTCAACTGAAAATGGAAGTCAGTTTTCCTGAGAGTAGGAGAGAGTTAGCCAATGACACTGAGATAGGAAGTTGCAGTTAGAACAGTCGTGTTTTCCTTAACACATGATTATCCTGCATCTTGCAGGTTTCTTTTTGGAAATTTGGTCATGACCTGGAGATTTTGAACTAGAAAGAAGATTTGCACCAAATGTGGAAAATGTTTATTTGTTTGGCATTTTTTATCAGCCAATATATTTCAAGAGTCTTGAATTCATTCATAAACATACAATCACAGTATTTGGCATTCACTACATAGTGTCAACACCTACTCTGGTCTCTCCCAGTCCCTGTTTTTCTGAAAGCATGTACAAGCCAAGAAAATAGTGTTTATGTTTTCCAGAGAACTGGAGGTCTTACCAACCTGTTGGCATTTAGAGAACTTTTCCCATGATTCAACTGAGTAATCTAATCCTCACTAATAACTTGTAATTGCTGCCTCATTTTGTCTTCTTGCTACAGAAATAAAGATATTATGTACATAAAATACTTAAAGACATCTCTTGTCATTAAGCTGAACATCCCTCACCCTCAGTTTGAACTAGCTTCTTTATAGTTCTTTTAATAAATAGATCTCAAAGTAATTATAAAGGAAGTCACTAATATCCTATTTCATAAATTCAGATGTTGATTCACAGAATTAATAAAGGATTTGTTCAGAAAGCCAGGCACGGAACCAAGAAGGGAAATCAGGTCTTCTCTTATCCAGGGAAAACTGGTCAAGAATAATTCCATGTTAAAAACCCTATAAACCATACCCATAATCACTGAAAGCATTTACCCTAAATAACATTACAATGCACCTATTCCTCATGATTAGACAGGAAATGTCAAAACAATTTTCAGACATTAACACATCATCTTGCTTTGTTATTAAGAACCTGATCAAAGACTGACTGAACTTACCACAAAACTGCTGATTTCAAAGAGATTTTGATTCACCACTAGTTCTCATTGACACCTTTTAAGTTTTACTTTGTATTCTCCTTGCTTGCAAATTTCTCAGGTGCCATGAGGGTGACATGCAGGTTTGGATAAACTGCTGCTTGTCATCTTCTCATACACATCAGGAAAACTCTCTGAGATGTTATTAGGTGATGATTAAGGAGAACTTTGATTTACAGCCAAGAACTACAGGAAATCATTAATATAACAGGCAAGTTAATAAATATCAAAAGAAAGAATCCATAATGGAGAAAGGTGTCTGGGCATATCTCCCAAGTTTTATTGCAAGTTCTTTCAGGAGAAAGATGTCTTGACACTACAGCTCCCCTCACATTGCTGACCACCTATTGCTATGTATGTTCTAGTAAACAAACTTGAAAATGACCTCTTTATCCATCCTAACCTGTATACTTTTAATTAATTAAGTAATACTTTTTGGAGAAAATGCAGAGTTTCTCCTCTAGAAAACAGTGGATTTAACAATGCACTTAGTGCTGAGCTAAATCTGGGTAAGTTATTATCTGCTCTTGAATTGGTTAGTTAGGTGACTGGCTGCATGCAGAACAAACAGTAGGATATTTGTCCTGGCAACTGTGGAGGAGACGGTGATCATGATATTTGGTGCTCGCGTTTCCTTTTCCTTTCTTGTACTGGGGTTTAATATGCTGTTATGTGGAACGCGTAGACCAGAATTTTATCTACTGATATAAAGACAGGGGTGCAGGTCCTTGCAGCATCAGTAAGCTCTTTTCCCTATCCTATTAGCTTCATTGCTGCTGAAATGCAAAAGTATAATCTGAAAAAATGGTTTTGAAGCAGCTGGTCAAGATACTGCTTCAACTGCAATAAAGGCTAGGTGCCAGGATGCCTGGTGAAGGATAGAGAAGACTTTAAAACCATTTTTATAAAAGAATTCAGAATTGAAATCTGAGAACATAGATTTTGGTGGCCTAGAGTGTTCGTAAAATAATAATAATAAATAATAATAATAATAATAGGCTATTAAGTGTAAGAAATCTTTTCAAGGAATGAACTTCTGAACTTCTTAGTTTTCCACTGACAATAAACCAAACAAAAAACCTTATGGCATTATTTTCATGACCAACAAGTTTCACCATCTGAAAACTAGGTAACTAGCTGATGTTAATCTTCCAGGTACCTCCAGTCATTTCAATCTCTATTTAAATGATCCAGTCAATGAGAAAAACAAGAGTGTTTAGAGGGTAATTCAGCCTGTTCTCACTTAGGCTATTCTTTTGGAAATCTAGCATTAGATAATATGATTTATTTATTTATTTATTTATTTATTTTAACAAATGTGTGAATCATATCATAGCTAATTCTGTTAGTTAAGCCTGTAACTTTCTGATGGCACAAAAATGTCACTGAACTAGGAGGTCTTTTCCTATCCTATGATCCATTCTTCCTGTGAAGTTCCACTGCAGGAAAAAGTTTTCTGCTTTGTTAGTCAGAACTAGAAACACTCACAGATATATAGAATACCATACTGAAGGCAGAGTGTGATTAGAATACATTTATGAGGAATTGATACTTACACTGAGGTAAGACAAAGTTTTGTGGTGATTTTTGATATCTGATTTCCACTTTTAAAATTAAGTTTCCAAGGCTAGTCAAGTAATTTTTATTTTTATTTTTATTTTCTAAAGGATTTTATTCTGAATCACTGATTTCCAGAAATAGATTTGATTATTCTGTAGACTAGTCTAGTAATGGAATCAATTGCCTCCCATGGAGTGAGGCACAGCTCTACTGCTGCTTTCTTTCAATCTTTCTGGAATAAAAATTTAATTTTAAAGACTTTCATAGGTAAATGAAAAAAAAAAAAAAAAAAAAAAGATCAACAGAAAATATCTGCCAAGCACTATTCTTTGAAACTTACTTGTCATAAGCTTTAAATGCCAAAATCTTTTGTATGATATAAACTATGGTAAAAGAGGGATTAGTTACAACTTTCTGATAAGTTTAAATCTTAGCATCCCTTGATTGAGAAGCACAAGTGTGGTACGCACTCAAATGTCTTCCCTTGAACATTCCAACTGTTGAGGTAAAGTAAAGGTCAGAGGTGCTGATGTATAATGCAGAAATAGTAGAAGATGCTGACAAGCCTACAGGTGTTTCATATGCTGTTAAGTCACTCTTGGCTTGAAAGAGAGAAAGCCAATTGCAATGTGCTAAACAGCTTGCTTTTCTGTTGAAGATAAAATGGCATACATTGTCAGATGGTGCCAATTAGTCTAGCTTCATTGACATCACTGGGGGTTACACTGGCTGAAGGTCTGGACATTAATACTAAGTCTATCTGTGCCACTCAGCAGTTGCTTATTTTGGGCTTAATGTAGAGTTCTTCAATCCAAGAGCTTTCAGGAGGAATGAAGACAAAGTGCATACCTGATGTCTGGATCCATAGGGCTAATGAGGCAGTGAAGATTGACCACTAGGAACAACTGGCGGAGAGAGTAACAGGATAGTTGTGTCCCAGAAATGCAGCCTCTGAAACAACAGATCCATCAATGAATCTCAGAAGCAAACTACAATGAGGTTATTCTGCATTGACAAAACATTAAGAAGGCCTTGAATGTCAGGAACTGAAATATTTGAGTTTTGAAGAGAGCTGTAGAAATCCAGAGTCAATTAAGAGAAAAAAAAAAATGTTAAAAAAAAAAAAAAAGTGGAGCAAAAAATAAAGAAAAACAAACAAAAAGCCCAAAGAGTTTTAAGTCCAATATGTGTTGAAATACCTTGGGTCAACCTTGATTTTGTAATCATGTCTAAGAATGAAATATTATAATTGTCTCTATTCACTGCTTCAGGAAATGTCAGGTATATATATTAGGACCTATGTATAGTCATGCTGAACATACAGTTAAGAAATTGAGTTTAAATACCTTGTTTTATACAATTTTGGTGTTTTCAAACAAGGACAGTTGACCCAGATGAACCAAAGGTCTATTCCATACCATGTGATTTGAGCTCAGCAAAGAAAGCTGGGGTAAAGATGGAGGAAGGGGGAGACTTTCAAAGTGATGGCATTTGTCTTCCCAAGAAACCATTCTGCATGATGAGTCCTGTTTTCCTGGACATGGCTGAATACGTGCCTGCCTATGGGAAGTAGTGAATGAATTCCTTGTTTTGCTTTGCTTGTGCATGCATTGGGTCCCTTACCTAGTAATATGCCTTTATCTGAAGCCACAAATTCTCATACTTTTACCATTCTGACTCTCTCTCCCATCCCATGTGGGGAGAGTTATCAAGAGACTGTGTGGTGCTAAGCTGCCTTCTGGGGTTAAACCGCAACACCACAGGTATGACGCTCTGGAACTTGGTAGACAAGCAAATGACGATGTGGACAAAGGTCTATCCAGGTTGCAGGGGTTGCGTAGGACAAGTCCATCTGCACGCAATAACACAACAACCTCCATCAAGAAAAAAAGAAGTATTATTGTCATAGGGGACTCTCTTCTGAGGTGGACATAGGGCCCAGTATGATGTCTGGACCCAACCCAAAGGAAGTCTGCTGTCTCTCTGGGGACAAGGTAAGAGACATTGTTAGAAAAATCACTAGCCTCATATGGCTTTCTGATTATTATCCATTATTGCCTTTTCATGTCAGCAGTGATGAAGTACCAAAGAATTCCAACTGCAAGGGCAATCAAGAGGGACTTTAGGTCCTCAGTTAAAGGTTAAAAGATCAGGCTCACAGGTAGTGTTTACCTTTCCAGCACCAGAGAACAATACTGAAAGGAACAGGCAGATCCAGCTGATCAATATGTACCTGCAAGGCTGGTGTCACCAGATGAATTTTGGGTTTCTTGATCATGGGATGGTCTGCACATCATAAGGCCTGATTGTACCTGATAGATTGAACCTTTCTCAGAGGTGAAAAATGATTTTTGCATCTGTACAGAGCTTGCAGCTGGCAATAACACAGTTGACAGACTCTGGGTGAGGATTAAGGGACAAGCAGATAAAGAGGATGTCGTTGTCGTATCACCCAGTCAGGATGATGACACTGGTGAATTATTCTTTAAGAAACTAGGTGACAGTGAATTTAAACCCACGACATATAGATCATTAGGGTGAAACAATGTGCTGCTGTCTACATCTGATCTAACTATCTAGGTTCCCATTATAACTGGAGGAGATCTAGTAAGCAAAGTTGAAATGTTTCCCTTCCTTTTGTATGAAAAAGGGCAAAAATGCCCTGGTCATTGTGGTTCTTCAAAAATTCTATATAAATTTTGTCGTTCTAGCTACAAAATATTTTCTACAGTGTTCCTCCTTTGAGACTGTGATTAAATGGCATCTTTCTTCTGTCCTCTAGGAACAAGCAGAACCTAACCTGATGTTTAATACACTGTCAAGAAAATATTTATTAATTTAAGGCAGGTGAAAAAGAAATTAAACTTAGGCCTCATATTTTCTCATTACATGCTCAATCACAACATGTCTGTACAAAACAGTACAAGGAAGCTCCTTTTGTGGGTTGGTGTAAAAATGCTAGGGTCTGCTCAGAGATATCCACCAAGATTTTGCAAAGGTGAAGCTGTCTAATTACTTTGACTAAGACAAATAATACTAGATAGTTGAGAACAGTAAGTTCAAGGCTTTTAATAGAGCCATTTATTTTTTTCTTGTTCAGTATGGAGTATTCTATCTTAGTCTTCAGAGACTACAAGCTTCTTCTGTTAAATATTTAAGCAGAATCTGACATCACCATCCTTATTTTGAACGTTGGGCTACAAGAGCAGAGCACATAGGCATGGAAGGGCATGTGATGAATGTGTCACATATAAGGGAGGTCTTTGATCGTATTCTATTACTGCAGGCTTTGTTCAACAAGCCTAAAATGCATCACCCAGTTGTGTAGCACTGAGTCATGGCACTGCTTCTCACAGTTTTTCAAAATCTATTTACTTGAGGCATCTTGTCAGTAGATTATAAGTGAGATCACTGTCCATTGTCTGGTCATGACAGTCTGGAGAAGGAAGAAAACCATTGAACTCCATAGGAAAACTGAAAAGGCCACTTGTAAGATGCTTGATACCTAATACAGAATCTATGTCTCTAGAACAAGTATTTAAAATGCTGACTCCTGCTGCAAATAGGAACATAATTTTTTAAGACAGAGAACAGCTAAGATGAAGATTTCCAAGCAGTTGGTCAGGGGCTTGTCTCAAATTCTAAAAGGGAGAGATCTGTTCCTTGTTTAGATTCTGTCTGCTGTTTATATATCAAAATATGAAGAACTGTAAATGTATGGATAGCATTGAGTTTAATTCTGAGCTTCAGAGAAACAAAAGGTTAAATAGAAGGTGTTATTTATTCAAATGAAAATAATACTAACTTTCTACTTTTCCAGTGTATCTGGGACAAAGTTCACATTTTTATTATTATTATTATTTATTTTCACAGAATCACAGAATTTCTAGGTTGGAAGAGACCTCAAGGTCATCGAGTCCAACCTCTGACCTAACGCTGACCAAACTCCCCTGGCGCAACTTAAGCCCCTTCCCCCTCGTCCTGTCACCAGGCACGTGGGAGAACAGGCCAACCCCCACCTCGCTACAGCCTCCCTTGAGGTACCTAAAAAGAGCGATAAGGTCACCCCTGATCCTCCTTTTCTCCAGGCTGAACAACCCCAGCTCCCTCAGCCGCTCCTCGTAGGACTTGTTCTCCAGACCCCTCCGTTGCCCTTCTCTGGACTTGCTCAAGCACCTCGATGTCCTTCTTGTAGCAAAACACATTTTGTTGTGTTTTCAATGAGTCCACATATTCTCTAACATGTTTATTCTCAGCATAAAACAAAAAATGAAAACAGAAATGGGGGGGGGGGGGGGGGGGGGAAGGAAAGGAAATAGGCTCCCCCTGTCCCTTTTTTCTTAAATATTTGAATAAATAAAAGATCATTTCTCTAATCTCTGTTTTATACAAAATCTGTTATAAATGACCAATGGTATTCATCAACCTCTCTCCCACAGCACTTGAAAGTACTATTTTTGAAAAATAACATCCATCTGTTGATACTGCATGCCAATCACAGTTATCCTTTAAATATATTTTCCAAGGGGAATATTTTGAGAAAATATGTCTGACTATGACTAATTGCTTTTACACAACAGCTAGGTATTAGGAGGGTTTAAATTGATGGTATTATCTGGGTTTACTTCCCTTGTCATTTTTATCCTCCTTTAAGACTAAATTTTATTTATGAAGTAGAATTAATTCAATAGAGGATCAATTTGATGCCTACTAGCTCCCCATGGTCATTTTATTCAATTAACTTTGTTTTAAAGGTTATACCCGTGTGTGAATTAGTGGCTTTTACTCTATGCTGTGCAATGTGCTGCAAAATGGAGACTTGAGGGATTAAGGCCAAAATTGCTGAGTACTTCAGTGAACAGCATGACACAATGCAAACTCACCTTTCAGAGTATGTAGGATCTTTGCAGGACTAATTTAGTTACAGAACCAGTTAGCTTTTCTTGCAGTGAGAAGTTGTCGGCAGTGTTGCCAGTCAAGGTGTCATGATTTAGGTATCCTGTTAAGGACAGTAATGATTAATGAAGAAATAATGGATAAATGAAAGTCTGCACATTAGTGAAAATATAATCTGGGCTATCATATATAAATAGTTCAATTTGATTGATAATTTATGAATTAAATGGTTCAAATACAAACACATTAATAGAAAAGCTGTTTAATATCTGTAATCTCATATACTGTCCCCGTGTCCCCCCATCCTCCCCCCATATATCATCAATATTTGCTCTCTAATCCATTTTTTTAGGTACTTGTTCTTTGACAGAAAAACTTCATTACTCATGCTAGCTCTCTGTAACTGCTTCACTCATGTATTTGGGACAGCCTGTATTTATTCCCGCTGTTTAAAGATATGACACTTCCACAAAGGATTGTCTCTGAATGTGAAGAGTCTTCACATGGATATCCCTCACCTCAGGGTTTTAAAATCTCTAAGACAGTTATTTGAATAAATACAGGCATAAGTTCTCGTCCTTAAGAAAGAGGATAAGAAAGAAAGAAAGAAAGCTTACTCATCTGGTCTTAAAAAAAAACTTTTCATCTTTTTTATGTTATATATTATTTTAGGGCCAGCTCTAGGTATTTCTAGGTAGGAAATATTTTCAAAATAAGAGGTCTCTGATTTTTTATTTTTTTTTTTCTAGTCAGACAAAAAGTCACATCTTTTCAAAGATTGTCATGGAAAAAAATGTGAAGACAAGTCCACATAATACAAAACAAAGCAAAACCACACATATAACAAACAAACAGCAACTAACAAGTCAATGTTTAGATTCAAATGCAAAAGGCAAGGAGTTAAAGTTTTATTCTCCTTCCTGTTTACCACCAAGCCAGAGAAAATAGAGATCTGACAGACTGTGTCAATTGAAGTCATTAATTTCAGATGAAAGATTGCTTTGGAAGGTTCATGTAGCAAAAATAAAACAAAATAAATAAATAAATAAATAAATAAATAAATAAATAAATAAATAAATGAAGTTAAATGACCAGCTATTTGCAACTGAAACACAAGAGACCCCCAAAACAGTTCTTAGCTAAGAAATATTAGAAATTATACAGGACACTCCATTCATGTTCATGACTCAGTTTCTTGGCAACCTTCATTTTGTCAGCATGTCTTCTTGGTCAAATAAAAGAAATCTCAGTATTCCTGATGATTTGTTCTTTCAAAGTGGTTTTAAATGAAGAGAGGTCTGGTATGCTCAATAGTCATCTATTACTGCATTGCATCAGAGTAAAGAGCAGTACATGCATGTATGCAATTTTCTTCTTGCCTTCTATTTTACTGTGAAGAAATGGACTTCAAAGTTGTAATTTTGCTTGTGTGCCTATTATTCCAGATTTCCTTAATTTTCCTAGTAGTTACTGAAGTGAGCATTTATGCTTGCCTACACAGAAACTTTCAATAAAATTAATCTGAATTAAAGGTGTTATTTGAAAATCGATTGCTCAAGCTTATGAAATTACTGTGTGGTTACTCTGAATGGAATGAAAGTAGCCTTAACTGATTTTTTTTTTTTTTTTTCTCCTTCACTTCCAACATTTCCAAAGCAAACACAAACCTAAACATATTTGTCATATTAGGGTACAGTTTTATGGGGGATTTAAACCACAATATCTTAGATATCTACCATGACCTGTTTTTGTTGTTGTCTGTGCATACAGGATGCAAAGAAAGGAGAATACACATAAGGAACAGCATCATTTGAGAAAAGAAGAAAAAAGGCTGCAGAAACCAGCATCTAGCACCCCTCATATTCTTTTCATAACATTTCTCTATATATGAGTTAAATTGATTATCCAGAATTTAATTTCTTACACTTGTGTAGTAATAGCATATTGGCAGACATGCCTACATCATCTTGTTTGTTAAAGTACACTTAAAGTACTCCTGTGGAAATGGGGAGCTGTTGGGGGGTAAAAATTGACTGCCTGCAGTTGCTAAAATGTGAGTTGCCAATCTGAACATAAAACAAATGGCAACCTGGCTTGCAAGCCAGCACTGGTGTTATGTAAATCTTAATTTTGAAAGAGATACTGTCCAAACATGCCTGGAACATTAGTCTAAAAGTCAAAATGGACTTTGAAATAGCCAGGGCTTCTAAAACAATTTTTAGCACACACCTAAGAAACTACAGACTAGATTAGGAAAAAGAGTTTTTAAACCATCCTTCAGGCAATTCTTAAAGAAAATTAGTATTCACCATTTTGTTACTAATAATGAAGATTGCTAAAATGAATGTTAATGAAGTTTCTCTTTCTCATTCTCATATGTTCCTCTGGGATCACTCCAGTGCATACAAGTTCCATCACCCCCAAAACAGTGTTCAAAAAATCTCATAAAACTGTCTCTGCCTCTGCAGAAAATTTACACTGACTGTTTGTAAGTGTCTTAGTTTTGTATGGTTTTGTTAATTTTGAAGCTGGAATAACCTGAAGGAGTTTTTTGGGATAGTCAGGTTTTCCATCTGTTGTTAATGTTAATTAGCACACCTAAGTATACAAATTGTGCTTATAGATTGATCTAGACCAAGCAGGAAGTGTTATGGGAGATCTTCAGGACTGTTCAAAATTCCTTCCTGGGGAGCGCTGGTGACAATGGGTCAAATGCTTTGTTGTGCCAGTGGCCAGGAGTTCAGTCAGGTACCCGGACTCCACATGGTCCACTGGCTGGTGTCAGCCCACTGTCAACAGTGCAGAGACCAGCTAGGGTGCTCCTGGCCCACCCCAGGAATCAATGACTTCAGTGAACTGGACATCCAGTAGACATTGAGGCCCTGGGACATGTTCAGAGAAGGATTACAAAGCTGGTGAAGGGCCTGGAGCAGAAGTCCTATAAGGAGTGGCTGAGGGCACTGGGGTTGTTTAGTCTGGAGAAGAGGAGGCTCAGGGGAGACCTCATTGCTCTCTACAGCTACCTGAAAGGAAGGTGTAGGGAGCTGGGGGTCGGCCTCTTCTCACAGGTAACTAGGGATAGGACTAGAGGGAATGGCCTCAAGTTGTACCAGAGGAGGTTTAGGTTGGAAATGAGGAGAAATTTCTTTTCAGAAAGAGCAGTCAGACATTGGGATGGGTTGCCTAGGAATGTGGTGGAGTCACTGTCCCTAGAGGTGTTCAAGGAAACATTGGACATGATGCCTAGGGACATGATTTAGTGGGTCACATTAGTGGTAGGGAGATGGTTGGACAGACAATTTTGGAGGTCTTTTCCAACCTTAACAGTTCTATGATTATATGATTCTATATCCAGCCATATTGCAATATCTATAGGAAAAACTTGACTTTCATGGTTATATATTAAATATATCTTAAATTCTGTAGTTCTTGACACTGTACTAGAATACAAATCTTTGCTGACAGTAAGATGTAGAGTGGTTCCCTGTGGCTGGGAGACAGCTTTCCTTTTGGGTGAGGCCATGCCATAGGTGTGTGCTCACGCAGCATGTCCTGCAGGACTCCTGTGCAGTGGTTGGGTACCAGTGCCGTCACTGGAGGCTGCCACAGAGAAACTTTATGGGCTTTGGCAGCACTAAGGCTTGGGAAAGTGTCCTCAAGGGAATTTTCCTGCAAGACCAAGCTCTCTGCTGCTGTGTCACTTTGGGTGTTGCAAGGACTTTCCCTGACCACTGCAGAACAGTGCAATATGGACACAAACACCATACTGCATTTGCTTGCTCACCCCTAAGTGTCTCAAATAGGCCACTACCTCTCAAATGACACTGAATGTCTTATCTGTAGGTAACCAAATACTTTCAGTACAGATTAATTTGAGTGCTTAAAGTTACGTGTCTGGTGATCTTTCAGATATCTTAGGGTATCCGGCCTTTTCCAAAAATGCTAATTCTCAGACCTCCTTTTGATCCTGTGTCATAACTCAAGTATTCTGGGGCATTTAAAAAGGATCTTCATACATATGTTTAAGTATTTTAATTCTTTTCCTACATTTAGACATTTCAATTTAGCTGTACACAGCCTGGTACTGAAAGATATCATAAGGGATTGGATTATGTGCCGTAGTGGTTACAGTGCATCTGGACTATTTTAGAACTCCTTGCTAGGATGGGATGAACCCACTCCTAGAAACACTGGTTTTCACAGAATCACAGAATCACAGAATTTTCTAGGTTGGAAGAGACCTCAAGGTCATCGAGTCCAACCTCTGACCTAACGCTAACAGCCCTCCACTAAACCATATCCCTAAGCTCTACATCTAAACGTCTTTTGAAGACTTCCAGGGATGGTGACTCCACCACTTCCCTGGGCAGCCTGTTCCAGTGCCTCACAACCCTTTCAGTGAAGAAGTTCTTCCTAACATCTAACCTAAAACTCCCCTGGCTCAACTTAAGCCCCTTCCCCCTCGTCCTGTCACCAGGCACGTGGGAGAACAGGCCAACCCCCACCTCGCTACAGCCTCCCTTGAGGTACCTAAAAAGAGCGATAAGGTCACCCCTGAGCCTCCTCTTCTCCAGGCTGAACAAGCCCAGCTCCCTCAGCCGCTCCTCGTAGGACTTGTTCTCCAGGCCCCTCACCAGCTTTGTCGCCCTTCTCTGCACCCGCTCGAGCACCTCGATGTCCTTCTTGTAGCGAGGGGCCCAAAACTGAACACAGTACTCGAGGTGCGGCCTCACCAGAGCTGAGTATAGGGGGACGATCACCTCCCTAGCCCTGCTGGTCACACTGTTCCTGATACAAGCCAGGATGCCGTTGGCCTTCTTGGCCACCTGAGCACACTGCTGGCTCATATTCAGCCGACTATCCACCATCACTCCCAGGTCCTTCTCTGCCTGGCAGCTCTCCAACCATTCCTCTCCCAGCCTGTAGCTCTGCTTGGGGTTATTGCGCCCCAGGTGCAGGACCCGGCACTTGGCCTTGTTGAACTTCATGCAGTTGACCTCAGCCCATCGGTGCAGCCTATCCAGATCCTCCTGCAGAGCTTTCCTACCCTCAAGCAGATCGACACACGCACCTAACTTGGTGTCATCTGCGAACTTACTGAGGGTGCACTCGATGCCCTCGTCCAGATCATCGATGAAGATATTAAAGAGGACCGGCCCCAGCACCGAGCCCTGGGGGACGCCACTAGTGACTGGCCTCCAACTGGACTTGGCTCCATTCACCACGACTCTTTGGGCCCGGCTATCCAGCCAGTTTCTAACCCAACGAAGCGTGCGCCAGTCCAAGCCAAGAGCAGCCAGTTTCTTGAGGAGAATGCTGTGGGAGACGGTGTCAAAAGCCTTGCTGAAGTCAAGGTAGACCACATCCACAGCCTTTCCCTCATCCACCCAGAGCGTCACTCTGTCATAGAAGGAGATCAGGTTCGTCAGGCATGACCTGCCTTTCATAAAGCCATGCTGACTGGGCCTGATCGCCTGCTTCCCCTTCAAGTGCTGCATGATGACTCTCAGGAGGATCTGCTTCATGAGCTTTCCTGGCACTGAGGTCAAACTGACAGGCCTGTAGTTTCCCGGGTCAGTCCTCCGGCCCTTCTTGTAGATGGGCGTCACATTTGCTAGCCGCCAGTCAACTGGGACCTCCCTCGATAGCCAGGACTGTTGATAAATGATGGACAGTGGCTTGGTTTCGTACTTTATTACTAGAGATATAAATACTCATAAGATATAATTATATGAGTGAATGTTGAACTGCTTACTGCATTATATGTATTTGTTAGAAGCTACTAAAAATACAATGCCTGTCCAATTGCCCTGTTGGAAATAATGTTACAGCACTGTAGCAAGAATATAGTTAAATGCACTACATAATAGTAAGAACATTTATTTTAAAACAGGACTGATTTCTCTCCCATTAATAGTCATATTTGACGGAGCATTGGAACAGGCTGCCTAGAGAGGTTGTGGAGTCTCCTTCTCTGGAGATATTCAAGGCCTGTCTGGACACCTACCTGGGCAGCCTGCTCTGAGGAACCTCCTTTGGCAGGGGGGTTGGACCTGATGATCTTTCGAGGTCCCTTCCAATCCCTACAGTTCTGTGATTCTGTGATATTCACATGATGAAGATACATGAAAGACTTTGCCAAACATTCAGACACTGAGCCTTCTTGTTTTGAGCAAGCTGATTTGGTGAAGGGTGTCCCTGCCCATGGCAGGGGTGGTGGAACCGGGTGATCCCTTCCAACCCAAGCCATTCTATTCTATGATGCTCTCTGTTTAGGATTGATTGCAGTGACACAGAGGATGAGAAACATCAGTTTTTGAGCCTCTCCTCACGTTTCCTGAGTTCTTCTTTGTGCTGTGCTTGTTTTGGATGTCTCATCACACTCATCAGGAGATAACAGTGATTAATCTTTCTATCCTGTTTCATATCTGAGAGAGATCAGGATTCTGTGCTTGTATTTTCTAATACACTGCACACAGTTTGGTATTTGCTAGAAAAAAAAAACACAAACAAATGAACAAAAAGCTACTTTTTATGATTTGTAAGTTTTCCTCCCAAAAGTCTCCCAAGCTTCTGGTTTGTTCTGCAGGATTTCAGCATTATATTATGCTAGACTTTTCCTGGCCCAATATTACAAATGAAGAATACGATTCCTTTCTTCCTATGCAATCTTTTTATCGATAAATTGTAATCTGACCCATTCTTCATATTCATTCTCTCTTTTTTATTGGATTTTGGTGAGCTTCATGGTATATCTTCCCATTTTCTCATCCTCCATCATTCAACTTACATCATTGCTTTTAAACTGAGACAAACTGGAAAAAAATATTTGAGAGGATGGGAAAGAGATACCTACTACTGATAGGACAGATAGAAAAAAAAATGTTGAGTAATGGAAAAAATGTTTATTTTACTTTTAAATAGCTTTGAAAATAATCTTTCTGAGAGTTGTCATAATACTTTTTCACTAGCTGTCCTGCTCTGTATTTATTGGGGGTTACCTTACTGGCTAATCATAACTCTACAGTGTATATATAATATAGACTTCAGTTGACATGAGATAAAGATCTTGATGCAGGTTCTCTATTCTGCATTTATAGCTGGGAGTACCAGCTGACGCTGCTGAAATTAACAGAATAATGATCAGTGCTAGATAAAATTCAGTTCCACAAATCCCTGTTACAGGAAAATCAGAAAAAAAAAGACAACTGAGCTGTGCAAGAATGAGGCATACATTTTTAATGAACTCATATTAACATGAAGAACCTTGTTTTCTGCATATGATTACATCACATGTAAAACACAGAACTGTAACAAAAAACAGACAATGTTTATATCTTGTCTTGCTTTGTTAGTAGCAGTGGGAGGAAAAAAAATAATTGGAGAAGTAACTTGAGAATAAAAGAAGCTATTCAAATACTTTATCATCAGATTATTACAATAACTTGGCAAGTTGATTCAAAATCATTAGAATACCTACGGAAATCTGATAAAACTGTAAAAATGTAACCCTTCAAATGCATATCAGTCACTACAGAGCAATATCTTCAGTCCTTTGTAATGTTTAGGATTGCTGTGTTTCACAGCAGCTCTTTCATGTTCGCATGAAGGTAAAATAAATAAATCATTAAATTGTATGTTCCATATGATTCTGCATTTCTCTACTATATCTCTTGTATTCTTATCAGGAAAGCTCAAGAACAGAGATATGTTCTTGACCAATAAGAAAATTTAATTTTGCAGAATTACTGCATATTAATAGAACCTTATGAATCAGGTAAACACATTAAGGGAAATCCTGTCCCAAGGCAAACACACCAGTGTGACAAAATGAATGTAAATCTTATTTCCATCATGTCTTTAGCTCTGTCTTCTGTCAGACACAAATTTCTTGTTCACTGAGGAAAGAATTAGAACACAACATTCTAACAAGGAAAAAAAAACTCTTAACAATAAACAACATAACAATTGAAATATCATGTGGGCAGTTCAAACCGCTTTGCTGCCTAACTTTAGTCATATATGATGTACATCTCCTGAAGTCAACAGTATGACAGTAAAGTATAGCCTATATTTGTTTAAGGAAAGCACACAAAAAAACCTTGTTTGAGATCCTAGTTTAATGATAAATGTTCCAGGCCAAAATCTCTTTCAATAAATCTTACTTTTCCATTGTATTACAAGATAAAATTATTAACTAATAATCTCTAACTATGTGAACATTGACATTTCTATGTAACCATCAGAATGTGAAAAAAAAATAAAATAAAATAAAATAAAAAGTCTTATTACCTAAAGAAACTGAGAAACTGCTTCAATAGACATAAATGTATGGAAAAAAATATATTTACCTAAATATATATATATATATTTAGCCGTATATATATATATATATATATATATATATACGGCTAAAATATATATTAGTAAGGAATGCAGTCTTTTATGTTAGTCCTTGTTTATTTTAAAGCATTTTATGCCACTTTTTGTAAGCTCTGATTGTTCCATCTTCCAAGACAAGTTTCCATTTGGTTTCTGTTGAGACTGTCAATATGCTTTATAATGGCTTCAAAAAATGTATTTATACCTGTAAGGCTTCCCACATTTCCAGGAGCATAGTCACTGTATTTTAACAGAAGCGATGGCATAGATATGTCTACAGACATGCTGCTAACCACACACATAAGAAATGAAACACTGAGCAACCAATTTAGCTTGTGCATAGAGAAAGGTTATTAACAGTGCATGGCACTGGTCAACAGCTAGGCTTCCACAGCAATTTTATTTTTATTATTATTCCAAATTCTGTTATATCTCCTATGTTCCTTCTCTTTCTTTTCTTTGTTCAAGTACATGAATAGAACATGGCACACATCTATCTTCTAATTCCTTGATCAGACAGCCAGAGATTTTTTTAGCTTTCCATAAGGTCATCAACATGAGGAGAAGTTAAAGTATTTACAACAAGCCTCCTCCCACACCAATAATCTGTGTGGAATTTACCCAGAAATATTGTTTCCAATTCACAGTGTTGCTCCATATGGTCTTTTTGGGGAATCTGGGAATTTCCTTATCTTTCCCCATGATATATATCCTTCTGAATTTAGAACCTAGTTTTGTGGTTTTGTTCTCACAGACAGTGTTGTGTTTGTCTTGTACCACTGTGTACAGCTCACTGTCTTGGTCATCCAGGTGGCCTGGGGCCTCAGGTGAGGCCTCTCTGTGGTTTCTCTTTGGACATAGCAGGAAGTGCACCAGAAGACCTTGGTGGCCTCCTAGAATGGGCCTGCATCCCTCAGGAAGGTTTAGCATGCTCGTTCCCCTCTACCCTTCTGGTGTTCCCCCAACCATATAAATGTCCTCTTGTCCCAAACATGTTAATGCTTGTGCAGTAGCCTTATAAAGTTGAGGAGCACTGAATCCATTTTTACTTTTGCTTAATTACATTCTATTGGACACTAAATTGTTAGTTTTAATTTAATTTGTGCTCAATAAATATTTTATACAACATATACTTACATATATATATATATAAAAACATATATCTTCGTACTGTAAATATCTTCTATATATAAACATGCATATATAAATGTACATTTATATAGTTTGTACACCTCTGAATATCTGTACTCTGATAGGTATATTTGGATACTCCTGTCTCTATACATACATAAAAAGAGAGCAACAACAAGTGTATATGCATGCACACTCCTATAATATTCATTTTCATTTTTGTATAAGTGAGCATTTCCTAGCATAAAGTAAATGGACCACAAAACAAAAAGTGTTTTGAGATCATGAGTGCATCTGTTTCAAGAAAAGGCAACCAATAAATCACACAGCACTATGAAAAAACATGGGGCTATGATGTCGTTGAAGATGGTGGTCTCCATGTAATGTGGTAGGCAGGGGCTTTGTGTTGTGACATACTTCTGGGAAAGCCAGTGTTTTCCTTTAACACCAGTAGGCAGCTAAGCACCATACAACTGCCTGCTCATCCATCCCAGTGAGATGGAGGAAAAATTTGAGAACTTGTGGGTTGCAATAAAGACAGCTTAATAATTACAGGGAAAAAAAAAAAAAAAAACCTGCACACACAAGCCAAGCAAAATATGGAATTCATTCACCTTCCCATCAGTGGACAGACATTTAACCATTTCCAGAAAAGCTGGGCTCATTTTAGTATTTTAGTTCTTGTCTTTGTTTCTCAACATCCAAACCTCTTTTTAAAATTGGGATTAAATTATATTAGTTTTCTCCAATTCAAATCTTTTATTTTTTATTTTTATATTTTCTGTGGCAATAACTGGTAAGTGATCTCCCGTTCTCTATCTCAACCTGTAAGGTGTTTCGTCCTATTTTCCTTCCCTGTCCTGTTGAGGAGGGAGAGTAAGAACAGATTGGAAGGAATGTTGGTTCTTAACCAAAGTTAACCCACCACGCAGGGTTAGTTACCAGCAGACCCTTCATCTGTCTTACTGTATGGAGAGGCTAAAACTCACCACTGAATGATCCCACCACTGAGGCAGGAGAGGACATTACTGTTTAGCTATTTCATTGACAATGTCAAAATATTAGAAACTTCAAGGGAATCTGTGCCTTCAGGCTGAGCTGTGACAGTACAAATTACAGATAAAGTGATTTACTGCCTCCTAGCTATACTGTTTTTCCATTTCCCCTCTGTGGCCGAAAGCATCTATTGGTTGTTTCCTCAGATGACTTATATAGTAACTACAATAGAAAAAATATACATTTTTCTCTGAACTGCTTCTCTGAGAGGCCAAACAAGTGCTAGTGTTGGTGTGAAGAAGAGGAAGAAAATAAAAGTTATTCAGGGGACTGAAGAGACCATCCTGTGGCAGATGCAAGCTGTGAGGTCACTTTAACTGATTCAAAACTGCAACTTAACTGTTCATACAGAAAACACCCAAAATGGTAAATAAAGCAGAATAAAATACATTCTGTGGCACTGAGATCATTTACCACAGCAGGGTTCATGTCCACACTATAAAACTCTTATTTTGCTCCAGACTGTGAGGCCCTATCCTAAGTGTCTTTTTACAGTAGTCTATGATCTTTATTAACTCATGAGTGTCCTCAGGCATTACTTAATAAAGTGCTAGCTGACCCAAGCCACCAAACGGACAATTTTTAATTTATTACTATGGACACCGTCTTATCTGTTCATTGCAATGATCTATTTATTTATTTATTTATTTATTTATTTATTTATTTATTATTTTTTTAGTGTCTCCTTCAAGACAGGCTCTTTGATTAACAAAGACACTAAAATTTAGCTCCAGACCAAGGTACCTGTTACACAAGCATACAAATATATGCAGTTGCTAAAACATAGGGATGTAGAGCCATATGAAATGTCACATATTTAAGAGATCTGCATGAGACAGGACCTGTACCCTTCTGTAGTGATATCTTAGTCAAGGGGAAATATCCCAAAGAAATTCCTATGAGGAGCTTCATGTTTAAGCTAAAAGTCAAACTCTACATTCCCGTTATAGTTAATGAAGATTGGAGATGAAATTCAGTTTTCTGAACAAAGGGCTTTAGCACCACCTGAGATGCCTAGGGATGTTAGAAACTTTAACATGGGGCTGGCAAATATAATTCAGAACCTATGCCTTTCTGGAAAGTGGAAGCTGTATGAGTACCACATAGTACTCTGAAATATCTCAACAAATAGACAATTGAATCAGGTCAATAGTCTCTTAAGGTCTGGTGACAAGTGCCATTGTTAATAATTTGTGGCAAGCTGGGAATCGGACTATGATTTTGTATAAATGTGACCAGAATTTTCCTCTGCCACTAAATATGGATGGAGTGAAACAGCCTCTGTTCATCCTATTAAATGCTCTTAGCTTTGAAATCTGAGCAGCCACATCCAAACTGCCTATTGGGAATGGTCCCAAGCTTGTAGTCAGGTCTAAAATGTACAGGATGGCCCAGGTAAAAAACATGCCAATGTTCATCACAATTTCAGTGCAGATGGAGTGAAGCTTCACAATGCATAAATGTTCCTTCAAGCTATTTAATTAACTAGTATAGACACAGTGGAAGTGTTTTATATTAAAGCCAAGTCAATGGCTTACTGTATTTGAAAGTGATTGTTTTCCTCATCAGACTCTATTTGTGCCATTGGTGGCACAACTGGCCTGGAATTTCCTTGTTTACTAAGAAGATGGAAAAGGGTGAGATTGCAGAAAAATTTTCTGTGGATGCACTTGCACCTTTAAGAGCTTTCAATAAAACTGTAAATTGAGCCTAAGTGCATACTTTGGGGATCTAGGTTTCCATGTTCCTGAAACATTTCTCTCAACCCCTTTATTCTCATTGACAGTAACATGGGTTATTTCCCACTTCAGCTGTCATCCTAACAAAAGTATTGCAGTTAACATGTCCTTCTTTTGCTTGCTACAAAAAGCTCCTGCTCAGGCATAAACCCTATTTAATCTCAGGCGAGAGCAGTAACGCAAGAGTTTTTCTCCCCTCAAGCAGAGGTTGCAACCCATTTTGCTTAATAGATGCCTATCAGGAAAGTCTGCAATTCCTCATGTGTGAATGGAGCTATTAAACCCCAAACCTCATTACACAAATAATGTCAATTTTGATATTTCGAAGTATTTTTAGCAAGGTGCTCACAAGAGTGTCGTAAATGATCCATAAACAGTGGAACACTATAGGGACAAATTGTAGATTGAGCAATTTATTTTCACAAAAGTTTACTTCCAAAGGAGAAAGCAATCACCAGGGTTACTTAAGGTCCTGATCCTACAAAAAAAATACCTCTCCTGTGTCTTCCCTGCTCATTCTGTGGCAATGCAAAAATCAAGAAGATCTGTCCTGTGAGAAAAGTATTCTAAGGTGAGTAAGGTGTTTGAGAAACTCTATTTTTTTGTTTGTTTGTTTTTAATTACACATGAAAGGTTTTGACTTTGTATGCTTCCAGGTAATTCTCCCACCTTTCTTAATCATTTCATTTTATTCTTTGTGGCAGATATGTGCAATGGCTATATGCAACAGCTAAGATAATAACCTTTAAAACCACACTACCTGGCACCAGCTGAGGTGACTGGTGATGAAGACTTCAAAGGGACTGTGTTTTCACTCCTGGTCCTCTCTGTGGTCTGCAGGTGAACTTCTACAGCACCTGGAGCACCTCCTCCCCCTCCTTCACTGACTGTGGTGTCTGCAGGGTTGTCCCTCTCTACATTTCCTCACTCCTCTCTCCCAGACAGGGAGGAGGAAGGGGACTTGGCTATCTGTGTCTATCTTTTATGTGAGTCCTGTGTGTGAGTGCTGGTAAATGCAGCCTGTGACTGGGGCAGTCTGTGTGACCAATCATGTCAGTGTCTTGTCTCTGTGTGTCTGTTCATCCGGGATATATGCTCAGCTGTGCTACTGCTTGAATCTGCAAAAGGGAAAGTGGCAGGCATGTCTCACAGCCTGGGAAGAGACCCTGGACACTGGGCTGGGTAACAACAACTAGACAGGAGCAGTCCTGGGACAGAACAGCTAGAGGAGGCAGCCGCACTCTGCACTTCACTTAATAGGGTTGACCTTGGCTGGCTGCCAGACGCCCAAAGAGTTCCTCTGTCACTTCCCATCTTATCAGGAAACTGGGAGAATGTCAAGTGGAAAAGCTCTTGAGTTGAGATAAAGGAAGATGGATCACTTACCAATTACTGTCAAATGCAAAACATTCAGCTTTGGGAAGATTATTTTAAGAAGGACATGGAAGGATTAGAATAAATCCAGAGGAGAGCCATGAGGATGATCAGAGGGCTGGAGCACCTCTCCTGTGAAGAAAGGATGAGAGAGGCTGGGGCTGTTCAGCCTGCAGAAGAGAAGGCTCCAGGGTGACTTCACTGCAGCCTTTCAGTTCATACAGGGGGCTTATAAAAAGATTGAAATAAACCTTTGTCTTGGGCAGATAATGATAGGACAAGGGTGAATGGATTAAAACTAAAGAGAGATATAGATTAAAGATTAGGAGGAAATTCTTTACTTAGATGGTGATAAAACAGGTTGCCCAGAGAAATTGTGGATGTCCCATCCCTGGAGGTGTTCAGGGCGAGGTTGGATGAGGCCTTGGGCAACCTGATCTAGTGGATGGCATCCCTGCCTATGGCAGGGGGCTGGAACTAGATGAAGTACTTTCCAGCCAAATACAAAATGCAAAATACCTTCCTTCACCCCTCCTTCTTCCCAAGTTCAACTTCATTTCTTTACTCTCAACTCTCTGCCTTGTCCCCACCCCAAGTGGAGCAGGGAGGATGAGGAATGTGGGTTGCAGTCAGTTAAAAACGGTTCATGTGTGGTTCTTTTCCATGTGTTACAGTCCTGCAGGAAAAGACTGGTCCAGTATGGGTCACCCATGGACCACAGCTCATTCCAGAAAACATACTCCTATATGGACTCTCCATGGGCTGCAGGGGGACAAGCTATATCACCATGGTTTTCTCCACAGGCTGCAAGGGAAATCTCTGCTCTAATGCCTGAAGAACCTCCTCATCCACCTTCTTGACCTTGGTGCCTGTGGGATTGTTTTCTTCATTTTTTTTTATTTTTTTTTCAGTTTTCTATCACAGCTGCTGTCCAGCATTTTTTTTCTCTTTCTTAAGTATTTTCATAGAGGTGTCACCAGCATTGCTGATTGGTTTGGATTTTGCCAATGACAGCTTCAAAACAAGCTGTTTTGAAGCTGTCTGGAACTGGCAATATTTGGCACAGAATCTTGTCTCTTGTAACAGAGGCCACCCCTGCTGTCTCCATGACCAAAACCTTTCCAGGTAAACCCAGTACACCTTTATACCTCATTACTCTGATGTTAGCAGCTGCAGACTCTGCTGTCACAATCTCACCTGCATTTTGGAAGCAACTTTTCTACACCAGGGCCTACAAAGGAGGAGGTAGACTTCTGGTCTTGTATTATCTCAAAACACTCACTGAGTGCTTGCATACTGTATTTGTTGCAATGTGCACCTGTAGCACAGTCTGTACATCCCTTGGAAACTGGATACAAGCATAACACCAGTAACTGACTTCATGCAGTCAGTCTCCAATGATTCTCAATCTGCCTAGATGAGCATTTCATCAGGGCTGTGAATAACAAAAATCCTTTTTACTCAAAGGCACCTGAGGCATCATTATCTCATCCTTAAGCTTTGCTTGCTAAGAATGTCAAAGCCAAATTCAATAGGTAAAGGTTCCCTCAGGACTGCAACCAATACCATTCTGGATTTCACACTGTCACTTGCAGGCTGTGGTTTCGGACTGCTGATATAAGACTTTCCTTGTATTGATCAGAAATACATTCTAGAAACAAATCTGGAAACTCAAAGTCACTAGGAGACTAAGCCTGAGGTGTATGTTGTTCGTTGTAGTAGCAATGCTCCCTGTAATCAGTTTGCATCCACCTGAGGAAGTTGACTGAACCCCAACCACAAAATAATTTTATCTTAAAGTGTAATTAGAATGAAAGTTACAGGTCTTTGACAGATACTCAGAACCCCTGTCTCTGATATTTGGACTGATTCAGATTTATGTGTGTGGATCTAACTTTCAAGCTGGATTGACTTTGAGATGATGGTTGAAGCCCCATCCCTTCCCCAGACATCCCTTTAAACCAAGGGTATTCTGTTTCATTGACGTTGTGTTCATCTAATCCCTGATAAACTATTAAAAATTACTTTTTAACTAAAACAATAGTGATGGGAACAAACCCAGAGTTATCTGCCAGCGAAGGGGACAGCTAATTCATCTGTTGCTGAACACTATTTTCAGATGTAATCACAATGTTTCCTGCCTAGAATTATTGGCATTGAGCTGGTAAATGTATCCCCTAAGGGAGGAAAAACACTGTAAATAACTTGCCTTAAAAGAAGGAGGTTTATTGGATTTTTACACCAGACAACATGAGCTGTGGTTAAATACTGAGTGATATTTATGGTCGCTTACAAACAGCCATAGCTCAGCTTCCTTTTTTTTTTTTTTTTTTTTTTGTCATTAATGAATATAACAATAATTGCAATAAAGTTAACGAGTCTTTCCGGTTTTCAAAAAACGGACACATTAAAGAAGAGTGGACATGGCAGCTGAAAGATTTATATCTTCCAATTTCTTTTACTACCTCATGAATTAAGGATGAAAACAGAAGAGGAAAGCAGAGATTAAAATATAATTCTGATATACCAATCCAATAAGATTCTATGGCCGAAAATAACTGTGACCATGTGCTCACCAGAATTCTTGCCATATTATCAAGCAGTGCAATGTACACAGGCCTCAAGGGTTATTGGGTATGGATCAGTAAAATTGTCATATTAACAGAAATATAACTTAAATTTGACACATTGTATGGCACAAGTCGCTGAAGTCTTTGATGTAAGGTCTTGTCTCCTCCACTAGCTAGGCATAATACACTATTTCAAATCCTTGGATCAGGCCATATCAGAGCTCCCTACATTATATAACTACTTAGCAACATTTTTGGCCTGGTCACGCAATGGGCTCAGACACTATAATGCACATTAGCCTGTAGGAAGGAATGTTGGCCCCAATTTGTAAAGAAGTCAGCATACATGTGATGAAGTCCTTAAAAATGATCTATCTCATAGATCTAACTCTATCTCAAGGATGAAAAGTTCCCCCTGGAGAAATCAGAACAAAATTTGTCACTTTGAGAGTGGCCTGACCTCAGAATTTCAAATGGACAGTCTGTTTGTTCATACATAAATATATATTGTAATTTCTCCAAATTTATGTCCTGTGTCATCTCTTTCAACACACTGAAAAATAAATAAATAAATAAATAAATAAATAAATAAGAGGAAAATTCTCCTTGATTGTCTTTAAGCAATGAAAAGAGAGCAGCCATGTGGTGGCCTGCCTGCTCAGTCTTATCAGATATATTATGCACATTTTCAGAACAGTTGTAATACTGAGTTCTTCAGGAAGCATCCCTTATAACAGGATTCATCTGACTACATGTGGATGTTAATAGTATGCATGTCAACAAAATCCTAAACAGATGCCTACATTTTCAGAGGAATCAGGTTCTAAATTCCCTTAATTGAGTTGATTGAATCTCAGTTGATGATAATGGGAACACAGATAACAAGTTCAGATGTAAATGTCTGTGCTGAAAGTCAGGTGGGATTAATGAATCGTAGAATGGTATGGGTTGGAAGGGACCTTAAAGATGATCTAACTCCAATCTCCCTCCCGTTGTCAGGGACACCTATCACTAGACCAGGTTGCTCAAAGCCCCACCCAACCTGACCTGAAGTCCTACCCTTCATTGAATCCTACTCCTCATTTCTGCAACCTCATCAGACTGAGGTGTATGCCACACACAAAGCTGTTCCTTCCTATTAAAACTGAAGTCCTCTTGTGGAGGACCTCTGTCTGTTTTATGCATCATGGAAATCCCAGCAGCCTAGTGTAGGAATGAACTTGTTGTGCTTTCAGCTATTGGAGTTGATCCAAAATGCCCTGCTTGTAAAGCAAACAGAGTGGTTCCATCTCCTTTACCAATGATCTGGTTTTCTTAACATAAGATTGGAAATTACTTGAGTCAGAACAAATTTAGTACATTTTGTACAGTATCCAGTACAGTATCCAGTCTCCTGCAAAAGCTGTAGTATGTGAATTGTTAACTAAATGTAATAACAGGACAGGCATATACAATGCTTCCACAAGTTCTCTCTAGACCTCAGAAGCATGTCTGGTAGATGACAAAACTCGTCCTATTTATTTTTGTATGCTTGTTGTTTTATTGCCTTTTCCCATTTTTTTCCAGTTCTTTATAAAGTGAAACCATTTTAAGTGATATGACCTTTGAGTAGAATTATGGTTATCTATATAACTCTTAGTGGATTAAAGGTTTTGTAATAGCTATTATTATTATTATTTACACATTTACAGATTACTGGTATACATTTCTTCTTATCTGATGATGAAAGAGTTCCCAGTCTCATTCAGAAAAATTACTTTACATATTCATATGATATACCTGGCAACTACTTTCTTTCCACACAAGGGATTATTTAGTCTCCAAACAACTCTGTTCAAGAATACTATACAGGAATCAAAGGTCAGTAGTAATTGCTGATTAATTGTGTTTTCTTGACTTGAATTCAAACATTGGAATGAATACCATGGTAATTAAACTTCTACCTTCAGTGAAGAAAGAAAATTGCAAAGACCAGGACATTACACATATATGAAAACAAGGCTGGTAGCCTTAGATCTATTTTACAATCACTATAATTTACATTTATATCCAGGTAATGTCCTACCATTCTGACAACACAGTGCAAAGGGACTTTATGTAAGTGAAATGCACATCTATTTTAATTACCTGCATGTTGGTAGAACAATATTCCCTAATTTTTAAAAGTGGAAGGTCAATTAGAAATACAAGATCAAACACTTCTTTCTCAAGCTTGGCTCATTTTAAATGCCTCACCTATTTGCTTTGACAATGTGCAGCACCCTGACCAGACTTTCTTCCTCTACTGATATGTATTACTTTTATGTTTTAATCTCCTTTGCCTATAAGAATGAGTCTTGTGTAATTCCATACATAGTTGGCATTGAAATGCAATGTTTGGACAATTAAGCTAAGGGACCATTTAAACTTTTCTGCATTATTTAGTCTACTTTTAAGACATTTTAAGTAGGCCTTTTTGGTGTTTGTTTTCTCTGTAGCAGCACAAGGATATGTGTGTTCTACACTTTTGATGCTTCCTTTTTCAAGAATGCCATACGGATGCCAGTAAAAATGGTTTGTATGTCTGGTACTCAGCTATTTCTGTTCTCCTGTTTCTGAAATAAGCAGATGGAGATTAGGTAATTCTGTAGTGCTGTAAGTTGTAAACAAGTTGGTATAAATATCACTGCCTCAAATATCATGCTGAGCTTGCTCCATTTGAACTTCTGCCTCACTAGAGCTTTTCTTAGGATTGGTAGCATATGCCGTGTATATTTGATTAGTTATTGTCTGTATCCTAATCAATGTATAAATTCAGGTCTGGTGAATTGGTCTTCTAAATTTTACTTTCTTTCAGACTAGGACTGAATTCCATTTTGGGAAGTGTATGCCAAGATTCACAGTAGTGTTTACATTTTTCCTTCCTTACCTACTTTGATGAGCAACTTAATTGGAAATGTCATTATCCTGTGCACCTGATTATTGCCCATGAAAACAACAAGGATAGTTCATATTTCCAGACTGTAATTTCCCTTGCAGCATTAGGAAAATGTTTTGCATTATTTGCATGCAGGAAATATTCTGCTTTCAGCCACAGGAAGCATATGCTTAACCCTAGATTTTTGGAGATATTCAGATAAATATCAACAGCAAAACCAAACAAGCAAGCAAACAAAAACCATATGCAAATAATTTTGAGGGACTTTTCAAAGTCTGCGCAGAGACCTCACTGTGTGTGATAGTGTGCTTCCCTCCTCCCGTCCCCAACCTTCCCAGCTTTATTTCCTGTAACCCTGCTCAAGTGATAACCACCAGTGGCAGCTGTGACGGATGCCATCTGGTCACGATGGCTGCATCTGGCTCACAGTGGATTTGGGGGAGACAGATAATGACTCAATCCAAATTTAGAAGAAACTTAACATCTGCATTTAGTATGTAAATATAACTACTTGTCAATTGTTTTACCCCATAAGTAGTGAACAAGCCAAGAGCCCTTTGAGCTCTCTTGTACAGGAGCAGGCTGCGCAATAAGATCTCCCCTTGAGTAAGGATGCCTCTCAAGGTTACATGTGCTTCAGAGATCCCTTATGCCTTAACACCAGGAGATTCCTAGTCACTGCAGATCCTCAATAAGTGACTAATAACTTCCTAAATTGTATAAGTTGCACTAATAATAGATTAATTATAAACCTTAGACATAAACTGTTGACCAGGTCAAGGACTAGGAGTCTACCTAGTACACCTAGGCTTCTTACCTCTTTGGTTCAAGGAAGTTAGAATGCAAGGGGGTCCACTCTGAACCTGATGACTCAATGGAAGGGTCTTCTGGACAGGTGTATTTAACCTAAATGTGTTTAACACTGTGCAGTAATTATTTGAGTGCACCTTGCCATCAAATTATGTTACGTTACTGTCTTATTTACAATCAAACTTTGATCAGTTGCTGTGTTATCTCTAAAACTTATTCTTTCTTATGGGCAAAGTGCATTGCTCTCTCCGTGATTGTGTATCAGTTAGAAACTTTAACAACCTTTTGCTCAGCCTTTAACAGAAATGACAGCTGAAATCCTGGGGAACAATTATTATCTCTCATTATTTATTGAACAATGGGAACAATTTAGAAAATCTGCATAAATATCTAGCACCTTCTGTCAAGTCCAGAGTCCTCTGTATGTTGGAGACCAGACTCTTAATGCAGCAGTTTTCATTCGCCTTTAGGAGGCCCTTGTCCTTGATCATGACCTCTGTCCACCAAGTGGTCAAGTCCTATTTGACTAATTTAATTCCTTTTTATGACAAGGTAACCTATCTAGTTGACCAAGGCAAGCCAGTTATGTGATTTTTTTGGATTTCAGCAAAGCTTTCTATACTGTTTCTCACAGTACAGTAGCCTTCTGGAAAAATAAAGATGTCTAGCATACAGCTAGGCCAGTACAAAACACAATGGGTGAAAAACTGGTTGACAAGTCAGGCTCAAAGGGTTACAATAAATGAGGTTACACCAGTCACTAGTGGGCGTCCCCAGGGCTCCATTTCAGGAACAGTTCTCTTCAAAGTTTTCATAAATGACCTGAATGCAGGACTCACGTTCATACTAAGTAAGTTTGCAGCTGATACTAAATTAGGAGCTGTAGTCTCCCTCGAAGGTAGAGAGGCTTGTAGAAAGATGTGGACGAATTAGAGGGCTAGACAACCACCAACATAAAGTTTAAGAAGAGCAAATACCATGTCATGGGACAGAGCAAAACTGAGGGACAGGAGGCTGGAGAGGAGTCCTGCAGAAAGGGATCTGAGGTTACTGGTCAACAGCTAGTTGAATATGAGTCAACATTGAGGCCTGGCAGCCAAAAGTGCCAACCACATCCTGACTGCATAGCACAGCATTGCTATCTGGTCAAAGGAAGTGAAGGTCCCACACTACTGTGTGCTGGTGTAGACTCTCCTCTACTACTTGAGTGTGCAGCTTTGGGCACCACAAAATAAGGACATAAAACTGTTAGTGTCCAAAGGAGGACTACAAAAATGTAGTCTAGAGGCGGAGACATATAAGTCAAAAGCAAAGCAGGTCGAGGGGATGCCTCATGGCACCTTGCAGCTCCCTCATGAGGGGAACGGAGGGGCAGGCACTGGGCTTTACTCTCTGGAGACAACAACAGGACCCAAGGGAACGGCGTGAAGCTGGGACAGGGGAGTTTCAGGCTGGGGGTTAGGGAAAGGTTCTGCACCCAGAGGGTGGTCAGGCATTGGGACAGGCTCCCCAGGGCAGTACCCACAGCACTGAGCCTGCATGAGTTCAAGCAGCATTTGGACAAGGCTCTCAGACATAAGGTTTGATTTTTGGGTAGTCCTGTGTGACTGATCCAGGAGTTGGACACAATGTTCTCTGTGAGTTCTTTCCAACTCGGGTTATTTTATGATTCTGTGTCCACAGGCTCATTACTCATTCCCACTGTTTTCTCTCCCTCCCTGAATTCACTCCCTCCCTGCTTCTGCCACTGGGCTTCTTTGAGGAATGTTCTGTTAGCCCTCCTTTACTCTCATGTCACTCAAGTTCACCCGCCTAGCTTGTAGATACACTTCACATTGGAGCCCAGCAAATGGTAATAGCAGCAGAACTTAGGGGGATGTCAGGCAAACATCAAGTTTGTCTGAAGAAAAGTTTGTCAAGAAAGTGTAAAGGCCAGCATGGTGAAGAGAAAAATAACTCCTTAGCTCATCTTTGTAACTGTTATGACTGTGAAAAAAAAAAAAAAAATAAAAATGTTTAGTTCCAATCAATTCCTTCTATTCTTAAAAAAAAAAAAAAAAAAAAAAAAAAAAAGTATAGTACACTTCCTAGGCACCATATCCTATCCAACTTCAGAGAGAATTTAGATGAAAACAGTATGATGATACTCTCTATAAACAGAGTTACTTTCTATCTGATCATTTCTTTATCAGTTAGCACATTTGGTGTTAACGGAATTTCCTTTTGTTTAAGTGAGGTGGAACAGAGCACAGAATCTCTTCACTTTAAAAAGCCAGAAAATAACAAGTTCTATTTGAAATAATCACAGACACAGAGAGTATGAAAGGAGCAGGGAATATGGGACACATAAAATGAATGGGAGTATGGACACTTCGTATTGGAAAGAAAATTGAGAGTAAGAGGGTATCAACTGAAGGAAAACAAAACACAAACAAATAAATACATATTTTTTTTATTCTTACCTATTTCAAGGAATGGAGAAAAACAATCCACAATGCCAGAAATAAAACTTTCTAGTCACAGATGGAGATAAGACAGTGATGTGTTTGCATAGGCCAGACTGCAATAATGTAAGCTGTTAAGTTAAAAATTTCAACATGAGAAAACTGTTATGCCAATAAACCTTTGATTACTCAATTAACAGGAAACCCTATAGCATAGTTATTTTCTTTTCTTTAAGAAAACTCTTAAAAATTAAAAGAAAGTGCTAAACCTTGATGAAGGAAATAATTGAAATTTAATGCAGATAGCACTATCTTCTTTTAAAGTAAGAACATGTTTAAATATTTTTATATGTCACCTTTTTATTCTATGCTTAATGTAATCCGTCATTTATTATAAATGAAGAGAGCAATAAATAACTGTTATACAATAATGGAAAAAAAAAATAAATATAACAAGCATTAATTTTCATGCACATAAGATTTTATGAGAAAATAAGCTTTTCCAATTTTTTTTTTTTTTTAATGAGTAATGTTCTCAATTATTTTTCCCTTTTTCACATTTTTTTTCTGTTGCAATTTTGATGATGTTTTATGATTACACAATTAGATCAATTATGAAAGCTGTATCAAATGTTTCATGTTTTCAAAAATATTGTTGGATTTCTTTGAATAATGAGGTACTTAAAAATGTTTATATTAACCAAAAAAAAAAAAAAAGTCTAGTAAATTGTCAGCTTGGATACATCAGGAAATGTGACAAACTATGGAAAACAGTACCATTTAAAACTAGGTGAAGCAGAAATTTTTTCAGAATATCCCCATTATTAATGAAATTGGTTTCTCATGGCTCAGTCAACTGCAGTGATTTGTCTTGTGCTGAGTCTTTATTTGTACTGAATGACATTAGAGAGGAAGCAGTAACACACTACATGCAGGAGTATGGAGTTTTGTGTCACTCACACTCTGAATAAGAAGACAGCTGGATGGAAGGAGCTCTCCCACAGTCTGTACACCTATATAATGTAAAGACACAATTCAACCTTCATATATGAAGAAAAAAATTGAGGATTCATTTATCTTCCAAACAACCTTTCTTGTTCTGTTTTGCCTCTACATTACAAGAGGAATGATATCCAGCTTTCAGCTGACCTGTGCTGTGCTAAGGCACTGTTGCTTCAGTGATGTAGGTGTTTGCTCACTACTATTCATATTTTCACCTCATTCCCCCAATAAAAATAAACGAACAAAGATACCAGTTCAATGAAGGCAAGGTTGCAGCCGGAGATTTTGACTCACTTATGTGAAAGTCATGGTTATAAAGGAGTTCCTTTCCTAATTTATTACTGTTTCTGCCTATAGATCCACTCTGTAGATGTGGGATGAGTGTGTTTTTCAGCCAAATAATTATTATAGTATAAAGTAACCAGAAAATCATTGTCATAAAATTGTTTCAAAAGCATGATCTTACTGTGTTAGTTGCTGTAAAATTAAATAGAAAGAGACGAATAAGTTTTGTTGTTGGTGGACTTTTATTTATGTCTTTTTTTTTAATATTTTTTGACAAGATTTTTAATACAGTTTGCCACTACAGAGAAATGGGTCCTTTTTAATCAGAGCAAGAAACACTGTGGTCAAATATGGAACTATCCAAGTTATACACAGATTTAAAACAATACTTATCCTTATATATTTCTTAAAAATGTTTTAGAGTAGAATAGTTACACCTTAGTGCTAATGAAAGTAATAATGGGAACTTAGACTATTTTCATCTATTCCATATGTCCTCAAAACCATAAATTCCTACTTTAGTGTTTTCATGTGTTTTTATTATTATTTTATGACATCTTTCTATTAGTATTGAATAGCCTCTCAGCTACATTTAACTGGGTTATAATATTCCCAGTTAGGCCTTGTGACCCTGAATGGGATCTAGATTAACAGAATAGTTTTGTATTTCTTTTTATTTCTCACAATAAATAAATAAATAAATAAATAATAATAATAGGCTTCCCAAATTCTCAGAAATGTATTAAATACATTCTTTTTTTTTTTTTTTTTTTTCTGATTGTTTGTTTCATGCACCTCTTTTTATAATGTGTCAAAATACTGTTTCATTACTTCCTTTCTTGTAAAATAAACCACACTGTAAGCTATGCCTCTAGTATATGACAACAGCACTAAGGAAGTATTCATTGGCTTTTATTTGGGTTCATTTGGATGATGTCAGGGAACTTTTTTATTCTAATTATTTTTTTTTTTTTTTCCATCAATGTGATGGAAAAAAAAAAGAGTAAGCAAGCTGCAGGTCAAAGCTGCTGAACTTTTCACTGCAAGAGAACTGAAGTATGGGGGCACAAGAAAATGATTCAGGAGTGTGAAAAAGGAAGACAAGCAGAAAAACTAAGATTAATAGAAAAAATTTTATAATGTTAAATGTAGAAGTTTAATAAGAAATGGATAATCAACATTCCAAAAAGTATTTATAAGTAGGAGGTACAGGGATCAAAACTAGGACTGACTGTTAAGAATTTTGATCAGAAAGCAAGAAGAAAATGTAAAATAGCTGCTGATTTTACATGTTTAGACACGCATGTGAACTAACATTAAAGATCATGACGATATCCAAGGACAAGTTTCTGTCAAACACATACTAAGTAGAAGCTTGGCACAGCTCTTCAACAACAGAGCCTGATTAACCAAGAGAAGCTAAAGAATTCCCATACCTTGATGTCTTCAAATTAAGGCTATCCATCCTTTGCGAAACATGTATTTTTATGATGGTAACTATTATGTCTTGTTTTAAGATGTGGATCATGGCTTGAGACATGCATCAGTCCTGATAACCTGATAACTGTCTTTCTGACAGTAAAACTGCAATTATAAATTAGAACTGAGATAAGCTGTGTGGAAAACAGTTCCTGAGTAAGAGCTGCTTTACACCTGTCATTCTAATAGGTAAGAAAGTGTATGTAGATATTTTCCAAATTACAAATCCCTGCTAAAAGGACAGATCAAATTATGTAGCTCCAAGATGAAGATGCCATATTTATAATTCAGTGATTTTAGCAATATAAAATTCAAGAGTAGAGAAGTGTAATTCTTAAATATAAACTTAGCACCTTACTTTAGCAACAGAAAAGTAATAAGCTTTCCAACCTGGAAAGGCTATCAGATTCTTATGACAGAGCCTATTAAATGGCCTTCATCCAAGGGAAAAGTGTCCATGTCCTTCTCCATCTCAGACAGAACTATTCTGTATTTGAGGAGAAAAGATTTATTTGTTGGCTTCTGGAGGAAGAGGTGCACCTGAGTACGAAAATATCTGGGAGATTAAAGAGTTTAAGTGCAGGACAGGAAACTGGGTAAAAAGACTGACACAGAAACAGAAATGCAAAATGGAGGCTCAAATGATACATCAATTAAGATTGTGTATATGCATCCATCTCAGTATTCAAATATAAATTTGAACAGGATGTTATGTGCTAGAAAGGGAACCTAGGAGTCCAATTACTGAACTTCTGAAAATGGAAAGGACCTTCTGCTAATGAAAAGGCAGTGCTGAAGTCAAGACAAATATAGAAAGTCAGGACAATAAACTTGTATCACCAGGGAGTCACTCTGGATAGACTCTTTCATCTCACAGCCTGTAAAATCCTTTACTGATGATACTCCTTAGAGAATGACAGAGCAGATAAAAGGATTAGCGCAACAGTGGGACACATCCAGGAAACATGAGTACTGCCACTATTGGCAGGCTGAAGACAGTGAGAGGTAGAAGTAGGAAAAAGATTGTAAGATCATACATATACACTGTCTTGAATAAATATTTCTGCAAATCTATATATATATTAAAAAAAAAATCCCCCCCCCCCAAAAAAAAAAGCAGGACTGGGTTATGATTTCTGTCTGCAGTAAAGACAGAAAACAAGCAACTCAAACATGATATTTGCATTGGTTTCAGATCCAATCCTTGGAATTCAGGAGCATTTTGATCTAAGATTTCAGTTTTGTTAATGATTGATGGTTGTTGGCTTGAGCTAACATTTGGATAGGCTGTTTTAGTTTGGGGTCCTAGACTAATCTGCTTCTACTGTTTTAACTACATCATAACTCCATTAAAATAAATGGTGATTAATTACAGCTAGCAGCTCCCTTCAGTGCTATCAAGTGCTGCTATAATTATACATTTACAACATTGCTCCAGACTTCAGAATATAGTGCTTATGACATAGTGGAGGATGTAGCATGTACAACCTGAAACCAGCATTAATCATTGGTCTAGGAAATCTCAGCTGCAGTGCAGAATACATCCATAGATCATTGTTCACATATCCAGGGCCCTTGTAAGACTGTCTGTGGTAAGGTCATGAAAAAAATCAGATTATATGATTCAAGTTACAATAAATCTCCTTTTCAATATATATCTGACATCTTTTAAAAACAGAGCGAAATGATTAATGAAAGCTTTTCAGAGAAATGGGAGTTCCTTTCCCATGATCTTATTTTATTCTATTTTTTTTTCTTCTATTGGTTTAATTCCTCAGTGAGATGAAAATGAAATAAATATTCAAGCATTTCCCAAAACATGATGATTGCAACTAATAAAGGAAGGGTGTAAGAGACAGAAACAAAGGACTTGGATATACTTTTACAAGCACTGAAAACCATTTTCCAGCATTCCTAAGATATTTAGAAATCTGAGTCTCATGCTGGGTCACCTGTAGGATTTATCTGTGCTCTGAACTGGTAGAATGTGAACCAGCACAGATCACAAGACTTAACCTCAGGGTATAGCACAACCAGGGCTTATTAGCTAGGTTAATATCACACTGAGGTAGTCACATGCTTTTCAGATTGAAGACAACTTTATTGTATCAGCCTGTAATATGCATGGAGTTCACTCATATGAGAAGTTATGCCCTGGAAAGTCACTTTAACTTACTTTGCACATGATGCTAAACCTTCAACCTCTATAATTACTTAAGCACCTAATCCACCATGCTGAGCACAGCTGATATCCTCATAGCCTTAATTTACCAGAACTTAACTTGTTAATCAACCTTAGTCTTGGATTCATTTCACCCAACAAAACTATTTAAAGGAGCTTTCTTGATTGGTTATCTTACACCTTGCTTACACTAAATGCAAAGAGATGTATGCTTTGAAAATAATTTAGATCTTAGATCTCTCTGAGGACTGACTTCTCGCTCTGATGATACTTGGGACAACTTGAAACAGCCAGAGACGTAATTTTAACACTTCAGATAATGTCTAAATATAGAAAGAATCTGACTCTTAATTTTCACTTGTTCATATGTGCAAGGCTGCCAAAGTCTTCACACTACCCCATCACTAATGAAATTCTCAAAATCCTCTTAAGGTAAATCCCTTAAGGTTTTTTTAACTCCATTCTCAAGCAAGGCAAAGGACACCTTGCCCTAAAATGTATGATTTATCTGCTAACCATTCCTTGTTACTTGCACAGGATTGGATAGGGAAAGAAAATGCAATACCAAAGTTTGAAATCTTCTATTCAGATTCTGGTGGGTGATGAAATTAGATTAGCAAGTTAAAATCCCACTAAAATAGTTACAATTATGTTTGAACTTTGTCGGAGACAGTTCCTGTGTGCAACAGAACTGTCTCCATGTGCATCCAACCCTTTGTCTTAATTCTAAGACTTCTGCCAAACATCCTGGAGATAACATCAGCAAAGGTTGTAGGTCAATAATTCAATGGAATGAACAGTAATAAACATCTTAACATGTGTCTGCAGTAGACATAACTGGGGTCTTAAATAAGGATATTCTTTATTTCAAAATGAAATTTATGGTCAAAGGCAACAACAACAACAACAACAACAACAACAACAAAGACAAAGAAATATACCCTTATAAATGCATGCTTTCAGAACTATTAGCCTGAAAGTGTATAAAAATCTGTCAGAACATGAGTTTTCCCCAAATCTGAATAAGGTTTGAACATAATGCAATGATTTTACTTTAAATATTTATCATTGCTTTTATCTTAAGATCTTAATTTCACTTAATTATGGAAAAGAAAACAAATTCTAAATCTTCAACATTTCACATAAAAATGAAATCTTGTTATTCATGTTAAACCGAACAGCATACATATCCACTCAAAAATTATGTTCTTTTTAACGCACAGGCAGTTATGATACTATCAAAATGATGGTATGAAATTTATGTTGTTTGGCTATATCCTCTATCAGGTCTGCTCAAAATTTTGTTTATGGGCAAAGAGTAAACGTACATTATCCATATGTAGAAACAAGAAATTCATGTTAGTGTAACTGAAATCTTAAAGGTCTAATTCATCAAGATCTAATTGTTACAGAAAAAGAAAGAAGAATGATTCAGTTAACACTGCTGCTTGTACATGTCTTAGTTTCTACCACTGTTTGTGGTGGTGTGCTCACCCTTCTGTGTCTTCTCTGGATCCTAAGGTCAGTGGTTTCGTGCTGGTGGTGTTGATGAGGGCACCCTCATCATCATGGAGAGTCATCAGCATCCAGAGTCCTTCTCTGGGGGGAATAGGATCTTGATGATTTCTTTTCACGTTTTTCACTTGGGATCATTTTTATGTTTTGTAGCACACTTTTATACCTATTCCCCGTCTCCACTGATCTGCAACACCATGTTACACCTGAATTTACTATATAGTAGAATATGATGTTTTTACATATGTTAGACACTAATTCTGTATTCTGCTATCCTTAAATCCATTTTTTTTTCCAGCTTTATGTCTTCATTTCTTTTGCTAACCATAAGTCTCCAGTGCTAAGACCCCATCTCTTGTTATCCCGTGCCTATACCTCTCTCTGTCACATCCTATGTCTCCACTTTTCGAGGCCTCTGCTGTTGTACAAGGCATGCATTTCTCTGCACTACATCGTGTTAGTTATAACAACAAGACAAGCTGAGAGTCCTGAGGCCTTGCAAATCTAGTACAAAGTTTGTGACCTGTTACATTGTTATAGCAATAGCAATACTGCCATTTAAGTACAAACAGTTTAAATATAGTCAATGGAGATTCTTCAGGGAACAATTCATAGAAAGACATAAGCTGAGCATTTTATATTGCCCTCTAGAGATGTCTGTTATTTCCATAGAGCAATATAATTGCTTTATGTTTAGACTAAGAAATTTTGCCCCTTAAAGTAGGTAATCTTCCCTGAAGATTTAAATGAAGCTCAGTACAGTGTTTAACTTGCAGTCTGTCTCCAAGCTCCCTGCTAGTATTTTGGCTTTCTGTCCTTTCTTGCATGAAATTCCTCTGTTGCCACTTCACCTGCAATGTGGCTGAACTGTTAGCATATTGAAAATGTCTGTAACTGTCCTAGCAGAATTTCTGCTTTTAAAGCAGTACCAAATGCCTCATTACTGCTAGTTACAGTTGCCTTTCTGCCAGCAGGCTTTAGTATTATGATAATATATCTGCTGCAATTATCCAGCTTCCCTCAACTCCAATGATTATCATTAGACCACCTATATGGGCTTTAAGGCATGGTGATCCATACACTGGATCCATTCCAGACATAAAATTCATTCTCTAAACAAAAATAATTAAGATCTATTGCTTTTAAAAGTCCTTAGTCTCAGTGGTGATACACTCTCACTGCTAATTGACAACATCAGGAATTGAGGCTGAGGTACATGAAGTTAGCATATTTCTCTTCTGTGAGAAAAAAAAAAATAAAATAAAATTATTTTTCCCAAATATGAACAATCCATGTTACTCTGAGCCTAGTTTTCAATTTTTATTTATTTATTTATTTTTTCAGGTTCACTCTAGACTCAGACATTAACAAGTTGCTATTAGTTATAAATGTTCTTAATGATAGCTGATCCATGATCCACCTAAGTAAAACCTCTTAGCCTTAGGTAAAGATGGAATATAATTTTGCTATGCTATAGTCCTTTCCTTCCCTTTATCAGCTTTGCTGTCTAATGCCTAGCAAATGGGGAGTTTTTGAAACTCGGCTACTGTGAAATAACTGTGATTAGAATGGTAGCTTGATCATTTGGTATGGTTTCCAGGAATTTCATGTTCGGACAGCCTGATTGTCTCCCAGACCCAGCAACTCCACCCATAGATAGAAACCTGTGAGATTCTTCATTTAACTGTGAACTGTAGGAAAGCTCCCCATTTCCTGTAAGGTATGTGAACCACCTTAAATCTTTTCCTGCATGCTCTTTCAGTTTGTAGTGTATAATGCGCAGTACTGTGCATAAACTCACTTTTAGTTTTAATGGAGAAAAATGTATCATTACATCTCAGGTCAGTTTAGTTACAAAATCATAAAAATATGAAATGTATACTTATGCATTGCATATAATGCATATTATAAAATTATAATACTGTAAAAATTATAAAAATAACAAGTCAAATTACCTGGCATTTGTCTTGGCTCTGAATGTGCAGCATGGTGTGCAGTTTGACATTAAGACAATTTAATTGAGGTGTCTTTGTATCAGTGTATACATGTGAACTGGCTGTCTAAGCTGCCATTGTGGTCTGTTGGCAAATCTAGGACTCAATTATTTTGCCTAAAATTGATTATTTGCCTAAAATTGATTATTTATGCATTTTAAGACACTAAGCTAAAGCACATAGATTGGTTTGAGAGATGTGACATGACATGCAAAAAGCTACCTCTCTGGAGAATGTGGAAGCCAAGCAAAATATCAACCATTAACAAAATGATGTTAGACATCTAGGTACGGGCAACAGAAATGGAATAGTCATTCTAAACCCCAGTCTAGATATCCACTGAAGTTTAAACACTCTTCAGTTACTGTTAGACGACACCTGTAATGGTTCTAAATTTATGTGGTGTTTCCTGAAACTGCAATCCATTCTTGCTTCTTTAGGCCTGAGACACTTAATTGCAGGAATTTGAATATTTTGAAGAATATTTAGCATCTTTGTATATTTATATCAAATGTTCATCATGCCCTCTTACCCTGAAAATTCTATACTGACATTTAACATCAGAACACTAATTTATTCAAGAAATTGGATAGTTGCTAAAAAATTAGCTACCATTTTTTGCTTCCTCTTCTGTTACTGAGGATATTACCAAAGGAAAAGAGTGAGTGACCAAACTGTCATTGTAATCTGGTTATTTCCATCAGCTGAAGCAGACCCAGACACTACAGTCTTGAGGGTATTCAAACCTAATTCAGAGACAAATGTAAGTGTATCAAAATGTCATGAGAAGGATGTTGCTCCTTGCCACGTTGGTTCTTTAAGACTTACACACCTAGAAAGAGGGATGTTACTGGTTTTAAATTAAAATTCAAGCTTTTTTTTTTTTTTTTTTTTTTTTTTTTAAATATCTTTGCAGTCTCCAAATAGATGCTGGCATAAAGCCAGCATTAGCTCTACTCAATTTCCATCTTCCCTTGGAATTTATTGATACAGACCAACTCACAGAAAATCCACTCCACCTGCATTAGGAATGGAAAAAAGAAAACCATGCTCATTTTAGTGAAGGACTTAGAGGAATGACATCAGAAGCCAGAAGAAAAATTGCTTTGTGTTTCTGTCCCCAGCTTGTAGAATATCCACAAAACTCGACTATATACAAAAAAAAAAAAAAAAAAAAAAAAAAAAAAAAAAAAAAAAAAGCCTTTAACACACCATTACAGCTTTACTCTATGAATGACATTATGACATTTCAAAATCCTTCATGATAATGGCACAGAGTATTTTCTGTCTGGCATACTGCAGTCATCAGACAAAGAAAGATTTCTAAAGAAATCACAAAAGAAAAAGACAATTACCTTGCCAGTTTTCAAGGGGAAACATTTTACATCAGTTTGTGTTAGCACTTGAGACATTTCAAGCCATCTTCATAAATCTTTTTCCAGCATCACAGTGGTCAATAAAACTAAATGTGACCTTGTGCAAAATGTGCTAGATTTTAATTACAATGGGGTTATGTGTTAGATTAGGGCTAAATGTATTACACTGTCACCCAATATGCCAAAGCTGGCAAACACAGCAATGCTGGGCCTGCAGCTCTTTTTTTGCAATCTGTATCATTGGCCTGGAGCCCGATGCCTGAAGCTTTAACTTTTATTTATTTTGCCTTCTTGGATGTGAATGAGCTGAGCACCACAGTATTACACTATCTGTCAGAAAGCGTTTGTGTGTATGTGTGTGCATTCAGTAATCATATCTGCTTTTCCATGTCTGATAACATTTGTTGTTCTTTTCTTTCAGTCCAAAAAAGATCACATCTTAATCTGTACTTTTTAAGCCCAATATAAAAGTATATACACCTACTTGATATATCTTTCTAGATAAAGATTTGCATGTTCAGTGATACAGTGATGAAGCCGTAATATATATGTATGGCATGCTACATAGCACTGCAGAAAATTGCTATGTATTATGCTAGATGAAATATTACTGTTAGAATTTGCTGCATGAAAGCTTAAATATTTCATAGATGTGACAGTTTTAGAGCTTATTTTATGAAGGTCTGGAGGATTGTTTTGGTGGAGGATTTTGGAGAATGGAAAGGACCAGAGGAGGATAGGTAGGGAGGAATTGTTTAATGAATTATTAGGCAAACTGCCATGGAAGTCTTGGAAGTACCTGGTGTGAATCAAAATAACCTGGAATAATAATAAAAAAAAATCCTTGCTCTGACAGAGTGAGTACAATTCCCTTGGGCATCTCATCATTAGATGTTTGAGGTTAGGCAACTCAATTCCATAAAGATTATGTGGAGGAAAATAAACAAACAAACACAAACAAAAAGAGCTTATTATGAGAAACCTAACAAAACCCTGTTCAGGGTTTAGAAAAGAGCTGGTTGTTAAGAGTATTCTACTTCTGCTGGTGGCTGCTAACTCTTGATGTAGTAGTGCACAGATTCCTCAATCTGTTTGTTGTTCATGTTACTCATGAATGAAATAGGATCAACAGAAACACAGGACCCATTATTTATAATGAAATAAAAGTACAGAGAGGATCAGTCTGTTGGGGGCTAGTAGAATGGACTGGAATATCATTTCTGAAAGGGACTTAGTTTTCAACAGGCAGTAAATTGATCAATCTCTAATCACCTCTGCATTCTACCTAAAATAAACAAGGTTAATAATAATACAGCTCTCCCTCCTCTTCTCCCTTGACTGCTTGGATTATCACTCTCCATATAATGCCAAGTGAAAGAAGACCTTAATTTTGGACTGAAACTGTAACTTTACTAGATTACAAATAATTTATAGCATCTCATTCTTCTGCCTTCACCTGGCTTCCTCCCACAGCCAAAAATGATTAGAAAGTAATTAAGCCATCAAAAGCAATGCAGAACTAAATTACAGTAAATTAAGCTACTAGATAACTGGTAAGAGAGTCTCAATCACTGTAGGAGTTAGGGGCAGAAGAGTGAAGTAAAAATGATTATTTTGGTAAAGGATCCCTGGTGAATTTAATGTGAAGCAATGGTATGTCTTATTTCATCTAATTTAATTTTTTTTTTTTTCCTGATCTCTGATAAGCCTGTTCCTGATCTCTCCAAAACTATGCTTTCTGAGAGAGGGGTAAGGATGAGGTTGGAAGAAGGAAGGAGGGAGGAACATGTACGGAATGAAGCTGAGAGGATAAAACCAGCTCGCCTTTATAATACAAACACAAATGGAGGGAAGAATACAATTTTAATTGAACACTTTTTTTTTTTTCCTCCTTAGTAGGTTGGGGACAGATGAGTAAATGCCTATTCATCGGGATAGAGAAAGTCACATCAGAAATACAGAACATTTTCATCAAAATCCCAGTCTTCTTTAACTACTTCTGTCATAGACTATGAGAGTTTCTAGTTGGCTCTTCTCCAGAGTTTTGTCCCAGTCTCATATAACCATATGATTCCTAACACCCCAGAGAGAATCTTATGCTCAGTCTTGGGTTCAGTGGCTGTTTCAGCTCAAGCTTTTCAACGTGAAAGCAGTGCATATGGCCGTGTGCCAGGATCCCTCTTTCTCTTCCCACCACTTTACACTGCTCAGAGACTTAATGAAAGGTTTACAATTCTCCATGGCATGAGAAAGTTCTCAGCTGGTGTAAAGCTTCATGCCCAACTCTCCCACCAGCTGCTTTTCTGCACATTGCTGCAGGAGGGAAGAATGAAATGAGATGAAGTGGAACCTGTGCTTTATCAATGCACAGACACCTGATGGCACCACGGGGTCTGGGAGACATGATCACAGCTCATCAAGGTGCAACAGCAGCACAGAAGGACATTCCCAACCTACCTTTAGGCTCATTAATGTTGGCAGTGCTGTTATGGCTGTGTGGTGCTCAGATGCTTCTCCCAAGGTCCTAGCAAGGCTATGCAGCATGTGTAAGCTCTGTTCTCTCTGGCTGTTGCTGCTATTAGTACCTGAAGGTGGACAATTTCTTGATGGTTCACCTTTCTAATGAGACATGTTTGTTTCTAAGGCATATACAGTTACATACACCTGTCATCTATGGATTTCCTGACATCCTGCCAGACTCTGTCTCTGCTATGGTCCTGCAAGATCATTCCTGGGGAATGGGCAGTTGTGCCATAATCTGGATACTCACCTCACCGTTGTTGTGCTCTGCAGCTTCATCAAGATTTTGGATGTAACAGACACAACTTCAAGAGGCATCCTCCAGCTACCACGCTAATGTTGCTGGCCCTTCTGCTGTAAATTAAAGACCTGAAAGCTGCTCTGAGACGGCATTCCACATCCCCACTGAATACACTTCAGTGTTGTACCTGAGCTACTAAAGTGTTAGGTGGTCTTTTATAAAACTGACATGCAAAATAGTAACTACTGAAGGCAGCAGACTTCTCTGTACTTTCACTCCAGTAAGCAATAAGCATTGTACACTCCCAGTATTGCAGAGAGAACAGTGAATTCTTCAGCAATGATGAAAGAAGGAAAGTATGTCTACCTGCATCTTTTTGGAGGATGTGAAAAATAGCAGATTTACACACCTGAAACATATCTACAGGATGTTCTGTACTTTGGATTAGTAGTTTTATAATACAAACATGGATATAGGGAAGAATACAAACTTACAAGATTACTTTTTTTTTTTTTTCCTGAAAAAACATTCAGTCTTTATCAAAGATGTCCAAAACAAAACAAAAAGAAACTAAAAACACAAACAAACAAAAACAAACAGAAAAACAAAAACATTAACAAAACAAGCAATAAAAACACCCTGTAGACTGGCAGTGTGATAGCTTGCTAGCAATAAATTAGAACAGGGCATTGGAAATTTCTCCATGAGAACAAAAAGCCAGGGTACAAGGTGGCATCCAACTAATTTGTGGAAATACTATCTTCTGGAAAGTCTTACTCATACTGTTGCCAACAATTAAAAAATATCCAATTGCTAACAAAGGAAGCAGTCTGGATGGCTATAGTAAAATCTGTGATTCACACAGACAGAACCTATAAATCAAACTATTTCACCAAAGAATAATGTAATGTTGATAATCCAAACACATCAAAATAGCACCCAGTGTAGGCTGAGATGTTTTTCCCTTCAAGCTTTTAGGCTAATCCACTTGCTTAAAATCCTTCCATCAGCCACAGAGAGAAACAGATATTTCCTGTATGCAATTTATCTGGATTTAAAATAGGTGTCTGGATTTAAAATAGGTGGCTGGTAACTCTTAACATGGAAGATTTTCCCTTCAACTATTGACTACAGAGAGAATGTTGTCAGCCAATTCAGGTTAGAAAACAGCCTGCTAGAGATATAGTTGTGAGAGTGTTATCATACCTGTGGACTTAAACCAGAGGGTATTTACATACCAAATAAGTTTATTAATGTTATCAGTATAAACCTAGATGTAATTTATGTATATACAACAGTGTCTGGAAGTCTGAAGCCTGACCTGCAACTAGAATACTAAAAGGATATAAATACAGTCCCCAAAACAATCCCTACCCTCAAAAACTTAAAATATAAATAAAAAGTCACAACCAAGTGTGAAAATTAAGCAGGGGAGTAGACAACAGATCTGATTTGATAACAACAATATGGTAGCAGAAAAAGCACAAAATACACAAAAATGAGGTCACCTGAATCTCATCAAAGTGCCCTAGCTTTTCATCCAACTGCTCTTCTAACACAGAGACTAAATACAAACCATTAGTCCTTTTCTTCAGCACTGGCCTTCCACAATGCAGTTCCTGCCTGTTTATCACAAAATCACAGAATCACAGAATAGTTTGGGTTGTCTCACAATACTGTTTTCTATGTATTTAACCTCATTATTGGTGCTCATTCTCACAACCATCTTCTTTCTGTTTTTGCTGCATGCATGCAATACCTTCCTCAGACATTATCCTCAGCCACTGTTCCCACCTTGTCCAGGATGCCACAACTATGGCTTAGACAATACGTTGTCTAAGTGATATGAGTAGGTTGCAGCTAATGATTTGTTGCAGGCCCATCTTCAGTCATTATTTAAAACAGTCATCTAGAATAGTGATGCTGGTTATTTTTCTTATTTACTGACACTTTTGTGCACATTCTTAGACAATACATTTCTAATTTATATTTCGAATTTTCTTCTAGAAACTAACACTTCACCAAACCCAAAACTCCTTTTGTGAAATGGTTAGCAATGTTATCAGAAAAATGTTCTTAGTCAAGGACAGCATTTCTGAGCAAGGCTGTGGAGCATTCCTAAGGGAAATGTACAGAAGTACTTATGGTGCATCCAATTGCAAGTTAGATTCAGACAGTTCCTGTGACTGATTCAGACATCCACCTTCTAAAAATCTGTTCTAGTGAATCCTCCTAGGTAAATGGGTCTATACTACTGAAAAAAAAAAAAAAAAAAAAAAAAAAAAAGAGAGACACTGAGTGATCCCTGGTTCCTGGTTCTGAGGACATGTGACATCACCTTGTGTCCATATTACTCAGGTTTGTTTCTTTTTAGAATAACTGATTATATCTGCAAACTACAGCCCTTGGTGTTCTGTCTCTTCTTGGCTTCATGAGTTCCACAGGTTTGTGTACACATTTTGTGTATTGGTTTTTATTTTTTTCTTTGTTTTTGTTTCCAAATGAAAAACAAAACAACAACAAAAAAAACAACCTTAAAGATGGGTAGACTACAGATCACCACATTAGTGTTTTCATAACACTATGTGAAGCTATGTGCTGCATGTCGTTGCATGAGGGAGCACTTGCATCCTGATAGGATAATTTGAAAGACTGTGGAAGGTGGAGAGAGCCAAAGCTTACAGTGCTTGAGTTTTACCTTGGATTAGATTGAGATTTACCTTAGACATCTAATTAAGACAATCCAAAACAAAGTGCAGGAGTGCTTTGTTTGACTTTGTGTCAGCACTCTTTTATTTACACATACCTAGTTGGTCTCTTTCATGAGAATTCTCAATATTTTAATAACAAATTAAATATTCACAGACTTGGAAGTACCTTCAACATATTCTGACCACTTGACTAGAAACTCCTTTTTTTCTCTTGTATACATGTGTATGTCTTACTGCAGTTGTTAAATAAATAAATAAATAAATAGAATAGAATAATTTTATCTCCATGTATATATATATTTATATATCTTTTTAGTTGAAAGTCTGAGTGTCTTTTTTAATGGCTGAAGTTAACTGAAAAGAATTTAAGTCAGTCTATGCCAAATGGAAATATGGAAATATGCTTTATAGAAAAGGAGTTTTGTTGTACTCTTTATTGGTAGATGTCTTGGTTTTGTGCAATGGGAAAAAAATATATTAAAATATGGAAAAGGAAAGGAAAGGAAAGGAAAGGAAAGGAAAGGAAAGGAAAGGAAAGGAAAGGAAAGGAAAGGAAAGGAAAGGAAAGGAAAGGAAAGGAAAGGAAAGGAAAGGAAAGGAAAGGAAAGGAAAGGAAAGGAAAGGAAAGGAAAGGAAAGGAAAGGAAAAGAAAAGAAAAGAAAAGAAAAGAAAAGAAAAGAAAAGAAAAGAAAAGAAAAGAAAAGAAAAGAAAAGAAAAGAAAAGAAAAGAAAAGAAAAGAAAAGAAAAGAAAAGAAAAGAAAAGAAAAGAAAAGAAAAGAAAAGAAAAGAAAAGAATCTGTTCTTAAAATCTTCTACTCCAAGTGTAAGAATACCTTTACCTGCAGAAATCCACCCGGTATTCCATCCAACAGAGATCAAAGATCACTTTTGTGTAAGCACCTCTGTAAAAGGAAAATCAAGAAGTCTTGATACATGGCTGACAAAAACCCTATGAAATTTTGCCTGGGGATGGCAGATCTGCAGGTGTATATGCAAGGAGATAACTCTTAATAACTCCTTAATCAAGTTTTCATCATTAAGCATTTGTTTAAGCATAACTGAAATAATGCAGATACATCTCTTAGGGTCAGTCAGAATCATGCTCTGAGCAGAAAACAGATGAAGGCTGAGAGAATGTTCTAAGCAATTATGTCTTTCAAGTTCTTTCTCTCCTTGTGAGTCTGCTTATGCCCAGTTAGAAACAGGAACTTGGTCTAGTTGGACACTTGGTCTGAAGCAGGACTTTTACATTTTTAGATTTTTAAGGAATAGCTTATTACAAGAAATTCAGTAAGCTTCTCTTAAGCTGGTGACTAGAATGTCTTACAGCTGTTATGAAAAAGTGGTAAAGCAACTCAAAGAAGAAAATGATGACACAAAAATGCAGCATTACTGGTATTGATTTCTTAATAATAAATCCCCAGGGATGTGTAGGGGGCATGTTTTCCCCTCACCTCTTCAAGTCAACAATGACAACATCTACAGCATTGTATGTAATAGCAACACAGTATTTATTTGAAAAAGTTTCTGTTAATAGACAAAGCTTCTGACAGGAGACTGAAAGCTTTATTTGTCTTGGGCATTGGAAAGCCAACGCCACTTTCTTATACTCAATGATTTACTATGAAAGAGATGGGACCTATTATCTGCAAAGCCTTCAGAAGATTATAATTAAAGACGACAGGCTTGAAAGAGGATTTCACATTTCTTTCTATAGCTAGTTCTGTAAATTGAAGAGGCTACAGTATTTCCTATACAACCGAAGCTGCTTCCACACTCGCACATAATACACAGTGATTTAAAATCTCACACCTACACCTTTCCCTCTTGCATCATATATTGATTGACAATGACAAGTGAATAAGATTAGCACCTCATGGGGACAACCTTCAGCTTAAATAAATGATAAAATTATTTATCCTCCTCTAGTTCTTTCACCTTTTCCCTGGAGAATACATTAAGAGCCTTGAAATCCAACTAGCAGAAATAATAACCTACACTGCAAGTTGGAAGTTGCCAGATCCTAAAAGACATTTCCTTTAGCGTTTTGGACTTACTCTATTTGTTCCCAAGGCCCAAGAAGTATTTTGCACTTGATCTGCTCAAACAATTACAAAATTCCTCTCACTCACTAATTCTGGATGAGCAACTTTTAATCTTATGTCAGGAAGGATAGGTAGGATAACTCCTAGAAGCAAACTGATATCCCATTCTAAAAAGTTCCTATTTTATTTTTTGAGACTCCCATTTTAGTAAAATTGCATGAGAGAGGCATTTTTGTTTTCCTTTTTCTTTTTCCTTTTCAATTTTTCAAAGTCTGGATTCACTTTTATCCTGTGAAAACACTATGGCGACATGAAAATTGATTATTTTAAAAAGATTCCAACAACTCTAATGATATCGTAATACCATAATTATAGTTGATCATTAAAATCTTTTCACCTTTGGTTTAATTTTCCTTGGTGTCTGAGAGGAGAAGAATCAAGAATCCTTTCTTGATTTTCATTCTTGCCCTTGAAATGTGAGACCCATGACAGACAGCATTGGAGAAACATTGGCATGCAGTAGCTGATAGTCTTGTCCTTCTTTAGCATATGCATCTTCTGTATGACTCTATTCCCATCTTTTGAAAGGACTTGTTCTACAGTTTAAGCAAAGGCACTGTCATTTCATAAAATACATCCTCCACTCTTTTACAAGAGCTGACAGTTGCATATAATCCTGTGCTGATTTATGTTAGATTTATGCAGAAAAATACTTTTGTATACTTCTTGAATAATGGTGTATACAATTACCAAGCTGCTGGTTGTTACAACCTTTATAAAAGATTGATTTTTGGCCATTCCTGCCTCAGTTGAGTTTAGCTTCAGCCATGATGTAAACAGCCTGTGACCTGACAGAATATTAATCTATTCACCACGCTGCTCCCTGGGGCTGAATAATTCCTTCAGTCTTAAGAACAAAACAAGTCTCCAATGTTTTCTTTAGTAAATCACTTAACAGGAGGTCACAATGAATGCATGTCCAGGTTAAATTATATTTATTATTAACTAAGTATAGACAAGCCCTCTTGTACACGTTTCTAATTTGAGTGAAGAACCCTTGCCATAAGGATTCATTGCATGCATAATGGCAATCTTCCACATGAAGCAATTTCCCTTCTTTAAATGCCAGGGTTTGCAAAGACTAGTGTAGGCTTTTAGGATGTGAAATTCCTGACAGACGGATTCAAATAGCTCTGTGTAAACTGAGGTCAGAGAGAGGATTCATTCTCAGATAATTTCACAGAGTGCAGAGTATTATTTTTGTTTATAGAGGGTGTAGCTTGGAATGATTTTATATTTATAAATATATATTTGTTTAAAATAAAATATTTTTTCCTAATGTAGTTCATCTTGATATCAGAGCACTACACACAGAAGTCTAATTAACAAGCAGCAGTGTCTTGTTTTCAGCTATCAGTCTCCCTTAATGGTGGGTACTCAAATATTCATCACTTTATCCGGACAGAAAGGAAAATTATGTTTCCCTTTTAAGCTAAAGATTCTGACATAGGACAAGCACATGACTCTTGATGTAAAGGGTCTGGGGAACTAGAAGCATATGAAACCAACTCTTCCTACTCCCAATTTAGCATCTTTAATATGCTATCATAAATTAACAGCAAAAATCCTCAACAAAATCTGCCTTCCTTCTGTGATGGCTGTTTGGATTTCCTTCTGCATCCAGGATTATCCTTTAAGCTTCATGCATTTCTAGCCTTTTCTTCTTTCCTCTCCTTTTGTTCCTGCACATTGTTCTGTTTTTCTTATCCATCAAAACCCAAGAAAGGGAACTCAGATGGATGTGTGTTTTTCTGTGAAGAGAATGAAAACAATAAAAAGTCTGATCAGTCAAGGTTTGGAGTGAATAACAATTTTAAAAGCAGCAAAACTCAGACAGCATTAATAGAAGTGTTAATTAGATTAGTTTGGTATTAAAACACCTATAAAAACCTTCAGGAATATTTCTTGAACAAATTATGTAAATCTAAGACCATGAGTTAACAGTTTAGAACTGTGTCAGATTAAAAGCAAAAAAAAAAAAAAAAAAAAAAAAAAAAAAACAGACAAAAACAAAACAAAAACAAATACAAAAACAAAACAAAACAAAAGAGCAATAACAAAACCCCATGACTTTCAGGGGTGATTACTTTCTAGTTTTTTTTTGTTTTTGTTTTTGAGACTGGTAAATTCAAGGAGAGACATCTTTTTTTTTTTCTTCTTTTTTTTTTTTTTTTTTTTTCCTATTTTAATCTCTGTCCCAAACCTAGACTTGGTTAAGGTGCATCAGAACACCTTATTATTAAGCATGCCATTTTGGTCCCCAATGTTGTGGATTTTGTTCCACCTCTTGTCACTCAATTATAAAACTATAAAACTTGGAAAATCATAAGCAAGTTGCCCCGCTCAGCCCCTTCCCCGGTGCATCATAATACTGGTACAGTTGCTGCCTGTGTGGTACAAGGGAACAGATACAAGGGAACACCTTTCCCTTGTATCTGACAGCTTCAGGGCTTCACCTCTGCAGTTAACAAAAGGAACTGAGGGCTGACCTGAGAAAACAATGTAAAGAGACAGCAGAAACACCATGCAATCCCTGGGGTTTGCATGGTGTCAGTAGTCAGACTTCTAGTGGGAGCTTGCATTCTTCGTGACTATTGCTTTACACAGAGCTCCTTTCTCTTTCACTGATTTGTATTTTCCATCTTCAATCAAACTACCTCCTTCTCTTTTTTTAAGACCTTGATCCACCACATAAATATTTGCTTAAATTTCAAACATTACTTGTTCCTGATAACTTACTGGAGGAGCATGTTCTCATCTTTGAAATGAAGCATCTTCCACTCTGTTTCCCTTTATTTTGTCTATCTTCCTTTTTTTAAAACTTATTATTATTTTCTTTTTCATTCTTCATTTTTCTTCCATGAACAAACACTGGGCATACCTTTTTTCACTCATGACCTCCTTCTCTGTCATACTGTAGAGTCCTGAGATTTGTTACCATTGCTACTCTTTCCTTCTTCTCTCCTGGTGATAGCAGTTTTCTGTGGCCACACTGTGTAACCACATCTCTTCACCCAGCTTCCCTGATCAGGATGCAATGCCAAAAAGAAGAAGGTTTTATGGTTTGTTTAAGGTTAATTTTCAGTCTTCATGAAGAATTACTTTTATCACTTGCATTTTCTTGACTTTTCTACACCCCATTTAGTTTTCTGCAAACTGGTCTTTATGCCTCAGGGCTTCATTTGGAATAAATAAACAAACAAAATAAATGAAAATATTTTAACCAATATTTTCTTTCAAAACATGTTTTTAATTTTTTAATTTCATACATTTTTTCCATTAAAATCTGCATGAGAATCTTAACTGTAGAAAGAAAATAAATAGAACAAAGACCAGAATTTGTATTGTATTTAGTATAATATTCAGCTTTACATTTTTAAAGACCTTTCTATTAAAAATTTTGAGATTTGAGTGTTTTGTTTTTGTTTTTGTTGTTGTTTTTGTTTTTCTGTGTGTGTATTCTTTTCTTTGTTTTTGTTTGTTTTTGTTTCTTCTCAGTGGGGTGTAAGTCTGTATATTGGAGTGCAAGAAGCACTTCTCATTTTTATTTTTATTTTTATTTTTTTTAATTATTTTTAACAGCAGGAAGATGATTTTTTTACATTGACTTAGCATTAGGGAAATAAACAAGCAAGCATATGTTGGCTTCGGACCTATACTTACATTCTTTTTTGTAACACTGACTGAATGAATGTGATTTACTGACAACTCCTGTCATGGTTATCCTTAATTCTTATAAATTTAAATACAGAAACAGGGTGGAGGTGACAGAGCTTATACACAGAAATCTTTTAGGGCTAGCAGAGCACATGAGAGAAGGAGAAGCATTATTATCTTCACTTCTATGAGATTTCTCATCTCAAGCACCCCTTATAGCTTATCACAACCCAGATTCACCTTTCTTATAGAACATTTTGGTTTCCTAAGGCTCATGTGCCTTCCTTGCACAATACACTCATCACTGTGACTGCTGCCTGGCTTCTTTTTTTTTTTTTTAAGTTATTATTACTATTATTTTTATTTATTTATTTATTTATTTTAAGGAATGGACCTCACCTGAAGTTTCATATATTAGTCTAGCTTCACAAGGTAAAGTAAAAGCAAATGCTAATCATGATACTTGTCAATCTTATAATATAATCATTCACGATGTGTTTTCTGAGGTACTATTGCTAAAATGAAAACATGTAAATATTTTCATAAATTTTATAGCTTGCTTTTATCAGCTACTTGAAAGTACCTCTAAAAAGCTTCAGGCATGTAGAAAACCTTTCAGAATGATCAAAATACACTTCCTCTCTTTAAAAAACTAAAATGTTCTGATTTAAAGAAGCTGAAAAGGAACATGGTGCTAAACACTTCACTGAGCAATAATCCCCTTATCCTGAAGTACCAACTGATCACTTAGCAACAGTACCTTGAATGGCAAAGAGATCAATTTTTCACGTTTTCTTATGTTTTTCAATCAAAGTAGTTACTAATCTATTCATTTTCTTTAAAATAATAGCTATCTTACTGTTTTCCCCTTTGGCTGGTCTCACAGAATAGCTTTTACTTAGCCACTGCATGTAGAAAAACAGATTAATTTGTAACTGAATATACAGGTATTTGTTAGCACATAATTTTTAGATCTTTGTGAAAACATAATTGTCTCTTCCACTAAGTAACATCTATACTTAATTAAAGCTATTGCTCTAATGCTTTAAGCAAGGTTTCTTCGAACTGAAGTTTACACAAAGACTGTACAGAAACCTTCTTTAACACAGAGTTAGTGAATTCCTCAATGTGCCTTCTTCTGCATTCTTAAATCTCTTGATGACAATCAGAGATTCAGAGAAAAAAAAAAAAAAAGAAAAAAAAAAAAAAAGACGAGCTCTTGTTATGACTTGGGTATTGATCTAGAAATAAGCTGTTTTTGTGTATAGCTAAGGGTCAAAAAGAGTGTGTGTTCCAGATCCACAGGTAGACTGCTGAACATAGCAGTGGACACCAGTACAGCAGAGGAGTCACAAACTGAAACCTTGGGAGAGGACGTGTTTGTGTGCACATATGCATGATGCTTATGTTTAAAATTCTGTACATCGTTGTCTCAAGGAGACAGCTGTATATGCAAGTCCTTGCATTATTCTCCCTTTCTGACTTGTCTCCACTGCTGTTACCCAATTTTGTGAGAGGGAATTAAAAACTGTGCTATTGAAATTTTGAAGGTGCATTCATGGCTTGTATTCCCCACCCTGCAACAAGTGCCATCTGTTGACAATCTGCCCCACTAATTCCTCCATAATTTAAATTAGAATTGTACCAAAATATAAGTTTTCCTAAAGCCTGTAATTTTTATCTGAAACAAAGGAAAGTCCTTATTGGATTCTAAGTCCTTATGTAAAGTTTTCCAATGCCATTTGTAGTTTTTAGGACAAACCAAAAAAAAAAAAAAAAGACAAGTTACAAGTTACAAAAGTTACATCTCCACAGAACAGCACAGAGGATGCTTCTTCTAAGGCAGGTGGCAACTCAGTCCAAAATGAGATTTTATATATCACCTTTGCCTACATAAAAAGAGAATGACTTTGCTCTTTTAATTAACACTGCAGATGAAGGTCATCCAGTACACATGCTATACACATGTGAAGTCTTACTGCCACTGTCTTTCCCAGAGCTCTTCCGTTATAAACAAATTGAAAGACAAAGGAAAATGCCACCTAATTTCAGAAGCTGGCCTGATTTTGCACATACTGCCCACTCCTTGATCTCTGATATATTTTATGTACCAATCTGTCATCCTAAAACTCTAAGAGGACTTCTATATCATTGACTATGGTGAAACTACAGACATTTTAACAACTGCATTAGATAGAAAATAAATAAATAAATAAATAAATAATGGCTTTTAGTTAGTTAGTTAGTTAGTTAGTTCAGCTGAGTGTAGCATGTCCTAGCACATAGCATCTAAATGTCCTCAGATGATGCAAATCAATGCGGTATCTTTGCATTCTTTCTGCACTGGACTCAGTGAAACTCTGTTTATTCACACCAGCTATTCATAGCAAACATGTTTCAGCCTCTGATGACTCAGAATTGACTTATTTTGTTCAACCTGACCATCCTATTGCTGTCAAGAGATGTCCCAGAACTCTCAAATCCAGTAGACAGTACAAGTCCTACAAAGAGCAACTTTTCTAACATATTTCCCAATATGAATAAGAATACTGTCTTGAGGCTGAGACAAAAGTATATTATAACCATGCTGCTCGTGGCAAAACAATCACTTCAAGTGAAAGGGAACAGCAGACAACACTGGCCTATTTTATATTAATAAAAACTGGCCAAGAAGTGAAATTTTATGCAGTCCCCAACTGTTTTTGGATGTTTCCTAATGCACTCAACATTACTAGACTTATGAAAAATTGTATACACATGGTCTAGCGCATGGTACTAGCTGACTTAAGAAAAAAAATAAGTTAAAACCCAGTAAAATATACATGCTTATAAATATGGAAAATGTCACGGAAAAAAAAAAAAAAAAATGTTTCATTACATGCACAAAAACCATTGTAAACCACTAAGTTCAAAATGTTACTGGATAGATGCAGTAAAGAGAAGAGAGGAAATGAAAATATTAGCTCTTTCTCTTTGATTTTATGCTATTTGCTTTGGTAGCTAGCTATGCATATGAAACATGAATTGGAATGGGTTCTTTAGGCAGTGTTAGTGCACCAATACTTTTTGTGTGGAAAAAAAGTTGAAAACACCCAGTGTGAAAGCACTGAAAAAAAAACAGGTGTCTTCAGGTGTTGGCAGAAGGTACATCTAAATGACACAACTGGGAAGTCAAATTTAGTAATCTGGATTCTTTGTGGATCAGGCCTTATGATTCTTCTGTGTCCATGTAGTAGGTTATCTCTTCAAGCCAGATTTCTGCTATTAACGCATTATTTAAGACTGTTTAAAAATACATTTAAAGTACTTTTTTATTATTTTATTTTATTGTTTTTAATGCAAAGTTTATCATCCACAGATAATTCATTACAAACAACTAGGTTGAGTATTGCTAATTTAGCTAAAGAAAAGTAAATAAGAAAATAAGCAATTATTATTTCTGAAACTTCTAACTCAAGGAGAAAGTGTTATCTGATGTCTCAATTGTTTTGTGAGGATAGGGACCTGAAAAAAAATTATTTCACATAAAACTACAGGTCCACCAGATCTTGATATTCAAAGGTTACATTTTGTGATAGCCACTATTTTGTCAAGGGTGTCAGGAGCTCATGATTTTCAATTTGGAGCTTCAATACTCCTGTCAGACAGGAAAGTTGCATATTAGGTGATTCATATCTTTTTAGGTCCTAGTTAAGTGTTTGTAGGCTAGGGGCCTCAGGGTTATTGTGTGATCATGAAATGAGAACTACTTTAATCATAACATTTGCACAATAACAAACTTGAGGGTCAGGGGGAGGAGGGGCGAGAATGAAGGGGCAAAGTTGTATGATTATTATATGATCACAAATTAGAAGCATATGCTCTGAGTCCTTATCTACTTTGGTGCCTTAGGCATTTTTCTAAACTTGATGCTCTGCAGAAATGATCCTGTTTGGGAAAAATAAAATCTTTTGAAATAATATATATATATATATATAATATATATATAATATATATAAATTTATTTATTTATTTATTTATTTTCAGTAAAGAAAAATGTTTCTTTATCTCTTTATGCTTTCTCCAGAGTATCATGTGGATTTGGTGTCTCAGATTTCTCTGTGTCTTAAAATTGTTTGTTCCACTTACAGCAGGGTACCCATACAGGAACCCCTCATCACCTCCCAGCCAGAATCTGAATTTGCTAAGCCATTAAAAAAGAAAATTAATGCTCCCAACTTTTTTATTTTCCGTATCTGATTATGGTTTATGGGATTAAAACAAAATAAAACAAAAGCCAAGAAACAAAAACAAAACAAAATAAGGCAAAAAATCAGCACTACTATCAACAAAAAGTAAATAAATAAATAAATAAATAAAAATTCCACAGCCTTGCACTAGTGAATAGAATTTAGAATATAATTATGCTGTTTGATTTTTGTTTTCTGTTTCATTCTCATGCAAATGAATTGTCTTAAGTTTCAGCAGTTACTAAAATAGTGCTATTTAATCACCAGTTTTATTTACTGAGAATGACAACAGTTTATGAGAACAATGCAAAAGTAAGAAGGAGTCAGAGAAAATGAGAAAACTGGGATTTCTAACTCACAAACATACATTCAGAACATTGGCAAGTTAAGTCTGAAATAGCACTTTTCCTAAATGTCCTCTGCTCTCTGTACCTTTTCTCTGTACCATGATAATTATCTCAGGCTATCAGGACAAAAAAGTCCTATTTAAGAAAGAAACCACAGACATAATTTTAAAAAGTACATGTTTTCTGGCCATTTAGACATTTATACATTTCATAAACCCGTCATTAAAGAGAAATTATTTTAATGAAATAAGACACAGTTCTATCTGTCTACAGTACATGGAACTAATTCATCAGTCAGCATCTTGCAGTAGACATTTATCAATCTATTGCCCCCATAGTAATTTATTGTCCTGAAGCAGAGAGAAATAAAATTTACTCATATTTCAGCCATTATAGTTTTTTGTCTAGTGTTTTCCTTTAGCAGTTGGCTTGGAGTTTTTTGGTGAAATTATCTATGACATTTAGTATTGACATTATATGCTGCAAAGATACACTGCTATCTCTCCTTTAATTTATATAACGTCCAATAATACTGAAAAAATAATTGTGATTAGTTCATTTCTTACCTCTAGAAATGTTCATATTCTATGATGCACAATAGTTGGAATGACATTTTATTAAAACAGTTGTTGAGCCCTGAGGAGCCTGACTGTAGCAAAGAACTGAATAAAGAGGTCATGATTTTTTTGTAGAGATGAAATCAACCTGTAGTGTTCATGAATAATTCACTGAATTTTGAAAGGCAAACCTGGGGAAACATCTCATCAAAGCACCCTTAAGATGAATTGTCATGAACACTTACCTATTGGCCTTGAAAAACCAGCATGATCTTGTTTCAAACATATGTATGGGATCTTTCTTACAATAGTGCCTGAGTGTTGGGTAGTTAGATACCTTTTGTCTTCAAGTTTCACCTTAAAATTCACTTTTGCTATGAATGCTACCAAACACAATAGTAGCAAGACAGATGAAATGTTGTGGGATTTTTATGATATTTGAGCTTAAGCTATTTTACACTGTTTGTGTTTCTTAAGGTACCCACATACACCTGAAAATCTAATGCACCTAAATCCAAGCAGCTAAAACATACGGCTGATCTGCACCCCAGAGAACCAGACTAAATCATGCAGGATATTGTAGGTTATGTTTAGGCAATGGAGATGTGTAACCTATGCAGTCAATGACAGTGATAGTTTAGTTTGTTTAAGAGTAGAAGACTGTATCTGGTCAGCAGTGTAGCTCTCTAGACAGGAGTTTCCTACACTGATAAATATTGCTACACCATGTTCTTCAACCATCTCCAGCTGCTGCTATATCTTACACTGTAAGATCTGAATAAATTTCTCCAAACCTTGTCAACTAAACTGAAGTTCTGGGGTACTAAAGTGAGTTACTTGGTATCTTAGGACCTCTCAGTAGAAAATTAACAGAGAAAGAAAACTCCACAAACTGAAAGTTCTCATTTAATCTCTCCATCATTTTCTGCATGTATTTCTTGCTCTCTCTCTAATGACTGCTGAAGACTAAAGTACTGCTTGAATGCAAGTAAGGAGAATGCACCCAGGCCTCTGGAACAGGCTTCCCAGGGAAGTGGTCACAGCACCAAGCCTGACAGAGTTCAAGAAGCATTTGGACAGAAATGCTTCCCTCAGAAACATGGTTTGATTTTTGTGTGGTTCTGTGTGGAGTCAGAAGTTGGACTCGATCCTTGTGGGTCCCTTCCAACTCAGCATATTCTAGGATTCTATGATTCAAATATTTGGTGCAAGTTCTTTATTTTACATCTACAGAGCTTTTTACATAGTGGAGGTCTGATTCATGACTGAACTGTTCTGGTCCTGTGCCATTAACCAGACCAACTATCATTATGAACTTAATTATCTAAGTGGGGTTTAATTGTGGGGCTAGTGAGGTCTCCTGACCTCAGGACCTTGAAAATAAACATGAGAACCTTGATAAAAGGTTTTCTTGGTAATCTGTTTTAGTAATTCTATGCAACAAGTTTCTATAGCTGTATTTTTATTCACTATTTAATATGTTGCTGAGTTCTCAAGTACAGGTGATGGTAGGTACACACCCAGATGGAACTCAGGTTAGCCTGTAAAGAGAATGTCTGAAACACATCACAAAAAGTTTCTTTAGTTGCTTTTGCAGTAGTCTGACCACCACAGTACAAAAGAGGAATTTGCAAATGTACAAAAATTGTCAGCAGTGATTTTCCTGGTTATTCCTAAGCTCACCTGTGTTAGTCAGGCCTCTATTAACTTGGGATAAATGTGAAAAGGGAAACACAGCAGAAAATTACAAGGTCTCAATGACCTGACAGTCTTGTGATTTTGCTCAGAAAGAAGTTGATGAGTATTTGCCATACAACTGTGCTTCAGTGGCACTTCTAATGCTAATCTTATTGTAAAATATATTTTGCATGATGTTGCTCTCTTAAACCTCTGTTGCATTTTACAGACGTGCATACAAAATTTTCTTTACAGATCCCTACCAGCAAAAAAGCATCAGAGCTATTGCTGGTCTAAGCCATTGCACATGAATAATATTTGAATGTATTTAGACCTAACATATCCTGTATTATCACCCCTTCAGTGCTGTAGGCATTTACCATATATATTGAAATACAACAAAAGACCAAAATTTCAGCCAAGAAGCCACAGTAATCTCAGGTTGTGGGTTCATTGTGGGGGGAAGAGAAGGGAAGGGAAGGGAAGGGAAGGGAAGGGAAGGGAAGGGAAGGGAAGGGAAGGGAAGGGAAGGGAAGGGAAGGGAAGGGAAGGGAAGGGAAGGGAAGGGAAGGGAAGGGAAGAGAAGGGAAGGGAAGGGAAGGGAAGGGAAGGGAAGGGAAGGGAAGGGAAGGGAAGGGAAGGGAAGGGAAGGGAAGGGAAGGGAAGGGAAGGGAAGGGAAGGGAAGGGAAGGGAAGGGAAGGGAAGGGAAGGGAAGGGAAGGGAAGGGAAGGGAAGGGAAGGGAAGGGAAGGGAAGGGAAGGGAAGGGAAGGGAAGGGAAGGGAAGGGAAGGGAAGGGAAGGGAAGGGAAGGGAAGGGAAGGGAAGGGAAGGGAAGGGAAGGGAAGGGAAGGGAAGGGAAGGGAAGGGAAGGGAAGGGAAGGGAAGGGAAGGGAAGGGAAGGGAAGGGAAGGGAAGAAACACTTCTGTGCTCTCTCCTAAAGAGCTGTCCCACAGACCTTACAACAGTGAGACAAACAAAAACTCCCTCTTTCTTCAGCCACTATCAAACTCTCAATTTTATGACTAATTTTTTACTGCACTATCAGACTATCCACAATTACAGCAGCTCTTCATTTGCCTTACTGGAATGCAAGACAAGAGGGTTTAATAAAAGGAAAGTAGTGGGCATTTCCAGGTAAGAGACAGCTCGGAAGCAACTATGACATCTGAATCCCCTCCTTTTGTGGGAAGGAGGAGCACAGTGGGATACATGATAATAATGGTGCCAACCTTGTGGCAGCCTGTTCTACCTCCATTGCAAAATAGAAGTAAGGATGGGGACAGTGCTAGAAAGGATCTTTGCCTTTCACTCATCCCAGCTCACTGAGGTATACATGTTGCAGCTCACAGCAACATGACAACTTTAAAATGTTACTGCAGTTTATTCCCAACTCATTAGGTGTTCTTATTATGCTATGCAGGTTCTATGGCTCTCAAGACCTCTTTAATAATCATTAAATGAAAAGAAAACAAATCAAAAAGGATTATAAATCCTGAAATTTACCTCAATAAAAAAAATTACTTTTTTTTCTAAGTATTGCATTTTCTTGTAACTATGCTGAGGCATGAAGAAATAAATTCTCACTTTAAAACAAAACAAACAAACAAATTCAAAAAAAATAGTCTGGTACCTACATCCACACAAGAAAACAAGATTGCTTTTGAGCCTTCAAAGTGCCATCCTGCATCTGTCCATTAGAAATAAAATAAAGTCTGGAGCCTGCCTTTTATTTAGATACATATGTGACCTGGATTTCATAGCAATTTCACTAGCAGCAGTCAGATGGTTCAGTGTAGGCATAAAAATAAAATTATGCACTAAAATTTATTTCCACTGTCAAAGACTAAAGAGCTATGTGCTTCCTGTTTAGCTGCAGCATGTAAAAAACAAAACAAAACAAAACAAAACAAAAACACCTGCATTAAAGTATACTTTTGCCTACATTCTATGAGTATGCAATACTACTAGACATCTGGAAGGGATGGACAATAAAAGGAAGAATAATATTAGCAAGAGATTTGGTTTTCACTGAAACAGAAATGAATATATGTTATTTTTTTCAATAAACCCCACAGTATATCTATGAAGGGCTATACAAGTTTAAGAGTACACAGCTATACAGCTAATCAAAATATAAAATTATTTTTAGACATGTTATGGCAAAAATGTTTTGACTTTCCATTCTCTCTTTTTAATTCTTTTCTCCAGCAAAAAGTGACTCCCTGCCCTGTGTTATTTTTTTCAGTGTTCACCAGTCATTTCATCATTTCACAAAGCTCATTCATTTGCTTGCCCCTTGGGCTTCTGTGGTTCTCTAGCCACTTGTTCTGTTGGTCTTGCTGCATGTTTTAATGTCCTAATAAAACACATTTTATTTTTCTTTCTTCCAATTCCAATAAACATTTAAATGCTTAAAACACTTAAAGGGACACTGCCAAGGTTAGAAAGCCAAGAAGCATCTATGAGCAACATTACAGTGAAAGGAGAGGTTGGTAGTACCCTCTCTCAGACACCAAGACTGAGATAAAATCTGAAAAAAAATACTCTAATTACACGCTGCCTGCAGGTGCTCAACAGGGGTTAAATTTAATGTACCTAAATCCTCTCCATATCACTGAAACATCTAACAAAAACTGTCTTGCTCCAGCAAATACCTCCAAGAAAAAAAAATATATATATATTGTCAATGTGTTTCTATTTTAGGTGGTTTAACACCTGGGATGCTATATATTCTGCTGGTGTTTCCTTGAAGAATAACCATTTTCTCCAGCATTTTATCCAAATATCTAGAGGGTTAGCAGTCAGGGGAAAAATCTGGTAAGTCCTGCAATGGGGCAGAAATTACCCCTTACACCAATACACTTTGGGGGCCACCCATTTGGAAAGGAGTTTTGCAGTAAAGGACCTGGAGGTCCTGGTGGACACCAAGCTGAACATGAACCAGCAACATGTCCTTGCCACTACAAAAGCTAAAGGTATCCTAGGCTTCACTAGAAAAAATCTTGCCAGCATGTTGAGTGAGATGATCCTTCTGCTCTGTCAGGCACTGGTGAGGACTAGACATTACTATGTCTAGTGCTGAGGTCCCTAGTACAAGAGAGAAATGGATATATTGGAGACAGTCCAATAAAGACCACCAAGATGACAAAGGGAACAGAGCATCTCTCCCTTGAAGAACGAGAAGAGAGCTACAATCATAGAATCATAGAATATGATGAGTTGAAAGGATCAAGGAGTCCAACTCCTTGCTCCACACAAAACCACCTGAAAATCAAAGCTTATGTCCAAGGGTGTTGTCCAATTGCTTCTTGAACTCCAGCAGGCTTGGTGACACGGCCGCTGCCCTGAGGAACTTGTCCCAGTGCCCAACCACCTCTTGGGTGCAGAAACTTTCCCTTAAACACGGCCAGACCCTCCCCTGTCCCAGCTTCATGCCGTTCCCTTGGGTTCTGTCGCTGTCCCCAGAGAGCAGAGCTCAGCACCTGCCCCTCCGCTCCCCTCATGAGGGAGCTGCAGGCCACCATGAGGCCTCCCCTTGGCCTGCACTTCTCTGGGCTGAACAAGCCAAGGGACCACAGCTGCTCCTCATACACCTTGCCCTCCAGACCCTTGACCATCTTTGTAGCCCTCCTCTGGACACTGCCTGACAGTTTTATGTCCTTCTTCTACTGTGGTGCCCCAGACTGGGCACATACTTGAGTTGAGGCTGCACTAGTGCAGAGCAGAGCTGGACAATCACTTCCACCAGCCAGGACTGTTCAGCCTGGAGAAAAGGAGGCTCAGAGGGAATCTCATCAACCTGTATAAATGACTAATAGGAGGGTGTGAAGAGGATAAAGCCAAGATATTTTCAGTGATGACTAAAAAACTATAGTTCAAATTCATCATTAATGTGGCTCCTGACAGTTTAAAGATAAAAACAACAACAACAACAACAACAAAAAGAAGGAAATGTGTTTATGTGTGTGTGTGTGTCTTTTTTTTTTTTTCCCTCTATATTTATGTTTGATTAGGATATAGATTTATAATGCTCTTGAATCTGACTGGGTAGTAACAGGGAGTGAGTAAAACTTGACTTTAATTTTCTAAGGCAGAGAGCAGCTCCAGAAAAAGTGTGGATGCAAGATAGTCCAGATCCAACTAATTCTGTTTATGTGCTAAAAGGAAAAGCAAAGTTCTTACCCTTACTCAGATTCCCTTGTTTTGAAGCAGGGCATGTAGTCATCATCATTTGCACAGGTCTGATGGTAATAGCATACAAGAGACAACAGCAAGTTCGATAATTTTATTATATTCAATCTGTGAATTTACTTGGTGAGGCATTAATTCATAAGCCACTTTCTAAGGCTGGCTGAAATATAGCTTTTATCGTTCATTATGTATTCTGTTAATGACAGCATCCTTGTTAGAAAGGGCCAAGGTCAGGTATGCCAGTCCTCTGTTACAAATGAGACACAGCAGTGATTTTGGTCCTGCTATTGATTTAGCTTGTTGAGGTACGACCTGTCCCATTAAAATATCGTTAATAATTCTATGCATCTCCAAGTACTGACAGTAGCAGCAGTTCATCTAGTATCTGTCTGAACAATAGGTGTTTGTTTGGTTTGCCCATTCTCTGTTCAATTCATCAGATTACTCATGTAATGACTGAACCTCAGAGTTACCACAATAGCAAATATATATATATGGTTTTGGTTTTGTTTTGTTTTGTTTTTCTTTTTCTGTTTTGTCCAAATTAAATGCTGATAAAAAGGCCCTAGAGAAATTGTGCTTGAGGCTGACATTAAACTGTCTCTTACTTCTTTAAGGCTTATTTTTAAAGGACTGAAAGTCAGCAATCAGTTTCACTTGAGTGTGCTAAGGGGGACACACAGAATTATTCTTTATTCACAGCAGGTGATAAATTTGCATAAGGAAGGAGCTGAGCTGGGAAAGATGCTTATTTGCAAGGCACACAACAGTCACTGAAATCTCCATGGCTAGGTATGCACAAGTCACAGTACAGTTGAGTTTGAAGGGCACATCCAGAAATCACCTAGTCCAATCTCCCTACTCAAAGCAGGGTCATCTAGAGCAAATTGCCCAGGACCATGATGAATCATGTTTTGAATATTTCCAGTGATAGTGACTATAGCCTCTCTGGGCAATCTGTTCCAGTGCTAGATGACCCTTACAATAACAAAAGCTTTTTTCTTGCTTAAGTAGCATTCTCTATTTCAACCTCTGTCTATGGGAACATGGAACCATGCAAACACTTTAACAATATCTAGATCATAAATGAATGTTCTAGGACCACTCTTAGGGCAAGTGTAGCCAGGAGAGGTGGCTAAGCTTAAAACTATATGCGTATCTTTTCCCCTTTCTTCAAACACAGAGAAGTTCCTACCCTGGCCCTAGAACAATTTTAATTACTTATATATATAGAGAGAGAGATAAACTGTCAACAGGAGAAACAGAACAAGCCAGCAACATGTAATCTATTGCTTCTGTAGGCAAAATGAAGTGGGTAAAATTATCTCAAGTATTGTTGTTCCCACTTACATTGTGAGTGTTGTGCCTAAGGCTGCAGATAGAAAAGTGAGATTCCTTCTCTAATATTAGTGAATCAAACCATACATATTATTTTCCCTCTTCTGAATCCCCAGCAGAGCCCTGGAAGACCAGAATTCTACTTTGTGATGAATATACTATTTATATCAAGGGATATATACATGTATATATCTACCAATGAAACAGAATTGTTTGCCTCCTCTTCCCTTTATTTTTATGGCCCTGTACTTGCTGTTTAGAAACATGAAACAACTCTTCCTATCAGAGATTTACTTTAAGCATTTTTTTTGCCAATTTCTTCTGTATTTTGTATGGAAGCACTTTAGAACCCCTTTTTACATCTACATATTTGTGTTTGGTCAGATTTAGAAGTCCACATGACTTTTGACATTTGTAAAGACAGAGTGAAGTCATTGAGATATTCTGCTCTTCTCTTTTTCCCCTTTTTTCTTTTATTTAAAGTGAGTATTTCAAACTTTCACATTGCCTCTAGTTTAGCTGGATAATTCAATTGATGCTAGTAATGAGTTGATTAGCAAAGAAACCCATTTCAAAATACATCATTGCCTCTTTCATTGTGCTGTGTTCCTTCTCCTTCTTCCACACTTGTATTGGTAAAAGGTAAAAGGTCTCAAATCCATCTCTCATTTAAAAAAAAAAAAAAAAAAAAAAAAAAGTTTTTGTTATTCCAGTACAAGAGTTTTCTCCAGCTGTGACCTACCAACTTAACAGATAACAAAGGGTAATTCTTGACTGCTGCGTGCAGACTCTCCATATCAGAATGGCTTTGCTAATGCACTTCAGTTCTGGTTTGTAATATTTCATCATCAAACCCTGGAGGAAGGAAACATGTACAAGTAATTGGGTGCATAAGGAAAAAACTCAAGGCATCTTAAAGTGCAATGGTTTTCCAGTAAACTCCTGGATTAATGTCATTCTTTAAAGAAATTCTTTAAATAGTAACTACTTTTTCTGAATGTACAATGCAACACTGAAGAGTCATTGTTTGTTCAAACAATTAAAAATTGATCTCACAATCATATTACATTGTATCAAGACTTGAGTAAGTAGGAAATTCATATTTTCTACTAAGCAGAAGGAACTTTTCAAAGGAGTTCAGATAACATTTACTTTTCTTTTCTTCCTTTCCACATTCACACCCATTCTCTCTCCAAAGATGCTTTTTCTGTGTAATACTTGTGCCTTTGGACAAGATGTCTACATCTCTCTTAGAGTCAATGGGATTTCAGCTGGTCTGCTCTTGCTGTTAGGGGACTAGTAGATCCACCCAATGAGGTTTCCTCCCTGAATCAGTGACATTCGTGCCTTCTTTCTGTGAGAAAAATCTCGAATAATTTTCTTCAGACAGGATCTTCTGTGAAGCCATTTTATTCATGATTGCAATGGCGGGCATCCTGCCAATTATGAGCGCATTTTAGTAAACAAAGCATAACCTTTCATTCCCTATTACCTGACACCTGTTCACCTCCCCTGTTTCCTCATTGGCTGAGTACTACAGGTTCACAAGCTACTCAGCACTCCTTTAAACCATATATGTACATTTTTTTCTTCAATCTTTTAATTTTTCCTTTTTCTCCTTTTTTTCATTTCTTTTGTTTTGAGAACTTGTGATCTTTGTTTTACTGTTCTCACACTGCTCATCCTGTTTTTCTCAAGCTTCTACCTTATTTTGGAACACTGAGGCCTACTGTCCACTTGCAACTCTTGATCTCACCGCACTGTGACAGATGTGACTATGATGAGCATTTTATTCTGAAGAGCTCAAGTAGCTTATGAGGCTCCAGGACACTTCTCTGATATATCTTCAACTTTTAGACTTTCAAAATAAGTTGATATAGCTTGGTGTGATGCAACTTGTTTTCCTGTTTTCCTATATAATGAAAATGAACAAGGATCCATGCCAGTGGACGTATAAGGCAACCGAAATCTGAGTGAGTAAAAGGAGAGGATACACAGCTGCAGCAACTTGACATGACACAAAGAAATGTGCAATTAAGTGGATGAAAGATTGTGTCATCTCCTGCATTATTGCTCCTCTTGGAAATCTACAATCATCCTCAATAGCCATGATACAGTTCCATCTTTCACTTTTATTTATTATTTAGGCAGATACCAGAAATATGAACTGTTCCTTTCACATTCCTTCAACACTGGATAAATCAATTATTTTAAAACATACAGTGACTGAAACATACAGTCTGAATGACTGATGATGACATATTACTAAAATGAAATCCCACCTATTTTCTAACCTCAATGTAATGTAGGCATGCTCAATATAATACTGGTCTTTCACACTGTGATGTCCAGAAAGACAGATGTTTACAGAAAAAAAAAAAAAAAAAAAAAAAAAAGGAAAGAAAAAAAGAATGAAAATTAAATAACTATTCAAATATTAGTGATGTTACCTTTAAAAGTATTAACTTACGTAAGCAATATTAAATCTTTCTTTTAAGGCTTTCACTGACAACATTCGGGCCAGAGGTATGAAATCATTAAGATCTGTTTTCTGTCACTGTAAATGCATAATTTCCTTCTCTTTTAATTTCACAATCTAAGTTAATTTACTGTTAAGAATATTAGATTAAGCTCTAGGGTACTGAAGAGCAGATCATGTGCTAAGACAGATAAATGGGCAGTTTTCCACAGCTAAGGATCTGTCAGCAAATGTTTTGCAGATGGCACAGAAAATAAAAGGATAGCCTTTCCCTAGTTTTCCTTGTTGCTTTAATTTCACATAAATGAAATAAAAATAAGCTAACCTTTATAATAACCCCAGCTCCAAGGATGACTGTATTCGTGCTGTGGACATGAAAGATATGTTTACCCTGTCAGACAGCTTAATTCCCAGTACTCATCCTCCAGGTTGCATAAGTGCCAGTGTATTCTCAGGCTATATTTTGAAATGAATCATCCAGTTCCATCTAAAACAAAACTTGGTTCCTGCAAATAGTTTGCTTTCGGGGTCTGTCCCAATAGACAATAGATGAAATGCAGTTTTATCTCTCTTTGTCCTCAGCAGTCCTCCATATTACTGCAGTAGCTTTAATATCTGCAAGTATGTTTCTGTAAGTACTTTCCTCCTATACTCACAACATGTAATTTGCTTTTAAAGGTTGTTGTGCAAAAAAAAAGTGATTTTTTTTTCATGTGTAAAAAAGCAATAATTCACAAGACCACAACACAGCTCTCCCATTATTGCTGCACTTTGAAGCAAAGCAATGCAAAATCACACACACACACACACTTAAGCATAGATAAGTATGTGGTAGGATTTCTGTGACACTGTATGGAGGGAGCATAGAGGAGACCCAAGCATAGGTGCAATGTGGTGTAAGTGTGACCAGTCATCTCTGGAGAAGTCGAGAACCAAGAAATCTGAATACCACTACTGTGCACTTCTTGATTTTGAAACCAGGGATTAGTGCTTGCAAGCAATGTAATTAGCAACACAAAAGCCCTATTAAAAATACATCACTTCCAGTGATCAAGAACAGGCACCCTGTAACATCAGCTTGCTGGCAAATTGTCATCCACAGCATTTCTCCTAAGCTGTTTCAGGCCAGTGACCTTTCCTCCGAACTCAAAAAGTGTACTGAAAAAAAAAAAAAAAAAAAGGAAAAAAGAAAATAAGTCAGTGATAACAAAACCAAGCGGATTCAATACTTAAAGGGCTTTTTACTCAGGTATGTAATGATAGGACAAGGGGGAATGGTCTTAAACTAAAGGGGGAATGGTCTTAAACTAAAAGAGGATAGATGTAGATTAGACATTAGGAAGAAATTCTTCATTGTCAGGGTAGTTAGGCACTGGCACAAGCTGCCCAGAGAAGTTGTGGATCCCCCATGCCTGGAGGTGTTCAAGGCCAGGCTGGATGGGGCTTTGACCAAGCTGATCTAGTGGGTGGCATCCCCATCTATGGCGGGGCCTTGGAGTTGATGATCTTCAAGGTTCCTTCCAAACAGAGCCATTATATGGCTTTATGATTCATTGTTTTAGTATGCATGAGGCTTGAATGTCTGACAGACATTGTCCTGGGAGCAGCAGAGCACTGGAGGATTGGGGGAAGCAATACAATGTTCCCACTCAGGGGAAAGATGTACTGGCTTAGAGCTGCTGCAACTCTTACAGAGCTGTTAGCTATGTAAACATATAGTTAATTCTTTCTACATCCCATGATGCAATGTTTTGTTATTTTTTTTTTTTTTTTCAGTTTCTTCTAGTTTCGAGCTACCTATGTGCTATAAACTTTTCCAGATATTGAGATTATGGGGAAGGGAAATGACAATGAAAAGTCAGTCTCAAGGCTCACAAACAAAAGAACCCAAAGGACATTGCTAGAAAAACAACAAAAGGCTCTTGGCATTGAAGCTGGCCTCAGGGTTTTGCTCTGACTCAAAAATGTTACCAAGCTCTCTTCAAACTCCTAAATAAATTTACATCTGTAAATTACAGATGGTGCTCATGTGCTTCAAGTTACTTTCAGATGAAGCTCTACAGGTGGTGTTTGTTGAAGAATGAATCAAATATACTTTGCAGTTGGTATTAAAGGCACAGCTCTAGTCAAGATAGTTGTTGTTGTCATTGTCCTAATTATTATCATTGTGCCGAAGGATCAACCAGACCTCTTCCTTTCTCTCCTGGTTCTGCATTGTTCTTTAGCCTATGACCAATTTTCTCTTCAGCTCATTAGAAATCTAGCACACTAAAACTGATGCTGATAATGCAATATTGGTAACATTTTTTATTTTATTTTATTTTATTTTATTTTATTTTATTTTTTTCCAGTTTATTGGATGGCCAGAAGAATGTAAAAAGATCATCTGGGGAAATTTGATCACCAGCCACTCATTCCTGACTCCTCTACAGACATAAGAAATGTATAATTTATACTAGCAGGTCTTGTTAGTGGTGCTCTTTCACACTTTACAAAATTAGGTCAATATGTTTTCATTCACTCTGAACTGGCTGCATCTATTTCATTTATTTATTTATTTATTTACTTTTGGTGTAATACAAATATTTTTCTTTTACAATTCCTGGCAATTATATTAACAGTTTTCTATAGCTAATGGCTGAAAAATTATTTTCCTGGAATCCAAATTGAAAGGTTAACCTTAGCATTTATTTATAATTATTTTAAATTGTTTTCAATTGCAGGAGTATTTATGATACAATAACAGTTTAGAATAGAAGATAAAATAATAAATGAATTACAGTTTCATCAGCTGTGTAGGCAAAGTGAAAATTAAACTAACTTCAACAATAAAAAAATGAATGTAGGCACACAATCTGGTTTGTGACTAAAAATCTCAGACTATTCCGAAGTGTATATTTGTTTAAACTATAAATAAATGTGGATTTTTAAATAATATGAACAAGCACCCCCTGTCAAATACTGTGGATTGGTTTTCTTGAAGTTTAATGTAATGTGTTATACCAATGAAAGAATAGGAATCTGTGACCAAGGCCTTTTTAAGTTAGGACATTAATTCTTGAAACAATTAATCTGTTCACTGGGAACAATTAATCCAAGAACATGTATAAATCTCAATAAGATTGTAAATACAGAATTAGATAAGAGATATATACAAGAAAAGGCAAAAAGATTTGCCTGATCCCCTACTTCCCTTAGAATTTAGTACTACTCAGTAAAAACTAGCTTCAGTAGGAAAAATCATTTAAAAACATAAGGTTAATTTTAGGAAAAAAAACGCATTCAAAACTTTTAATTTCAAGAGAAAATTGGCAAATTAAAAACTGGATAATATTTTTGTACAGTTATTTTGATTTTAAAATCTCTGTACTGCTTGAGAGTAAATTTAATTTTCATTTTCTTAAATTGGTTACAAGTAAACTGTAATGAAACAACAGTGTAGAACTTTATTCTTTCTCAGTAACTACTTCCATGCCAATATTGACATCTATTTGTGTATTCACTGAATACTATTTATGAACAGATACCAGCCTAGGGAATACTCATAAAATGTTTATCTTCACTGATGCATTTCACTATTTATAATTATGTTTTCGTTTTTATTATATAGTAGTTTGCCTAGATCTTTGTCAGCATTCCAATGAATAAACATAAATGAAGAATAAGTAATGCATAAAGAAAAATCTGTAGAAATGTTGTCAGACAATAATTAATTAAAATATGCATTTTTTCCCTGTAATTAAATACTTACACTCTTTACTTGTCAAAAGAAATCATAAGATTCCTTTACTAACCATTAAAGAACAATTCTATAATTAAGTCAATAGTCATGCTCCTATAATATTCTATATTATAGAATATTTATCATATAGGTTGATAAACTAATTCACACTTTTAATGATATTAGTAACATGGGAATACATCTCACATGTAAAAGTGAGATGAAGTGAGCTAAATTTCCTAAAAATACAGGAGATAGGGGAAAGTCAGTTTATTTACAAAAAAAAAAAAAAAAAAAAAAAAAAAGAGCTACAAATGGAGCTACAAATAAAGAACTAATGAATGACTATATAATGAATCAATAGCATTGTAGATTTTAGTGAGTAGTCTACCTAACCACTGTTAACAGGCTGAGATTATTGTACTAATTTTATATTGGCTTTTTTTCATGCTCAAGTCACTTTCAAATATGTCATATCTGTGGACTTATAACTGAGTATTAGCCTTTAATTTTTGTTTTCTTTTGAAAAAAATGATGGATATATGGAAGAATATCATTATCTCTTTTTATCCAATGAGTAGTAAAAGCTATAAATTTAAATATTTATTACATTCCAAATGGAAACTGATATAACCAAATGTCTGGATTAAAGCCTCATTAGAAAACAACACACACACAGAAAAGAGGTAAATGTAAAGTCATATAGTTGTTTAAATTCTTCAGAGATTGACTCTGAATTATCTAGCACTCATGTTAAGGAATTTTTGGATTAGGCTGTGGTTCTGCAAGAAAATTTTCATGACCTTGTAAAAAGCACAAAATAATTAATTATGGAAACATTTAGAAGGTTCAGTTCTATAAAAATTCAGTTGAATCTGGACTCGTTAATTAATGAGTTGAAGGGTACATCTTTGTATTATGGCTCATCTACTCTAATGGCTTACTCCCACCTACAGAAGAATAATTTCTCTGGCCTATGATTACCTCCTCCTCTTATGTGCTTCTGAACCCAAACTTCTTTGACCTCCTTCACACTAGCTCACTGACCAGTTGACCATGCATTAACCCAAAACAGTTTGCTAATCCTGCACACATCTCGGGGAGGGGGGACGGGCTTGGAACTTTTCTGTTATTAGAAAACATAAGCTGTCTACTCTGAGAACAGAGTAGACAGAACAGAATCTATCTACTCTGGGGTGAAATCAAAGGGTTGGGAGCTGGGGTAAGAAAAATAAAAATGATCAGAATGATGTAAAGGAGAGGGACTGTGTTAATGTGTTGGGGGGGGGGGGGGCGCAGGACCAGGTTATTTAGATGGGCTCTGTTAAATCCTTTATGTTTACAGTGTGAAACTCAACCACTTACTGTTATTTCCTCTAGCACTGATTTTGGTAGGTTAGCAAAGAATTACAGGAAGGTATGAAACCATGTGATCTAACAATATCAGAAAACAGAGAAAACTTTACATTCATCAGCATTGCTAAAAACTCCTAATTTGAGTTTGCCCAGCTTTTGTGTCCAGAGATTCTCATTATGCCTTACTGGTTCTCTAAAATAAAAAAGCCAGTCAGGTACCACATTAATTGAAATTACCATAACAGTGTCGAAATCACCTTTTGGTGTTCTATTTGATAAACTGAACAGCTTGAACTATTTTTTTATTGGCAATGTGATTATACACTTTCTCTAGTTTCAACCACATTTTGTAGAGGAATTTGACTATGTACTTTATTCCGTATTATGGTCCCTTATTTAAACAGGACTCCACCAGCAGTTTATATTTGTGGGAAAACTGGGAAAAGGGAGAGTTCATTGAACCATAGACTCAAAGAATAATCCAAGCCTGAAAGGACTAGCAAGGATCACTAAGTCTTGCACCCCAAGATATGGTTGCCCCAGCTGGCTGTCAGGGTACACTGTTGATTCATATTTGGCTTGTTGTCAATCAAAACCTCCAGATTCCTTTTCTCAAGGCTGCTCCCCAGCCTCTCATCCCCCAATCTGTAAATGTATCAAGGATTGCTTCTTCCTCATCATTTACTCTTGTTAAATTTCATATAGTTGGTGACTGATCAGCCATCTAATGTGTAAAGATCTGCATCAGTTGACAAGGGAAAACCGATTGATGCCATCTGTCTGGACTTCTGGAAGGCCTTTGACACAATTCCACACAATACCATGATCCCTAAACTGGGGAGAGATGGATTTTAAGGGTGGACTATTCCGTGGATAAGGAATTGGATAGCTGTCCACAGGCTGGAAGTTGCAGTCAATGATGGATGCCCATGATGAGTGGTTGTCCCTTAGGGGTCTATATTGGGACCAGTACCATTCATCAAAGACATAGACAGTGGGACCAAGTGCATCCTCGGCAGGTTTGCAGATGACACCAAACTAAGTGGTGCAGTTGATACAACAGAAAAAAAGGGATACCATCCAAAGGGACCTGAACAAGCTAGAGAAATGGGACAATGTGAATTGAGTGAGGTTCAACAAGGCCAAGTGCAAGGTGCTGCACCTGGGTTGGGGCAATGCCGGACATAAGGACAGTCTGGGAGAAGAACTCATTGAGATCTGTGCACAGAAGGACCTGGGGGTTCTGGTGGACAAAAAGCTCAACATGAAACAGCAGTGTGCGCTTGCAGCCAAGAAGGCCAAATGCATTCTGGGCTGCATCAACAGAGGAGTGTCCAGCAAGTCAAGGGAGGTGATTGTCCCCCTCTGTTCTGTCCTTGTGAGGCCCCACCTGGAGTGCTGCATCCAGGTCTGAGGCCCCCAGCACAAGAAGGATGTGGAGCTTTTGGGAAATGGGGACACCATTTTCCAGTTTCCAGTCAACTGTGACTTCTTTAGGTTCCCAAACCTCATAAAACATAATTGAGAGAGATCTCACAATTATTTCACCCATCTCTTTCTGTACCCTGGGATGAATCCCATTAAGTCCTATAGACTTATGTACATTCAGTGGTAGCAACAAATCTTGCACAATTTCAGTTGGCTAGTTTATTATTTCAGCAATCACAGGCCTCCAACTCTGGGTTCTGGTAGTCCCAGGGCTTATCATTAGTGTTAAAGACAGAGGCAAGGAAGGCATTAAACATCTCTACTTTATCTGCACTGTTCATATCTGGTGTGACCCCTGGCCTTTTTTCAGAGTTGCTATGTTCCGTTTGGCATTCATGACCTGCATTCCCTGTTTCAAATGGAAATTCACATTTTATTATAGTAAAAGCTTTTTTTCCACATGCCCATATAACAAGGTGGTACAAAACCTTATGTCACTGATATGTCCTTCTCATCTCTTTAACTCCCTCTATTTCAACTGCAAAAAAACACTAGGTCATGCACATGTACCTCCTTATGTAACAGACTATTAGTTGGCCCAGACTAGATCTAATCTAATTTGAGGTTCTAGACATTACGGATTTGCTAATAATGCAATAGTGCTTAATGTTATCATGGGGTAGTTGAGTTACAATATAATACAATAAAAATGCATTTTTTCTCTTAGGCAACACAAAATGTAATTACTGAGGAAAGCCTATCTAGAAAGGTTACATTAAATTCTCTCATAATAGAGATGTTGAAAGCTATTGGAGCCATGGGACTCTGGATTAACCAGCTTTTTTTTTTTTTTTTTTCCATGTTCCTGTTTTACTTTATAAAAAAGTACATACAACTGTGAAAAGCATCCATAAACTCCCATAAAAATAATGAATCATTCTTGTCTTCTTTGTTGTTCCAATAGTCAGCAAAGTTTTTTTTTTTGTTGGTTTTTTTTTTCATGAACATTGAGTCCCAACTCAATGAAACATTTTATTTTTATTTTATTTTATTTTATTTTATTTTATTTTATTTTATTTTATTTTATTTTATTTTATTTTATATTTTATTTTATTTTATTTTATTTTATTTTATTTTATTTTATTTTTCATCAGACCTCCTCAGTAAAGTACTTGACTTTAAATGGATAGTTGAGGTACAGTATACAAAACAAGACTTAAACATTATACTTGATCACTCTCTCAACAGTTTGATGACTTGAGGTCTTAAGAGACTTGTTTCACACAGATTTAGACATTTAGCCAATGCACACTTAAAGTCTTTGGGCTCCATAGAGAGGATTAAGCCAATCACCCAGAGTGTTGCAGATTGCAGACAAGGTGAAATACCTGAGCTCAATACTGATTATGGAAGGACTGATAGGAAAATGAGGTGTTAAATTAGGTATCTTAATGAAGGACTTAACATTGGGTGGAATTAGCTGATCACTTCTACAGAATGCAGAGCATCTTCTGTATACCCTAAGAATAAAGAGAGCTTGTTCCTTCGTACATTTAAAGCTATGAAAACTAGCCCTGGGAAGAGCTGATCATCTGGAAGTTTTCTTGACCTCAAAATATTGTGAAATTACTCATATCTATTCTGTATGAGGCATTTATTCTACTCACATCTGGTTTTATGAAATGCCTAGTAAATAGGTTTGTGAAGAAGAATTCTAGTTATGTCTAATTATGAAGATGGAGAAAAATCATTTGAGTAGGACTCTATCCATGGCATCAAAACAGGTGTAGATGAGAATCTTCAAAATGTTTTATATTTGAAGTATATTCACTGGACCTCCAGAGTGCATTGCAGAAAACAAGGAACTCAGAAAGACAGAAATTAGTAAAAAGAAGGAAATATATAACCGGGAGAAATGGTATGAGTGAGGAATGATTCAGATGCAGCCTAACTAGAAATCATTATGGTCATGCAGACGGGAAAAAGAACACAATCAAGTGGAGACTCCTCGAGCAGATCTAGTGGGTTTAGTTTACCTAGAAAACCCATTAAATAGTTTAGTTTTATATAGAACGTTGAAGCCTTTATAGCAAATTACTGAATTATATTCCCACTGGAAAAACAAACAAACAAACAACAAAAAAAAACGTATAGTTTAATGAGTCAGGTATGGATTTGACATCAAAATTCCCCAAAGAGCTTTAAGCACTTACTGACATTCTGTGGTTCCTGACACACAAGACTCAAAGTATGGTACCAAAACTCCACTCATTCGAACATTTAATTGGTAAAAAAAAGAAAACAAACAAACAAACAAGCAAAATATATATATTAAATCTAATACGCAGTTAAGACATCCAGGTCAAGCTTTATCTTCTGGCATGAAAGGAATTTCTTTTAAACACACTCTTCTGTGCATGAGGGACAGGTTGTTTTTTTTTGTTTGTTTGTTTGTTTTCAGTGAAAATCAGAGGAAAAAAATGCAGATGTGGCAGATAAAAGCTAAAACATGAACATAAATATTGCATAAAAATGCTAACATTTTTCACTTACAAAATTTGTTTTAGGATAGCTTTCAGGAACGGAAATATATTCTATTTATAGACTCAAGGAATTTTACTCCATTTGTAGATTCTCTGAAGCTCTGGAAGCTAAAAGGAGGGAAAAAAAATACATCTTATAAACTACATGTGCTTGAGACCATCTTCTGGTATTGACAACAGCTGTTATGAAGCTGCCACATACTAATAATTTCACTTAACTTCTGAAACAGGGTGGTATGCCAACTGTCTCTTAGAAGTTATTCTGGGCCCATGTTAGCTGCTGAACTCTTCACAATTATTTGTAAGCATCAACTGTCGCATTACATCAATTAAACAGTGCAGACAATGGAGCTTCACTACTTGGGACAATATCCTGAAACAATTCTATTAGTATAAATATAACCAAATAGCACTGACACACAACTGTTTAGGAAGTTTCCTGCTAGTGAGGGACTTCTTGAAACTACTCTGTTGCTAGCGATGCAGCAATTATATTTTCCACCTAGCACATTGCTTTCACCCACTACTCACTGAGCCTCTTCTACGCTCCTTTATACTTCCATTAATTATGCTCTCCTCGTCCCTTCCAGGGGTCATTATACCATGATCATTTAGTGCAGTCATGATTCTTGTATATATAATTCTCTTCATTTTGTGAACAATCTCTCTTAGCTGAATCAGCATAAAGCAAGCCTGCTTGTTTCCAGATTTCTTCCCTTTGAGACCCATAGAGTGGTTGTTGCTACTTAGTAGGGGTTAACAGCGAGGTTAAAAATAGTGGATAGAAAATCAGTGTCCGGCTACACCAGTTTTTTGTCTGTAGAAGTGCCACATTCAGAAGTGTCACTTTTACACATACTATCCCTTTATATCTAGGCAGCTCCAGAGGAGCTCCTTCTGTATACACCTTCCAGTATTCAAAGATCTAATTCTCTAGATGGATGGCTGTGAGGACAACAGCATAGCTTTACAAAGGTGTCTGGGTGTGATTAGCTGATCTTAACATCACAAAGGAAATAAAAGAGTACATCTGTGTGTGACTTTTGTGGAACTGGAGCAAACAACAGACTCACTGTGCATATGTGTTGGCTCCATGGGAGTTCTTGAAGCTTACAAGAGTGTGACTTAAAAGATCAACAAGCTTTTAGAGGAAAGGAACAAAGGGCTGTAAGGCTTTTAGATAGGCTGAAGGTATAAAATCAGAATGATTTAAAGTGAATACATGAGTCTGTCTTGACCTCCTAACACCTACTGTATTTTATAAATATTGTGTGATGTCTATCTTAATACAGAACGGGAGAAGTGTAGTATAATATTGGTATGTTAGACTCTGAACACGGTCTTTGATAAAAAAAATGCAGGCTGGTGTCTTGGATAATGTACTGAAAAAGATTTTGTACTTTTGTACTTTGATTTCAGATAATGGTTTGCACATGTAGTGGGTTTACGTGGCAAGGTTTTGGTAGCAGGGAGCCATAGGGGTGGTTTCTGTGAGAAAGATCTAGAAACTGCCCCATGTTTGGGAAGGGCCCCATTGTTTTCCAGATCCGAGCCAATAACCGATGTTGTTTTGCGCCTCTGTGAGAGCATATTTAAGACAGGGAAAAAACGCTGTGCCACACAGCAGCCAGGAGAGTCAAGGGAGTGAGAGAACAGCCTTGCACATGCCAAGGTCAGTGTAGAGGGAGGGGGAGAAGTGCTCCAGGCGCCGGAGCAGAAGTCCCCTGCGGCCTGTGGTGAGGACCATGGTGAAGCAGGATGTCCCCCTGCAGCCCATGGAGTACCACGGTGGAGCAAGGTTCCACGCTGCAGCCCGTGGAGGAGACCACGGTGGAGCAGGTGGCCCTGCACCGACGGAGGCTACTGCCACCTGTGGAAGACCCCTGCCGGAGCAGATTCCGGGCCGGACCTGTAGCCCGTGGAGAGGAGCCCACGCAGGAGCAGGTGACCCGGCAGGAGCTGCTGCCCGTAGGGGAGCCAGGTTGGAGCAGTTTTCTCCTGAGGGATGGACCCCGTGGTACGGACCCATATCTGGAGCAGTTCTGGAAGAGCTGCTGCCTGTGGGAAGCCCACGCCGGATCAGTTCATCAAGGACTGCATCCCGTGGGTGGGACCCCACAGCACAGGGGACGAGAGTGACCAAGAAGGAGCGGCAGAGAAGAAGTGCTGTAGACTGACCATAACCCCCATTCCCTTGTTCCCCTGCGCCGCTCGGGGGGAGGAGGTGGAAGAGGGTGGATGGGGGGGGAAGGTTTGGTTTGCTTTTGGTTTGCTTTTTCCTTTGTTTTCTCACTGCTCTCGCTTGTTAGTAATAGGCAATAAATCTTACTATCTCCTTATGCCGAGTCTGTTTTGCCCCTTACAATAATCATTGCGTGATTTTCTCGTCCTTATCTCAATCCTTGAGCCCTTTTCACATATTTTCTCCCCATTCCTCTTTGAGGAGGGGGAGTGAGAGAGCGGCTATGGTGGAGCTCGGCTGCCCACTCGAGCGGAACCACGACAGCACAATACTAAGCCTAGTAACATACTAAACCTACAGACATTGTCCCTCATATATATGCACAGAATAGAGGCAGCCTGGGCTCAAATAGGAATCTGATGGAGCAAAACGCAGGATGGGTGAGATAAGGGTCAAGATTTGGAGGGCAGAAAACCTGAGTTCTACTGCAGTCTTCTACTTGACTCTTATCTCCTTTCTTTATGCCTCTTCTCTCCTCCCTTCCCCCCCCCCCCCTTTACATATATATATTTATATATGCATATATATTTTATTTTATTTTGCATTACCTAGAGTCTATGGGTCATATGGAGTATGAACCTCGTTCTACATAAACTTATATATTTGGATCTTAACAAATGCTAAATATCACAATACATAAATTAATAAAATTGAATTTAAAAAAATAGTCTAATGGGCTGTTTCTCATATCAGATAGGAGTGTGGCTGTTTTTAACATTGTTGCCTGCTATGTCACCAATGGTTCTTTGTATGTCTCCCTCTGTTGTCTCAGGCAATCAAAATGGTAAATCAAACAAACTTTCATGAAGTTATCCATTTTATTACTTCCTAAAGTATTTTTTTACCATATTGTTTTAATCCTATTTCATCTCACAGAAATATAGCTTGTAGCCCATCATCTATGGTAATTTCATATCTATCCCCTTTTTGTGCTTTAAAAGGTAAAATAATTCATTTGCACAGCTGTTCTCTCCTGCTCTTCAATGCTGCCACAATTTGGGGTCTCAAGAGATATTGCAGGGTGTGAGCAGCCCACATAGAGATACTATGAAATCTTTATCTTTGTCCTATTTCTTAGGGATTAAGAGGAGGAAATGCTTGTCAGATTGTAGATATAGCTGTGAATTAGTGAACTGGACATAAATAGATGATCTCTTAATGTTCCCTCTAGCTCTACGTGTCCTGATGTATGAATTTAAGTTTGTAAAATGACTGCCAAGTAGCATCCAAATACTTTCCAAATACTCAGTTTCTCCCATCTACAGCATACGAGAACAAGGTAGAAATGGAGCAGGCTTCAACAAAAACAGGGGATTTACTCATACAGTCCATTCAAGTTTAGGTTGTGCTTTGAAATTATACTGATATGTTAAGAACAAATTTTCCTTGAAAACACCTAACAGTCAGGCTTCATGGTAATTCCTCAAAGCATTTTCACTACTCCCAGAAAGCTATGCATTGCTAAATTTGTTTACACTTTTACTCATTGTACACTGATTACTGAAGTTCAGCATTTCTGAAAGTGCTGTCCTGGCAAAATTACAGCATGCAGAAACTTTGGGGGCTGAACTTCTGCTGACATTACCAGGATGGCTACAGAAATAAAACAAGAAATATTGTGGAATATGAAATGCTTCTGTTAACAACAACAACAACAACAATAATAATAATATATATTTACACCTTGCAGTGACAACAACAACAGAAGGCATACTATCAAAGTCATAAAAATGGTTTAATTATATCAGTACAGTACAGTTCCTGACAGTGGTTGACACTGCCTGCTTAGAAGAGAAAAGAAAAAAAAAAAAAAAAAAAAAAGGCAAATTAAAGAAAGAGTTGGTTTCATAAATTTTCTCCTAGTTTCTGATTTCAGAGTACATATTTGGTTTATATATACTTGAGGGGCTTCCTTAGTCCTTCTGATCTTTTTAAAATGTGTAACCTATAATCTCAGGCTCCCTCAGGCTGCCCTTTTACCCTTTTGGCTGAAGCACTGTTACTGAAGAATTTTACACCACCTGTATTTATTTTAGGTTCATCACTAAAATGATGGTGAGAATTATATGAATACACAAACATAGAATGTAAATTTGTCAAAAAGAGAGGAAGTTTTTAAAAGCATTCACTAGTGACTAGCGTTGAGGTCCAAGTGATACATTATTTCAGTAAACTTTAGGCTTTATTCAGTATTATATATTGCCTGTCATTTATGACCAAAATGAATATTATTTCATCCGTGGCTGAAGAAAAGGATTAATGCTGTGGAAGGACATAAGGTAGATCCATGAATGATCACAGCTGTATTTAAAGATGGAAAATATAAGTTTATAATCAAACTCGATACAGGTTAGGCATTGAGTCTAAGCAACTCAGTCAAACTCTATCTAGAGAACCAAAAGACACAGAGCAGCATCTCCTGAGAGTTACCTTAAAATGTGATGAATGACCTTCCAGATGTGCTCATTTACCTCTTCGTTGATAGCAGTATGATTCTAAATGGTAGTTCAGACAGCTAACTTTTAGACAGCTACGGTTAGGTAAGATTAATCTATTACCTTGTGCCCAAGGAAAATAATTTTATATACTAAACTTTATATCTCTCAACATATCCAATTTAATACTATTTAATTTAATCATTTTGTGTCCACAATGTTTCAGATATATTTACCACATTAATAACTAATTTATTATTTATTTAGAAATATATTGATATTTTAAAATAAAATAAAATAAAATAAAATAAAATAAAATAAAATAAAATAAAATAAAATAAAATAAAATAAAAATATTCATAAACCTAATAATATTTATCTTTTTATGCAAACTATCTGGAACTTAATTTATGAACACAAAAAAAACCACTTGCATAAGTACCCTCACATTATAATATAAATAATCCTCATTAAGCAAAGTGATTTTAAAACTCCTGCTTCTTTCTTTAGTAATTTTCTGTGTTTTCAGTTCTTTCCCACTTCTAATGCCTGTCAGGAAGAAAACTATTTTTGTCATAAGAATAAAAAATAAGGTGGAAATCTCCTTTGTCACTAATCAGAAGTTCCAAGAATATTAGATCCACCTTTTCAACTAGGTTGAGCAGAAACTCACCCACGTATTAGCCTGACTGTAGTTTGTCCACTTTGATCATTCCTATAGTATTTGAGCACTATCACAAATATTTTTAGCATTCAGCACAGAACAACTATGACTTTGATGTCATCTGTATATTTGCATAATAACATGCAAGAAACATACAGGAGGATAAACAAACATCTATTCAGTATCAAAAACCTTTTATTCAGGAATCCAATCTTTGCTGATACATGTATCCTGACACAACAGAGATTAATGAAAATCTGACCTAACAGTCTATAATATCAAAGGGGGTATGAGGCTGGACATTCTAGATCTCATGCAAGAACTCATGCAAAATCTTACCTTGTCCTATGGATTCTCTACAAAATATTTATTTCTTAATGGAAATAAGACATTTTGCTAATTTAACAATGTGCCCTGATTCTGAACTCTACTTGTTTCTATGCAAATATTTAACAAATTCTTATCATCTCATCTAAATTGCTCATATGTCTTGAGAGGATAAATTCTAGTGTAATACAAGTCATTATGTCTCTAACTTTGCCTGGGAGATTTTTACCCCACAGGAGAAATGGAGAAGGATGTGCTTGGAAGGTATTTCCCTGTCTTTTTATATTTCCATTTCTACACTAGAATCATTGACTTATTTCAGTATCAGGAATATAGGAAAACACACTTCATGTGAAATATGAAATATGACAGGATAACCTACAGTATACTTCAGTTTCCTCCCCCTCTGGTCATCATGTCTTCTGCAAGCTATGTGTACCTCTTATTTTTCTTCAAATCCAATGATTTGAAGAAAAATAAGTCCATCAGGACTCATACCAGCCATAAGCTAGGGCTCCAGTCAGGACATGGACATGTCACATCTCATTAAAAGCATAAAAGTGCATTAAAAGCAGTGTGGCCAGCAGGTCAAGGGAGGTGATCCTCCCCCTCTACTCTGCCCTGGTCAGGCCTCACCTGGAGCACTGTGTCTAGTTCTGGGCTCCCCAGTACAAGAAAGACAGGGATCTCCCGGAAAGAGTCCAGTGGAGGGACACAAAGATGATATGGGGCCTGGAGCATCTTCCCTATGAAGAAAGGCTGAGAGACCTGGGTCTGTTCAGCCTGGAGAAGAGAAGACTGAGAAGGGACCTCCTCAGTGTATATAAATATCTGAGGTGTGGGGGACAGAAGGATGTAGCCAACCTCTTCTTGGTGGTTTGTGGGGATAGGACAAGGGGCAATGGCTGTAAGTTAGAGCACAGGAAGTTCTGCACTGACATACAAAAGAACTTCACAGTGACGGTGACGGAGCATTGGAACAGGCTGCCTAGGGAGGTTGTGGAGTCTCCTTCTCTGGAGATATTCAAGGCCTGTCTGGACGCCTACCTGGGCAGCCTGCTCTGAGGAACCTGCTTTGGCAGGCAGGTTGGACCCGAAGATCTTTCGAGGTCCCTTCCAACCCCTACAGTTCTGTGATTCTGTGATCTCATCTTGGGGCCACCTGGTGCTCCTCAACATGTGTATACACTGTTTATCAGGGATATAAATCTCAGCCTACTTCAGCCTGTCTGAGTTCAGGGCAGTTATTGCAGATTGGTCACTTTAGATTCAGCAGGAGAAATGTAACCATGATGCATTCATACCTTGTAAAGCAGCAAAAAGATATGTCTATGTGAGCTCACATTCTCTTTCATTTATCTATTGACTCCTGTCTCCCACAGTATTCTGGAGAATTTGGAAGTCCATGGCTTGGACAGGTACACTCTTTGCTGGGTTAAAATCTGGCTGATGGCTGGGCCCAGATGGTGGTGATGAATGCAATGAAATTCAGCTGATAACTGGTCACGAGTGGTGTTCCCCAGGTGTCAGTGGGGGACGAGCTGGGGGGAAGTGTTGGTCTGCTGGAAGGAAGGAAGATGCTGCAGAGGGACCTGGACAGGATGGGTCGATGGACAGAGGCCAATGGGTTGAGGTTCAACATGGCTAAGTGCCAGATCCTGCACTTTGGCCACAACAAGCCCGTGCAATGCTGTGGGCTTGGGGGAGTGTGGCTTGAAAGCTGTGCAGAGGAAAAGGATCTGAGGGTGCTGACTGATGCTCACCTGAACATGAGCCAGCAGTGTGCCCAGGTGGCCTAGAAGGCCAACGGCATGCTGGCTTGTATCAGGAACAGTGTAGCCAGCAGGACCAGGGAGGTGATTGTTCCCCTGTACTCAGCTCTGGTGAGGCTGTACCTCAAGTACTGTGTTCAGCTTTGTGCCCCTCACTGCAAGAAAGACATCAAGGCCCTGGAGCATGTCCAAAGAAGGGCTACAAAGTTGGTGAAGGGTCTAGAACACAAGTCCTATGAGGAGCAGCTGAGGGAAATTGGGTTGTTTTGTCTGGAGAAGAGGAGGCTCAGGGGAGACCTTAGTGCTCTCTACAACTACCTGAAGGAAGGTGTGGAGTACAGGGGGTCAGCCTCTTCTCACAGATAACTAGTGATAGGACTAGAGAGAATGACATCAAGTTGTGCCAGGTGAGGTTCAGGTTGGAAATTAGGAGACAATTCTTAGAAAGAGTAGTCAGGCATTGGGATGGATTGCCCAATGGGTGGAGTCACTGTCCCTGGGAATGTTCAAGGAAATGTTGGATATGGTGCTTAGGGACATGGTTTAGTGGGTGAAATTTGTAGTACAATGATGGTTGGACAGATGATTTTGAAGGTCTTTTGAAACCTTAATGATTCTTTGATTCTATAATCTTTTACATTCCTCACCTACACAAAGACCCTCTGAACATGAAATCTTTTTCCTCCTTATGCATGGAACTAAGATCTGGCAAAATTCTCCATATGCTCAAATGGGACTGAATACAGTCTTTATTATGCTTGATGCTGCAACGATTAAAGTCACAACCAAGCCAAAACTTTCTCAAAATAGTTGTAAAGAAGAATTAAAATAATCACAATAAGACTTACATTTGTCCACAACATTAAAACCAATGCCAGACTGCCTCCTGGAAGTAAATAATTCAGACAGTTTTCCCATGATGAATTATTGTTCTTCACACTGCTCACAATGGAAGTATCTGAATCAGAAGCGAGGTGTATTTGGTGATGGAGGATGATGCCATATGGCTAGTAAGTGGAAAGCTGGCAGTGCTTACAACAGCACATAACAATGGAGCTGCTCATTTGTTTGACTGCCCTACACTATACATTAGAAGTCCTGGAGTTGTGCCAAAATACTTAGCAATAATTGTAGCAGTCATCTGTGAATAGTGATATCTGGCAGCATATTAGTAGTTCATTTAATTTATTGTCTTCCCACCTTATTAGCAGTATATCACAAGGCTGGCAAACTTTTTAAGCTCATATTTCAAAAGCAAAGCCCTTAAAGCTGTACCTTAAAACTGAAAATGTAGCTTATGTAGTTTTCTCCATATGTCATTATAAACTCCAGACATTACTGTGTTGCAGAGCTCTTATTCATGCAATGACAGCTCTGTCTTCTCAGTGGCTAAGCTGGATGTTAGAGTAATCACTGAAATCAACCTCAGAATTAAACCAAGAGAGACCCCAAAGTAACTTAGAAAGTCCTAAGGGAGTTTGACAAGATGCATTATTTTGTTTTGCTTGTAAATAATGCTCAGAGATCACAGTGAGCACTCATGGCATGGAAGGAACCTTTGTTTTGGACAGGCTACTTTGTTCATTTTGTATATGTAACCACAAAGAGGCAACTAATAGTGACATTACATATACCACAAAAGTTCATGTGGTAAAAATACACAGAGCAGGAGGGATAAAATTTGCTGTATGTAATACATAGTATACTATTTTCACTGTTCTTCAAGTGTTTGAAGTATTAAAACTATATAGTAATGCCCTTAGCTCTGTTCTTTGACCACGCTGCCTCTGTGTTATGTATTTACATATACATCTCTGAAAAGGTAAAACTAAGATTCCTGTAGTCATTTTCCTCCCAAGTGCTGTGTTCAAAGATTTAGCTCAATCACAAATAGATTCATCTTGTGAATTACATTATAAATATTGAGTCAGCCCATCGATTATGTTTTATATGTGGTATGGCTCCCTGCCAAGATAAAAGTTGGAGGTACTTTAGGGATGAGCACACATTGTTCCCTACTAGGCATAAATATTACCAGCTGCTGTTCTTTAAAGGATATGATCTTCCATCCTGAGTTCAAACTGCAAACATTTTGCTACATCTTGCAAAGCAGATAATAAAGAGAATAACTTATGTTTTCAGGTTGACTTATAAGGACAGTAGCTTTATCGTGACAACACTTTCAAAGCAATGGGTCACATTATTTCCAACAAGAGACATGGTGGGAATGGATGATTTTGAATATATCATATTTCTTCAATAGAAATATATATATATTCTCCACTAGGAAAGTATTTCCAGGATGTTTTATTGAGCATGATATTTATTGGCCTAAGCCTTAAAAGATACTGATAGATAAGCACTAAAGCTGGCTGCATATCTTTCACTGTGGGTAAGAATTCAATGCTTAGCCAGTGTTTGTTGAATAAATCATTTAGAGGCTTATTTTTTCATTGTATGATAGCAGATTTTCATTGCATTTGTGCGGTTTATTTTTGTCTGTGAAAGTTTTCATAAATACATTCTAAAGTTTCCAATCTTAAAAGCATGTAGGCCTGCTTCTTAAAGGTTCTGTCCAGTGAACAAAGGAAGCAAAATAAAGGAAGTCAGAATGCTGTTTGTGACTCCATTTGATTTCATAAGAGCTCTGTGACTGAGATGAACACCTCCTCCTCCTACCCCTGCCCCCAATAAATAAATAAATAAAACAAAGCCAGAGAAAAAAATCCTTAAATAGATCAATATAATGAGATATCCATGACAGTCAACATTTTCAAATCTTATGATGGACTCAAAATTTTTTTATGATGTTCTCTAAGTTATCTGCCAGACTGAAAACTGAACCAAAAGCCTGCTCCAAAATGATGCAAATTCAGTGGCTGATCTTTGAAATGGGGCAAATAATTAACAATGACATGAATAGAAAGACCAAAAGAAGTTTATTGTTTTGTAAGACTGAATACAGTCTTAAAATGCTGCTTAAACAGTTTTCTAAGGCACAAGTTAATGTTGTCAAGATTCACTGTATTGTTAAGGCTGAGACAAGAACTATGGAATTTAAGCTATGCAATTGAAATTGAAATTCAAGTTTCTATTAGAATTGTGGCATAGCTGTGCACCAGAGCTGTGCCTGTGTAAATCATCACTGAATCACAGAATGGTTTGGGTTGGAAGCGACCTTAAAGATCATATAATTCCAACCTCCTTGGCTTGGGCAGGGACACCTCCCACCAGCCCAGGTTGCTCAAAGCCACATCCAACCTGGCCTTGAACACTTCCAGGGATGGGGCATCCACAGCTTCTTTGGGCAACCTGTTCCAGTGCCACACAAACTTCTGAATAAATAATTTCTTCCAAATACCTAATCTACATGTACTATTTCTTGGTTTAATGCCATTACTCCATGTCCTATAAAGAGTTCTTCTCCATCTTTCCTGTAGGCCTCCTTTAGGTACTGGAAGGCCACCATAAGGTCTTTCTGTAGCCTTCTCTTCTCCAGACTGAAGAACCCCAAGTCCAAATCCCAAGTGCAATTATCCATCCAATTCCTTACCCACTGAGTGGTCCATCCATCAAATCTATGTCTATACTTCTATGTCTATACTTCAGTCATTAATAACTACAGTGGTCTGGAAACTCCCACCTAGTCACCTGCACAGATGATAGAATTAAATAATGTGGTCCAGAAATTTCCCCAGATCAGCTACTTGTCTACATCCACAAATGGGACGCTTGTGAATGGTCAATAGGATTTCCTGCAAAGACAGAGACAGTCAAGTAGGGCAGATTTTTGTAAATAGTTTGAGTTATTAAATTACATTTTGTAGATGGTTTAAAATAGTCCCTAGTGTTGGATCCATGCATATGCTGGATTGATTACCTTGGATCACTGGTCAGCCGGATAGAGGAATTCAGCAGAAATTTTGCTTCAGCATATCACATTATCTCTTATTCACCTATATTCACACATTTATATACACCTGTCTTCCCTTGTTCTCCCTATTATAATGATATGATTTGAACAAACATTTTCTACATGGAAAACCTTTGGTGGTGCAAACAAAAATAAAGTATTTAAAAGTTTACTTTCTGAATGACAGATAAAGAGTTTTGTTTGGGATAGCCAAACTTTTGCTTTAAATCAGTTTAAAAAGCTATCTGAGATTTCTTTCACAAATTCTGTCAGTCTTCTTTCCTTCTTCAGATATTGGAGAACATGTCCAACTACTTAAGCCAATTTTTGCAGCCAATGGCATTTGTTTCGTTCTTAAACTACAGCACAGGCAATCATGGACATGAATAGGACACAGATGACAGAGATGGGACAGGATGTTATTATTATCTCTTATTATCTGAAGACGATAGTTAATAAAGATTAATGTTAATAGGAAAAAAATTTGTAAGTAGGGGCCAAGGTACTTTGAAATAACAGCTATTATATTATTTTTTGTATAGAGATTTCTGTGTAGTTTTCAAAACAGAGAATAAAAAAAAAAAAAAAAAAAAAAAAAAAAAAAAAGTTCTGTAAATTGTTCATACAAAATAAAGAAACACTTACCCATGCTAATGATTACTCTGAATATCCAAACCATAAACATGTCTCTTGAGCAAGAGAACAGATAAATTGGTTTCATGCTACTAATCACATTGAATATAATCCTTCTAGCTTTCATCTAGTCCCATCTAATTAACAATGTCTCTCTTATGTGGGTTTATTTAGATGTTACTAGATCCCCTTGCTAATCCAGCAGAGAATGAAAAGATATAACTGGTATTAGTACTTATGTCTGGAAAGAACGCTGCACCTGAAGAAATACGGATAATAATTCTAATCACAGATTCACAGAATGGTTTAGGTTGGAAGGGCCCTCTGGAGGTCATCTGATCCAATCCCTGTTCAGCAAGAACACCTACAACAGGTTGTTCATGACCATGTCTAGGCATTTTTTGAAGACCTCCAATGAGGAACATTCCACAACTTCTCTGGACAGCCTATACGAGTACTCAGTCACCGTCACCCACACACTAAAGAAGCATTTCTGGATATTAATAAGAATTCTAATCTACCAGCCCTATTTATCCTATTTATTTCTATTTATTTATATCCTATTTATTTCCTATTTATCTGGGACAATAACGAATTTCTCCTTTTTCAGGAGATAAATTAAGCTTTTATTTGGCTGTAATATTTAGGAATAAGGAAAAAACAAGTTACTCTTCAGAGATTTGGGAAAAATATAATGTACTCTGAGGTTTCCTATGGAAAGTTCAGCACTGTCTTCATGCTTAAGATGAATATTGTCACATCTCTTATCTGTTTGTATATATCACTAGTTCTTGACTTTTATTTCTGCTTGTCTGTGGTGGAAGAGCTGACTAAATTCACAGTCAGGTAAAGTATTAAGTTATTTAATATTAATAACACATAATTTCTCTGAGAAGGCATCAAAAGAGACAGGTGCCTTCTGACAAGAATGTTAGGCATCCTCTTGTGTTGTTTGCATGTCTGTCTGTCTTTGTGTGTGCTTAAAGATTGCCATAATGACAACAAGGGAAGGAGAAAGTTCACCTGTATTCCCTGATTTCCCAGTGGAATTTGCATATGGCAATCAGAACACACACACACAAAAATAAATGCTCTTGACGGAGAAACAACACAACACTTGTGAGCTAATGAGCAGCACAGAGATGGGTTAGGCATGCAGATGTGTGTTTGTACTGGGTCTGGCTGGAATGTTAACTTTCCCGGCAGCAGCCCATACAGTGCCGTACTCTGTACTTGTAGCTGGAACAGCAGTGTTATCACACCAGTGTTGTGTCTACTGCTGAGCAGCAGTGGCACAGCATTGGGCCTTTCTCTAACCCTCCTAGGGGGTGGGCAAAAAAGTGAGGAGAGAAACATCACTAGGGCAGCTGACCTAAACCAATCAAAGGGATATTCCATACCATGTGGTGTCACACTCAGCAATAAAAGGTGGAAACAGGAAGAAGAGGGGAGGGGTGGGCTCTCGTTGAGAAGACGTCGGTCCTCCTCTCGAACACCGGCTGCGTGCGTTGAGGCCTTGCTTCAAGGACGTGGTCAATCATCGCTCATTTGTGGGAAGTAGAGAGTAATTTCTTTCCTCTGCACTTCCACATAGCTTTCATTTATTTCGTTTGTTTGTTTTCCTCCCTTTTTTCCCCTTTCCCTTTTATTTCCCCTTAGTTAAATTGTTTAGTTCATGGTAGTCTTTATTTAATTATTATAATTATTTCCCTTTAATTAAATTATCCTTATCTCAACCCGTGAGTTGTTCTTTGCTTTACTTCTCTCCCTCCTCATCTAAAGGAGGGGGAGTGAGAGAGCGGTTGTGGGGTTTAGCTGCCCAGCACGGTAAAACCACCACAGTGTTGAAGACTAAAAACAGGAGTAGGAATACAGGAGTGTAGGACTGAAAGGAACTTGACCTCCACTTTATTACACTACTGTGCTACAGAACTGCTTTCAGAGACAGATGCTGTAACCTTCCCAGAGCGTGTAATTGTGTTTTGACAGCAGGAGTCCTGGGTTTCTGACCATACCTCTTCACACCTCTTTTGGCCAAATCCTAGACTGTCATAGCCTGAGGTCTGCCCTATGTCTAGACCTGGGTTGTGTGCAGCTGCACGTTGGTTATGCAGTCCCCCTGTTACGAAGATATCAGAAATCTCTTCCTGTCAAACAAGGATTGGTTTTGCTTCCAAAAAGGTATCTTTGCACTGACTTCAGTTGGCACAGCTACAGTAATAAGAGTAAGAATACGGCTGACATCTGGCTGACAAATTTGGCTGACCCCAGGCTGGCAGAAGTTCCTTAGGTAAAGACAGACCAAATCTTTCTGCAGCTGGCACAGCTTTCTTCAGTCAGTGCTGTTTACCTGCATCCATACCAGAAATATTTTACTAGTGTAATGCATGAATAGTCTGGTCTCAGGAAAATAATAATACAGACAAGCCCTCATAAACAGACCTACAGAATGGAGATTGTTTATGTTTTAGTTAAGAAAGTGTCATGTCATTTCTAGTAAAGAAAAAAAAAAAAAAAGAGATCTTGCTTAGTCTTGCTCAGCTCACTGTGGTGATGGTAGAAATGAGGAGTATCCATATAAAAAGTATTTATTCTCTGAGCAAAGAAGATGAAACCTGAGGAGACTTGTGAAGTAGCACTGATGTTATTGCTCTGGTATGAGTCTGAGTAGCTGCCAAACCTTTTTACACTGATGCACAGGAAATGGAATAGCTGGGCTTTGAGGCTATAACCCATAACAGCCGAGCAATTCAACCCTCAGAGACCATGTAAATTCAATGGGCCAATAAGCACCCCTGTAATCTCTGTTTCAAAGAACAAAAACAATAATCTGCACTACACAGCATATGTTTTCAATGTGCAATTAATCTTTATATTTCACTCTTATTCTTATGAATTTATTTTCCAATTCAATTTATAGAGAAAAAAAAGTAAACTAGAAACACCCTCAACTACCTCTATAAACCCCAGATGCCACAGTGAACATGTGGCCTTCCTCTGCTTCTGCAGGAAAGCTGAATCTTCACCATCGAATTATTTTAAAGTGCCATGGGTGTCACATTGGTCTCTGCTAGACTGCTGGGTTTTGTTGTGGACCTTGCTCTTTCCAGCACATGGGAAGCATAGATGAGAAGCTGCTGGGCACCAACAGCCAGTGAACAGCTGTGGCTGCATGGCAGCCTGCTCAAAGGTGTGGCAGTGTTTGCAGTTCCTTGTGGACACTGACACTCCAAGTTTCAGTGTGTCACTGAGACAGACCTAAAAGAGGATTAGAAGAGGCAGAAGAGGTCAGTGAGATAACTTCAACAAGTATTTACCAAAACTAAAAGAGAAAAATAAAAACTTCCTTTTGTAGGGACAGTGAAGTTACTCTCCAGTTATGCAGATCTGAGTGCAGACGTGTGGCGAAGAATAAGAGTAAATATCCCCTTCATTTCTTAGCAGCCTGTCAGTTTTGGAGGATAATGTTGCCTTATGCCCTGTGACTCCCCCAGCTAGAGAATGTAGGTGTTTGCCTTCTACTATCTCCCTATGTTGCATCTCCTGAGATTTCAAGTAATGAATGCAAAGAGTTGGTGGTGATCCTAACTGTAAAACATCACACAGATGGGAAAACAGACAAAGGAGATTTCTGATTTCAGAACAGAAGCACTTTGAACAGGAGGGTCTGCATTTGAGATCCTGCAATTCTTATATAGTTTGATTTTGCAGATAACAACAGATGACTAATAAAACCAAGCAGTTTGTTTAATGATATATTTATATGCATCATTATGAAGGACCATAACTAACACATGGAGAAAGATTTCTTCATGGTGTTATTTCCTTATGGAAGACAAAACATCATAATGATAATACCTTACTCATCTGGGGCTCTTACTAGTACAGGACTGTTTTAAAAAGGAAGTATGTTTTTGTGTCTCTCTCTCTCTCTGTATGCACACATATATAAGCATATGTATATTAGTACAAATATCAGGTGTACCCTCATAGTAGGTACTGTACTCAAACTGAGAAAAACAGACTTTGCTAGAATTATGTGCTTTACACAGAAACCCTGAGTGCCTCAAATGTGAGGTAGAATAGATAATCTGTTTTCAAAACAAACAAACAAACAAACAAACAAAAAAAAAACACAAAAAAAAACTTCATCAGATAATTCAGTCTAGGAAGAAAGACAGATTTTTAAACTCCACAGAAAAAGAATATGAAGTTAGGATGGATTTCCAGAGGCAGGTAGGCAGATTTTTAAGGATTCAAAGGTATGAAATCAACTCTTCTTCCTTCCCTAGAATTCCAGCCTTGGGATAACTTGGGATAACTTTTCCATGGGGAAAAGTCCATCTCCAGAATTCCTGACAATGATCTTACTCTTTGTGGTTTTCACATTAGATTGGCTTCTGGAATATTTGATGACTGTAAGTAGCAACTGGCCTGAAAACACACTATGTTTTTTTCAAAGCTGGCTTCTCCAGCTGAGCCACAGGGGCTATGTCTAAGACCAGTAAATACCTTTGGGAACTCTTCAAAGCACTGAGAGCAACTGGCATGGAAAACAACACATCTGTGCTGTTAGACTCTCTCAGCTTCCAAAATCAAGTCAACATCCTCGGATTGGTTATTGGGAATGGTTCTTGACTAACATCAGAGCTGTTGACCAACACTGTTTTGGGAGGATGTTAGTTTTCCCAGCGTGAAGCCATTCTAACTGATTAGCAGTACATTAAAACAAACAAAAAAACAATATATTTAACAATATATTAACACTGTTGGGGGATAGTTTTAGATGGTGTTTAATTTATTAGTATAGCCATGATCAGAGAGGATATACATGTAGGCAGTTCCTAATATGCACAATCTTTCAGGCAGATATTGGTAGAGAAAGACAGTTTCAGGTACTTGAAAACAACATTAATATTCTCTGTCTATTCTCACAGATATTCTCAGGAGGTGCCATACATGACAACAGCTTATCAAGTTGGTGAGAAGTTATCTTCATAACCATAAAGACAAACATAATCTCTATGGAGAATCTCCTGACCAGAAGAGAATATGACAGTAGAGTCATATTCTAATTTATATTCTTTATCCATGTATTTATTTTTATTTGGCTAACTATGAATACATAATATTGTATTGTATTATATGTATATATATGTATATATATACACACATATATGTGTATATATGTATATATATGTATGTACATAATATTGTATTGTATGTATATTATGTATACATTATATACATGTATATGTATATATTATTATGTATATATTAATACATATATATATTATACATGTAATGTATACATGTATACATTATATACATGTATAATTATATACATGTATAATACATGTATATAATAATACTTTATTGTATCAAATAACAGGGTTCTCTGGTGAGTAAGATAATATCTCTAATTTCCCATGCCTACCTGTGTTACTGAGCCAATAAAGTGCTGTGCATTGCCATTATTGGATTTCAAACCTGGCCTAACTTTTGCTTTTATTAACATTTGTATTAATTTTATTGAACTGATAAAATTATAGATTAATGCACCTTCTCCAAAGTAGGAAACAAAAAAAAAAAAAAGCATGTGCTGGTTTAAAGGGGCTGAATATGAAATTCGCAATACTTTGATATTTCAGGGGGAAGGGAGAAGGTGAACAAGACATAAACTAAAAATAAAATGAAGCACTACTTCTAAACAATGGCAGTAAAGCACAACAGCATCTTAGCAGGATATCCATTAAAAATGATGAAAATGCAAAAGTTATAGGTGGAAAGCAGAGAAGACTTGAGCATTCATGTTTGATGTAATAATGTCACATCATATATACCTCACTAAATCATGGAAGGCATAACAACAACACACAAAAAAGTACAACTAAACATTTAATTTTCTTCTCAACAGCTCTGCATAACCGTTTCCTCAAACATGGTCAACATGGTCTTCTCTCTGGAGCAATGGGAAGGTGAATTCTGCCATCTGGTTCTGCTGAAGACAGGAGGTTTGGTCTAAGGCTTAATCCTGACTGTTGTTGAAGTATTCAGGAGCTTTTCTTTTGATTTCAGTAGATATTATGTCCACATCCTTCTCACAGGATTTCAAGCACCTGACTGAAATGTGCAAGATAGGAATAGTCAGCTTAGACTTCCTCTGTACTCTATAGAAAAAGAGATTGATGCTACGTACCTGAAAACTAAATGACATCTGCAATGTCCTATATTTTTCAATTGATTACCTATCTCTCTCCATTCATTTTAGTGAGTGCAGGGCAGCTTTACTCCTAAATTAGCTACCTCAGTTATGTAGCAAAAGTTATATGGCCCTTGTGCTTGATTCAACAAAGTTTACCTGAAAACTTTTTTTTTTTTTGAGATTTTTTTTTAAATTAAATATATATATATATATTGTCCCTTTTTGAGCACTCACTCAAAGCCACTGTTTCTGTGGAGAAAAAACGTAACAATCCTAAACTGTTTTGCTAAAGAGGCATTTCATATTCGCCCCTAAAAATGCCCTGAATACTGTAGAGATACTCTAAGAACTGTGCTGATTAAGTAAGTATGCTTTCAACAGTTCTCAAGAAACACTAGAATCTGAAGCATCCAATCCAATACTGGTTGTGTATCCCTAACTACATTAGAATGGTAAAACACAGACAACTTATTCTAGCAGAGAATGGAAAACTAAAATTCATTTGAAAAAAAAAAAAATACTGCTTATGTTGAGTAAATTGGCAAATTGTTATACTGAGACAACTAAAGTAATGAAATGCAGACCAGCTTATGCTAAAACTGTTCCTGTTTCTCAGTTACTGCATGTTATAACACCGTCTTCGTCAGCCATATTAAAATGACTTAAATGACTTGGATGAATGTCACCAGGAGGTAGCACAAAGACCCCAATGCATTTGGTGCTCTGCATTGCAGTTCTGTTAATAAAATAAGATATGAGATGCTTGCATGTCCTCAAAAAGGTTGTTTCTTCTATACAGGACTTCCCACTAAATATAAAACAAGATAATGCTGTTCAAGAATTCTTTCATAAGTGATAGATTACATAAATTTCTTTAGACTATGAATCACTGGATAATTTATCCAGAGGATAATGATGCATGCCTCAATAAAAATTGTTTGGTATAATTACAAATTTATTCACAAGCCAGTTAGCTTATGCTCACTGAAGGTATTTTGATGAGCTTACGTGCTTTTTTTTTTTTTTTTTTTATCAGTTACTTTGATATTCTCTACTCAGTCAATTCTGAACTTTGATCTCTACTAATTTAACTGTAAAGTTTACATGAAAAATCCAGTTCTGATTTGCTGGAGTCCTCTGTAACATAACATTAATTAAAGATAAATTCCTTTCCCAGATCTGTATTTATATCTTATTCTTTTCTTAGACAAGTAGAACTCAGCATCCTCAATGGGATGCTCTCTCAGCAAAGTGTAAAGTTGCTAGCTTGGCTACCAGTTTCAGTGCATCTACAACATCACAGTATAAATTGCACAAAAGTGCTACAAAGTATTTAACCATAGGCTAGAAATCATGATTCTATGATGGTGCTGAAATCCATGCTGGAGCCAGATGCAATTGGATAAAAACGTTGCTCTGTGTAGTTTTAAGTTGACAGCTAGAGTGCATCCTACTTCCTACAGTGCAGTTGGTTACTACATAAGAAAAGTATTGATGTGGCACCTATATGTCCCACAAAGCATCATTGACTCAGAATAATTTAGGTTGGAAAGACCCTTAAGGGTCATCATAAAAAAAGACCATTAAGGGTCATCATAAAGTCTAACCATCAACCTAACACTACCAAGTCCAGCACTAAACCGTGTCCCTAAGTTCCACATCCACGGGTCTTTTAAATGGCTACTCCACCACTTCCTGAGATGGCAACTCTATCACTTCCCTGGGCAGTCTGTTCCAATGCCTAACCATACTTTTCATGAAGAAATTCTTCCTAATATCCAATCTAAACCTCCTCTGGTGCAACTTTAGGCTGTTTATTTGTGTTCTCTAACTTAGTGGACTTGATCCTTGTGGATGCCTTCTGGCTTGGGGTAATCAATGATTATCACCTGAGAAAAAAAACTGCATCACTTCTTTCTGGTAGTTGTAGAGAGTGATGAGGTCTCCCCTCAGCTTCCTTTTTGCCAGACTAAACAACCCCAGTTCCCTCAGCCACTCCTCATATGTCTTGCTTTCTAGTCCCTTCACCACCACCACTGCTCTTCTCTGAACACATTCCAGCAATTCAATACCCTTCTTGTTGAGAAATGCCCAATCCTGAACACATGGACTCTTTGTTTTAGGCCCTCAACAAGCTGAGAACATAAAGATGGTCCCTATTCTGAGCCTCTCATAAATCAAAGTCCTAAGCAAGAAGTTGTTCATAGAACACAACTAAATAACAAGATAGAATCACTGGCAGCTAAGTACAGCACAGGGCTGTTTGAAGAGACAGAAAGACCTGCAAGAAAATAAGACAGCTTTGGAAAATAGTAGTGGTAGAGTAAGGTGCTTGAGTTTCCTTGTGAAGGGCTGAGGGCTTGAAATTTTGGGGCAGTCTTAGTGACTGCTTTGTGCTGTGTTTTACAAAAATTAAAAAGGCTCATGAGAAATATCAAGGGTGCTTTTGTTTTACTTAAGCTATGGCTACAGTAAAGCTTGAGCAAAAGTTCCACAGGGTGATCCAGGATTTCTGTTCTTCAGCATGGAGCAGATGTCTAAAATTCAACGGCTATATTTATATTAATAAAACATATGGTGCCACAGGGCAGACTTGGCATGATTGCCAATGCTGGGAAATTGTTAGCTTTTTTTTCTGTCATGGTATTAGTGTGGTGTAAGCCTACTGGATTCATTCAGAAAGCACAGATCAGTGGCAATATTCAAAAGGCTGGTCAGATGTTACCTCCCTTTTCTGTAGGTGGATTTCAGCTAAACTGACCCAAGCTATAACATACTGTTGGCCTTTAGGATTAGAAAATAAACCATATCTAATCTTACTACTATAGCTATGGCTATTAGATCTCTGTCTGCTCCACCTGAAAGTTCTTTCACACCTAGGAAAACCCTAGGTCTTCAGGAAAGACCTATTTTGGGGAAAAAATAAAAGAAAAATATCACTACCAGGTAAAAGTAGAAGTACACAATCTGCTCTTGCATCTCCAGAGAAATATAATCTGTATTCTAAGTGTATGAACAAATATAAAATCCCACAAAAGGGATTCCCTGTAAGCTGAGCATGATGACCTGAAGGATTTGTGAAGTCCAATGGGTCCCCCACAGGAGAACTTTGTTTCTCACCCATTTGAAATCAAGGTGTATATGCTGTTTATGCATTTTATATTAGAGGAAAACAGCCACACGAAAACAAACCAAACAAGAAAAAACAAAGATAAATTAACAAAAAATATATATATAAATATATATATATATTGTTAGTGTGCAAACTTCAGTGAGCTGTGGGCCCCAGAATTGACCTCTATTTTACTTGGAATACTCTGTTCAAATTATCCCACATCCTTGGGTGAATGGAGAATCCATCTGTAAAGATGAATTAAATAATGTTTCACCTACTTTCCTTTGTTTCACTATATGATCTTTGGCTTTATGGCTGGAGCAATTTCTAGAGATGTGGATTCAAGTCCCTAAGCAGAAAAAAGGTCATATCCTGTGAATGTGCTGTAACCAGATGACTATTCTGTGAAGTATAAATACTGCCATTTTTTAGTTGACTCATTAATATAAACATCTAATCAGAGTTGATGTCCTGGAGAGGGTTTCTCTGCTTAAGTCTGAATCGCAAGGGGGCGTTAGTGCTAAAGTTGAGTGTTACTGAATGTATGTATACATGCGACTAAAGACAAAAAGCCATCAGAGCCATCGGAGAGGTGCCACTGAATTTTACATGACCATTCTGTGGAATAGGCCTTCTGGATGACATCTGTATGCATCAATTCTTATATCTCAAATTAAACAGCCAGATATCTCAGGTCTTAGCCATAGGCTAGATCTGCTGTCAATAGACTAATATTGGTGGAACTAAATTTCATATGAGTTACAGTAACCATGTCTTGAAAATCTGTAACTGAATAAACTCAATACTTTGAGCATCTGCTATCCAATGACTAGAGCCCTACTGTGTGTGAATAATTTTAATTTCCTGTTGGAGGGCAGACTAATATAAAGCCATCAATAAAGCATATTTGAATTCCATGTTGTTTCATTTTTGAAAGATCTTTGCAGTGGCTGCAACACAGGTATGAAAACGCATAGTCAACCTGTCTCTTTTATGGTTTTAGAAGTCTGTGAGTATCATAGGATGTGAGTAATGAAATTACATCTGAAAGCATCTTGAACCATGGTGGTTTATTTCAGTTAATCTTTGTAATGTCTTGCAAAAAAAAATAAATAGAAGAAAAAAAATAGTGTAAATAAAAGATAGAGGGCAATAAACATTTCAAAACATGACCAACATGATCAAGAAAGAGAGAAGTAAAGTGGGATTGAGAAAAGGGGAAAGAAATCTGTTTTCAAGAGGCAAGCACATTGCAAATGTACCCTCACGTACAACAGCTGACACACTGTAAAATAACATTATTTATATAAACTTTATCGGACATTTCATCTTTAAAATTTTATTTCAGGATTACTCTTGAAATATCCCTAAGGCATTGTCTTACTTGCAAAATGTTATTTCAATTAGTTGAATATCATTCTTTACAGGATTCAGGTCAAACGAGGGGCAAAACTAAATCCAAACCAAACAATATGTGTCTGCAATAAATTTCTGTTCCTGAATTATTCATACATAATGGCATAGGTGACTCCTCAAGCATTCTGAATTAACTAGAATTGATTTCTCACTTTTTTATGCCTAGTTGTACAAGCTTTTTTGTACTTTTACTTCTCCTTAACAAATAAAGTATTGATTCAACTCCACTGAACATGTTTTATTTAAACTTTGCCCTTTGTCAGCAACTTAGTCCTTTACCCAGAATTCTCCTCTTTGACATTCCATTGTCTCTTGATCTGGAAGGTGAAACACACTGGGTAGGATCCTTGGTATGACATAACTTATAAATTACTTTCCAAATTTGCTGGGAACAGTTACAATACAAAGCACGCACCATGTGCTTTAAAACTTGTGCAAGGGAACTCAGTGTTCCTTTTCTTGACTAGAATCTCAGATGGCTCCCTGGGAAATTCAAGTTTCAAAGTCAAATAAACAGACACACCAATTACAGACAAATATCCCTCATTTTCTTTATCTAGTTTCTTCTTATTTCTTTCTAAAAAAATACATTTTAGAAAGTTATATACAGCAAACTGCAAAAAATCTGGTGATTTCCTTCAGATTAATCCACAACAGCAAAAATATGAAGAGAATCAGAGGAAGTTATTTTTAATTCTTTGAGGTGACAGTTCAAATTCAAGACAATGTTTTTGTGTATGTTCTCTTCTTTGCTTTTCACTTCTTTTTGTGCATGCACATTTGTCTATGTGGTGGGCTAACCTTTGCTAACAGACATCTCCCACTCAGCTGCTCTCTCATTCCCTATCCTCAGCAGGACAGGGAGAGAGAAAGTCTCTGGGATTAAAAAGCTTGTGGGTCAAGAAAAAGACAGAGAGGTCATTTAATAAATACCACCACAGATGACTTGGGAAAAAAAAAATAATTTGATTTATTATTCATTTTAAAAGAAGTTTGGATGGTGAAGAACAAAGACACAGTTAAAACACCTTCCCCTCACACACCTTTGCCCCAGGCCCAATTTCACTCCTGACTCCTCTCCTCACAGGTTGTGCTACTTACTACATGGGTCATCTGAGGGCTTATAGGAAAAAAAAAAACAAAAACAACAACAAAAAAAAACAATTGGGCCACAGAAGTGAAAGGGAAAAGCAGTATAGCTAGGAGGCACTAAATCACTTTATCTGTAATTTGTAATGTCACAGCTCAGCCTGAAGGCACAGATTCCCTTGAAGCTTCTGATATGTTAAGTGTTGGTGAAATAGCTAAAAAGTGGTGTCCTCTCCTGCCTCAGTGGTGGGAACATTCAGTGGTGAGTTTTAGCCTCTCCATATTCTAAGACAGATGATGGGGCTGTTGGTAACTAACCTTGTGTGGTGGGTTACTCTGGTTAAGAGCCAGCAGCCCTCCCAAGCTGTTCTTCTCATTCATTCTTCTCAACAGGAGAAGGAAGGAAAATAGGGTGAAACAGGTTGAGACAGAGAATGACACTTTAACTCATCTCCATCCTTTTTCCCTCTTCATCTTAACTCTTAACGGCTCTCACTTAAACAGCACAGGGATGGGATGGGATGGGATGGGATGGGATGGGATGGGATGGGATGGGATGGGATGGGATGGGATGGGATGGGATGGGATGGGATGAGGGCTGTGCTCAGCCTCCCCAACCCCTCTTGGCCACCCCTTCCTCCTCACCCATGGTCCTGCTCCAGCGGGGGCCCTGCCCCGAGCAGCAGCCCTTCAGGAACACCCTGCTCCCGCGGGGGCTCCCCACGGCTGCAGCTCCCTCAGGAAATGTCCCCCTGCTGCGGCGTGGGCCCTGCCCCGGGCTGCAGGGTGGAGATCTGCTCCAGCGGGGGCTCTGCAGGGGGAATCTCTGCTGCCTGTGGGCCTGGAGCCCCTCCTGCCCTCCTCCTCCTGGGGCCTGGGCCCTCTGCTGCTTCTCCCTCGCCCTGGGCCTCCTCCTCGGACTGTGCCCTCTCTGCCCTTTCGGAAATCTATTTTCACTGAGGTGCCGCCAGCTTGGTGCTGGGCTCAGCTGGGCCCTGCCATGGGGCTGTTGAAGCCAGTTGGAAGCAGCTGGAACTGGTTGGGTCTGTCATGGGGCAGTCCTGCCCTCTGCCCATGGAGGCCCCTGCAACCCTGCCAACATCTGGGCATAGGTACCCCCATGGAGTGACGGATATGGAGAAAGTTGCTATAAAACATATTTTAACTCCACCACAGGGTTTTCTTTCCAAACACTTTCTGATCCCATACATCGATGTACATACTTTGTGGTTATCAAGGTAGTACATCAGCCTGCATGGTGTCTGGCATCACCATGTTCTCAAGTCTCTCTTTTTCCGTATTCTCTTTTCCACAGTCCACAAATACTTTTCATTATCTATTCACATGTTGTTATTCAAATTCTGTTTGTCCAGAGGAATGTAATTGTTCTGAGTATCTGTATTACTGAAGGAAACAAAAAGGCATTTTAAGCGTAGCTCCATTTATTTCAGTGAGGGTTTTGACCCTCCAGGTGCAATTTTACTGGGGACAGCTCTGGCCACAACATCATCCTGTATGGAGGATGCCCTCTTAACTTCTATTAAAGTTAATGGAAATTCAGGATAACCCATCTTTTGAACCAAAATGTATTGGTTCATTTTCCATATGAATTTTTATCCTGCATCAACTGTGCTACGGATCATATTTATTTTCCTTAACTGGAGATTATTTATGTCCATACAGCAGCAAGAAATTCCAGGGAATAAACTGATTATCCTAACAGAGATGAGACATTATGATAACCGATTAAGAAAAACAAATTACTAGTATTGTAAAATTAAAAATTATTATCTTCCAAGTAGTAAAACTCAATAACACTGGTTCCTATTTCACAATAATTCCAGTATCCATTAGAAGAGTCTAATTTACAGTGTAATGTAATTCATTCAATTTATTAAGGTTGCTCCTGTATTTATGGTAGAAGCAAAATCAGCACCTTTCCCAATTGTGTTCTTTGTTAATGCTATAGGGTACAGCATTTCATAAGCTGTAGTTGCAGATTATAATATCAGTATTGAACATGGCTGACAATGTTATTATGATGGTAGTTACCAATGCAGAATTATATAAAATAGAGATGATTATCATCATTACAGAACCATAGTAAACAATTGTGGTTTCCATTTGCTCAGATAAAAATACTTGTTATGTAATTTTTCAAACACATTGGTTTTATTCCATACATAATCTTTAAACTCTTCACCTCATGAGATATGGCCATAATTACATTTGTTTTGCAAAATTACCTGACTGTAGAACTAAAAGCAACAGAATACCGTATTGACAGTAACATAAATACCTATTTTGCATATGCAAGCTCTTTTCCTTATACCAGATGCAGCTGTGCAGAATTATTTCTAAATAACTATCAGTAATAACTTACTGATATACTGTATTTGTACATCCCTTAGTGGCAGTTAAGGAAGAAACAGTCTTTACTGCGTGAAGGTGAATACCTATTCTCTGGTTATCTGCTAGAGAATCTATTTGACGAATCTAATCTTGTGTGGTTCACAAGATCATCCTCATAGCCAAGAAAGTCATATAAAAGGGTACAGTAAATATAAAGTGGGATTTTATTTTAATTGGTTGAGTATGGTATAGATGTATGTATATAACATTAATGTGTATGAATAAAAATATGTTACCATCACTGAGGTAGCCATTGTTCAGTACAGTAAAGAAATAGGATGCGTATTTGTAAATTCTTTTAGAAATGCAGAGAAGTCCAGATAGCAGAATTCATTAAGTCTCAACTTGGCTTCAGTGGGTTAGTATTCACACAAAAAACTGTGATTCAAGGTGATTCCTTTGTGCTGCCAGTACCAGAGTTTTGAATTGTCTGAAAATACAAATAAAGAAAGCGAGGAACTGACCAATTCTTCTGTAGCCATCCTAAATAAATGTATAGCATATATGAACTTTAACTAGTTTAACCATAGCAAATGTTGCAAATGTGTACAAGTATTTCCACTATAGCTGTTTTAACCAAGCTCTAAGTCTTGAAACTCTTTAACTGTCTTCTTCACCCAAACCTCTCTTTGGTAAAAGCTAGGTACATTCTCACTGAAATTCTGCTGGAATGTAGCACTTTCAGAATTTTCAGTGCAGAGGATCTTGGTTCACTTGCTTAGAAATGAAGTGGAAATCCTGAGATGTGGAATCATTACCTTACACAGAGTCCTTGTGTAATTGGAACACAGTTACTGAACACAAAATTTTAAAAAGTGCCTAAAACATGCCTTAAAACTTGTAAAATCTAATTCTCAATGCCAATGTAATTGACGTAATACTATTTTTCTATATCTTTGGGGGGGGGGGAGGGCGGGGGAGAGAGATCATTATCTTGTGGCTCAATGAATTTAAACAATTAAAAACAAAAACCAGGATGTTAGAAGTGGCCAGATACTATAAAAACGGGGAAAAGAGAATGATTTATTCTGTAAATTTAATCCATCATGGTCACTAAAGGGTAAGATTCATACATTTCTATGATACATAAACCTAATATTACCAATGTTAAAAATCTCTTAAGGTATTAAGAGCTGCAAAACCTGCAATAGATTTACATCTGTGTTATCAACTGTGGAACAAAATCCAGCATGTACCAACACAACTGAGAGAGGAAACCTTGGAAATGTCTTGAAGTTAGTGAGGGAAATCAAGCTCTTTTTCACTTAGAATGCAGGTATGTATGTGACTTTTGAAGTCATCATGTCTGTCTTCTTCCTGAAGAAACCACCTTATGAAGTTTCTTTCATAATCTCTTCAGATTTTTAAAACTAGGTGGGCTCATGGTCCCTATACACTCCATGAAAAGCTATTTAAGATATCATTTAGTTTGCTAGAATCCTTCTTCTATTGTTTTAGCTTAAATGCACACCATTTCTTCTGATGTCAACACTGACAATTAACTTAAGTAGTTCTTCTCCCTCCTTAAGACTTAGCTGTCTTGAGTATGCTCTGATTTCCACCTAACTTTCATTTTGCTGACTAAAAGACACACTTAACTGAAGTTCCTTTCTATAAAAGCTTTTTGTATTCCCTGGGTCTTGCTACTATCCTTTATCTGAACAAGTTCCTGTCTTAATGCATTACTCTTGAATGCAGCTGACCAGAACAGCATAGAAGATTCCTCTGGGCTCCTCCTGCTGCTTTCCATAAGCTTTTTCATAACCTGTACCTGGAATATCCTATCTTTGAAGCCTTCATTTGCCTTTATTTTTATTTTTTATTTTTTGGCAAGTGATTACTGATAAGGGAAATAGTGAGAGGGCTGCCTGCTTTGTAGCAGCCTACATCTATACAGGTTGCCTTGAGGGGTGAGCCTTCTCCTGAAAGCACTCTGCCTTCTGCTTTTCTTCCAACATAGTCGATAGATTTCCACAACATGTGTTGAGCCTGGGTTACCTCAGTGAGAGATCTAAACCATCTCTGCTAGGTCTGAGTGGAAGCGTGAATACACATCGCCATAAAGACCTGTGGTTCTGCCACAGAGTTGGCCAGAGCAGCTCTCCTCTGAGCTATTATGGACTTGGCCTTCCTCTTGCAAAGTCAACTCCTGACTGGGTCTTCTGTGCATAGTGATCTCCCTATAATTATCTCTCAAAACGTCAAACATGGAATTTGTTTTATTTTAGTTTACTTTTTTTTTTTTTTTTTTTTTTTTTTTTGTCAAATCACCTTTTGATTTTCATAAGGAAAATCATCCTGGAGCAGGAAACTTTATGTTCTGTATTTAGTCATGTGTTTGAAGCAAACATTGTTAAGACTGGTCAACTGCAGAATGGTTTGCTTCAGAGCTATAGTACTGGTACTCAAAACATGTCTCTCAGTTGCTCAATACTAAAAACTTGTTTCTTTTCTATGTAACTTCAGACAGAAAAGAGAAGCAAAGAAGGATGAGGTTGGTAAGCAGTACAATATAATGATGAGAACTAGAGAAAAACAAACAAACCAAAATAAATAAATAAATAAATAAATAAAAGGAAAGAAAGAAAAAAAAAATGGCACTTATCCCTTTTCCCTTCCCACTATATTCTCTGGCATTTTAATATTACCAGAGGTACAAAGGAAATGTATTTAAAGTTAACAGCAGTGTACTAGGAAAATACAATAGAAAACAGCAAGTCATAGGCAATCACACAAAGTTGCTAATTAGTTTCAGCCAGTTTAGAATAAACTATATACAGTGAAGTTGTACTGATTCCAGCAGTGAAATTAGCTTCCTATGAATGTTTCTTCCTTGCTCATGGTAGTAAGTTACAGTTAAGAGACTCTTTCTAATATCCACTTGATGAGCTTGTTCTCTGCTCAAGTGTGACTGCCTTACTATCACAAGTCCTAACCAACAAATTTGAAACCATGAGGTGCTTGATTAAAGGCTTGATTCCAGAGACAGAAGAAAATAACCGATTTTTTTCCTGTTCCCTTCAATTGACGCTGTTTTAAAATCAGAGCACCTCTTTCTAAGATTTAGTTCTGTTAATCAGAATTTTCAATTATTTCTTGTTCTGTGTTTCAGCTCCCAGACTGTACAAAGTATGATACTTACCACAGCTGGTTGGTAATTTATTTTTACCTTTTTTTTTTTTTTTTTTCCCCAACAGAAAATACCAATTTATCAGAACCAAAACTTCTGAAGGCAAAAACATGTTTTGACTGACTTCTTCCTTCTCAGAATTTTGAAAAATGGAGTTTCAGATACTGTAATATGTTTCTAGGGAATTATTTTATTTTCTCTCTCTCTCTCTCTTTTTTTTTTTTTTTTAATCATTTTGAATTTTTGATTAATTTAAGTCATCATCCATACAAGATTGATAGTAAATCCTTTCAGGTTTTCAGGCTGAAATGTTTTGACTGTCCCATCCATATTTCTTCCTTTCTAAGGTTTTCATTTTTTTTTCTTTTTTTTTTTTTTTACATTTTGTACACACTGAACATTTTGACTTGTGTTAGATTGTGATTAAAAGATTTCTGTGCTCTTTAATTCCAAAAGTTTTGGTGTGCCAAGAAAATTTTCAAAAATCTATCTCCAACAGTTAGCTTCTCTTTTAAGTTGCTTTGAGATCCATAAATGAAGAAGTCTTAGAAAGAGCTATATCTTTTAACTGCACTCTACAAAGAAACTGTGTGTAACACCAGTCACCTTTAATCACTTCAATTAAATACAGTTGGGGATGAACAGTATGTCTGTCTTACACACTTTTACAGCATATCTGAAATTGCAAATTAAAGCATTCCTTGGTATGATCCCTGACAAGGAGACTGGCAGCAACAGCAAGAGGCCTGCATCCATACTAGCTATCTGCCTCTCTAGACAGGGTGACCTTGCCCATTCTCTTAACTAGGAGTGGTAGCATCAAAATTATTTTGAGGAATTGTCTGGTAGTGCTGAGAACATCATGTCAGGGACCGTTCCATGGATATGGAAGCAGACAGTTGTATTCCAGTGCTGAGATCGTTCCTGGGCTCTGCTCAGTTCACCAGGTAATGGTTTGCCTTGAAGCACTGTCTGAACTTACACCATCTTTTTCTGGTGTGCCCTTATTGCTTTGGTGCATGGTGCTATTATTCCTAATTTAGAGAAGAGAAACTAATATATCACATATGAAAGTAACCTCACCTAACTTTAGCGGATTGCTTTCCATCCTCCAGATAGACTTGGCAGTTGGCTGTAGAAGGAACCTGTATGACTGATGTATTGTTGGTGACTACACTGGGCTGTACTAGACAACACTAGACAACATGAGCAGCATGCTACTGGTCACATTCACACTACCTTTCACATCTACATGTCGTGTGATGACAATATCCAAGACACCACAAAGTTATTCAGTCAGATCTTGAACCTTAGAACTGTCCCTGGAGAAATGTGATCACAACACCTAATTTTGGAAGCTGTGGAAGGGAACCTGGATAAGTTCTTTGTACTGGTACTGTAAAGAAACAGGCTCAGTCAAGTGGGGTAGTGAATGAACAAAATCACCTTTGTAGCAGAAAAGGCTGTAAACCTACCTGAGAGACTAAAATAGGCAGGTACATGTGGCACATGAAGTTTAGGGAGATGTGTCTCTGTCACAACATGTTTTTGTTCAGTTGGAACAAATGGCTGTTGTGTACTCGCCAGAGTGAGTCATTCTTCTAAGTTGTAGAGCAAGTGATTCCTGAACTGCTAGGCAAGTACCATGTTAGCTACCTTACCTATTATCAGGGGTTCTCTATGCTTTAAAAAGGCTTTAGAAAGAGAGTTCACAAGACAGGTTGAGCCATTACTGTTACAAGCTATTACCTAGTACAAAAAAATGTTCAGTCCCCCCATGTCTTTTGCATCCCAATCCCACTCCTGCTGCTGCTTCCAGATGATGCTCATGTTTCCCTGCTCTGGTAGTTGTCTGGCTGTTCTGTAATTTGTTTTAAATCATCAAGCAGGCAGGAAAATAACACACCAAAGGCAAAGGAATAGATTTCTGTCAACTTTTGTGTCAGTTTACACAGAATTTCAGGTGGATGCTAGAATCAACTCAAAGTGTAAGTGGAGTGCACATCACGGAAGGGGAGGAGGACAAAGTGGCACAGGACTTCTCTGACCATAAACAACCTCTCATATCACTCCATGTCTCTCCTAACTACATTGCCTACTCTTGTCTTGACTGTCAGATAATCAAAGCTGTTAGCACAATCACTTTAACTGGTTACAACAGAAATTCAAGAAACTCCTTTACTGCTTTTGCAGTTCTCAGCCTTTATCAAACACACAGTAACCACTTCAAGCATCTCGTCTTGGCTTTTTTAGAAAGTTACTTTTCTAGTCACTTAGCTCCCCCTTTTCAAGGCTCTGTACATAGTTAGATGGGAGCTTTTTGGAGAAGAGCTTCATCTGGCTTCCCTATTATGCATGTTCAGCTGCTGTCTTGACGTTATGTTCCTACCAGCAATTCTCACCTGCCTCACAGAGGTGTTATGTGATGTAATTAGTTTTATTATTACTGTAATTACCATGAAACGAAGCAGACAAAATGGGGCTGCTTCCCCAGGCTTTTCCCATCATTTTTGATGAGCTTTGAGATGATTTTAACAGCTAGAACTTTCTGCTGTGCCAGTTTTGCAATACTTCTTTCTTTTTCTTTTTGTATCATTTAGTTATAGTGGCAATAAAGCATGCTGACACATTCCACTCTATCAATTTCCTCAGTTGGCTTGAAAACAAAAGTCACTAACAAGGTGCAATTACTAGTGGGACCCTTCTGCCATTAGGTGAAGAGTGAGAAAATAAACACTTTCTGGTGTTTTATGTTTTGTTATTGCTTATTTGTTTTGTTTTGCTTTTTTTTTTTTTCCCCATAAGGAAATTGAAAATAATATACATAAATATATTGCACACTCAGTAAACCCTCTGAAGAATGTAAATGCATGATTATCAATTAACATATTGCTTTGATTCAAGTTTCTTCTGAAACCCTGGTTTTGTCCCACATTCTGAAAGGATTTAGATATTAGCACACTGAGCATTTCAGTGCTTAACAATGACGTGTTTTTTCTCCAGCAGCCAAATTTACAGTCCCCAGCTGCCCAGGTTCACTGTGCTGGAAATGAACATGAGTAGGTGTTTCACACAGGAGTGGCAAGAGGCAGCATGCTGAGCTGCTCTGTGTCTTTCAGAAGAGTTGTATTTGAATTTGTGTCTCTCATAAACCCTCTCAAGAAATAAATTGAAGTTCAAAGGTAGGGACTGCAACAAAATATCCCTTTACACTTTTACATCAGCTGTGCACATGTAGTAGTATAGAGGTTGATGCACTAACCAAGAAAGCAGCTAAATTCCATCCTCAGATGGTGAGGGCTCAAACCCACCTTTCTCACATTTTAAAGATTTTAAAGATGGTGCAGATTGCCACATCTAAATCAATTTACATATTTACCAGGAGCTAGCCCTCAATTTGTTTGATTTAGCAAAGGGGAAGAGGAGAAAAAAGGGGATTTTGGAGAGATGTTCTTTACAACTGCAACCACGTAGTTGGTACCCGTATTCTGGTAGAAAAGGCAAAGCACAATCAAATGCTTAAAAGACGATGCAAAAAATAAAGTTTGAAAATACCATTTTTAATAAGCTAACATATCCACAGAAAAATCTCGTATAAGCCTGGAGTACATTTCTTATTAGTTCAAACATTTCAAGCAATTTTATATGAATTCCCAATAAATAAGTCTTCATTTATCCTATTTATTAATATATATTTATTAAAAAATATTAAATCCTTTTTTACTTTAAAATACAGTTTGAAATACTATTCATTATAATTTAGATATTATTTATTAGTTATTTTTAACTTAAAAATAGAATTTAAATAAACTATTTTGTTTCATCGTAAAATAAATTTGATTCATCATAAAAATACTATGGGATGAACCTATTTACCATTAAAGACTGTCTTGAAATTTTTATCTATAGAAAACCAGAACAGAAACTGCCGATCAAATTGTCTGTGATTGTCATGTCTCCTAATAACTGCATCCATGCTAAGAAATCAAGAAAGTCCAGGGAATTAACTCAAACACTGATAAATGATCATCCACATCTTTCAATACTCAAAACTTCATCGGCATGGTTTTGTCCCATGCCAGCAGGCACTCTCCCTGATAGTCCCCCAGCTGTAATAAGCAGGACACCATGGGCCAAGGATAGTTTGCAGTCAGCAGTGTGGATGGGATCACTCTGTTTTGGTGAGGCAGATAGCTGTACAGTCATAATCCATATTGTCCAAATTGCTGTTACAGTTCCTCTTTTGTTTACTAACATAGACATAAATGATGAATAATTCACCTGTCTCAATGCCACTTGCTGTATATTCTAATAACAATGCAAACTGAAAAATATTTCTGTGAACATGTAATACAGGTGAATTTTCTGAACCCTCAGTTTGTCAGTATTAACTAGGAGAAAGGAACAGAGAGTAGGAAAGGGTTTCTGTGCATGCAGGTGATGTGTGACATGTCCCAAGAAAATAACAATAAGAATTGCAGGATGTTACGGATAACAAAAGGGTTAGTAATGATTATGTAGATGGCCCACCCTGACTTGCAGGGTCACTAAGCAAACAGCAAAACAAGAATCTACAGGACACTGTAGTTTAAAAAAATAGAGCTACTAGTTTTAAAGTACTGATGACCTAGGAGAACAAAACTGGGGTCAATTGACAAACACAGGAAGGCTGCTTATTTGGGAAGGGATAGATAAAATACACTTTTCAGGCCCACACTTTCTGACACAATCATGCGTGTCTGTGCATAGACTATCTGAAGAGAGAGAAAGCATTTACCACAGCTGGAACTGAAAATAATACCCCTGTTCTCAAAGTGAATTTCACTCAGAAGAGTCCGATTAAACAGCTATAATTTATGCAGTGGATTTGAATTCATGCTGCCTTAAGACAAAGTCAAGAATTTCCTATTGTCACCAGCTGACCAGAACAAGGAGAAAGGTGACACAAAAGCAAAGAGCTTTCACTAGTTGATATAGCCAATGAAACTTGATTCAGTCCTGCTCTTCAGATGGCGAGGTTTTGGCAAGGTAGCAGCTCAGACTTATCAATACCCACAGTTAGTTTGGACTAAACATTCCAGATAATATCATATGTGGATGCTGTTATTCTGAAATACCTCCATTATTATTTCAAAATCGATTTAACCAGTCTAGTAAGAAATTTTAATCCTTCTGAATAAGAATATACATTGATATGCTAATATGGAATGGTCAATTAACTTTAAACATATTTCTTTTTTTTTGTGTGTTTGTTTTATTTGAAAATATATGCAGATATGTTTAAAGATGCAACAACTTTATAAAAGTTAGAAACAAGCTCAACATTATACCAGATGAAGAAATTCTGAATATATTAGAATAACAAAACCTTACTGAAAATCCGAAGTGCTTAGATTGTTGTGATAGCATTTGCTTAATACAACTTGAAATCAAGCTACGGTAACAGAGCTAATTATGAGAGTAAGCTGTCAGAACAGTGATTTTGTACGTTCAGCAGAAAAAAAAAAAAAAAAAAAAAAAAAAAAGAGAGAGAGAAAATAAAGAAAAAAGAAAAAAAAAAAAAAAGGCAAATGAATTTTAGTTACAGGACTAGTTAGAAACTTCATTTCTTTAGAGATGGGAAAAAGAGTATCACAGAGGTAATTAACCACATGCACAACATCCTCCCATGCTTCTCCTTCAAGGCTATTCTCCCTGAGTGCTGGGTTGGCCCTGTCATGAGTGTTTTATGAGATCTGATAGGATCACAGCCATGGATGAAGACCACTATTCTGGCTGTTTTGCTACTTCACACTGATAATATGCAAACCTTTCCTCTAATTGAGTGTGTGCCACTTGCCCTTCAGTTCAGTAATGGGTAAACAGTTTATTTCAGAGTGTAACACATGCTCAAGGTTTCAGAATTTAGCTTGCCAGAGTGCAGCTCTCTCACAGTTCCATTTAGTCTCAGAGTATACTGCAAATATCCTCTAATACAGTGATTTATAAAGGCATGCACTTTCCACATTGGTACTGATGCCTTTATATTGACCTTCTAAAGCAAGGCCACCCATAGGGATGGGTTGCAGGAGAGGGCAAATTATTCATGCAGAAGGTGATGAATGATGTGTGGTGGTTTTTTTTGTTGTTGTTGTTTGTTTGTTTTTTCTAAATATAGACTCAGAGTTCTGTAATGTAACTAGAATAAACAAGTTGCTTCTAATGAACATTGAGATTCTGAGTGATTTGAGGCTCTTATTATGTTCTCCCTTCCCAAAGCTGTCTTCAGGAGCAGCTTCTGTATTGATATTCCTCCTTATAGACACAAGACACAAGTCTTTATAGACTAAAACAAAGACTAAATTATATTACCAGTGCTATAAGGCAAGAAATAGCCAACATTAAAATATGTCTTATCTCTTTTATTTCTTTACCCTGTCTAATGTGAGCAGATTGTTATCAGGAATAAAGGATATGTTGCAATTATAAAGTGACTACTTTTTGACATTGTGGCAGAGAAGATGCTGCCTGGAGACACTTTCCCCCTAAGGACATAGATATGTTGTTGTGCCTGGGAAATACTCTGTGTAAACACCAAGGGTGAGAAATATATTTTCAGCACTTCATACTAAAGTGTAACCCTAGTGAAGGTTAGATTTCCAAAAGTACACCTCAGAAAGATAAATATCATACAATAGGATTTCCCATACTGGTCTGCAAAGACATTGAGGTATTCCAGTGTCTTCTCACTATAAAGCGAAATGCAAGACTGACTCCACAACCTTGTGGGTCAGCCAGGGATCTGCAGAACACGTAATGTCTCAAAGATGTTGTTCGGTCTCCTGGGCAAAAAAATATCCTTCTACTACCAGTTCCCTTGGGGTCTTAATTCACAAGAAAAATAATCCAGTGGTCAAGATGTTAGACTCAAACACCAGGGTTTAGTTCCTTCCTAGTGCTGAATGCATAAATACACTACTGTTAAGGCGTTTGTTGTGTGCCTATAGACCTCTTAGCTCTTTGACTCTTTCTTTTTTTCTGTTCCTTTCTTTTCAGAAATTAGTAGTAGTTTATTATGGGCAAAGTATATCTGATGTTTGTGTGGTGGTTTTACTCAGGTGGGCAGCCAAGCTCCACCACAACTGCTCTCTCACTCCCCCTCTCCTCAAAGAGGAAGGGGGAGAAAATACAACACAGAGAACTCGAGGTTTGAGATGAGAAAGGTTTAATTAAAGGGAAAGGGAATGGGGAGGAAAAAAAAAAAAAAAAGAAAAGAAAAAAGAAAAGAAACAATAAGTCTGCGTGGAAGCACAGAGAGAGGGAAAAAATTATTCTCTACTTCCCATCAACGAGTGATGTTCAGCCATGTCCTCGGAAGCAGGACCTCAAAACGCGTAGTGGTTGTTCAGGAGGAACAGTCCCTTCCCCCATGACAGCCCCCCCCCTTTTATTGCTGAGTGTGACATCAGGTGTTATGGAATGTCCCTTTGGTTGGTTTAGGTCAGCTGCCCCGGCAATGTCCCCTCCCCATCACTTGCCCACCCCCAGCCTGCTGGCTCCTGGGGGCTCGGAAAGAGTCCTGATGCTGTGCCAGCACTACGCAGCAATAGACACAACACTGGAGTGATATCAGTGCTGTTCCAGCTACGAGTGCAGAGTACAGCACTGTGTGGGCTGCTGCAGGGAAAAGGTGACTCCAGCTCAGACAGACACAACACAGTTTGGAACAGCCACAGCTAATGTGAAGTTACAGGTGTATTTGAATGGGGTGTGCAAGAATACCCTACACACAGTGGAAATATTTGTTTAAGAAAATTACTCACTCTGTGAGGAAGGGGTATGTCAAACCTTCTACATTACAGATATTTGTATATGATCTCTTTTCTGTGATCAGTTTAACTAAATACATATTTCTAGTGTAGGAATCTTTTCATTTGTATTACAGGAGATTAAAAAAAAAAAAAAAAAAAAAGACGAAAGATGAATTGTACCAATTTTTCTCCCTCTGCTATAGAGTTCTCTTGACCAACTTGGAGAGATCAGCATTAGACAGATTTAAATTAGGTGTGACAAATTCCCCAGTTGGTGAGTTGTTTTCCTATCTGCCAAATGAGAAAAATATTTTCCTGACAGATACTGACAGGATAAATCTGATCAACTTCTTTCATAATACTTGGATATTACTGATAGTAATATCTTCCATATGTGTGAGAAGGAGAGAAATGTGGAATGAACCAGTTGGCGATAAGTTAATGACACAAAATCAAGGTAAGACTTTTAATAAATGTGGACTTCTATTGCAGTGACAGAGGTCACAATGTAGACAATTTCACATCAAGTCTGAGTTTTTAAGCTATTGGATCTGCTTGGCAAGAACAGCAGCAAGGATTTGATCTGCACACAGCACAGCAGTGATTCTGTCATGAGGATATTGTGATTCATCCTTGTAACTGTGCACTGTCTTTTAATTCTAAAATATGATAGTTTTGCCTTTGATTTTAAATAAAGGTATGTCTTTCACTAACAGCTTCCATGGTAAAACAGAAGTAGAAAGAGTAATTCTGACTTGAGCCAGAATAATACTTATACTTGAGTATAAGTAAAATGCTCAAAGTTTGCCCAGAAAATTTCTGGAAGTGTTCAGGTCCAGGCTGGATGGAGTTTTGAGCAACTTGATCTAGTGGGAGATGTCCCTGCCAATGGCAGGGAGGTTAGAACTAAATGATATTTAAGTCCCTTCCAACCCAAACCATTCTACGATTCTATGAAAATTTAGAAAGCTTAATCTCCAGTAAAGATCTGAGCAGTAAAGAAATAGAATGTTTTGGGACCTTCTTGGTTTTCTTTCAATATATGTTTTTAGCAATACTATGCATGAAGTCTTCAGACGCCAACAAAGAATAAATAAAACCAGCTGCAAGCTCAGTCAGAGAGCTATAATACAATGTGAAGTATGAGACTCTTACATGACCATGAGTTAAAATAATAATGATAATAATAAACACAACAAAAACAATAACAACAACAATAACAAAACACATTCACAAAAACAAACAAACAAAAAAACCTACCTAGCATTGTAATCCTTACTCAGAACTAACCTTCAGTTTCTTTTGCTGTAGGTAAAATATATTGCCTTTCATTCTTATGTGTGGGAACTCACTGGAGACTCTACAGAACTACATATCACACATCTTTAAATTAAAAGAATACAAAGTAGGGGGCTGTAAAAGTGGCAGAAGAATAAAGCTGCTTGTCTAACAGCAACATTTGAGAAGAGATTTTTTCTTTTTGTACATCTTGGGCTCTGAACTCATTAGCATGATCCTTGGTAAACTTTTTTTGACCTGTTTTTCACTTTGCAGAGAACGGGCACAACTGTAGCTCTCATTATATCACATCAAATGAGTCCCACTGACATGAACTAGGTACCGGCTTGTTAGGGGAAAGACAATAAAGGCAAAATTCTCCCAGTAGATCTGCATGACAGAACTTGATTACTGATACCCTGTTCTCTAAAAATGCATAGTTTTGTCTTTGACATGCAGTTAGATGCACAAAATATAAGAGGAAAAATATTTTCTGTGAAAAAAAAAAAAAAAAAAAAAAAAAAGTTTGCCAAATCTAATAAACTTTCTTTTTAGAGAACATTCTTATACAAAAGTAATCAGTGTTTAATTACAAGAAACAACAAATCACATATTCTTTCCCCTCCACACAGTGTACAGGAGACAGAGAAGATCAATATTTGGACAAATACATGCAAACTCAGCTTGGTGCTTGGAGACCAAGAAAGATACTAGATTTTGTGTACTGTGGATTAACCCTGATTGGACCACAAGGTAGCATACAAATAGAGAAAACAGAAAAAAAAAAAAAAAAGTAATTGCACCAGTAGACTGGTGATCATTGTGGTGCCCTGAGAAACAAGTCCAGTCAAAGAATCAAAATCTTCAAATTAAATAATAATAATAAATAAATAAATAAATAATAATAATAATAATAATAATAATAATAATAATGTCTGTAGCCACCTGATGAAGCAGTCCCAGAAGTTCTCTGAAATCAGATGTTGCCCCTTGTGACCTTCACAAAGGTTACTTTGAGCCAGGATATGAAATGATAGAAAATTCCAACCTGGTTCTGGGGTGAGACTATCTCAAAAGTCTGTTTGCAAGAACAATGCTGCCTTTCAAGGGGGCAACTTTTCTGCTTGATACCTTCACTGCATAAATACCTTCACTGACAGCTTGATTTTGCAGGCAGTTTGCACAGTAAATAAAGCTGGCAAGAGAGGTGGGGAAGGACTGCTGCAGGCACTGATGATGATGAGGTTCACTGAGGCTTTCACATATTGGAAAAATATGACTGTGTTATTCCTGTGCTATACCTCTGTCTGTTCCTACAGTCAAGAAGCAGGACGCTCCATACACTTAAGGACTGTCAGGAATGAGGCTTCAATGAAGAGTTTAACTTCTTGGAAAGAAACAAAACAAAACAAACAAAAAAAAACCTTTTTGTTTTCTTTTCTTTTCTTTTTTTTTTTTTTTTTCAGCTAGTAACAGGATTATTTTATGTTGCATTCCTCTAGCTGAGAAAATCTTCAACCTAGAGGAAACACAGGAAGAATAGTAAGATTTGCTCTCATTTTACACATCATACTTTCCGGCAAATACTTATTATAAGACCTCTGTTCTTCTAGATACTTCCTGTATGACATTTCCTCACAAAGTTCAGGTTTTGGTTTGATACCTAATTTCCAGTCAACAATTCTTTACTGTTATTTCATGGCTGGAAATTTACTAAAATTTTATCCTTATTATTTCATACTCTATCAAATTTAAAGTTTACGATAAAAAAATAGAAATTTAACTTTTTTTTTTTTCTTTTTTTTTTTTCTGTTGTTAAAGCCTCCAAATATCAAAGGAAGTGTCACATAAACAAGAAAAAAATGTAAGTTTTGAAGGGAAAAGAAAATCTCAACAAATATATTAACTGAACAAGGTATTCATTTGGTGAATACTGTGAATGTTACTTATTAAAAAATGAAGCTTATTTATGGCTTTAAAATTCAGCATTTTTCTTCATATCCAAATTCTCTGTGTCACTGGAGATTTTAAAATAGATTTTTAATATTACTATTAATATAAAACCAATGTGACTAGCAATCTTCTCTATACAGTACATCTGTACATCTATAACTAATTTTCTATATTAAGGGGCACTGTAAATTTCAATTTGCCCTGTCCTTTTGAAAGAAATCAACCATCTCAAAATAAATAAATAAATAAATAAATAGATAAATAAAAAGCTCCCATGTTTTTTATTAAACTTCAGCCAAATAAAAACTTTCATTAATTCAAAAAAAAAAAAAAAAAAGTCTTATGAAAGCTGGGGTATTCATTACAATTTTCTTATCACTGTCCAAACGTAAACTTTGGGTATTATAAGTCAAAAACGTATCTCAAAACAAGTGCAGGCAGAAAACAATAGTGAATGAAAAGTAAACCTTGAACTTAAACATCCAAGCTGTATATATATTCAAAATCAAATATGAAATATTGTTTTATATGTACTTACTCCTGGCATCCACAGTCCACAAAAGACAATCACACCAATCATGTTCCCTTTTTTCCTTCTCCCAGATGTACTTCAACTCACCAAACAAAGGTAAGATTTACCATGTATTGTCCCCATGTGTAATTTATTTCAAGACTCTAATCTTGACAAGAAAGATCACTTTATTTTTTATTTATTATTTATTATTTATTTTCTTTAGGGAAGACACAGCTTTAGCTGTTCAGATTTGATGCAGGTCAATCACAATGATTTCCCAGACCCAAGCAGATGTGAGATATGTAGCTTAATCTAGCTGACATTTTCCTGTAATTCAGATCAGTCCTTAGTGATAATAACTAACTGATTGCTCCCAGCATGTTTAATCTGTCTACTATCTCTCATACCCAATATTCCTATTTCTTATGTGGATTGGAAACTGGGAGATGTGCTGAAAGGCTGGAGGAAAGTGAATGTCACTCCTATCTTCAAAAAGAGAAAAGAGGAAAGAAGAAGTGAAAGAAATGGATGATCTTGATGGCCAGCCCCCAAGTAAGAATCCAAAGATGCCTGAAACGGTGTGTCTGGGAAGAAAGTGGAAATGCAGCATACAAAAGGGATGACCTCAAAGGGTGACCCCTCACTAACCATCCAAAGATCAGGGGTGGTGGATGAGGCTTGGCTGGCTGCCAGATGCCCACCAAGATGTTTCCTCCTTAATAAAGATGGAGAGAAGATAAGAAAGCTTCTGCAACAAGATGAGGATGAGGTGTGGTGTCTGCCACTCCTTCCTCCTCACCCTGTTCTCCTGTTCCAGCACAGAGTCCCTCCTGCAGGATACAGTCCTTCACACACTGCTCCAGTGTGGGCACCTCTCCACAAGCTACATGCAGTTCCTGCCCGAAAACATAGTCCTGTGGGGGCTCCTCTCCGGGGGCTTCAGCCTTGTTCAGGGCGCATCCACTTGTGCTGTGACGTCTTCAGGCTGCCCCATGGAGATCTGCTCTGGCATGGTCCCCTACAGGCTGCTGGGGGACAACCTGCTTCGCCATGGTCTTCTCTGTGGGCTGCAGAAGAGTCTGTTCAGGTTCCTGGAGGACCTCCTCCCCGTGCTTCTTCACTCCAGACCTTGCTGTCTGTGGGCTTGTTTCTCTCCCATTTTTTCTCAGTCCCCTCTCTCAGAGCTGCTGCACAGTGGCACACTTCTGGGTGCATCTGCAGCCTCTGGGAAGAACACGTTCACCCTACAAGAAAAGTTGTTCTATAGACAGTTACAAGCCCAGACAACTTTGCCTGGGGGAAGCTTGCATGCCACTTTTCTCAGCCACATAGTGCTAAAACAATGCCTACCGGATTGACTTTTCCTCTCTGGAGGTGCAGAGATGTCCTCTGGTTGTTTCATGCCTGGCTGACCTGATCAGCTTCTAGAGTAAAATCACCAGGATACATTGAAATCCTGGATTTCAATGAGACCTTTCACTTTGTCCCACATGAAATCCCATAGAAAAGCTTTTGAAGTATGGGTTGGATGAGCAGACAGTGAGGTGGATTGAAAACTGACTGAATGGCTGGATCAATGGTGCCTAGTTGGAGGCCAGTATCAAGTGGAGAAACCCAGCTGGTCAATACTGGGTCCAGTCCTGTTGAATATCTTCATTAAAGACCTGGGCAATGGGGTAGAGTTGGCACCCTGCTGTAGGTGTCCCTGCTTGAGTAGGGGGTTAGAACAGATGACCTCCAGAGGTCCCTTCTAACCTCAACCATTCTGTGATTCTGTGAATTGGGTGTAGGTGAAGTTATTAGGAAAACTCTAGTTTTCTCCAAAACATCTGAATGAAGAACTAGGGAACAAACATGACTGATTAGAAGATAATTACTTTTCTAATTTAAGAACCAGCCTCACTGAAGTAATTCACAAGTGCTGTAAAATCACATATGCCCTTTGATCTTGCATGTGATGTCCATGCAATGGAATAATAATAATAAAAAAAGACTAAAACACCCACCTACTTTTACAGTAGACTATGTCAGAGTCATCATTGGTTTCCTTTATGCAAGAAGTTTAAAAAATAATCATTAAATATATACATAAAGAATACTTATAAAATACATAGTTCTTTGTAATCAGTTTCCTGTGTAAACAACTGTTCTGTGTTCATGAAGGGTGTATAAATGTGTCTCTTTGTTCATATCAATCAGTATTTTCATTTTCATTCACTGAGTCATTTTTGAATCTGTTATCCAATTTCAGTGAAAGTTTACAGAGATTTGTCTCAAGTTGTACCACACTTCTGATATCTCCATGAAAGCAGTTCAAGGAGGAGAGGATAAAATTTCCTGCTGAGGAAAAGGCTAAGAAGAACACATTACTAGACATCAGAGAATCCACACTGGGAGAAGCATCAGTAATCAGGCTTCATCAATTCCATCCCTGACTGAATGACTAGTTTGTCATCTCATTTTTTCCCTGCTTAGTTCTTATGATCTCAACATGACTCTGTTTCTTCAGGAAACACAGTTTTGTAGGCTAAATAGGACCTGATTTTTTACCATTGCATAAAGATATATTACCTTCTATTTATAGTAGGAGAAGCCTTCTAAATCACTTTCAAGTGCTCTGTATTCATCTGATACAGATAGGGATAGTCAAACCAACAGGCTCTTTGCGACACGCTGGTCACTTCTAAAAATCCTTTTTCATTAAATATTTTATTGAGTGATGTGAAAAATAGAATACAAACAAAGAAACTTTATACCAGTTTAAAAAAAAAAAAAAACAAAACAAAAAAAAAACAAAAAAAAACACGTCATTCTTACATTCAACCAGGGAAATATTAAAAATTCTTTGCACAGACACATCATTGATGTCAATGGGAGAAAGGGGAACCTGCAGTGCAACGTGCCGTTGCATCAAGGATAGTGATGTTCTGCTGTCTCTTACATTACACCATGCACTTGGGGACCATCCCTGGATACTGTTGCTGTAAGACCTTGGTGGAATTTGTAAGATACAGCTTCAGCTTCCTGAAGCTGGTGGTGGCCAAGCGGCTCTGCTTATAGATCTGAGGTTTGTACATTGGAGCAGGGGATGCCCAGGGAGACTAGAAAGTAAAATAAGCAGCATGGGGTTTAAGAAATCACAGGAAAGACACTGGGAGACTGGTTAATGGCAGAGTTAAAGCTTTATTAGCCACCCCAAGCATTATCTCAATAAATCTATGCTTGATAACATTCATATATATATATGTATATATATATCTCTAATCACTTGTAAACCTGCAAACTCTCACGTGCAAAATCTGTTTTAGTGAAAAGTGAACAGTAATCTGGATTCTCATCAACAACTTTTCCTGAAGATATAAGCAGGATGGATGAGGTTTTATCGTCTACTTTCTCCTTTTGTTTCAGCCCCAGAAGGCAGATTTTGTTTTTCATTGCCTCAGGATACCTGAATGAGAGGTCCTGCTGAAGTGACATAGGCATGGGGAGGCTGGAAGGGGAGAAAGGCATTACAGCAGGCTAGAAAAGCCAAAGGTGTGTGTTTATTATTGTGAGGATGTCAGGCACTGTTTGTGTAGCATTTTCACTCCAGGTCGTCGACAGCAAGAACTCTCATGCAGAGCAGCATGTGACAAATTGATTTTCTTTGCAACTTTCAGCTGACCTTTGAATACATGATAAGTCAAGGCCACAATAAAAGATCCCTTTCCTACTTTAATTCTCCCCTTTTTCCTTAATAAACTGCCACTGAAATGTCTGCTCAGTATTGTCTCATTTAGTTTGATTGATTCTTTAAAAAAAAAAAAATCATGAGTAACAGCAAAACTGCTTTCTGGATGTGAACCCTAATTTCTGCAAGCAATATATCCTTCTACTAAAAATACTGTGTAGTGTAATAAAAATAATAATAACAAAGTAGGATGAGTTATGCAGTAGTAGTAGGTTGCAATATTGCAATATATGGGGAGAGAAAAAAAAAAGAGAAAAGAAAAAAAAAAAAAAGAAAAAAAAAGTTTTATCATCTCCTTCAGTAGACCTAAATACTTCACAAAAATAAATAAGCAAATATTTGCACTCATTTTAATGTTAGGTATTTGTTAAATACCTGAAATTAGGTATTTGTTAAATACCTGAAATCTTTATGTCAATATTTCCCATCTGAAGAATGATAGCTATTAAAATAGGACATGTTTACACTTCGTAAACCTAGGGATCCAGATGCCTAAGCACAGAAAGCTAGTGCCATTTTCCTGTGATAAAATGTTCTTCCTGACTTTCGAGAAACCACACACCTCCGCAGGTACTGCTAAGTCTGCCAGCTCCATGCAGACCTTTCTGATACCCTTAGCACCTCTAAATGGCTGCAGATATTTGTATCTTGACAGTGACCTCAACCTGTATTTTTGCCTTGCAGGATGCAGTGACAGGCTCTTACAAACTTTCAGACATTTTTTTCTATATAAATATACTTTTCTTCATGGAAATAAATAAATAAATAAAATAACTTATTTGTTTGTTTATTTCCCTGGAAAGGAAGTTTCTATCTTTATTTCATTTAGCATGCATTCATAAATTTAAAAAAAAATTTCTACAGAAACAAATATGTAAGAGTATGCTGAAGTGGAGTCACCTACTCAGCTGCTGAGATCATCCCTTTCTCTATTTGATCTTTGGCTAATGACAAGATCACCATTTCAGATGAACAAAACATAATTAGTTCTTACCTTGGGAACTAGATTTGGGAATGTCCCATTGATTTGTTTACTAGAAATGTCCACCCCCCCCTTCTGAATGCACAACTCCACTCAGCAAGTGCAGAGCCTTAGACTTGGTTCCCTTAGGCAGCTGATATGGCTTGCTAAACTACAGAGACACAATTCACTTTTTTTCTAACAAATTAGTGCTTTATTCTGCCTCTTGTATGAGGAAGCGTGACAGGCAATAGAGCCAGCATGAAAAAGGATAAATCAGGAAAAAAGGAATGCATGAAAGAAGATGGGGAGGAAAGACAGGCTCGTTCTCCTTTTCAGTGATTTCAAACTGTTAGCTGTGCTCACCCAGCTTTGATGCACAGAAAGTTTTTACCCCTCAGTAACTTGTCAGCAACTCAGAATTCTCACTTTCAGTGGAAAATCTGAAATGTAGGGATCCCAAATGTATATCCTTATTCATAAGGAATTTAGCAAGTTGTGAGAAATTTATGACAGTAATAAATAATGACTGCCGAGGCACACAAATAACAGCTCTGACAATGATCAGATGCTAACAAACATCCTGTTGTTCCCCGGGCTGCTGCAAGCATTACAGGTAAACATATTGAGAAAAAATGTCTTTTTAATAGGATCCCAAAGTGTCTTAAACCAAAGCCTCTTTGCTGAATCATTTTTTTTTTTTCCCATCAAGTGTTTTTCTCCCTCAAAATAAGAAGTTTCTGTTTCTGTCCAGAAGACGGGACCTTCCTACTTTTTCATTTTAGGATTAGAAATCTCCTGTTCTCACTTCCTTGCTTCAGATAATGACTCCCATCCCTAACGTTATCTCTAAAGTGGTTGGAAAGGCTCAGAAAAAATAACTGATCAGTCTCTAGACCATCCCATATCTGCAACAGTTTAGTGACCTGGAGAAATAATGATGGCTCTTTCAAAGATAGCACAGACTAGACGTCTGTGTTTAAATGACTAATGGAGAGAGAAGTTATTTCTGAGCGACTGGCAGCTTGAACTTCTCAGCTTCTTGCGTTTCAGTGCTTTGCTGGGCACAGATAATACCTCCTGACTATGTAGATAAGGAGGACCTTGATGTAAGGAATCTCTCTGAAGATTCATTCCCTGTGCTCAGATATAAGCTGATTCAGTTCAAATCCCTATAAACCAAATTTCTTTCAAACTGTATGAACCAAGACCTGTGAAGTTCAAATAGTTCCTCTAAGGTGCAGTTCTTACACTTTGCTTTCACTAGAAGGCTCAGAGCAGCTGGGGTTACTTACATGAAAGGATCTCCATAAATACTGGGATTATTTGATAGTTAGTGATTAGGATTATTTTGCATTTCACCAAACCTGATTCACCAAGTAAAGAAAATACTGAGAAAGAAAACACAAAAGCCTTGTCCTCACTTAATAGTATAGAAAATAAAAATCAACCATCTAACAGAGAGGTGCTCATTGGAAGCAGTAAGAACAAAGATATATCTATAACTTTTAACATAGATTAAAAAAAGCTGTAGATGGCTGGATTATGTGAAAGCAACCAAGGGTGGACGGATGCTGCCCTTTTACAGCTTTTCCCAAAATATCTGATACTACTAGAGGTCAGTACCAATGGGGTATAACCCAGTACTGCTGTTAATAACCTGATGTTACTTTGGAATATAGTAATATTATTGGTGTCAAAGTCTAATCACTGAAAGTATACTTACAATCTCCTCAAAGCAGCAAATATCACTCTATCATCTTTCTGGACCCAAAATGTCCCTAAATGTGTCACCATTAAGTTGTCCTTACAGTAAAGCCATGTACATTAATGTTTTTTATCATGTTTCACAGATGGGGGAATGGGGTCCCTGCCAAAACTGTGGGGGAAAGCTGGCAATGCAGCAGTCCAGAAGGTCTTTGGCTTTCAATACATCTTATTCTCAGCTACTAAATGGGATCACCAAGGCTTCATTGTAGGAGAGCTAGGGAACAACCCCCCATCTGGCATTCAAGTATTGAAAAAGAAATACCAATTTTTATTTTTTCTGTACATATTAATTTGTGACATTCGGTTCACTTAATTCACTGTCATAAGCATCACAACATTCCCACAGATGTGATAGGACATTAGGGAGACTTAGTCCTAAAAGATAATCAATACAACATATAAGTATATATATAATATATAAATGTATATGTAAATTTTGTAATGTTCCTAAATCCTAAACACTGAGATCCCTCTGTCTGGGATAATGGCTTGAGGGTCAAACCAATATCTTCTTTGGAAAATAAGGAATAAATAAAAGAAAATCCTATATGTGTATCAGTTTATAGCTTCTAGCTCAGCATATGCATCTGAGGTTATGGTAATATGTATATTGTAACTGAAATAGCTAGTGTAAAGAAAATGACTTTATTGGATTTATTCATACCGTATTTTACCCAGTCAGTGTACGACAGCAGTTCAGTGTCGAAAATATTGAAATGGATGAAATCACTGTTCAAATTAATGAACCAAAAAAAAAAAGAAAGAAAGAATATTAAATGAACTCAGAAGTTTCTTAAGATAGAAATTGAATGAGCTATGAGTAATGAACAAATTTCTCACAACCATAATACTGATACTAAAGCAACTGTCATACCTTAGTACCACCTCATCATCAAATAAATAAACCTGGTGTGCCAGCATATCAGAGTGGTAGAAAAACAATCAACCAAACAAACAAACAAAAAAATACCTACCAAATAAACACACTCACACCAGCCCTTAAAAGGGTTCAGTAAGCAGCAAAAGAATCATTTAGAAAGGCTGGGAAAAAGGTCAAAACAGATGAGTCAATGGTCACACATTGCTTATATATTATGTTGCCCATTTATTAACAAGAAGCAGAGTAGAGGGCATGATGAAAAATAAACAAGATTTATTCTCTCTGCACTTGGGAACCTTTAATGTCAGGCTTTTTTCAGCTTTTTATCTGAGATGGATTCTGAGGTGAAATAGGATTAAATTGTCGATCGTTGGTCTTTTGCTTGAGCAAGGAATCCATCCAACACCTCATTGGGGTGTTACACTTGGTAAAAGTAGCAGAACAAGGATAAAATACTCCCAATCAGACCATAGATATCCAGTCCAAAGAAATCACCACAGATTAAAAAAATAATAATAAAAATTGAAAGAGGGTTATGCACCTCCAGATTCAGCCTATCCTGACATGCATATTTAAAACAGAGATAGTAATAGCTTTTAGTGGTTAGGGGGAAGGTGTAAAGTAAGAGGGTTAAAGGAATAGGGTTAGATCTGGCAGCTTGAAAAACGGGAAACTGCTGCACCATGTTCAAAGCGCGGCTTGGACAGGGGGAACAGGAAAAATGAGGAAACAGTACAGTATAAAGCAATTCGAGTGTTTCCTGAACTGCTTCAGAAAGAGGATTCAAAGGAGTATAAAAGGTAGCCTTGGAAACGCAACCAAAGAACTAGTTCCTTTTTTTTTTTTTTTTTTTTTTTTTAATTACAATATTCTATACATGGTATTAAAGAAGCACACTTGGCAAACATAAGTCCCCTGTTTTAGTTTACTCTATCGCTTGCTCTCAGATTAAATAAAAATATGCAAATATTTGGAAAAAGGCCTATATTTTTTTAGTAGATGTTTCTAACTGTTTCAGGAGCTTAATCACAATGTGATTTTAACCTGAAATAATTAACTTCTAATAAATAACAAATCAAGACTGATGATGACTTAGTCCTATTTCATTAACATTTGCTAAAGCACTTTTAAATCCCCAGGTAAAACATGCTACTGAGAGAGTTTGTATAAAAAATACATTGCAACATTATTTTTCTCCTACTTTGAACTTTAGTGTAGATATTTACACTCATCTCTTGCTGTTATTAATATTTTTTCCAAGGTAAGCATATAGTTTAATGATCTGAATACTAGGATTGCATTCTCTAATAAAGATTTGAGAAAGCTGCTAATGCTTATTATTTGGTCACAGAATATTTTCTCTTACCACTGTCATATTGATTTATACTCCAGTATCACTAAAATCTACATGTCCAGCATGAACCAACCTCTAGTCTCTTTCCACAGACCCTTCCTGAAGCCACAATCGCCAGCATCTGGGCACAGACACCCAATACAATTGATATTTTAAAGCCAGGTTATCAGTGTGGAGATCACTGGGGGAATCACTGGGGAGATCCTGATTAATCTCAGCTAAAGATTTGCCATGGTCTATATGGATATATTTATGTTAATTAAAGGCATGATTTTGAGCTTAATGGTATAACTGGAGAAATTCCCATTATTTCCAAAATCCTTTGTGTCAGTTCTGAAGGAGCAGACTGTTCTCTCTCACCGTAATTAATTTCAGTCGTATTGCTCATAAAGTGACAGTGTATTTAAGTGAGGCTAGGAACATGGTGCCTTTAAGAAAATTCCCACATGGGTCAAAACCACGGTCTGTTATGCCAAGTCATATAACAAGACAAATAAAGGTATGTTTGGAATAACTGCTGCTTTACTGTCTACATTTTAGAGATATTTAGGACTGACTTGGTTGCAACGGTGCATATACAGTCATCGTAAAGCATACTTTTCTATCATGGAGCTGAAGGGGCTTTGAATGTCACAGCATTTGTCTTATATGCAATACATATCATCCCTGGATTCCTCTGTTGCACCAAGGGACTCCTTTGACTGCTTCATATCTTTTTCAGATGGCTCTATCTGAAGCTATCACTGTCACAGAATATATCTCTGACTCTAAAAGCAGCTCCCTAAGCAGAGGTGGTCACCCCTCCTCTAGGTTGTACCTATACAGACCTCATCAGAGGTCACACTCCTGCAGGAATCTGCTTGCAAGCAGAAGTTGCCCACTCCTCCCATGCAAGCATCCAACGAGTGGGCAGGCAGAACAAACAAGGAGAGGTGAGACTGTCACCAGAAACAAATCATCTGACAATGAAGAACATGGTTGAATTGAAAAAAAATACAACAAACATTAGAATTCTGTCTGTGTGACTCAGCCTGTCTTCCTGGTGATGGTGAGAGGTTCACACTGTAGTCACACACACACACCAGGCACACTGTGGAGTGTGTGTGACTACACACACCTTTACCTTAACTTCTTGTACCTTTCTGGAGTTTCAGGTAGACCTTGTTGTGAGATAGTAATTTTATGTATTTATTTATTTATTTCATTTGTAATATGGTGCTAAGTGAAGCATTTACCGTTTGGGGGATGTCAATTTTAAAGAAAAGTCTATGGTCAGCTGACTAGAAATATATGGTGTATGAAAGGCTCTCAGAAATAATATAGGCAAATATTTTGGTACACTTACAAATAGTGGTGCATATCATTATCACATGTACTTTCATGAGTATGGTTGTCTTTTAGAGTTGTTTGGATTCAGTGAGCTGGAACATTTGTGTACATCTATTCTTTTCCAATTAAAAAAAAAAAAGGCTTAAAAACTTTCATATGTAGGTTTGTATGTTGTTTCATGTTAATTAAAACTTAAATGTAGAAATTTGTTTAGCTCACACATTTCTTTGTAGCAAAAATGGCAAAAAGAAGCACATTTTCTTCCCTTGTTTCTTGGCAATGCTCATTTTTCAAATAATTTGTTATTTCACTTTCTATTTCAGCCCATTTTTTTTTTTCTTTATTTAGTCTTATTTATTTATTTCCCTTGTGGGGGGAAAAGACAAAAGAAAAAAAAAAACTTTTTAAAAAGGAAAAGTGTAGGAACAAAGGTGAAAGTAAGAGAGAAAAGAGAGTACAGGAGGAATGAGAAACTAAGTCAAATAAATACATTCAAAATATTACAAATAAAGGACATTGTTGAGGAATGTGATACAATACATATTCCTATGTCAAAACTGTTTTTTTTTGCAATTACTTAATAGCTCCTGTTTGCTAGTTGTGCAAAATTATTATGAACAGAGATTTTAAAAATACCTAACACAGATGTGAATATACATAGCTAATGGTCATGTTAGCTTCTAAAAAGCATTTTTAAGTTGCTTCATTCATGCCTCAACATATAGCACAATTAAAATTAATAAATGAGCTTTAATTAGTGTTCATAGGCAACCATGTGAGATGGTTGTTATACTAATATTGAAGATGATTTTTTTACTTTGTGGACATGCTTGATTTAAAAATTAAAGGATTGAGTGTTCAAGGCACGTGAATAACTAGCTGCTACTTCAAATGCATAACTTTGTCTGCAACCTATCATGCTCATTTAATAAATCAAGTGGGGGAATCTATTTAAAAGAACAAGAGCTCTTTTAATATTTCATGCACAAATCTACAAAGTTTGTTACAAGACATCCTCCCAGTAGTTACTGTCCAACCTGTTCTGTTCTATGCACCACTGAAACACAGTTCTCTGTTCTGACACCATTAAAGAGTGTTTTTGGGTGGAAGGACATTGTTTTCAAACATGAGCTGAGTGCCAAATGTAACTGCTTTGGTGGATTTCACATAGATGAAATAAGCATCTTATGCTCATAAACTAGCCTCACTATGCAACTGTTCACTTCCATAGCTGCAAGAAACATGGGGGATAGGAGGAAGAGAGAGAAGAGGAAGAGAAAATGCTGTTCTTACTTTCAGAGCCCCAAATACCTCTGTAAATGCTTCTCTGGCTCTTCCTGCTACCAATATAGACTTCAAATTCTCCCCCATAGAATCAGACCAGCTGTATATTGCCTCTTTCATTCAAGGAACTCAGAGTGCTTTAAAATACATCAGTTTCAAGGCCCATTAAAATCAGTGTGCATCTTTTCCACTAATGTCAAGAGGCTTTTAATCAGGCTTTAAATTACTCCCCAGCTTCAACTAAGTTCTGAGTTGTTTCTTTCCCACAAATGCATTTTCCCTGCCTGAATCTCATTTCCTGCTCTCTTTCTAATCTCCTTTTCAGGCCCTTTCTGTTATTTCTCTCCCCTCACAATGTATTTTGGAACACTTGCCACCCTAGTGTCATCTGCAAGGTGAATTAATGGGCTCCATCTTCCAGATCATTAGCAAAGGCACTAAGTATAATCCAGGTGAAAACTGCCGGTGATGCACCACAGCCACACAGTAAGGAAAGAGATTCACTCCCCTGCTCCCCACAGGATTAGGCAGGTTTTCAAAACCCCTCACTCCTAGCTCATCAAGGAAATGAGTATTTCAATTACCTCTTTCTGTCTCTAAACAGAATGACCTAACACACACACAGGCACATACACAGGTGTATCTATATCATTTTCCAAAGGGGAGAAACAGAGTGAATAAAAAAAAAGGAAAAAAAAAAAAAGAAAAGAGGAAAAAAAAAAAAAAAAAAAAAGGAAATGGTGTATAGCGGAGATACATAAAATTCATTTTTATACTTGTGTAAAAATACATTAAACAGCACTGGCATGTTACAGAAGCCTGACATATTTTTGGTTGAATCTGTCCTTCTTTTATATTTCACTTTTCATTAGTTAAAGATGATGCAGATTAGTTAAAGATGATGCACAACAACTAATAGAAAATAAAATGTTTATTATACTCTAATTACTGCAGGTAGGGAATGTTAGTTCTATGTGTGGCATTTATATTCTGCAGCTTCAGATTTAGTCAGATAACTAATCACATTAGTATTTAACACATTCTTCAGACAAACTTTCTATGGTAAAGATAAATCATGTTCTTACTTTAATTATTATTCCTTTTCATTATTTGCCTAAGTGGGAGAAGTGTATCTGTTACTTTGCTGAGCCCTCTCCACACAAGTGACCCTCAGAGCTTCCTAACATTTTGCAGCAGTTGGCACCAGGAAGGTTTGGGAGAAGAGGGAAGGCATTATGCATGTATCAGCATCCGTATGGATGCACAGGTACAGAGACAGCTGCTGAAGAGGGGCAGCAGCATACACCAGGCAGTAGATAGAGGAGCTTTCAGCTTTACCACTGGAAGCATTAAGCATCCCAGTGTGAACAACTGTCTTGTTCATCTTTTTCGTCTGCATCTACTACAAGGCTGAAAGACATGCCTCCCCACTAACTCTCTGCTCTTTATTCAGTCAGTCTTGTGAGAACTTTCTGCTTACCATCAGGAAGGGTAAATCTGGATTTAATCTCCACTACCCACCTCATCCATTTCTAATTTAGTTATATGGTTATTACATGGGTTGTGTAAGTCAATGGCAGCAAAGTATTCCTGCCATGTAATTATATTTTAAAATCCAAGTAATAGCAGTTACTTTTATTAGCAATAACAATTATCATCCCTCTTAGCAGACTCTCAGATAAAGAAATTCCTTGTAATGATCTTGTAATGACAGTCTTACATCCATGTCATATTGACATGAATAATAGATTTAATGTCAAAAGAAAAATGATTAACTGTTTCTTCATTGAAAAAGCATGAATTTCTATGCATCTACATGCTTACACCTGGGGATCTGATCTCATTAGCTGAAAAAATATACTTAAAAATGCAATGATTAGAAAATTCCAAGTTTTTGGTCATTTAAAAAATGAAAGTCCAGATGAGGATTAAAGTAAATAAATAAATGAATGAATGAATGAATAATGATCTGGGCTAATAAGGTAATAAGGATTCAAGGTAGGTTTAGAGAGAGAATACATGTCTAGAGACCATGAGTTGACTCCAAGGAAACTGGTACATCTCAACAGTTCAGTATAGACTTATGAAAAGATGCTGGGATGCCAAAAACAGGAGAGATGTTTCAATGAGGACTTCCTGGCAGCTAATTATCTCTGCCTCTCCTTGGACCTAATTAGCCCTGGCACAGCTCTGGCCATGCAGATTCAGGTGGCAGAGTTCTTCAGCATCATTATGGTACTCCAGTGGCTGATCTCTCCTGTATCACATAACCATGACCTCAGATATATTGATGTCTGATTTCCAGTGCTTAGGTGCATTCAACAGGATTTCATAATGTAGCTGTAGCCTGTGATATCATACATAACACATTTTGTTGCTGTTCATCTGTTTACTTCCTTTTTTATATTTTTATATTTATATTTATATTTTATATTTGGATTTCTTCTTCTTTTAGTCAACTCTCTCCTTTTTTTTTTTTTCTGTTGAATCTCTCATGTCACAGATATGTTTTCATGATGAGGTAAGTAAATCCAGACAGTGTACAGAAATGTAAAATCTGCTGTGAGAAATAAATTATTGGTATATCTTATAAGATACATTTCTATGGGAATTATAAGATAGGTGAGCACTAAAGAAATGAAATGTGAACATTTATTTAGATGCAGATTTGTCAAACTGCATCCATTTTGACTTCATTCTCAAAATACAGAGAAACTAAAGATGCAGTTGCATAGGTTTATAAGTAAGAGTTCTTAGTTGCTCTTCACCAGCTAGCTGAGTAATACTGAACAAAATCTCATAGGTAGGAACCACTGGGAGAGACAGTCAGATAGTAAAGCATGTGTGCAGTTCCAGTTTAGATACCCCCAATTATATAAGGTATTTATAGACATGGTTTACAAGACACATATGGTTTACAAGAGGACCTCACCTTTCTGAGTGATGAGTTGAATACCAGATGAGTTGAATACCAGTTGAATACCCAGAAGCCTTGCATGGCACTCAAATTACCTGAGCAGTTCCTTGAAGGAGAGACACCCCCACAAGCCATGTGGACGATCTTCTTGAAGAGTGAATATTTGGTGGTGCTTAACCACCAAACACTGTTTATGATTTTGGACAACAAAACTGAGGTTAGTCCTGCTCTGATTTCAGCATGGTCTGTGCCCCTCCTTTTCTAACATATCATGTAGAGTTCTCTCTGCTAACTCTGCCCTTGATGCTACTTTTACAACAAAACTGTTTTTCCATTTTTGTGGGTTTATGCCATTTAGATTCAATGTCTCTAAGTTAGAACATGGCTTTTTGTACTCTCACTTATTTCAGAAGCTGTGAATATCATTCATGGCAGCCAGCAATATTTCTCTGTGTTTTAGTAATTGACATGAAAATGGTTTGCCCTTAAATTTGTTAAGCTACAGATAGACTTACCCAAAGCAGAGAGAAAAACTAAGAATTGTTTATGGCACTTTTATGGCACTTTACCATTGCTACACCATTTGCCAAGTGTATTTTTGTTACGTAAGTCTGATGGAAAGCTTTTTTTTTTTTTTTTTTTTTTTTTTTTTGCATAACTTTGGGTTCATAACTAGACTTTTACGTACTTTTGATCTAATTCTTTGGCACATATCATATATATGTCAAGCCCTACAGCACAGAAATGCCAGCTGTTCTTGCCTTCCATGATGAATTCCAGTGAATAATGTTGAAATCCTAGGCAAAAGATATGCCTGCTTTCCTTTGGGGCAGGTCTGTATGTACATTGATGCAGAAGAGCCTCACAAAGTTTGTTTGTGTCCTGCAATAGGTAGTCTCATACTATATAACAACACAAAATCTTAAATATTTTAAACAACACTCAAAAAGCTGAAATTTGTTGCATCTGAAGAAAGATAAAGCCTGCAGTTGTCACTTCTTTAAAAAACATAAATTCCTCTTATTTAAATTCTGAGCATCATTTTAAAACCTTCTGGGCACTATTTCATTCAGGGGAACATTTTGCTATCATCAAGACTCCCTGTGTACACATAATTTTATCACTATAATTGTTCTCATAATGGTAACATTTGAATAAACTCTCTTAAATATAAGTACTTTTTTATTAGTAGAACTGCATACACTCTACATGCATTCATGTTAACTCTGTCATGGGACAAGGACTAAGATTACTGTAATTGCTTATGCATGATACTTAAATATTTTCCATACATCACTTATGCAATATTTAGGCTACAGTGTTAGACTTGTGGAAAGGAGTGTAATACGTCCATATAGGACACAATCAGCTAATCAGCTGTAGTAATATTAAAAATAATGAAACTTTGCATGAGGCTAATATTTTTGATTGATTCTTTCTACATCTGAAGTGCTGAAATCCCCTCCAGCAAAGCTCCCACTGCAATCTGCGGAACACATCTTTGAATTCCTCCCTGATGCTTTGACTTAGGCAGTCAGCTCCCAGTGTTAGTGGAAGTTTGCCTGCATATGAGCAGAGAAAGACAGGAGGAAAACCTTCAAGATCTGGCCTCGGGTTATCTGCATTGAAGTCTCTGCAGTACCTTTGTGCCTCTGAACTCTAATTGGCCTGAAGCTAAGCAAAGTTCGCAGATGCAGTGCTGGAGCTGAGCCAAGTCTAGCAATCCTAACCATGGCAAAGTCCTCACTGAGGCATGGGAGTTTCATCTGATGAAAAATTTCAGGGTCTCGCCTGCCCTCTTTTAACTTTGTATGTGTTCACTAACCTACACGTAGGAAGTGGAGGACTGTAAGATCTCAATCCCTTCACTGAGCTGCAGTTGAAATAAATGTGAACAGCTCCTGTGGCTTGAAATACAAAGAATAATTTGAGAGATGCTTTTGAAATATATATATATATATTTTTTTTTTTTTTTTTTTTGAATTAAGATACCCCAGCATTCCAAGACATGGAAACCTTCAAATGGGAGGTTTTAATCAGGTCATTAAAAGAAGCTGTTCTTCATACAGCTTGGAATGAGATCTGAATACCCATTTTGGAAACCTAGTGAGGCTAATCACATCCAGATCAAATTTTTCTAGAAAGGATAAATCAGATAACAATGAGGTTTGTTTTTTTTTTGCCTAGGGACGGGGGTTTAAAAAAATTTTACCAAATGCTGCCTTGGCAAATTTGTTTAATGTAAATGTGGAAAACCACTTTAAATGTCCTCATGGAGGGATGGGGACACCGATGCATATACAGAATATGCAGAATAAGCACAATGTTTTAAAATACTGAAATAATGGAAGCTGTGTTCACTTTCCTACAAGGACCAAGCTTTGTCTTTGTTTTGCTCTGAGTTTCTCTAAGGGCTCCAGAACATATAAATTAAATATCTCTCTAAGGGGCATAATGCTCTTACGTTATTCATAACTTTTGTACACCTTTTGAAATCATCTACTCAGAACCCTTCAGTATTCTCATTTTTCACCATTTCCATATCCAAAAATTTAAATATAACAGCTTGCTACATTCCTTTACACAATGCATCCCCTCCTCCTGTTTGATACATCACCATCAAAGTTCAGTGGTAAATGTACTGTATTGTTAACTAGACCTTGATTGAATTCTTCCAGTTCTTTCTTGATTTCTGTCTCTCAGTGATAAATTTGTCATCTTTATCTGTGAGTGCTGCCACCTGGGCTTTTCAGTTGCTTAGGTGATGTTTTATCCTTTTGTTGCCTCTATTATTTTATTCTTTGACCTCTTGAAATATTTTCTTGTTGTACATCATGAATTCTGACAGTTTGAACAGAATACTTTTGCTGACTTCAGCATATTAAACTTTCTTGCTTGATTTCTGGTTGTTTTTCTTTTATTCTTTTTATTATTATTTTTTTTCTCTTACATTCCCTGAATCCCTTGAGGTCTGAGATCTTTTTTAAAGTCATTTCTATAAGTTATCCTCACTATGTTGCTCTTCCATTTAGTCAAAAACTTTTTCAAAATGCTGCTCAAGTTTTCATTTAGAACTGGAGTGCATGTGGCTTAGAGCTTCAGTGGGAAAGATCATTTTCAGTGTAGCAAGAAACTCCATTTTATCTCATTCCTGTTGCTGTAAAACAGAAAGGAGAATTACCTTTTTATGGCAAAAGGCTCAATTGTAATGATCAGAGTCATTTGTAAGCTCACATTGGCAAACAGCAGAAGACATGACTAACATATCTCTATCTTAGCCTATCTAAACACCAGTTTGAAAATGACAGAACTGTACAAATGGCATTGCTGTCTTCTCTACACTTCCGAATGTACAGTTTACATATATTTCCATCTAATCTTCAAAAGATCAGATAAAATTACATAATTTATAAGAAAACATATTCTTGAAAATCAGCACAAAGTTATATAAAGACGGTCAAAACTATTCATATTTGCAAGGCTGGTGAAATCATTCATGCTGATGTGTTAGCGTTATTGAAATCAGGAAAGTCCTACCACAAATGAATTTGATTCAGTATTTAAAGGGATAAGGATCAAAACCTGCTGAAGTCCAGAGCTTCACCATCTATTGAGGGCAGTGGAACTATAAAAATTGAAACCAGCAGCTCAGATCTCAGCCTTCTGCATACCTAGGCCAAATCTGAAACAAAACTGAGAGTTGATAGAATGTTGGTGCTTACAGATATTAAAAAGATGAGCCCGTTTTTTGTTTGTTTGTTTGCTTGCTTGTTTGTTTTACAGCATTCTATCCTACATGTTATTTTTGGAGAAATTTGCTGGATCTTGACTGGAAATTCATGAGGATCAGATTACGTATGGCTTGTTTACAACTGTGAAATGTTATTCTCAATAAATAAATATTCTTGTAATAATGTAACAAAAATAATTCCAACAATCTCCACAAAAATAATGAAACAACCTCAGATCAGCTATATCTCTGGTCCAGTTTTCTACATTAATCCTCACTCATATTAAAAGATACATATATATATTATATGTATATTAGATACCATGAAATTGTGCATACCATTTAATGAGTTGAGTACATGGCGCACCAGCAGACATTTTTGGATAAGGCGCTGTTTTCAAATGCATAATACTTTCTTGATTTTAATCATTAGCCACAATCTAATTTATGATTTAGTTGAAATGATCCGTCTGTTTCTGAGAGCAAAACAAAACAAAAGAAACATGAGAGAAAATAAAGCATTATTTTGTTCAGATTAAAACCCTTACAGCAGCTTTATTAAAACAGTACTTTACCTTTTGTGAGGTCCATTCTAAAGACAGAAAAAGAATATTTGCCTCCCACGGAAAAAATAAAAATAAAATAAAAATTAAAGTTGAGCATGTCAGCATTTTACCCTGAAAACTCTCTTTGCCATATTTATCATACTGTATGATAAATATGGCTGCAGAGTAGTTAGGAAGGATAGGAAAGGCTGGGAATAGAGATTAAGTTTTGTTAAAAGAGTGGAATTATCTTTCATGTTGTCATATCTTCATATACACTCTGCATCTGCTTTAAATGTCCAAGCTCCTGATACAGTCACAAAGTGCTCAGTTTTGTTTCTCACATATAACAATTTAGTGTCATTAGTGATACCTCAAGACATGCATATTAGGCTGTCAGACATGAGCCAGTACCTGTGGTAGATCCATATCCTTTTGGAGCAGCAGATTAACATCAAATTGGCTAGGATGAAAACATTTTTGTTTGAGCAGCCAGACTGTGCTTTAAAAATCTATTCTCATTGCCATAGGAGTGTTGAGAACTATTCACCTGGTTAGCCAACAGAGTTTTGATTTAGGTGCCTATATACAGACATATAGTGCCATTTGAACATTGTAGGCTACCCAAGACAATAAAATGGGATTCCATATGAGACTGGCAGATATGACAGAGGAACAACCTTTGGGAGCTGAAGGTAAGTAGGGCAATGTAATGTGTCTGAAATGGGATTAGATGCCTCTGTTAAATAACTGGACTTCTAGGTGTCTGCTTTCAAATCACCTGTGTTCAAGGCTTCACTAACTTTATTATCATGGGCTGTAAGGCCAGTTCCCTGTTCTCACAGGTGGACACCAATACAGGCACACCAAAAGCCAGGTGCCTTAGTCTTGCTATGAATCCCACCACACGAAGTCTGTTTGGTTGCTGACTTTGGCACCTAGGACATTGACAAATGTCCTAAGGTACCCAAGAAGCTGACATATGTGTACATGTACATATGTGACAATGGGTTGTACATTCTCACATGTGTATATTAGAAGACTGTAGTGAGTAGCAGGTACAGATAAAGCACAAACAGCCAGATCTACAAAAAAATAGTTGTGTCTAAATGGTGGATCTTCCCTTCCAGAATAAGGGCTGCTCTTGTAACTCACAGCTCCTGACAGTCGGTGTGTACATAACACTGTGTGTACATGTACTTGTGTGCCTGTGTATGTGATTATAACTTCTTGGAATTAGATATAGAAGAGTACATAAATAGTTTTATTAACATCTTACAAGATTCCAATATTGTGATTTATCTGTTTTATTGCTGTTATTGATCCTTAATGCATAGGCAACTGCTTGTGGGTTACTTAAATGTCAATAAATCAAAACTGTGTTAAAACTAATTCTATTTAAATTGTATGAACTGGGTAGTTTTTCCCTGGTACACCAACTCAGAGAGGCATACTACTGCTTTAAAGACCAAAACACTGTTCTAGTGTGGCTATGTAGCTCCATAAGATACAAAAGATGTCAGATTTTTATTGTTTTCCTTTATTAGACTTCTGTACCAGGACATCGTGAAGCTGTAAAAACCAAGTTCTCAAATTATGGGAAAAACTTGAAAAATTGCTTTGTGAGGCTTTAGTTTAGTCCTTTTTAAATCATTTTGCAGTTTGATGATAGTGGTTTTAAATACCTTCAGGACTGTTAGGAATAGAGAACTGTAGAGCTTCCATTTGCACCTTAGTATAGTGCCTCCTCCCAAGAATATCTAAACCCAGAAGCCTAAATATCCCAAAACCTGGCCTTGTGAACTGATAGTTTAAACATCTCAGTGAGATGTGGTGACAGCCCAAGGATAAGTCCAGAAAGCATCAATAATTTTATTGCGAGGAAATCCATTCTTTATCTCAAAGCCCATAAGTAGAGCTCGGCATTCACATCATATACCAAAAAGCTATTCATACATTCAGTTTGTCTTGTACAGTAAAGCACACGTCTTTATCCTTTCATTTTGAATTCCCACAATGTTCTTTGTCCTTATTGTATCTGTTGGTGATGCTCTCATCAGGGAGCAGAAGATTAGAAGCTGAACATATGTCACATTTTAAGTTAATAGCTGAGCTCTCTTTAAACAAAGCTGGTAAGTGTGACTTTGTGTCTCCCTTTACCTTTGCTTCATACAGTGCAAAAATATCCAGGATACCCACAGAGCTTTGCTGCCTGTAAGAAGTCTATGTTCTGTCAAAATAAATGCAGAGGAATTGTGCAAGCTTCTGAAGGATGAATCAGAGCTCTTCTGAGAGCTGTTTTGTTTCTAACCCCTTGATAATTCCCTTAGTGGTTACCAAACTCCCTAAATGAATGAGAAATATATTGAGATGTGTCAGTATTAGCTGCTGAGCGCATAGATTTAATCCGGGAATAAGTGGCACCAACCTGTATAGGATTTAGAGATCCTGTAGAGGACACTAACTAATCTGTGAATAACTCCACAGGAATCACATTCTAGATAGCCACCAGGGAATCAACTGAATTGGCTCTTATTCCATTCAAACTGAAATTCTGACAGGGCTATGTGAACCCTAGAAGCAGAAAGGATTTTTAAAAAATAGTAAAAAGAACCACAGGTTAGCTGCTTAATGCTTACATTTACAGCCTTCTGCCATGTCGCTGCTGCACTTCTGAGAGGGGAGGAAAGGGGAAAGGAAGGAGGGCGGAGGGAAGCTCTCTAGAACAGATATCAAAATGTCATTAAACTTTATGAGATATCTTGACCCCATAGTGGACTATGATGGGTGTTTCAGAAGAGACTGAACCACCATTACCCTTACCTTCTGTTGCTAGCCCTGTCTTGAATGGAGTGACTTTGAAAAGTCTTTGAACAAGACTCTATATGTTGGCTGTTTCTTTACTCTGGAGTTTCAAGATTTCTACCAGAAAAGCCACAATCCTGTCAATTTTCAGACGCAGGAATCCCAGAGATATACTGTGGGACTTATATAGTATTTTGACTTCCCTCAATGGAGCTTAGAAGTAATATGATCTCATTGTGATGTAAAAAGTTAATTTTAAAACAAGAGAAATGTGCAAAGAACTCCTTTTGTCCTTCTTGTCTTTCTTTTTTTTTTTTCTTTTTTTTTCTTTTTTTTTTTTTTTCCTTTTTCAAAGATGGAAATACAGGGTTGGGAGAAATACATGATCAGGAGAATCCTTCCCCTGAGAAATTAAATCCTTCACTCCTCATTCTTGTTGTTGTTGTTGTTTATATTATCTAGCTTATATATATATATATATATATGTATATATATATATATATATATATTTTTTTTAATGAAACTTTCCAAGCATGCTGTACTGCAGAAGATTAAGTATCAACACACTATTGAACAATGAGTCTGCCTCATCTCAGGATATCCATTTCTAAAACAAGAAGACTGAATCTATAGTCAATCAAGCAAATGAACAAGTACATTTAACAAGCAGTAGGAGGATATTTAATCTACAGTGAAGAAATATAATTTTCAGTCATTTAAAACCACACATCTGTTCTGCTCATCTATAAAGGACTGACTCCCTTCTTACTCAATAAGTCAGGAGTATAAAGACTGAAATCTGTTGTTGTCTAGCAATGTAAAATCAGGATTAATGGAAGAACATTCAAGGTCCCTTATACTATGGCCTCAAGTATTCCCAAAATGCACCCAGTTATTTCTGAAAGAATCATTTTTTGAGCTACATAGCTACAGAAGCTCATGCAGTTCAGCAGATGTTTAATGCAAAAGTCATTTGAAGAATTTCTCCTAAACAGTGGACTGAGTGCAGGCTTGTTGGTGTTACTGGTTTTAATAGTAGCAGGCCAATTCACAGACTTCTTTTCATGGAAGGCAAGGTATGTTCTGAATTTAGAAGGAGCAACCCTGAGACAACAGTATTCACTGACATATACATTGAAGAAATAATTTCATTTTTTTTTAACAAAACATAAAAAGATGTTTTAAATAAGAGATTTTACTGTCAATGCCACATCACTTGCTTTGTTTTGGTTCAGCAAAATAAATAAATATGTATCGCTAAAAGAGATTCTGACTTCAAGAGAGAAATGGTAGGTGACATTTGTCGTCTCTAGTGTTCCATTAAAAATAATGCTAATACTAGGTTATATAGGTGGTAGAAAGAACAAAATTTGTATATTGCATGAAAGATTAGAGCATGAAACAGTAAAGACATAATTGCTGCATTTGCTGATTTGAAAAATTCATTTGCAACGATTGTTTCTAGCAACTGGCAAGACACTGTGCTCCCTTACCAGGACATCTGGCAGCTGGAGGGATGTAAGTAATTGAGCACTACTGTGTAACCAGCTTTCTTTGCATTGAAATAGAGGTGTTCAGACCAAACTGGATTTCTGGTATAGAATGCAAAATATGAACATGTCACTGCTTCTGCTGGCAGCACAAATAGTGGAAATATGGACATGCTTTCTTGTTCATTTCTTTACTTAATTAAATTAATTTAAGAAAATTAATTTCTTAATTACTTAAGTTACTGTCGAGAATGAAACCATTTTATTAATTCTCATCTTCTCTATTCAACCCAGTTAAGGCACCCTCATCTCTAAGGTTACCTGTATAAAGTCTTTCCAAACTCTTTCATTTTGCTAATAAACCTTTCTGTTCAAGATTATACCAACATTTGGCGGCTAGCAAACGTGACGCCCATCTACAAGAAGGGCCAGAGGGCAGACCTGGGAAACTACAGGCCTGTCAATTTGACCTCAGTGCCAGGGAAGCTCATGGAGCAGATTCTCTTGAGAGTCATCACGTGGCACTTGCAGGGCAAGCAGGCGATCAGGCCCAGTCAGCATGGGTTTATGAAAGACAGGTCCTGCTTGACGAACCTGATCTCCTTCTATAACAAAGTGACGCACTGGGTGGATGAGGGAAAGGCTGTGGATGTGGTCTACCTTGACTTCAGCAAGGCTTTTGACACCGTCTCCCACAGCATTCTCCTCAAGAAACTGGCTGCTCTTGACTTGGACTGGCGCATGCTTCGTTGGGTTAGAAACTGGCTGGATAGCCGGGCCCAAAGAGTGGTGGTAAATGGAGTCAAGTCCAGCTGGAGGCCAGTCACTAGTGGCGTTCCCCAGGGCTCGGTGCTGGGGCCGGTCCTCTTTAATATCTTCATCAATGATCTGGACGAGGGCATTGAGTGCACCCTCAGTAAGTTTGTAGATGACACCAAGCTAGGTGTGTGTGTCAATCTGCTTGAGGGTAGGAAGGCTCTGCAGGAGGATCTGGATAGGCTGCACCGATGGGCTGAGGTCAACTGCATGAAGTTTAACAAGGCCAAGTGCCGGGTCCTGCACCTGGGGCGCAATAACCCCAAGCAGAGCTACAGGCTGGGAGATGAGTGATTGGAGAGCTGCCAGGCAGAGAAGGACCTGGGAGTGATGGTGGGTAGTCGGCTGAATATGAGCCAGCAGTGTGCTCAGGTGGCCAAGAAGGCCAACGGCATCCTGGCTTGTATCAGGAACAGTGTGGCCAGCAGGGCTAGGGAGGTGATCGTCCCCCTGTACTCAGCTCTGGTGAGGCCGCACCTCGAGTACTGTGTTCAGTTTTGGGCCCCTCGCTACAAGAAGGACATCGAGGTGCTTGAGCGGGTGCAGAGAAGGGCGACGAAGCTTGTGAGCGGCCTGGAGAACAAGTCCTACGAGGAGCGGCTGAGGGAGCTGGGCTTGTTCAGCCTGGAGAAAAGGAGGCTCAGGGGTGACCTTATCGCTCTCTATAGGTACCTAAAGGGAGGCTGTAGTGAGGTGGGGGTTGGTCTGTTCTCCCACATGCCTGATGACAGGATGAGGGGGAATGGGCTTAAGTTGCGCCAGGGGAGTTTTAGGTTGGATGTTAGGAAGAACTTCTATACCAAAAGGGTTGTTAAACATTGGAATAGGCTGCCCAGGGAAGTGGTGGAGTCACCATCCCTGGAAGTCTTTAAAAGACATTTAGATGTAGAGCTTAGGGATATGGTTTAGTGGGGACTGTTAGTGTTAGGTCAGAGGTTGGACTCGATGATCTTGAGGTCTCTTCCAACCTAGAAATTCTGTGTGAAATTCTGTAATATTTTGGCATCTTTATTTCCAGGGCTTCTTCATTCCAAGTGAATGGAATTCTTTTCTATTAAGGAAATAACCTCCCAGAATGTCAAAAAAAAAAAAAAAAAAAAAAAAAAAAAAAAAAGTATTTTGCTTCTATTTAGTTTACAGTTGCTAGTGATGTAACAAAACCATATAATGGCATTAAATATCAAGAATTCTTTAGCAAGTTACAGACAAACTTGCTTTCTTCCTATTGCAAACCCATTCTGATGATTTCTGTCCATTTCCTTTACACTTTAAGTGGGTTGCAGCACTGTTGCATTCCTGTGGTGGTGCAAGAGTGTTGTTCCATGCCAATGAACTGCTGAAATATGTAGTCCCTGCAATAGTTATGCTGCAACAGACAAGTAAGTTGTCATGTAAGATATTTTGGCCAGCTGCAGATGAGGATTCCAGAAAGTGTTTCTTTAGCTTTAACAAAATTACTGTATTTCTAACTGTCAGTATAAAGAATTTCTGGAAATGAAATGATGAATAATTTGTGTTGTTCTTCACTGTCATTGTGGTTAGTCTTGATCTGCCACTAAATTCTGGATTCAGTTGACTCTAATTAATAAAATACATTTAACTAGTAAAATGTGAGTGCTGAATTTAGGAGCCTAGGATGAACATTAATCTGTCCAGCTTCAGGGGATGCAAACTGCCTACACAAAAGTATTTAGAGACACTTTGGACATCTAGGACATTGCCACTTCAACTATCAGTTGGTGTTCCACAACACATGTAGACCCTGCGTTGCGTCTATGTGAATGCTTCAGATACCCTTGGCCACTGCAGATAACAGTAGATTTATTTATTTATTTATTTATTTATTTATTTTTAACTCAGGAAATTAAATTAGTCCTTTTATATCTATAACATAGGTGTTTTGATTTGAGTTAATTATGTAGGATGTCTGACATTTTAGTTATTGTAGATCTTGTCAATAGTCATTGACATTTAAAAATAATTCCTCTAAACAGAAGAAAACTTTAAGAAGATTAATTGCCTCTCAAACACTAATATCTTTCTATATTGACTACTGACTGTGAGCTACAAGTGTTTTGTCCAGCTGCAGATCCTCACAGTAGACACCCGTCCTTAGCCAGAGGAATCTCACACTTTTGTTTAAGTCAATGAAAATGCATGGGCACCTAGTCTATCATTCAGTTCCCAGCTGCCATGCAGAGGCATCTGTCTCTTTTGACTAAAGGGAGCCAGGTGATTCAATTCAGTTCTTATACACAGGCATTTAATAACATCAGATGTTTTATGACAGCCAAAATAACTGCAGAGATACAACAGATCTGATGCAGAACCTACAAAGCACTTGCCCTCTTGGTTGGAGGTAGGTGAGGTATACCAACAGTTCCAGGTACTTGCGTACAACCGAAATCATCTGAGGGGATTAAAAAATGCTTCATGTATTATTTTTGCTTTTCAGAATTAGAGGTGAAGAAGTGGTCTAAAAACTGTAGATAGAGCTTGTTCAATATGAGTAATAATAAAACCTGAGTTGAACCTCCTAATTCACAGCTGATGCTATTGTGCTATATGTTTTCAAGTGATATCATTCCCTTCAGAAATGTGTGTATGCAGACATATATTGTAGTATATTTATTTTTGATTATAGGTTTAGAACATGTGAGTACCATTTTCTGTTCGTAATTTCAACACCATAACTTTCTCCTTTCTTAACTGATCTGAGCTGCCAATAAAAAGATTGCTTTTTGTAAGCTAATCAACTGGGAGTGCTACCTTTCTCCATCAGAAAAAAACAGTCATTTAAGTTTTTTGAGAATCACAGAATCACATAATGTGTCTCAGGGTTAAAGAGCTCTTCTTACAGATATTGCCTTTCTCTGATTAATTGAAATTTCATTGGTCTCTATTGTATCCACTCAATCGGTTGTTTTTTTTTTTATATCCCTTTAGTGTTTTGTTTTGTTTTTCTCCACACTTTTGTATATAATTATTCAAACTAAGTAGTTTTCAAATAAAGAAAGTGTCTAGCTAGTGGGCTTGTTCAATAAAATAGGGAGCATTGGGAAAGTCTAAGGTCTTTAGAAGGCAGATGATTCTAGAAGGAAAAAAAAAATATAAAGTTAATTACTTTCACTCATTAAATTCATCAGAAATCATTACTGAACAATATTTGTAAGTGTTGCATTTCGTAATGAACCAAAGTAGAAGTGTGTGTATCTAGATCTGTACAGCAGAAAAACACAAAGGAGCTTCCACTGTTATGCACAGAAATTCCTTTGGAAGATTATAAATCTGTTTTAAATCTCCTTTTATCAGGGTTTTTATTTATTTTTTTTCCATCTCTGGATTTATGCAAATGTAATATTTATTTTTTTTTTTCCCACCTTTCCAGTGACAGTATTGGGATCTGCTATCAACTGAACGGAAGTAACCGTATAATTGCCAGGTACAAAGGTTATCTCAGATCACCTTTTATTTTTCTTATGAAAGGTAGAATTTTTATTTCTGTTTTCTCCACTTCTTGTTGAGAGAGTATCTTTAGCAGCTGTATCAATCATCAATGAAAGTTATCTGATTAATTGGAATTTTTATACTTTAATAGGCCAAAAATTAAGATACACACACACACACTTTGCGAGAGAGTGTATTTTATTAACAGCTATGTTTTTGGTTTAAACAGAAATGGAAAAAAATAATAATAATATTAAAAAAAAAAAAAAAAGAAAGAAACCAGAAACAAAGAAAAAAAAATGATATATTGAAAGGCAAGTGTGTTTAGAGTCAGTTTTCTGAACTTTTTGTATATGAGTAAGAGGAAAATATGTTCTTCATCATATCTTTACTTAAAAAAAAAAAAAAAAAAAAAAAAAAAAAGATTCAGGGTGGACCAATGCATCCCTTTATGACAATCATTAGCCTGACGAGAATATACTTCCCCCCCTGCCTCAGCAACTTGTTGGCACTCTCTGCTCAAAGTTGTCTCACTGTTTTATCTGCCTCACCCACTGCAGCCACAGACAGTCCCACTATTTCTGAACACAGTTGATTCCCCAGCCAGGCTCATTTTGATCAAAAGACAGCTGTTGTCAATGCAGCAGACAATTTTTATGTTTATTTTTTTACATCCAGAATAAAATTTGTACCTTCACCCTAACAGAGACAAGATAGACTCATGAGAACTCATGTCTCATCACCACTGTGGTAACTCAGACTTAAAATTTACCATATTCATCCTATTAAAATAAATCTTAGTCATCTTTGTAGCTGAAGCACAAAGAGGATGATTAGTATGTTGTCGTGGTTTAACCCGGCTGGCAGCTAAACACCACGCAGCCGTTCGCTCACCCTCCCCCCTCCCTCTCTGGGACGGGGGAGAGAAATGGAAAGTGAAGCTCGTGAGTTGAGATGAAGACAGTTTAATAAGACAGGAAAATAATAATAATAATAATAATAATAATAATAATAATAATAATAATAATACAATGATGATAATAGTACTACTACTAATAATATGTACAAACAAGTGATGCACAATGCAATTGCTCACCACCCGCTGACCGATGCCCAGCTTAACCCCGAGCAGTCCGGCCCCCTCCCCCCGGCTAGCCACCCCTATATATTGTTTAGCATGACGTCAGATGGTATGGAATACCCCTTTGGCTAGTTTGGGTCACCTGTCCTGGGTCTGTCCCCTCCCAGCTCTTACTGCACCCCCCCAGCCTGCCCGTTGGCAGGACAGAGCAAAGGCTGAGATGTCCTTGGCTTAGTATAAGCACTGCTCTGCAACAATTAAAGCATCGGGGTGTTATCAGCACTCTTCTCATTCTAAGCCAAAACACAGCATTCCACCAGCTACTAGGAAGAAAATTAATTCTGTGCTAACTGAAACCAGGACATATGTTCACAACAGAAAAATCAATGTAGATCAGGACTTGAGTCGCAGACTCTTGAATCTAAGGAAAAAAAAAAAAATATATATATATATATATCTTTTATATACATGTATATATACATATATATATATACATGTATATTTCCTAGATCAGTTCTCCTTGCCTGAGCACAGGTGTACAGTACATTTGGAGAAGCCCTAACATTCATTGTTCAAGGGTAAGCCTACCCTTGAACATTATTGAGAAGGAGATTTGTCTTCAACAGATCATGTTTCATATCTTGCAGACCCCATGTGGATGCATCAGAAACTCTATGGACACTCATTTTGTACTAAGTGCCTGTAAATAAGCAACTGTATTGATCTTCTTGATGTTCCAAGAACCTTTTTTTTTTTTTCTAGGTTTTGTGTTGTCCTGATCAGATAAGAGCCTGTTCTGTTCACCCAGGCAAGGTACATATACAGCTCTACATCCTCCCTTGGAGTATTTAACACTGCTCTAAACTGGCTTTGCTGTAAATTTCAGTGTTTCCTGCTGACTGATACACTACATTCCAGTATAATTCCATTCAGTTTCAGAACCCACTTATTTTCCCCATTCTAAATTTCATCTATGTGTTGCCACAAAGCCAGTACTCACAGGTTCCTTTGAAAAGGATGGCACTTTCTTCTAGTGGCACGGAAAACATGGTAAGTTTGTTTGACCCTGAAGGTCTCAATTCTTCGGTTTCAAGAGCTTATTTGGTTGGTTCGCCATCTTCTCAGGGAATTGCAACCTGTTGCAACAACACCCATCCTGCCTTCTCATCAAAACTTATTTAATTGATGATGAATATTATCAGAGGAAAAAAAACTGAGTATATGTACACGTATATAAATAAAAATGGTCTGTGTGAGAATTTATGTATACAGATGTTTAATTTTTATATGCATATATTATATATATACTATATAAAGTGGTGAAAATGGAATGGAAGGGTCAAATTAACTATATTAACCCCTGACCCTCTTGTTGTTTATTTTGAACCAGAACATATTACTATTAAAATCCATAAGAAGCATTGTGTGTACTGGAATGGAATGCAATGGCCCTATTCTTTTGAAAGCCATTTAACTGTTTATGTTCAGTTTTATTACATGTCTGCTGCACAGATCTAATCTATTGCCAGTTAACAGATTGCCAAAATATATTTACCTAGTTAAAGGATTCATTAGGATAACTTCTTTTAGTTGCAAGGTCCAATGACTTTTTAAAAGGGTTACTGTTTAAGGGCTTCACCATTACTATGAAAATACATAAATAAATAAATAAATAAACCACCTAAAAAAATGGAGTTTGCAAACCAATTCAGATCAACCAGGTCTAACTGTTTCATTTGTATCAAGCTTAAATACTTCCCTAATGCAATAAACTCAAATGACTGTGGGGCATCGCTGAATTATTTTTAGCTTTCCTTTGTAGAAAAAAAGGGTCTCTACGGGCCTGCTGCTCACTGTCTGTTTCTGCACCAATGAATGATGAAGCCTCAGTATGGCTTTTTCCTTGTGCAGTCAAAAGGGAATATGCAATGATAATTCACTTCTAGTGATATGCTTTGCTCGATTACTTAATTTGCATTGATTTTACCTTTAAATTAACTTCCCCAAATTCTTCCTATCTTGAAAAAATAAAGATTTTAATATAAACATGAAGAGCATTTATCTATTTGTTAAAAGCAGTGAAGAATAACTGGAGGGTGACAAACCAGACAAGTAGTTTCTCTTCCGGTCTAAGCTAAAAGCATGCAACGAAGACTTTGATTATCAATAGCTAATAGATAACTAGTTGCTAAGTAAGCATTTATTTAATTATTTATTAAGTTGCTGCTTAAGCTTTTTATGATAAGCTTGATAAAGGCCCTTAAAATACTGTTAGAGTGCCATAATTTTTCCTTTTCAAGGCTATTGGGTTATTTTTATCCTTGTGAGAAGCACAGAAATAAAAAATGGAAAAGAGTAATTTGTGCATAGATTCTGTGCTGCTCCTTTGAATCTGAGCACTTACTCTCTTAATTACATATTATCAGTTTTCTTCAGGGACCAGGCTTATAAAGAACTTTTTTGTGTGGGCTTGATGGCTTATTGCAGATTGTCTGCTCCTTTTGGCCATTTACAGCAATGTTGTAAATAATTAAACATTATTTCTCTAAAATCTTGCAAAAATATATATATATATATTGTGAAGACAAAATTGACAAGGGGCTGACTGGGGTTTCTTTTGTTTCTGTAAATTTCAATACTAATAGAAGAACCATGGTTAAGACATATGTCTTCTAATAACTTTATTTCAACATTGATGTCTATAAGAAGAACACTTGTCTGAAAATGCGTAAAAAGTAATTATCTTTTGACCACTCCTGTTTCTTTTTTCTCTTTCTTTTTAACAACTCATCAAGATATTGCATATACCCCACTCCCATGGAGAAACGAAGTCTGTCCTTGTTCATTTAATTAAATGTCATTTTAAATGAAGCAAACAGTATGAGAGCTCAGAGAGACTGGGAAATCTTGCCTGGTAAGTAAACTAGTATAATGATTGTTTGGGAACATATGGGCAGCCTAGCTTAAAGGAGCTAGAAAATATGCCTGGACATGCTGAGAAACATGGGTAAGAATATTTAATAGCAACAGGTCTAAAGTGACTTTACCTCTTCCATTCTGAGTGCTTGCCTCCCTTTTTCCTTTTCTTTCTCCTCTCCTCCAGGGGCATAAACCCAACAGTGATGTTCTAAAATGTACAGTGCTGCTCTCCTTCTCCCTAGGGCCCTGTAAAGATCTCACTGAAGTTGGTAATACAGCTCTCCTTCCAGCTGAGCTTGGGAAAATCTGGTGCAAAAACATGCCTAAACAGTCTTGAACATTTTTTGTTTTATTTTTAAGTCTTCAGCTGTTCTAGTACACAGGCCTGACAGTTAATATTTTTATATGCAGTAGTCATACAGCCTTAATGTTTTGTCCCTCAAGATGGCAAAGATGTAGAATGGCTTAACATGTGATGGACTGTATTTTTCTGAAGAGGGTCTAGGTGAACTGTTCAAAGAGGGAAACGACTCTGTTTGTCATTATTTGTGACTATTAAGATGAATTACTGACGTTTCATAATGAACTCCCTCACCCCCCAGGCAGAGCACTGATCATTTTGGGCTGCTGGCGTAAGTCCTCTGGAGTTTCTTTGAACAGAAGTAGTATTTTTTTTTCAGTTGGAGTCAAAGCCTGCAGGTACATTTTTCCTGTTTCTGCTGTCATGGCTCCTGCTCCTGCAACTGTGCTCTTGCTCCTACTAAAAAACTGCTCATCTTAGTAGCTACATGCAGTAGCAGAAGCATTCAACATCTGGGAGCTGGGATATACTACTAACAGGTCTAGCTGCATAGCAGAGTGGATGGAGGCAATAAATTTGGTGAGGCCTGAGAGGAGGTGAATTTTGGAGGGTACCGAAAAGCAGCAATTTGTTCTTTGAATCGACAAAGTTTATTTCCATTCACACCACAACAAGATTGCACAACCTGTGTTTGAGAGGAAACTGAGAGTGATTTTGATTATATTCTTTTGAAGGGGGGAAAATGTTTTCATAGTATGACCAGTGCAATAGGGTGGTAGATGCATACATGCTGACTATGATACATGTATAAATTGCTTAATAAAATATGAATATGGATGACTTAAGGTACTTCTCAAGAATAAGAATGAATGAAGGGAGAGAAGAAGCAGATAATGACATAGAAAAATAAACATATTTCTGCTCACAGTGAAGAAAGTTGGAAACTTTTCTGTTGCATTCAATGAAAGAAGAAATCACCAAACTCATTCAAAGAACTCAGTTTGTGCTGTCTATCTGGATTTTCACGAGCTTTGCTTTCTTTTTCTACATTCCAGATCTAGACTGAAGTAGAAAGACACAGATAAAAGTATTAAATTCATATTAAAAAATGATGAATAGAAAAGTCATTTGGTTACACAATACAAGAAAATTCCCATCTGGGCTGGATAAGTAAATGACGTCAAACCTACTCTTCCTATCCATTGTTGTTTCTAACACCATCTTTCATGATTCCCAGTGCACCTGAGGGTAAGATACATGCAATATTAGATACATGCAATAATGCACCTTGGTGACATAAACTAGTTAGCTGTCACATGTGGTCCTAGGTGGCTTCTCCTAGCCATAGCAATGGCCTCAGAGGATGTTCCAGTATCATCTGTGCAGAAGGCTTTTGAAGCAGGATTTCAAAGAAGGTAGTGACTTTATAAATTTTACCTGAAAGATCTTACAGTAAGCTGAGAAGTAGGAGGAAGACAGCATTTAAGTGTTTAATGTGCAGAAAAAATTCCCCTGTCTAGTTTAAGACATTCCTGACAATGAGATTCCTTCCATGCCCCTAAGGATGCTGTTGTATAAACTGGTAAATCTTGCTAATTTCTAATGATGTTGATATAAATTGTTCCTTTACCTAATTTCCCCTTAATTTCTCAACAAAAATTTGGTATCACATGAAAAACCTGAAAACCTATGATGTATGTAATTGTAATAACTGCTTCTATTCTTCATGTGTAACTAGACTGCCAATCTGCCTGTGTACTAATGGACTTTTAACAGGAAAATGGGAACTTGGGAAAGGGAATATGAGGTGTATATACTTGATAGAGTGGGTGGTGAGGGTGGTGGCTCTTTTCATTAACAGGACAATACTATACATTAAGTAACCACAGGCTACCAAGGCAGAAAAGAATTGTTCATAAATGGTAAAATTAGGCTTGGAGAAAGGAATCTGTTATTTTAAAATCTCAGGTTTTCAATTCTTTTCTTTTCCACCTTGGTTGTGTTGATTTAATTACATTTCCACTAGTCAAGCAACATGGTAGCTATGAAATAAAAATAATGTTCAACAATACAAAAGGCACACACGATATTTCAAATAAAGTTCAAACTCCCTGTCAAGCCTATGAGTGGTTTTGTCCTACGTTGCTAATTCTACTGTTCCCATTTCCTCCCACTTATTTCTTGCTGCTTGCTGCTCTCCTTAGGTTTTCCAGCTTCCTTTTTATTTTCCTCACATATCTAATGATACCCTTTCTGCTTCAAATTCTGTTTTTGCTTGAGCTCTACGTGACCATCTTCTGACTGTACTAATCCAGTCTTCCACTTTGCTTCTGTGCTGTGTATATTCACTGTGAAATATGGACAGGAATTTCCTCTGGCACTTAGGCCAGCTCAAATAGAATGGTCTATATATATAACACTACAGAATATTAAATTTTAATGCTATACAATATTGAAGTCAGCCTCACAAACCATAGGGCCATAGCCAAAGTAAATAACTATCAGAAAAAATCTCTGGTCTGCATTAAGTCACTAACTATATTTTGAAAAGAGATTTAGCAGACTTTTAGTTGGCAAAAGCCAAAAGCATGAAAAGAATTGAAGAAGAAAACAAACAAACAAACAAAAAATTACAAGCATAGTTGTAATTTAAACTCCTAATCAAAACTTTTGAAAAAATATTATTGGCTAAGTTTTGCTAAATTTAGTGAACAAGATAGTTCAAATCCATTTAAAACATCTTATCTTCCTAAGGGAGTGCTCATGGAAGGGCAGTCTTTGTGTCTTCCTTCCTCTGAAGACTGTTTTTGTATTTTAGTTAAAGCCATAACTGAATTCTATCTCCAACCTATTCTGTGAAACACTGCCATTCTTATATCATTTTCTTCCTCCAGAGATCATCCACATAAGAAAAATATAAATAAAATAAGAAGTCTGTATTTCTAGTACATATGTAAAAACCTCAAAGTTGTCAGCTTGTGTTGTTAAATCAGAGATCCTAACTGGTGAAACCCATGGATAGACTCAGGAAAAAGAAATATAACTTCCATGACTTAATATATAGCTTGTGCATGGAGGATAAGATGGATTTTGACCTCTTTCTTTTTTACAAGTCCCAAACAGTTTTGGAAATCCTCAGAGAATGTTATAAAATGCAGGCAGCTTTTATGGAAAAATAAATAAATAAATAAAAATAAACTTGAGGGTTTTGTGCAGTTTTGGACAGTGTTTGAACATTTTTACAAGTTTCTTGCAGAATGTCTATATTATGGAATGGAAGGCAGTGTAGAGCTCCTCAACATAACAGAGACTCCATTTGATTAAGCCACATGATATAATGCAATATCCTGTTGATGTTATCTGAGGGGAAAAGAGCAAAGTGTAACCATCCTCATTAAATAATCTCAACAGCTATTCCCATAAGTAAGTGAAAGACATCTTCTGTCATGAGCTGGCATAACTTTGCTTTCTTCAGCATAGAGAGAAACATAACCTCAGTAGATTGTCTATGACCACTCAGCCAGTAGAGCAACTTACTCACAAAAACATTAGATCATACAGAATAGCTGTTGAAAAAGTGGATTTTGAAGTTCTGAGGATATTTGTCCTGTGTAGACATATGGGATTCCCTCTACCACATACCTCCCTTTAGAGCTTACCAGGATAGGAGAAAGACTGATCTGTCAAGATACTTCCTATACTGAGAGAATAAATATTGAAGTATGATCTTCCTTTTTTTTTTTTCTTTTTTTTTTTTTTTAACAACACATGCTTCTCTAAAGAAGATAGGATTAAATCTTGTATTCATTTTTTATTTCTCCCCACTTAGCACTGATGTAGTTATTATTATTGTTATTAATAATAATAACAACAACAAAATAGTAGCCTTAATATACCATGGGTGGTATAAAAATATTTAGATTCTAAAAATAGTTCCTTCCCCTTTATTCCAAATTTCCAGACTCTTATGAATCAGTTGGAAGGAAATGGGGGAAGATGTATTTACCTGTATTTCTTGCTGGTTATCACAACACCTATTAGATGCTGAACTGCAGCATCAGAAAAGTAATGATGCATATCACATATGATAATAGCAGCAGAGAAGCTGCACAGGGCAGTTTAGAGTGGACCTGTGCAGGACTGAACTTTTTCCTTTCAAATCATTAAAGCTCTGCCAATGATTTCAAACTTCCAGACATCTTGTGAGCTGCTATTCATTTGCAGCAATATGTCATCATTAACAATATGTCTGCTTTCTTTTTTAAGCAACATGCCATCATTAATTTTGAGCTGCTGTATACCTCAAGATTCTCAGCTCAAATCCAGGCTTAATGAGGTTGAGACACATAAAGGTACATGATTGTGTATGAGGAAAATGAAAATGGAGGTGTGTGTGTGTGGGGGGGAGGGGAACACAGGAAAACAAGGTAGGGAAAAGCAGTACAGTTTTGCTAATTTAATAGGGAATAAATTGAGTCTAAAAAATGGAATCTCACCATTTATCATTAGTAGACCCATGATTAAGCTTGAATGTTTCCCCCTTATTTTGAGGGGTTTTGCTTTGTTTTACGAAGCAGCTGGTGAAATATTCCATCATCTGATCTGACTGGTGGCCCCCTCCTTAAAACGTGATTTATAAAGGACTCGATGGAATAGGATATTAAACAGTTAACAGGTTCACATGAATTTCCACAAATGGTAGTAACATGAAAACAGTGGTGTTTTAAACTGTTTTAAATAATCTATATTTTGGCAGTAGAAAGCCCGTATTTACACATCTGTTGGGTTCCTAGATGTACAAATAATTCCTTAAGCTCTTTTAAGCAGGATTATTCCTGCATATTTTTATATCATTTGATGTGCTTTGAACATTAATGGTTAACTAGTAGCAACAAAAATATTTATTCATGACATTAAAAACTAGCAGCAGGGAATTTAACTTTTTTTTTTTTTTCATAAAAGGAAAAAGATTAAATGATGAAATAAAATGAAAAAAAAAAATCATGTTACTGAAATTAGCTGAAATAGATCCGATTAGTATGACACCCTTCTCTGGGCCCACTTTATTTGGCTCATTGCTTTCAGTCCTTCAGCGCTGCCTCTTAAAAGAATCTTAAACTTTCTGTGGTTTGCTTTAAGACATCATGAGGAAAGGAGATGTCCATATGTCTACTGTGAGCAAGTGTGGCAAGCATACCCCCTATGTAGATACATCAAATTAAATAAGATTTAGTGGTGACGTGTTACAGCTCTTATGCTCTCCTAACATTCCTTGACAAGTTGATAAAGGGAAATAGCATCATGACAGTGGCAGTTTCTTCATCCACTTTTCCTAATCTCAATGCATTTAAGTACTGCAGGAAAATAAAGTCTGGCAAATATAAGGCAGGATGCAATCATGTAAAACTACCGACCACTAAATTTGTGTGTGATTCATGGAAAATACAATGCTATAAGTACAGTAACATAAATGCTAGAACTTTGGTTCTAATACATCTTATTTAACTTTAGGTGCAAAAATGAGGTGCCTAAACAAGTACCCTATTCAGCATTGGGAGAACATATTGCTGGTAAGGTCTGCACAGTAATCTGACAATCCTGCAGCATTTTAGTAGTGTAGATTTTGCCATTCACACTGAGATGTGTCTGGATCCTAAAAACCACGTGTGTTCCTGTATTTCTATCTCTTGTAGACTTAAGATACTCCTTAAAATGGTTGCAGACTGGTATTAATGTATTAAAATCTTACCTTCTTTGAGAAATAGGCAGGTTGTTAATTGTCGTGTAGGCAACTAAAAGCCTAAAGTTCGCACTTGAGTGATGTCACATGGGAAGCATTTGAATCAAGCTGTGAAAGTGTCCTTTTTTTCTATGCAGAACATAAATAAAGCCCAAAGTGCACACTCCCTCAATTTAAGCACTTTAGTTGGATTTCAAAATGTTAGAAGGATTAATATAGCCCTTCATTTTTAAGGTTGCTGAGATTCCTTTATGCTTATTTTGTTATTAGTTCCTGATATACTTTTTTTGCTCATTCCTCATGTATAAGCAAATCAGTGTCACTCATTTTACTCTTAATATAGAATTTATTCCATACTTTTTTAATCCCAGTACTTCAAATGATAAAAGTAAGTCATCTGAAATTCTGTAAATAATGTGGAAGGTACAAACATGATAAGAACTACGCACAACAGAGGAAAGGGAAGGGGTTAAACCATGTCATCGTTGCAGCATGACCTGAATTTCCTGCACCCCACTGGGCACAGGGCATGTGCATCAAGTTTTTCTTTAGATAAATCTGTTAAATTCTGCAGTGAGTCATTCATGCTTAGGGCGTGAAGCCCTTTGCACTTTGATTTCATTGCCTGAATACAATTTTTATAGCTCAAATTGTGTTTAGTTTGGGACTTTCATCTTTTCAGAAGTATATTTTTCAACTAGAAGCACCATTTTAATTCAGCAAACCAACATCTTGCAATACTTCAAGAGAAGTATTAGGTAAGCTTCTATGTTCTTGGATGATCAGTGGAACTAGATAAACTGCTATATCAAATTTACAGATCTAACAGTCTCTTGGAGTTTTGAAGTTTCCAGCTAGATACAAGAAGTAAATAATTATCATATTCGCTATAAAGTTGGGTGTGTTTTATGTTTTTTATTACTTCTTGAACTTAATAACTTTGGTTGTTGTTGTTGTTGTTTTGTTTGTTTGTTTGTTTTTATTTATTTATTTTTATTTTTTTTCTGCAGTTCCATGAGCTAGTAAAAACTTTTTCTTCATTTTGTATAGTGGAACAAATCTAGACCAAAAAAGCACGTTATAAAGCGGATAAGTGGTCTGCAGTAAAATAACAGAAGATGCTTCCTGGTCTACACAGAAATCCAAGGAATGATAAAACATTAAGTAGATTTTTACTCAAATTTCAACTAGTAGCTCTTACAAATATTCCATTTGTCTTACCATCACTTAATTTCTGCACTGGCTCTCCATCCCTAGGATTTGGGGAGAACAGAAGAGATGAGATGGAGTATTGGAAGTTTAAACTATTTTTTTTAATGATGTAAAAAAATAAAATTTTAAATTAGTTCTAAATTTTCAGAGTGAGTGTCTGACTTCATTTTGGAGTTGCATTTAATAATCTGAAACTGGATCTCCATCCCAGCCACTCAGTCTGCTCATCTTTAATGAACGATAGAATAGATACAGTCCTGTCTGTAGAGTGAGCCTATAATTAAAAATATATTCAAAAAGTTAGCTATACTTACAACATTTGAATTAAGTTTTGGGTTGCCTAAGTTAAGAAAGTTTTACATTATATATCTGGCATAAGAACTTAATGATGCTTGCCTCTAAGGCTGAGAATTTGACTTGCAAAAAGGGTGTATAGGGATGCAAAAAAGGCATACAAAGCAGATGCCAAGGTTTTCTTACATGTCACCTACAACACCTGCAGAAAGTGACCTTATGTAATTTAGATTTTGCCTATATAAAAGACACAAATCAGGCTCAGCAGAAATTATACAGGAACTGAAAAGAAATGATATTCCAGCACAGAGGAACATAAGTTCACTGAGTTCTCATTATAAATTAAATTTTCTATTAAAAAAAAAAAAAAAAAAAAAAAAGTTCCATACTCTGAGTCCAAAGATAGTTCATTGTTTCCTCAAACGGTAATGACCTTTGGAAATCTGAAGTAGGATTTTATTTTTATTTTTTGCTATTACTATTTTCAGTTTCTCACTTATCCTGGACCTCTAATTTTAAGGATTGTCATTCACTGATATAGCTGCTAATTTCTATCCCTTGCAGACTTCCCAATAATAATGTGGAAAGAGAAAAAAATAAGGAAGTTACAATAAATGGTGATGGAAGGGGCACTGGGAAATATGCTAATCAATTGCTATTGTTGATAAGATAGATGTACTTTAAATACATATATAAAAATTATTTTCCATTTTCTCAGGTAGTAAGATTATGGGCTGAAGAACTAAACAGATCAAGAGACATTTCCTCAGACATTCAAAATATATAAAATACATGTATATCTAAGATAAAGTGAAGTTTAAATAAAAAATATTTTTATTTATTACTTTACAAAACCAATTTGTAAACTGTGTGACAGACCAGCTGCCACTTACAGTCCTCTGGATGAGGACTTAACAAAATCAGTGCTGTTTACCCTGAAGAAAAAAGGCCTTCTATTCATTGCATGTTCATAAGACCAGACCCATCCTTAAGCATGATGCAATGGAGAGCTGTGTCATGGTCCACTCCCCAATCAGGGATAGTCAACAGAGGTAGAATAAATCTTTTCTGACTTTATTTATCACCAGTGTAGATGTCTACATCTAAACTTGCTGTCTAGATTCCCTTTCTGACAGGAAATGAGGAAGACTTTGTGCTCATACAAGCTGATCCATCTCATCTAGAGGTAGACATTTGAATAGACTGAGTGAAGCTTCCTCTACATTTATACTTTTATCTATTATTGCCCTAGAATTATCATACCTATTTATCTAAATATTATCTTAGAATTGTCATATATTATTATTATTATTATTATTATTATTACTACTATTATTACTATTATTACTATTATTATTATTATTGCAACATATATGCCTGATGATGTTTTTTAACATCTATATTACAAGATGAAGGTCCAAGGAAAACATGTTGGGACCTCTGGTTTCATGGAATCATAGAATGCTTTGGGTTGGATGAGACTTTAAAGATCATCTGATTCCAACCCCTCTATCATGGGCAGGGGCACCTTCCACTAAACTGGGTTGCTCAAAGCCCCAGCCAGCCAGGCCTCAAACACTTCCAAGGATCCACATCCATACACATCCAAACATCCACAGCTTCTCTGGGCAGCATATTCCAGGGCCTCACCACCCTCTGATTTTTTCTACATATCTAATCTGACCTTTTTATAGTTTAAGGCGATTACCCCTTGTCCTATCACTGCACTCCCTGACAAAGAGTCCCTCCCCTGCTTTCCTGTAATTCCCCCTTCACATACTGGAAGGCTGCTGTGAGCCCTGGAGCCTTCTCCACAATGAGCAGCCCCATCTCCCTCAGCCTGTCTTCACAGAGGAGGTACTTCAGCCCTGTGACCATCTTCAAGGCTCTCCTGTGGACTCATACTTCTATGTCCTTCTTGTGCTGTGGGCCCCAGAGCTGAGCATCCCACTGCAGATGGGGTCTCACGAGAGCAGAGTAGAGCGTAGGAATCATCTCCCTCGACCTGCTGGCCATTAGTTTCTCTAATCTAAAAACCTGTAATAAAAATAAGGACAGATGCATTTCATTCCACTGTATATATGTTTAAAAGAATTTAAGATAAATATTATTTAAACCATATTTAGCACCCTGCTTCCTTATTTTCCTTGTCATTCACTTTTTTAACTTACCTGTTACAGTGTCAATAGGAACTGCTAATTCACACTCTAATTCTCAAAGGATATTACTCATCTGTAGCTGAAAATTTCTAGGGGTAATTATGGGGAGAATCATTCAGGATGAAATGACAATAAATTCCTGTATTTTTACTTTGTCTAATAACTGTACCTCTATTAAAGAAATGGCTCCATTCAAAACAGTAACTTCTGAAGAAATACACACATTTTCTTCCAAGCTTTCTCTTCCTTGTTAACCTAATCTATCCATTTATTCCTCTAATTACTCCAAATATCTGCTCATGCATATTTTTTGCTTTATTTCCCCAGTTCATCATTTCTGTCTCTCACTTGTTAAAGCTCGGTAATATTAAAGATTCAAGATCAATGTGACTTTATGCTTGGTAAATATTTATCTTGCTTAATTCCCCTCCCAACCGCCATGACAGTATCTTCCAGGTTTTTGGCTATGCTCATCCTCTTCGATCGCAGCTTTGACTTTACAGCGCAACTATTTGAAATCATTGTCAATGGTTGAAACAATGTCTGTGTTGTCACTTTTTTTCAATATCTGCAAGCAGACCTGTCTGATACATTTGTCATTAGTGTCCAGAAGAGGTGTCTCCTACTGCCACCCACTAATAATGTTTTTATTTGCTTTCCCTTGTTCTCAGTAGTATTGTAAGCTTCCTGAACAGCATAAATAGGAGAAAACATTAAAAAAAAAAAAAAAAAACAAAAAAAAAAACTTTCCCCTGTTCTATTCTATGTTTTAATTTACTTACTGAGGTGGCAGAAACAAGAGAATAGCTATTCTCTTTAAATTTCCCCTAGGAATCTGGAAGTCAAAGAGAGGACAGTAAAAGAAATTGGCTTTAATTGCCGGTTTTCATTTCTTTAACCAAAGTAAAACATTTTCAGAAAGCATTGTCTCCACAGGACAACAAACTTTGGCATTTATTTATCACTTTAGGACCCTAGTACCTGTCTCTTTCTGGAATTAAAATATCCCTTTGTCAGTTATTGTGGCAGTTTCATACTGATTGGCAGCTGAGCTCCACCACACCTCTCTCACTCCCCCTTCTCAAATGGAGAGGGGGAGAAAACACTATGAAAAACATCTCAAGGGCTAAGATAAGGACAGGGAGATCACTCACCAATTTCTGTCATGGGCAAAACAGACTCAATGCAGACCAGAGTGAGAACTAAAACCACCTTCCCTCCATCCACACCCTTCCACCTCCTTCCCCCCTGAGCAGTGCAGGGGATTGGGGAATGGGAGCTGCGGTCAGCCCCTGACTTTTCAACTCTGCCACTCTCATGGTCCCTCTCTGCCCCTGCTCCCCGTGGGGTCCCTCCCATGGGATGCCATCCTTCCCAAACTGAGTCTGCGGGGGCTGCCCACAGGCAGCAGCTCTTTAGGAACAGCTCCCACATGGCTCCATACCACGGGGTCCATCCCCCAGGAGCAAACTGCTCCAGCACGGGTCCCCCACGGGTGGGTTTCAGCTCCCCCCAGGCCCCCTGCTCCTGCGTGGGCTCCTCTCCACAGGCTGCAGCTCTGGCCCGGGGCCTGCTCCTGCGGGGGCTCTCCATGGGCCGCAGCCTCCTCCAGGCCACATCCACCTGCTCCATTGGGGGCTCCTCCACCCATGGGAGGGCTGCAGCGTGGAGATCTGCTCCATGTGGCTGCAGGGGGACAGCCTGCTCCACCAGAGGCCTCTCCACAGGCTGCAGGGGAACTGCTGCTGTGTACCTGCAGCACCTCCTGCCCTCCTGCGGCACTCACCTTCAGGGCTGCAGCGCTGCTTCTCTCACATTTTCTCACTCCTCTCTCCCAGCTGCTGTTGCACAGCAGATTTTTGTTTTTCTTCTTCTTAAATCTGCTCTGACAAAGGCACAACCAGCATTTCTCAGGAGCTCAGCTCTGTCCAGGTCCTTTTTGGAGCCAGCTGGAGCTGACTCTTCTCTGCCATGGGGCAGCTTCTGGGCTCTTCTCACAGTGCTGTGACATTATACAGCAGTCAGTTTGCTAGTATAAAGATATCTTCATATCTGTGGCCTTTGTTTTGCTTCTGCTTGAAATCACTGCCTTTTTGTTAAAGAACTTCCACAGTGGACTGCTAGAGATTTCCTATTTTCTGGTGCTTCACCCAATTTCCAGCAGTTGCAGGAAGGTGAAGTTCACAATGGAAAAAAAAGATGGGAGATGCATTGTCCAATTCTGTAATCCTCTGAGCTCTAGTGATAAGTCTTGTTCTCTTTGGTCCCCAGATCTTTGCTTGATTTGCTAGTTCTACACTACAGCTTCCTTTAAATTGTTACCCTTACTTCCTGTGATGTTTGTCTTCATTTGTTTGAATCTATAATTTGACCATCAGTCACAGTAAATAAGCCCTGGATTCAGCTGCAGTTGTCTGCAGTGCAGATGGTGGGTCCAGGTTCCCATTAGAGCTCCAGAGGTGTATCCACTCTGGGTAGCATAGCCACACCTACTTCTAACTCCTGAAAAGAAGATGCTTCACAATTCTTTAAAAGATTTTAACATTTCTTGTAAGGCCACACTCAGCACCCTTCTAGTTGCAGAGGGGAAGGGACATTAAATGAATAATAAATGAAAAATAGGCAGTGTGGTGGTGGGAAGTACCCTTCTACCTAGGGCATGTGAAGACTGAGATGAAAAATATAAGTACAAACTTAACCTGAAGAAGTAGGCATCTGGGACATGTGGTCCTTAGTGTTTTGCATTTTGAAGCCAAAATATCTAACAGTGAAGCAACTGTCAGCACAAATTCTTTTGCTTGATCTACAGTTTTTAGATCTGTATGTGTCTCTTGTGTTTATCTCCAGGATTCATGCTTTTAAACATTTTATTTGTTATTTCCACGACGGCTTTTCAGAGTCCCATTAAAGTGAATGGCTTTTCCCCAAAGCAAAAAGCTGGGAATAAACATAGTAAAATGAAAATAAGGGCATTAAGTAAAAGATGAAACCAAGGTTTATTTAACATGCAAAGGGGAAAAGAAAAATAAAAAAATATTAAAAAAAATACACAGCTTTTCTAATAAAGCATTTTTTAGCATGTGGTTACAAAGTGGGAATGTCAGTGTCAAAAAGAATGATCACTAATCTGATTCTTGTTTTTCCCCCCCAGAAATCTAATTACAGAATTTTTCTTTTTTTTCTCTTGGGTTGTCCAAATAAGGGTAAGTCATCCATAAAGTCTCATATATAATTCATGCAAAGACTTAGTGCACTGTGTATTTGCCCTGCTTCAGTAAAATCACTTTATTATAATTTGACTTTAGATACAGAATACTTATTTATTTAATATTTTAATTAGAGTCATAACTATTTCCGGTATTCACACTAGTCAATATCAACAGTATGGCTGTATGTCTTTTTATAAATATCTTATTTTCCTTGCCATGCCCTAAATTAAAGTGAAAGAGCATATGAAGAAAAAAGTATATATATCCTGTTTTAGAAGACATAATAAAATAAAACAGAATTAAAATGAAGAGTTCCCAGATATTAATGAGAATTTCTTGAAATATAATTTACTTTTATGATCTTGCTTACATTCTAGGTAAATAGATAAATAATAGCTGTACTGAAAACATTGCAATTTTATTAGTATGAATGCATTGGAAGTCTGGGAAAAAGCAGTTTCAGTGAATCTGTCAAAGGTGTATGGAAGGCTTTTCAATACTGATCAAAAGCAGAATAGGTAAGTTTATTATTTTTTCTTTTTCTAATATTAATTATGAATACATGTATATTTTTACTGAAGGTAAGAGGTACCTATAATTATCTCTTACATAACACTGGCAGAATATCATACCAGAAATTTATTATTTGAGTTACTCATTATGTGAAAGGTAATGTTCAGGCTAATCAAATGAACATGAGGAATTTTCCAGTTTTTGTCATTCAGACAAAACAGAAAAAATCGTTTTATAAAGTCTCAGAGCCTGGAACAACTTTCTGATAGTAGCCAGCTACGTTTCTGAGTATTCAGAGTATCCTCCTCCTCGTGAGGGTATTCAAATCAAACCTTTCACTAAAAGTATCTTAATCAACACACTCAAGGCTATCCTACGGCTTTCCTATGTTCAAATTAATGATTGCTTCATTTATATTACTCATCTGTTGACTAAAATGTATTAGCAATCCTTGAAAATAGCCCCAGCAAGCTCCACGTGATCAGCAGCTTGACCACTGAGCTATTAACTCATGCTTGTGGATAAATCTCCCCAGTGAATGCAAAAAGCATGGAAGAATGCCAGTCAAAGGAGGGTGACTTGTAGGAAAAAGCCATTTATACCATTTATTCCTCAACAGAATAGGTTATAGACAACTAGTTTTCAGAACATAGCTATTAAATAAGAGGGAATGTTGTTCCTGTCTGCTAGCATCTTAGGAGAAGTAGGTGGTACTCCATTTATCTCAGAAACAAAATCCATAAGCATTCCCAATACATTTTGATTCAATCAAGCACCACAGGTAAAACAGATAGAGGGGTGACAGTTTAGGGTTACACTGTCACTGCATATTAATAACATGACAGGCCATGTCATGAGCTAGGCTAAACACATTGTAGATGGGTCTTAACTTCTGACAGTGGGAGGTGGAATATGGCTAGGGACTGAATATAGGAAATAGCAAGGGAAAGGAAAAACAACCAACCAAACAAAAAAACAACCAAACAACCAAACAAAACACAATGATGCTCATCTCCAGATATTTGGTATATTTTGTACTTACAGAGCCAGAACACATATTCATTATTTTATGCTTAATACACCTTTGTAGAGTGTCTTCTCTTGAATTTAATTATTGAATTTTTGGCCTCTACAGAGTCTTACAATGAGAATGAGTTCCACAGTTTAAATATTTGCTGTTTGGAAGATTTTTTGTCATGCTCACAGTTCAGCTTGATACTCTTATAGTCACACTCTACTACATATACTTTTTCCATGATACTCATGGTTTTCATTTCCATCATCCGAATTGAAGTCTATATAAATCCTTGAATGGCAGCTGTTCAGTGTAGCTAAGGGTTGTTGGACTAATTTTATTGTTTGTTTCCCTCTTTCTTTTGACATCTTCCCTTTTGAGATAGGTGAATATCAGCATCACATAATGTGAATGCAACACTAATGAGAAAATAAAAATATATTTTTTTCTGTATTCCTTTCTAAAAAGTGTGACACATCCTATTTGTTATTTTTAATAAGCATTGGCAAAACCAGAAATCTTAAAGTGACGAGGAAACCAAATTAGGAACAAAATTACTTGAATTTTTAAATTTAACAATTAATTCTCACCCAAATGATTTATTTCTAGATGCTAGAATATTTTGCTTGTCTGGGTCTCCCACACCAGCTGAAAAAGCCAAGACCTGTATGGTTAAAGAAAAATGCCTATGTCTTCTGCTATACAAATGCAAACTGACACTTTAAGGACCATTTAAGATTGAAAACTTATACCAAGTACTGAAAAAGTTTTATATGAATAATAAAGGGTGTCCGAACTTCCTAGAAATAGAATTTCACTGCTATTAAAACTCAGTGAAGCCAAAGAAGTATCTCAGAAAATTGACTGAATAAAAGACAAAGTGAAAATCCACATTTTAAATCTTCTCTGAGAACATTTCACCACAAAGACAAAGACAGTGTAAGTTCCAAGCTGAGGAGAATTACAATGCTATAGCATTTGTCAGTGCAGATCACTCCCCAGGAACTGAAAGTATTAACAAGGCAGCATATGACAGTTTGGGGCTAATGAAAGGTTGACAATGATAGGATTATAAAACTGAGGAAGGATCTTGCTCTCTGCCCTCTTGCTCAGTATTCTGCAACTTCTCAAAGTCATTGTCTACAGAAAGGCAGTTTCAGAAAGAGTAGTGTCCCAGTTAATATGGAAACACTACAAGAACTTCAATATATGTCATTTAGATTCAGCAGTAAACCAGTAAACAAGGGATCTGATTAACATTTTCTTGCAATGATTACAAAGAGACGCTGAAATGTTATTTTAATTTAAGACAATGACAGCTTCCCCTGTTAATTAGAAAATAGCTTACACTCAGGGAGAAGAGATACAAGCTAACATTGGTCTACAAAAATAATAGTACTTAGTATTTAAGATACTTGATATTCATTAATTTGCTTGCTGTAAGACCATTCATTGATTTTTCTTCTCCTTATGATATTTCCATTGTGTTTTTTTTTTTTTTTGCAAGACTTTGTTAGGATTATTCATATTTTCTCACTTATAAATGGCTAGTGTTATTCATGGAGCAACAGATTAGACTAATCTTTAATAAAATTAATTACCATCTACACATTCTTTTTTAATTATCTGTAACACATTGAATTACAAACCATGACAAAATGTAGAAATAATGTACATGTTGTACTGAAGTCTGTCGGATTATTCTTGGTTTTGTGTTCTCCTACACCTGGCAGAAAACAGTTATGATTAAAATATTAATGTCCATAATTTAAGCAGCATTAAGAAATGCAGTTTTTAAGATACATTTTTTTTTTTTCCTTGCCGTTTCCTAAGATCAGGATTGCTGAACTGTTACTGAGGATATTTAGGGCATTTTATCTTTTCTCCTCTCAGCAAAATACTAAATGTGGTGCATCACCTCACAACTGCCCATTTGCAGATATCGCTTCATCATGAATGCAGGAAACATCACATATTTCAGATTTTGGCAAAAGTGAATCATGTGGGCTGTTGTAAGTCTGACAGAGCCCTTCTCCATTCTGCAACTTCTTAGCAATTCCACAGAAAATGTACTTGAGTTTCTTCTGTTTGAACTACCTTTTTCCACCCTTCAGTGGAAAAGTAGCTATTGAATCAGCAGGCAAAATCAATTTGACAAAACACATAAGCCTATGTGTAGGGGGATCCTGTGAGTTAAAAGGTGTTTTGCTTCTCCAGCATAACCTGAGAGAAGGATGTGGATGGCTTACAATTAGACAACAATTTGTGGTTCACTGGAAAAGAACATGTACCTCTCACATTGATTTAGAAAATCTTAGAGGAAAACTTATCTGTCATATATATAGGAATTTGATTGCCTTCAAAGGATACAGAATGCCTATGGTAAGCTAGAGTTACTTGAAAAACACACTTCACAAGCAGATAAGCATAGGTGATAAATTTCATAACTGAATCATGTCTAAATGAATTGTTTCAAAGCATAAGTCAAACCTAAGTTGCCAATGTACCCTAAAAAAAAAAAAAAAAAAAAAAAAAAAAAAGTACTCCATGTAACTTAAGGAATTTTTCTATTCTTTCTAAAGACTTTAAGATTTTCAGTTCTTCCACAGAAACATTTCCCTAAATTCCTCTAGCAATGACACCAATAATAGGTCACTATGAGTAAGACAGAATGTCTACAGGAGCATAGAATGGGAATAACTTGCCTCACAGATACATAGTTAGGTCCCTACCAACCCTGTATTCCTACTGTAGGTGAAATAGAGCAAGAAAATTAAGCTATTTAGAGAACTTCTGCTTCCTTTTTTTTTTTTTTTTCTTTTTTTTTCCCTGTATTCAATACTTCTAACAAATCCTCATTGGTTATCCCATTTACACACAGAAAAATCACCTTGGGGATGCTCTTAACACTGGGTTAAGTCTGCAGATTGTCAGCAAATGTGCAAACTTGCCAGTGGTTCATTTCTCAGGACCATAGAACTCTGCTTCTGCACTGGTCCTGCAGATATCATTCTGATAATGATCCTTTAGAGTCATCAAAGGCTGCAGCTGAATTGCTTGACTTGTAGTAGAAAAAAAAAAAAAAAAAAAAAAAAAGAGAGAGAGAGAGAGATCCCCATTTCCTAAAGCAGATGTTTCTAACACAGGTTATGTGGATAGCTATCTAGAAATGTCCATTTATCTCCATCAACTAGTAAAGAAAAAAAAAAGTCTTCGACAGCTAGGTGATATGTAATCTAATTACGATTAGTGACAGAGCTATGTTGTACTACCACTTGAGAAGGCATAGATTGTAAACTGCAGAATTCAAAGTGTTTACAAATCTGGCATGGCCTGTTCATGAATTGTATTTGTCTGGAGTTCCAAGAATGCTAAAACATTTCACAGAATAAAAATACAAACTAGCATACAGTTTAAGAAATGAAACCATTTTTTAGCTTAGGTATTGTATTATATTTATCTGGTTTTGGTGCTTAATTTTTGTATGATTATCAAGACAAGAGATTTATTAGGAACAAGTCCACAGATTTGAAAAGCTTAATGTATTTTAGCACATACTATTGCACTGTGCCAAAATGTGCATCCAATTCGTATTATCTATTGTGCACTTGTTACTATTCTATTTCATAAATTTCAGTAATGTAGTCAAAGAGCAGAGAAAATTTCAACTGACAACTAAAAACACAACACAAACAGTAAATACTTTGATGTGCAAATTAGGATGAAAATGATCTGGCTAAATTACTCTTGTATTCTGATCATTTACTGAAAGAAAATGAGACAGGTTCACATACAATTTGCTAAAGAGATGGAATGAAATTATAGATAATATTAATAATGAGGGGTTCAATTAATTTTAGTTCTTCTAAATATTTCATAAACTGAGATGCCAAAAGGTTAAACTGAGCTGTAGAACATTATTATATCAATTTGTTTTTAATTAAGTAGTAACCATGAACAGGAAGACAAAAATCTTTGCGCACAAGGTTCTGTACAAAAACATCTATATTGTAAAGATTGTCTCTATTTTGTGTATGTCATGCAATTAATGAGTTGTCCATCTCTCTCTAGTGGCACTGTGCTTTCTGATAATGTTAGTTATCAGCTCATTTCTTACTATAGTGGTCAATATTCTTGGGCAAATAAAAAAGTAATTAAGTGCTGGAGAATTAAAATTAAAAGTAGCAGTGTTTCCCTTGTATCAATAGCTTCTTATCAGACAAAATGACATAACATTCAAAATATACGTTCAAAATTTAAGTTCTAAATTAACTGGATGAGAATTACAAGACAAATATAACATTAACTTATCTGTTTTGGTTTGAATTCAGAGGATTTTTTTTCTATTTGGAAAATAGTGTTTTGGAATAGTGTTTGGAAGATAGTACAGTAAAATCAAGTTCTGAGACCTCTGAAAAGCTCATGCATCTTTACTCAAAATCAATGAATTAAAATTCTGATATCCATATAGGGAAATAAAAAATATATGGAACCAGTAATTGTTTAAATTGTGAAGGTTACTTTAGTGAAGAATGATAATGACACAGCTTGACATTCACATACCTCTGAGATTAAGACAGCTAGGAAAGAAGAGCTGGAATTTTCGGGACGGTCATGCTCAAAGAGTTGTGGTCAACTGCTCAATGTCCAGGCAGTGACCCACTGGTGTACCCAAGGTCATGATATTGGGAACACACCATTTAACATCTTCATTAGTGACATGGACAGTGGGATTAAGTGCACTTTTAGCAAGTTTGACAATGACACCAGGCAGTGTGCTGTATTTGACATGCTGCAAGGAACAGATGCCAAACAGAGGGACCTTGACAACTTTGGGTCTGTGCAAACATCATGAAGTTCAACAAGGCCAAATGCAATATTGTACACCTGAGGTGCACAAATACAGGCTGGGTGGAGAATGGATTGAGAGCAGCTCTGAGGAGAAGGACCTGAGGGTGTTGGTTGATGAGATTCTTGATGTGAGCTGGTAATGTGTGCTTGCTGCCCAGAAGGCCAAGGGCTGCATCAAAAGAAGTGTGACCAGCAGGGCAAGGGAGGTGATTCTGCATCCCAACTCCATTCTTGTAAGATCGCACCTGGAACACTGCATCCAGCTCCTGCATCCCCAGCACAAGGACATGGAGCTGTTAGAGCAAGTCCACAGGAGGGCCATGAAGATAATCAGATGGCTGGAGCCATCTTCACCTCTTCTGTAAAGATAGGCTGAGGGGGTTGGGGTTTTCAGCCTGGAGAAGAGAAGGCTCCAAGGAGACATTATAGCAGACTTCCAGTACATAAAGGGGGCTACAGGAAATCTGGGGAGGAACTCTTTGTCAGGAATTGGAGTGATAGGACAAAGTGGAAGGGCTTCAAACTAAAAAAGAAGAGGTTTAGATTAGATGTAAGGAAGAAAGTCTATCCTCAGAGGGTGGTGAGACACTCGCAGTCTGCCCAGAGAAGCTGTGGATGCCCCATCCCTGACGGTGTTCAAGGCCAGGTTGGATGGGGCTTTGGGCAACATGGTCTAATGGGATGTGTCCCTGCCCATGGCAGGGGGGTTGGAACTAGATGGTCTTTAAGATCTCTTCCAATTCAAAATATTACATGAATTACTGTTTGGGTTTGGGTAAAATAAAATACAATAGTATTTTGTATCCCTAAGAAGAAGAGGCCTTTCTAAATCTGAACCTCTCCTCTCCTCTCCTCTCCTCTCCTCTCCTCTCCTCTCCTCTCCTCTCCTCTCCTCTCCTCTCCTCTCCTCTCCTCTCCTCTCCTCTCCTCTCCTCTCCTCTCCTCTCCTCTCCTCTCCTCTCCTCTCCTCTCCTCTCCTCTCCTCTCCTCTCCTCTCCTCTCCTCTCCTCTCCTCTCCTCTCCTCCCACAGTCTGGAACACATTTCTCTCAAAATTTTGTAAAATAGTGTAAATATAATTCACCTGTGTGGTGAAGGCTGTACCTGCTTTCCAACCACACTCTCAGGAGTTAAGAGATAACTTCTGCAAGTAGTTAAGACATATTCACTTCTGCAGGTCTTAATATTTTATACATGCACTTTTTATTTTATAGAATTCTTGAATTACTCTCTCTCTCTCTCTCTCTCTTTTTTTTTTTTTTCTCTCTTTTTTTTTTTTTTTTTTTAAACTACATTCATGTTGTGCCTCCTAAGCTTTTGCAGCAGGGACAACATCTTTAAAACTTCAGCTTCAGCAGATGTCCCAGGACAAAGACGACAAAATCAGTTGATGAAGCAGGCCCTTCACAAGCATGAATGTTGCTAAACAATTTGTTCACATGTATCTTTGATTAACTGCTTAACTTAGTTTTAGGATGAGAGATTGACCCAATTTTTTCTTCATCTGTATGCCTGCAGTGCACTGATTCAAGCATCATAGAATTTAAATTATCTTCCCTCATACTGAGAACTAAAATGTAGTCTTAATCTGAAAATCTGTTCTTAACATGTTCATTCATCAGAAGTACCAATGTGTCTCTAAAAAATAAACCTAACGACTAAAATGGATATAGTGGATTGATGTTCTGCTATTTTACAGGAGTTAGCTGAAGCACCAGAAGCTATTTTACCAAACCTGAAGTTGCTCTTTGTCCCCATGTTCTAAAACCTACTGAAATCTGTGGTAGTCTTCTGTTAGTAGATACCAGTCTTTCATGAGATGCTTATAGTGTCAGGGGGCCGTGAAAAACATTTGAGAAGAATGCTGATAGATCTCAAACACTTTACTGATAACTAGACCAAAAAAAAAAAAAAAAAAAAGTGCAAAAGAAAGTGCAAAAAAGAAAGAAGAGATGGCATATGTATCGAATCTTATAAAAATACAAATTTGGATGTAAGGAATTCTTTAGACACACACTTCAGGAAATTAGAGTGCTGTTCCATTGGATTACAGTGACAAGCTTATCTTTTTCTCATCTTATTTACAAGATATCTCCTTCTTGGTTGGTTTTAGACATGTGAAGTGTTCTAGATAGATGGAATGTTCTTTTGAGCTTGTATGGTCACTTTGTAGAACAGTCACTTTTCTGTAGCCTGATGAAGGAACTTGAAATAATACAACATTTCATATACTCTACGTTATTTTTTATTGCTGAGGATGAATTCATAATTATTCCAATCACGTGTAGGGTTAGAATTGCTATTTAAACTGAAATCATAAAAGCTCAGGATAATGAAAATGGTGTCATTTGGTTTTAGGTCAGTTATCCATTTAAGCTACAGACTTCAAGTTTCCCACATTTCAAGCTGCTCTAATTTGTCACAAATCACTTCACATCCTTTACTATTGCATAAAACAAAGAATATTGACTTAATGAGGTATCTTCTAGTCTGAACTAAGCTTCCTCAAAGGAGCAGTTATCAGGGAAGACAGGGTGGACACATCCCAATTCCCTACAGTGCCATAGGAGAAGGTGTGGCTACTTGATTGTTTTCTTGCTTGTTTTCGGCTATTTGTTTTACTTCTTCACTTATGGATGGAAAGTTGATTTAACCCTGGAGATATTAAACTTTGATACTTACAATGGCCCGAGGCAACAGTTCAAGTGTTAAAACATGATAAAGGTACAGTCATTAAAGAGTGCGTGGTATTCAAGAGTTGGTAGGTATCATTATCCTATGAGTGAGGAGCAATAATAATCCTTGATATATTTTCACAGTGGTTCACAAATGTTGGAGGCAGAAACATAGAAGTTGGTTTTGCACATATTGTTTTATGTCTTTAAAAATAATCCCGTATTTTACATTTGAAAGTTATGTTTATTTAATTCTGTTTGTATACTTTTTAAGAGATACTTAAGAACAGTGTCATAGAAAGCAAATGATCAAGGGTGGAAATTAAGAATATTCTTGCACAGTCATTTTGTCATTTTGTGACCCCATCTGTTTGACCATGATCATCTATGGCAATTGGTCCTATAAACAGAACTTATGGTTTTCATGTCAGTTGCATGTGCAACCCACGTGCCTGAGAGAAGAAGCAGGCCTGCTTCACACTTGCAGATTGTTGTTAGATGTTAACAGGGATTCAAAGGCAAATTTGCATAGACACTAACAGTCAGAGAAAGATAAAGAAATAGAAAGGATTTAAAGGAATAGAAGGATTGAAAAGTTCTCAGAAGATCCGTTATCTCCATATCTCCTGCAGGTTTGATCAATTTAATTGATCATTAAAAATGTAACAAGCAAAACAAAGAAACAAAAACCTCAAGGTGTTCCTGATGCATTTCTGGTGTATTATTTACATTTTCTTATCTTTACCTTGAAGATCCCCTATAAATGACTACACTATCCTTGAAAACAAAAAGGGGTATTTTATCTTGCAAGGAGTTTCATATAGTTCAATGCAGTAGAGTACTCAGAAAATAAATAACTAGTTCCCGGTTTGTTCTTCAGATTATAAACCAGAAGAAATACTCAAGAACTGAAAATAGTAACAGATCAAAGCTATCCTAACTCTTGTGAGCAGGCTTATTTCAGGTGTGATTCAAGATTCATCTGGGAATTCAGGCTAGCTTTGCTTGAAATGAGGCAGTTCACATACCCTCAAATGCCTTTACAAGAAAAAGGATAAAATCATTTGTTGCATCTTGAGTGAAGTACCTAACCTTGGAGACTCTGGGTAAGAAGGCAACTAAGAAAGTAAGAGGATACAAGGCCAGATACATGAGCATAAATATATGAAAAAATCCTATTTTGTTGGAGATCTACAGAGGTTGTTTCCAGTGCTGATCCAGCAAAGTGATTCCTAAATTCCAATCTGTTACTTTGTATGAGTTTCTGTCATGCTGTGCTGTCCACATACTCTTTGTTCAATAGTTTTTTTTATCAACAACACAAGAATATAGCTTAGGTTTAAAATACAAAAGAACCATGCAGAAAATATTTATTTATTTTTAAAATAAAATTGAATTATGTGATGCACAGACAATGAAGGGGAGGAAAACACTCATTAAATTTGTATCTTTAACAGTGTCAACATTGTATTTCACCTCAACGATCTGAACTAAAACATAAAACCTCAAATACATAAAAGGAAATAGCTGAGAGCTGCTCAAATGCTGTTCTACTGGATTATTATTCTTAGAATTCTATAAAGCAACTTGTATTTGATGACTACTGTGAGACAAGTGTTTACCCTTATTTCTTCCAGCCAAGCACAGGAATAAGGAAAAACTGACTAACCTAATTAGTTCTGTTCCATTCACAATATCTGATCTGGTTTGGTTCTGAGCATAGTCCAGTGCCTCTGCAGGAAAACAGACAGGCAGAAGATGTAGTTTTCAAAGAACAGGTTTCTGATTGCAAGCCCTGTGGCAGATCATTGTTTTGTAGCTAAAAGGGCACTGGGGTTCTTCAGTTACCTCTCCCTGTCCCAGAACTAGCTGTGCTACTCCCTGACTACTACATTTGTCCCCCAAGACAAGTTTTTGAAAAGGGTAAATGACAGCAGAATAAGAAGCTTTATCTTTACTTATTCTCTATGTAAACACCTGCTACAATTTCATCTCCTGTATTCAGTCTGTACCTATTGGCATATGAAATCTGAGCAATGAATTTTTATCATCTTTATTTTTCCAAGATGCCATTATTGCTGAAGGCAATCAGCATTAAGTAAAATGTGTTTAATGAGGGAAAAGAATGATTCAGAAGAAAATTAAAAAATAATAATAAAAATCTATGTTGCAGGATAAGGATGTCTCGGAGTTAGATGTCAGGAAAAAGTAAAATCTAAACTGCGCACATCTGTAGAAAAGCATTTACTAAGATAGTCATTAGGATTTATACCAAAGGATCTTTAACTCGTCTTTAAGAAAGCAGCAGGGCTCAGAAAGAAATCATATAAAAGAAATATGTTGTAATGAAGGAACAAATGATCTTCGTTGAAAATGGCATAGGATCTTCCTACCTGCTGAGCTTATTTGAAAAATATAGTGATGTGTTATGGTAGGGAAAAGTAGAAAGAAAATGGTTGTTTGGCTGTGTTTTTATGTGCTGCTTTATGTTCTTTTCATCAATAACTGCAAAAGTAGAAAAAAAAAAATGTCATGGAAAGTTATGTCCGCTTGACTTTCCTGGAACCATTCAACTTTTGAAGTGATCTCTTAACCATGCTAGTTGGATTTCATGGAGAGACTTACTAGGTTACCATGAACAACAATTCAGTCCATTCAGCAGTTGCATTAAATTAAGTAATGCTCTTCCTAATGAGACATATTATTTCTGCATCTATCATCTGCTACTGGGTGGGCAAGTGGAACATTTTTGGGAATATCAAATGGCACTAGAAGTCTAGATTTAAGCAAGTGAGTTAATATATATGTGCTTATTATATAATTATATAATATATATATATTATATAATTATATATATAATTATATATATATAATATATATAAGTGCTTATAGTTACCAACATTAACAGTCATCTCAAAACTTAGGGAGTTTACCTTCAAGTGTAATTATTTCTTTTAAAGTCTGTTTTCATTTACCAGGGACTGCTTTTGAACTGTATTCAGAAATGACCAGCTGCAGATGGAACCTAAAACAGATGATAAATCAATGCCCTGTTGTTACATGAATATAAATCAATGGGTCAAAATTGAGATGTTTGCCTCATTCCTCCTCTTTTTAAGTTGTATACCTTCAGAAACTGCAATTTGCCAAGTGACAGTAACCCTAATATTTATTTACGAAATATGCTTTATGAACAGGCAGTATGAACAGAAGTTGGTGGTGGAAGCAACAGAATGGGATGTGATTTAGTGAATGTGGTGGTTTTACTCAGGTGGGCAGCCGAGCTCCACCACAACCGCTCTCTCACTCTCCCTCTCCTCAAAGAGGAAGGGGGAGAAAATACAACACAGAGAACTCGAGGTTTGAGATGAGAAAGGTTTAATTAAAGGGAAAGGGAATGGGGAGGAAAAACAGAAACAAAAGAAACAATCAGTCCGCGTGGAAGCACAGAGAGAGAAAAAAAATTATTCTCTACTTCCCATCAGCGAGCAGTGTTCAGCCACGTCCTGGGAAGCAGGGCCTCAAACGCGTAGTGGTTGTTCAGGAGGAACAGCTCCCTCCCCCACGAGAGCCCCCCCCCTTTTATTGCTGAGTGTGACATCAGGTGTTATGGAATGTCCCTTTGGTTGGTTTATGTCAGCTGCCCCGGCAATGTCCCCTCCCCATCACTTGCCCACCCCCAGCCTGCTGGCTCTTGGGGGCTCGGAAGGAGTCCTGATGCTGTGCCAGCACTACGCAGCAATAGACACAACACTGGAGTGATATCAGTGCTGTTCCAGCTACGAGTGCAGAGTACAGCACTGTGCGGGCTGCTGCAGGGAAAAGGTGACTCCAGCTTAGACAGACCCAACACAGTGAACCATACCTAGACTTTGATGAGAAATTTGGAGTTGGGCTTTCACTGAAAGCCCACAGGGGAAAAAATATATATATATATTCTTTTTTTTTTTTTTTTTTCAATTATAAATTTTATTCTTATAAAACAGCTCTGGAAAGCACTGAGAAATTTCTCAGCTTCATGATAGAAATGATCAAAGCAAAGAAGTCCTGTGATTATCTAACTGCCCAAGTGCTAGTGTATTCAGCCATAAGAGACCTCATTTCAAGTTTCTGCTTAATATGATTCAGATCAAAGTCTTCTGTATTCTAGCTGAATGCCCTAAATTCCATCTATGGAATTATTCTCTCTTCACCTAAGTGAATTTTTAATTACTCTATAAAGATGAAGAGAGAAAATGAGAGAAAACCAATATAAAATACAGAATATCAAAGTGCTTAAAGCTTTCACCACACACATCCATAAATATAAGGCCTATTTTTTCATCAGAGATTTCAGCCTGGGTTTTGTAGCCTGCTGTAGCTCTCTGTCCATCTGGGATTTTGTCAAAAGAAGAGTTATTTTCACAGATTAAAGACAAAAGTCTTTGGCTTCTTCCTAATGTAGGATGGATTGTTTTTGTTGTTTGTTTGTTTGTTTGTTTGTTTTCTTCTTTGATGGATGGGAGGAGATTTTGCAATCTGCCTGTAGGGCTGTAGAGATACTTTTTTTTTTTTTTTTTTTTCCTGAAAAGGTTAAGTAAAAGTGATCATTATTGGAAGCCAATTATTTGTAATCTGAGACAATTTCTAAATAACTTTTTTTTTTTTTTTTTTTTTTTGTTCTTCAAGGGTCCCCAAGTTTCCTCCAATTCAACTGCAATACTACCCCCTCTCCTGAGCTAACCTCAGCCCTCAATATTTATGCAGTTTGGAAAATATTTTCTTGGGGGAAAAAAAAAAAAAGGCTGGAAAGCATCAAGCAAGATAGGAAGTTATCTCAAAGTTGTTTTGTTTTGTTTTGTTTTGTTTGCTTGTTTTCTGCTTCTTCCTTTCTCCCAGCTGCTTCTAAACCCTTGTGTTTAATCACATTTACTAATCAGGACATGCAAGTCAACCCATCAACTTATCAGTGGGCAGTTCTAACTTATTTACTGAGGCACTCAACCTACCTGGTGGGTCTCAACTGCTTATTGATTTTACTCCATTAAAATAGATGGTTTTGTTTAGCATTGAAAAAGTGAACAATTTTTCTGACACCAAGGACTTATTTAATAGTCTTGGAATAATGTATATTTCATTAAAATGATGACTTATTACACCCAAGTACTCTCCTGTCTTCTTAACTATTGATTTAAAGCAGTTTAACACTTGTATAGCATGTAATAAATTGGTCTGGACTGGCAGCAGCACTTTGTTATAAAGTCATTCTTAACTATATAAACACTGAATTGTCACATATTAAAGATGGTCCTCAGATTAGTTTCCTGAAAAGGATCTTTCCCACCAAAACATAATCACTACATTTTTTTAAAAGCCTCATAAAACTTTTAGATAAGTAGAGGTTACCACAATCAATATTCATAGCATGATTTATAGTAGAGGGAAGCTTTCCACTAAATCCCGACTGTAAACCCAGTACTGTAAAGCATTTAGTACAGCAATCCATCTCGTAGATATTTTAAAAAGGGCATTAATGGTGCTGAAAAGTCAAGTGGCAGTGAATCAGCTGTATTAGAGAGAAGTAGTTAGGAACTTTATTACTAGAAATGATTCAAACATGCCTAAGCCCTTTATCCCTTTATTCTAAAATCAGTGACTTCTTATTTTCTCATATTTTTGTCCTCATCACCTTTTTTAGCTGCTGATATTGCTAAACCCTTGCTTTGACATGGTGCAAGAGATTCATCTTCCCTGTGCTTACAAGAAAGCAGACTGCAGATAGAGGCAGGTTTCAAACACAAGCCATTTTATGAGCTGCCAGCAGATACTCCCCTGATATTGTCAGCATTCTTCAATTTACCTAAAGGAATCAAAACAGGTTCAGTTAAGAGTTTGCAAAATTATTTTCCTAGAAGCCTTCTGTGAACCCTCAAAAGAATGCACAGGAAAGTCCACTGAAAATATTAAGTGGTCCCACACGTACATGCAGATAATAATTCTACAAATGTGTTGCTCTCTACCATTGAAGTACAGTGTCTGAAGTTATGTCTGCAGGATTTAGTCAAAATAAAAGGTCAGTTTAAAAATTGTTGCTGATTCATGGGACAGCTAGTATTATAAAGGGTAAAAAAAAATAAAATACTCTGCAATGAAGGAAGCATTTTGTAGATAGATGCTTTTTCTACTTTTCAGGTTCATAGAGTCATTTCCTTCCAATGCCTGTCTAGAAAGAGAAACAATGGGAAGAAAACAGCCCTCTTTAAGTAAAAATAAATATATAAATAAATAAATAAATAAATAAATAAATAAATATGATTGCTAAAATAGAGAAATGCTCAGGAAGAGCCAGATGAGGTTTGAAACCTTTTTTCCTTTTAAACTAGATTCCAAGATGATGATAACAACCCTGAGAGATAGTAGAGTGATATTATTATTTTAGTTTTTCAGAGAAGAACATCAGAGCACAGAGACATAAAGTCAAGCAAAGGTCAGTTACTATTTGAGAAATCTGTAGACAGAAATGACTACTGTTCTCTAATCACCAGGGAAACGTATTCAACTTTTCTGGGCAAGCAACCAAATACCTTTCTCCAGTGCAAGGGAGAGAAGCATAATATCAGTAATTCCTCTACCTCATGATCTTCAGTAAGGCTTTTGACACCTTTCTCCACAATATTCTCCTCAAGAAACTGACTGCTCTTGGCTTGGACTGGCATACTCTTCGTTGGGTTAAAAATTGGCTGGGTAGCCGGGCCCAAAGAGTTGCGGTGAATGGAGTCAAATCCAGCTGGAGGCCGGTCACTAGTGGCGTCCCCCAGGGCTCAGTACTGGGGCCAGTCCTCTTTAATATCTTCATCGATGATATGGACGAGGGCATTGAGTGCATTCTGAGTAAGTTTGCAGATGACACCAAGTTAGGTGCGTGTGTTGATCTGCTCAAGGGTAGGAATGCTCTGCAGGAGGATCTGGATAGGCTGCACCGATGGGCTGAGGTCAACTGCATGAAGTTCAACAAGGCCAAGTGCCGGGTCCTGCACCTGGGGCGCAATAACCCCAAGCAGCGCTACAGGCTGGGAGATGAGTGGTTGGAAAGCTGCCAGGCAGAGAAGGACCTGGGAGTATTGGATGATAGTCGGCTGAATATGATCCAGCAGCTTGCTCAGGTGGCCAAGAAGGCCAACAGCATCCTGGCTTGTATCAGGAACAGTGTGACCAGCAGGGCTAGGGAAGTGATTGTTCCCCTGTACTTGGTTCTGGTGAGGCTGCACCTCGAGTACTGTGTTCAGTTTTGGGCCCCTCACTACAAGAAGGACATCGAGGTGCTTGAGCGAGTCCAGAGAAGGACAATGAAGCTGGTGAGAGGTCTGGAGAACAAGTCTTACAAGGAGTGGCTGAAGGAGCTGGGGTTGTTCAGCCTGGAGAAAAGGAGGCTCAGTGGCAACCTTATCGCACTCTACAGGTACATGTACCTTAAAGGAGGCTGTAGTGAGGTGGGGGTTGGTCTGTTCTCCCACGTGCCTGGTGATAGGATGAGGGGGAATGGGCTTAAGTTGTACCAGGGGAAGTTTAGGTTGGATGTTAGGAGGAACTTCTTTACTGAAAGGGTTGTTAGACATTGGAATAGGCTGCCCAGGGAGGTGGCTGAGTCACCATCCCTGGAAGTCTTTAAAAGACATTTACATGTAGAACTTAGTTATATGGTTTAGTGAAGGACTTGTTAGTGTTAGGCCAGAGGCTGGACTATGTGATCTTGGAGGTCTCCTCCAACCTAGATGATTCTGTGATTCTGTGATCTTACACTTACACTTCCATGTGTACAGTAGGAATGCTCATCTAATGCCATCATACTGCACAAAATTTAATCAGATAAGCAGTATTGTTCATAAAATGCAGGTTGAACAATTTGGGGAAGAATTTGCCTTGTTACATATGAGCTGAGGAGTTGAAGGAAGAATACACTCAAATTGACACAAACAGAAAGATTAATGAAACTCACTCCAATCCACATCAGTCATCTGTCCGTCTACAACTGAGCAGGATGGACACAACACATATGAATTGTCCTGCTGTGTTTTATGCAGTAAATAGGCATTAAGCTGAGGATCTGAGGACCCCATTTAAAAAAAAAATGTAGTGAAGAAATTCAATGTTACTTCTCTTACCAATCACAATGACAAATGAAAAATTTTATCCATATGTTTCCTACTTACTTTAAGAAAAGTGCATGAGGTATGTATTACCAAATTTAACTCATTAAATGAGGTATATATTAAATACAGAAAGTATATATTAACTACAGAAAATTAATACTTTACAGTGCATGCACAACTGAAACAGATGTTAGGTAATATAAGTACATATTGGGTGATTTAGGTAAAAAGAAGCAGACACATACTATCACTGTGTATAAAATATACATAAAAATTGATAATATGTTTATGAAGAAATATCCATGTAGACACAAAAGAATATCCCATGATCGGTTTATAGTCTACCTCCTTCTTTTTTCCATTTGATGATGGCACCTTTGTGTCAACACTCTCTGTTTCTTTCCTTATCATATTCATTTGGTCATTCATAAGAGCTCTCATACAGTTTTCTAGGCTATATGTACAGTGATCTGCAAGTGCTATGGCACCTACTCACCAGGCAAATCAGAAACTTATTGACCTTCACCAGAATTCCTTTGTCTTTCCATGGGCCCATATTTTTTATTGGTGGAAATTGGAGTTATAAGGAAAACATGGCACAAAGGTATGTCTGTGTCTTGGCTCAGTAGAGACAGAAGAAATAAGATTCATTTCTACCTCAAGGTCTTTACATGTAGGTCCATTCTGTGCGGGGGTGCTGACGTGAGGAAGGAGTATTAATCATCCCTTATAGCCTCTGGGCAACCACGATTTGTCTTAGTTGCCTAAATATCTACCCGGTAGGTTTGACAAAGAATCTGCAGGAGACCCAAACGATTCTGAAGCAGCACCTGCAGCCCAGGTATCAGAGTATCTCAAAAGGCGCCATATGACTGTTATTAGACTACTGAATAGCACACCTAGTTAGTGGAGCCTGGAGCACAAATCACACCCCCTACCATCCTCCAAAATAAACACCTACGCTCAGTGAATCATTATCCAGACTCAAGTGACTGATTAGACTTCCTCTGAGTATAGCACAAATGTGTAGAACAGATGTGGACACTTCACTTTAAATGTCTTAATCTCTCACTGAGTCTCACTTTTTATACCAAATAGGGCCTAGGAGCATGAGGGTTTTGTAGACAAAACACAGACTACATTCATACTATCCAAAAACTTATCTGCATGACACAGTGCAGTGACCTGAATGAAAGCATATGTCAGCTCTAAAGCAACTCCTCTGGGGAGCAGTGGCAGGATCACTATAGTAGTATTGTGCTCTTCCATGGTTTATATGTCAAGTTTCTCATTCAGAGCTTGTTCAGGTACTTCTCAACATTGCACTATACCTTTCTGATATATCCTGAATGCCTTTCAGAAGTGTGTTAAGTGATGTAGCTAACATCTGTCACATGTAATTTGTCTTCCCTTTCCCACTCCCCAAGGGAGGAATTATGCATGCAGTGTAGCGTTTTGTTTTAGTTAAGAATTTTCACTTGCTGCTGTTTACACATAAAAGATTCTGGGACAAAGTGGCTGTAAGATGAAGGCCTCTTGCTGTGAATTCAGAGCTCTGAGTTTTTGCCCCATTTTGAGCCTGCATGGAAAGCTGGCCTTCTGCTTAGCCATTTATAAAATTACTATCCATATCGGGCAGTTACATGGTAAGCTCAATCTCACCCATTCTGACCCATTTCAAACTTATTCTGCTATAGATCTAAATTAGTCTGAATTTAGCTAAGTTCAGAATTGTGATGGCTTGACAGAAGTGAAAGCAAGGTTGGTTGTTGTATTTTTGCATATGAGTCATGGGTATTTATAATATAATGCACTGAAATGATAATTCTGTCCTTCAGAATTGAGCTGACATTTAAAAAATAATACTAATGAAATTCTCCCACATCTGCACTTATCTGGATTCCAGACAAAACATTCAATTTGTTCAGTACAGATTCAAATCAAAATCTGACCCCATAAGCCCTGGGTCATTTGCCTTTTTTTTTTAGAGTTCATAACCAATTCTAAAGCTGAGTGTAGGCAAAGAAATAGTTACACAGGTTAACTCCAGTTCTGTACACTGAAGTAGTCCCCTATCTTTTAACCTCCCTAAATTGGGAAGGGAGGAAGAAATACAGTCAAGGTCTTCTGCCTACTCTTCTCAGCATAATGGATCCTCCCCCATGTTCATTTAGCTCATCCCCACTGTAAAAATGACTTTTTCAATCAAAGCATTGTACTCCTTCCAAAGACATTAAGCCAAATGACAGAACATGAGCTGAAATGACAAGGACAAGCTTGCTCAGCGCAAGGCAAGGGGAGTTTCTAAAGTGAACAATTGAAAACAAATATATCCTAGGACTTTGCCCAATGACTTTCAGCAAATTGTTCCTATGAGGAATCCAATTTGGGAATTTTAGGTTAGGATATAGAAAGATTATACTCTCTAGTACTTGGTCGTTTTTTTTTTTTTTGTTTGTTTGTTTTGGTTTGTTTTTGTTTGTTTGTTTGTTTTGTTTGTTTGATTTGTTTGTTTTTTTTTGGGGGGGGGGGTTGTTTGGTTTGCTGTTGGTTTGGTTTTTTTTGCTTGGCATAAATACTTCTGCTCATTGTTCATGACATTTAAATTAAACAACCTTTAATTAAGGTATTAGCACATGAATGACCTCTACTTTTGGCAAAGAGAAGGGCTTCCTAATTTAAAAATACAGCCACTAGATGATATTGTTTACTATGAAAATTAAAGTTATATACTCTTATATTAAGTTATAAAGTTATATACTCTTGTAAACCCAAGGGAGCCAAACCCACATTCCAGAAGAGCACCATTCTTCAAAGCTGAGGTATGGCTTTGCTGAATTCTTCCTACTGAAGTCATGTTATAATCCATAACTGAAGGCAAAGCTTCCAGAGCAACAGAGGCAATAAGCAAAAAGGAGCTCAAGGCTCCTTTTGGTTAGGGCATTATATGAATAACCATTATATCTAATGGTTAGGGCATTATATGGACACCACTAGCAATCTGTATTCCCAGTGTAATACTTTGAAACCAAAAAATAATCGGAAGAATCTGTATTCTAAACTGGTAAAGCTGGAACACTACCTCTGAAACACTTTTTAATATGAAATTTAACTGCTCTGCAGAGCTGGTATAAGGTAAGAACTACTTTTAAGGTAAGAACTACTTTTTTTCCAGGGTCTTTATTCCTGACTATCAATCACTGCATTTTTGAAAGTGATCCTTCATGTTGCATACCCTGAAGAAACAACAACAAAAATCTAAGCAGATTTCTGACGTGATAAACCACAACAAGGTTTCTGAGAGCCATTAGATACTATTGTGCCAGCCAGCTCTCAGGGAATGCTTTTTCTATACCTAGCCTGATAATGAATACATTTACATGCTAACAAAACTCAGCCTAGGCATTGAAACTCCAAGAAACTGCTTGTCTCTGTAGAAGTAATTTATACTGAAAAATAAATAAATAAATAAATAAATAAATAGATTGACTTCATTCACGATAAATGATTTAACTATAGGATGTGACCCCATCTTTCTGTTTAATAACAGAATAAGCATTCTGAATACTTCAAAGGGTAGTTGTGATACTGTTTTTCTCTCATTATTTTTTAATTTTAATATACATACATGTATATATCCCTTTGCAGCTTATAGAAATGTCATTTAACACTGAAAAAGCAATAATTTAACTCAGAATCAATCTTTCTCCTTTTTCAAGTTCAGTCTGATTGCAGGCAAACCATTCTCACACTGGCCTGTGACACATGCAAGCATCATCTGTATCTGATTCAGCTTTGTTCAGTGCAGTTTGATTCAGTGCAGTTCCTCATGGCTACACATTCAGGTTTTCAGACAGCTCCATTTCAAAACTCAACATGTACTACCTGTCAACACAATCTCCTCTTAGACAATCACATCCTCTGGTTAGAAGGAAAGAAGCAAAATTTAATGGAATGGAATGGAATGGAATGGAATGGAATGGAATGGAATGGAATAGAATAGAATAGAATAGAATAGAATAGAATAGAATAGAATAGAATAGAATAGAATAGAATAGAATAGAATAGAATAGAATAGAATAGTTCAGTTGGAAGGGACATGAAACGATCATCAAGTCCACCTGCCTAACAACTTCAGCACTAACCAGAATTTAAAACATATTAAGGGCATTATCCAAATGCCTCTTGAACAGTGGCAGGCATGGGTATCAACCACCTATCATCTATCTTTTTGAGATGATATGGAATACAGATTTTCCTGCAGCTCTCCCTCATTGGAAATGATTTTGAAAATGTTGTATTATTCTAACATTTTTAGAATGACATTATCTACATTTTTATTTTTTTATTATTTATTGCTGTATTATGCAACAACTATTAGAAACAAAGACAAAAACAAATAATATATGATAAGCTCTAGCTATTTCTCTCCATCACCATATTTTCTTTTTATTATTTCATTTCCTGGAAAATTTTTAGGTTTGAAAAATATTTTTCTTCACCTCTGATTGAAGCTGAATTGTGAAAACTTTTGTGAAATGGAATTACATTCTTCTGCAGTGTTTTTCAGGCATCATTATCGTTCATACAGCAGTTGCAAACAAATCATATTGACTCACAATTCAGCAACCTCTAATTTCTACTAACATCTTTTTGCTTGTTCTCAGTCATTCAAGATGGAACAAAGTTCCAGCATTTGGAACGGGTTGCCTAGGGAGGTGGTGGTGTCATTGTTCCTGGGGATGTTTAAGGAAAGTTTGGATATGGTGCTTAGGGATATAGTTTACTGGATGACATTGATAGTAGGGGAATGATTGGACCAGGTGATCTTGGAGTTTTTTTCCAACCTTAATGATTCTATGATTCTCAGATGAGTGTCAAATTCCCTAGTACTTGGTTCAATATGTAACTGAAAAAGACATTTCTATATTTAAGAATGAAATCTGGTAAACTTTTCAGTAATCTTTACTGTGAAACTTTCAGCAAAGATAATTTCAAACAGTGTGAAGACATTACCTCTTTTTACATTATACTTAGTCTAAGTAAGTCTAAAGTAAGTTCTCTGATCTGGTTGTCTTCAGGTAGCTACTACCCTGTCTTTAACATCATCTTCTAGAATATTGCTCTATACATATTCATTATAATTTGTTTCAGACTTGAGAGTGAGATAATCTCATTTTTGATATTGCTACATTCTTCTACATCCTCTATTCAGTCATTCCTAAACGGATTATAAACATTGATCTTTTTTTGTAATTTCCATCAAGTCATCAAACATTGGTTCATGTTTCAAAAAACTTAAGGGTGAATTTTTGCAAAAAACAGCAAAACTGGTTGTCTTTTTTATGTATTTATTTATTTTTTTAAATCATGTGACATTTCCCACAGAAATCAGGTTTCTGGATCACACCGTCTCATTGTGTTTCTCTTTATTTACAAATACTAATTCACAAAATGCTAGTTACTTTCAACCCAATTTGAAACAGGGTTAGACATCTCAAATACAAATTAGGCTTCTACAGGTTTCTACAGTTTGTTTGTTTTTTATAAATAAATACAACAGTAAGAACTCTTATCTCCTTAGATAATAGTATCAATTGATCAAAAGATAGAGATCTATAAGAAGTGGTCACCCGTCCCATCATTGTGGCTGATGAAACCCTGTACAATCAATGAGTACATTGATTAAAATATTGCTAAATGGAATTGCAATATATTGGAAGTCACTGAAAGCATGAAAGCAACTTTGTCTGCTCAGAGTTAAATATCATTCATGGCCATGATCTACAAGTTCAGCCATCACAGGTTCAGCAGTACTTCATTATAATTTGAGTTTTCTGTGCTGGTTTACATTTGCACAGATGTTGACTATCTGTCTGAAGATCATCTCTGACAACATGCCAGGAGTCCAATAATTCCCTTCATGGTATTCCTAGTCATACTTCACTGACATTCACTGTGGACAATACATGTTAACCATTTTCTATATGTAATTCTGTGTAAGTGCAAATGGATCAGGACAAAAACTCAGGACTCTTTTTGTTCATGTTTAGTGTCTCTTTGGCCATTTTTACAAGTACAGATTTTCACATTTGCATCTTTCTTAGAAAAAAAAAAAAAAAAAAAAAAAAAAAAAGTGGCAATGTTTCACTGTACATACAGGGTATTATCATGGTATTTGTAGCAATTAAAATCTATGAGGCATTGAACCCCATCTATTTCCTCAAGAGGTCTTAGGTGTTGCTTCTATTTCCTTCACAAATTTTAAATGAGAACATCACAGCATCAACTTTTTTCTAACAGCACAAAAATTGATGATTTGTTCTATTTTAATTCCTTTAAATTTTACCAATTCAATCCCTTCCTTCTGTGTGCCAACTATGGTAGCTTCAACTGTTTCATATATCAGTTCCTTGCATGTTTTTATTATTTTTTTTTTTTTACTTCTTCTCATAAAAGAAAACAGCCAGTTGTCAGAAACCACAAACATTTTGCCATACTCCTCCCAGAATCCACCTTACTCATCATACACCACAGCAATTTGTAATGGCTAGTCAAGTAGCAACAGCTGAGTCAACAGCTAAAACTGGTTTATAACTCCACCACCTAATGAATGCCCATTTTTTTTTCTCTTTCTTTCTTTATCATCTTGGAGGTATCAAACTGCTTGGGCAGAGGTGGAACCAGCAACAGTGAGTTTTTCATATATTATTGGAAGTATGGGAACTCTGCTTGGTCCTTAAATATCTGTTTAAGAAAGTCTCCTGTCAACAGTTCCATGCTTAGCAAAAACCTAGTTCCACCTGATTTTAATCTGTCTTGGGAAATTACAGCAAATTACAAACACAGTGGTTTCAAAGAACCCACAAATCAGTATGTTCATTTCCCTGACTGACTGTGAACAGCTGGAAATGAAGATCTACAAAGTACGTGCAATCACAGTGCAATGACAGCACTTTTTTATGTATGCAAACAAGATGATTGATTATATATGGACAAAGAAGCTTCCCTGTAAACAAACTAATCACAGGTTTTAACCATGTTGTGATCTTCAAAGGCACAACCTATGAATCAAAACACCAAGTGCTGTCTACCAAAGTATTTTATTTTTATATCTTTATTTCAGTCATCAGAGATTTGCAAGGACACATATATCACCTTACACAACTTGAGCCTCTGATTCCACCCCTGCATTGTGGGGCTGCCTCCTTTAAAATAGACTTTTTTTTATTTTTATTTTTCTGAGCTACAGAAAACAATCAAGGTTGGCAATGTATGGGAAAAGGGTGACACTTTGTGGCAATACAGGAGAACTAAGGTCTTTTCATCCTTTTGTATTTCATTGGTTTTTATCTATCTTCCTGATATCATAAACAGTTAAAGTTGATAAAAGTAAGATGGACCTTGACCATGATCGTCCATAGTCGTTATCAAAATGAGAGAGAAAAGGAAAGAGAAAGAATGATTTTGAGGACATATTTGTGAAATCATATCTAAGCAAGTTCTCTCAAAGTCTACAGTGATTTATTTTATTTTATTATTATTATTATATTTTTTTTTCAAGAAAGTCCATCACATCCTATTCAGGAACATTAGCAAAACTAAACATAGGAAATTCGACTTTGGGGAAGATTTTGTGTCTCCCAAAGCCAAGTTAACTGCATTCCTTTCAACAGAATGATATCTCCTATACACCTTCGTGCAAGCCCAGCCTCTCTTACCAGATCTTTCAGACCCTTTAACTTGCAAATAAAATTAATGCAAGGTACAGACTTAGTGCAGAGAACTTGGTCCATAACTCATATTTGCTAGAACTCACCAACAAGTAAACCCAGACTTACATGTGGAACAAGAGAGATAGAAAGTTTGATGCTGCTTTAAAGATTAATGTACAACAAAATACAGTTAAGATAATGAAGGTTAAAGCAAACTGTCAATCCTATACTGAGAAAATCAAATTTTATAGTCCCACCATGACTGCATCTAGGCTGCCTATTATTCCAAATGTTTAAGAGGGGTAACGTAAAACACCAATAGTGTGGAAAGAAAGTACATTTACGAGAGATGAGCCTTTGAACTCTGTACTCTTTCTGCACACATGCACTTTTGATCATGCCAATGCACTAAATGCAACGTCTCCATGCATTAGTGTCTTTGTATTTCCTCATTCTGGTAGTAAATAAATCTACTGGTGAGTTCTATCCAACCTCATTCAGTTAAATGATCTTTTCCTTCATCTTGGAATAATAAAGGGAATATACACTAGATAGTAATTGATATAAATAATATTTCAGTGCCTGTTGCTTCTTAGTTCCTTGGGCTACTGATAGGACTACTTAACTGGCTTTATTTCATGACATAACCGTGTTACATGGAAACCCATTTGGCTCAAGTGATAGGACTATCTCTTCTTAAAATGAAAAAAAGAAGTTGATGTCAGTGGTACTGTTAAAGAGAGAGCACTCGTTAAATTGATTTTTATGGGTCCGTTCCTTCCAGGAATAATACTTCACACTTCTCAGCTTTGCAACACCCATGAAATTAGTGGCATAGTAAGTCCATTCTGCAGGGTGAAAAACTTGGATTCAGTGTGGTTTTAAATGTATTTTACAATTAATACTGTGGAAAGAGAAGGCGGCTGGGAGTCCTGACTTCAAGAGCTCTCTTTTAGCAGACTGTTAACTTTTGCCTGGAAATAAAAGAACATTTCCATAGCTATCAAGAGCCAGACGAGGTCATTGTACTTGAGAATCAGACACCAACAGCCAAGTTATACAGAGCACTGTATCAGGGAGGAAGCAGTCACCCTCCTCCATATACACCCCCATGGAGGTGTTAATAATTCTGGGGAAAAAAAAATAAAAAGAGGTTAGGTGCCATTCAATCCAGCTAATATAAGAATCAGCTTTAGTCTGCTGACTGCCTAATTTCCTAGTGCTCTCTCTATTGCCAATGGAAGAGGGAAGGTCCCAAGAGGGAGTCATTCAGAGATCCCAGGTTTGTCTGGTTTTAATTCAATGTCTGTCTGTGTTGAAATACAGGAACATTTGATCTAGGTATCTAAGTGCATGAATAGCTTCAGGCTCTGAGCCCCTGTTTCCCAGAGGGATTTACGAGACTATTTAGTTCACCTCCTCACCCTGAGGCATGATTACTTATACAACTATTTTATTTCTGACAAAGGCTTTTCCAATCCTGTTTAAGGACCTCCAGTGATGGAGACCTCCCACCTTCCAGGAAATCAATCCCAGTGCTGTATTGGGAAGATTTTGTTGTAGTGTGATTCAGCTTAGAACTTCAGATGACTACAATTGGGTGTCCATTGTGCAGACATGCCCAGTTATGAACAAGGTGTCTAAGTTACCACTGCAATCAGTGTGGAAGCAGTCAATTTTCTTTTCATTAACTGAAGAAACTGTTTAGTCTTTCCATAGCTGCTTTGCTTTCTAGGATCCTGTTTATTCTTCCCACATATCTATAGATAGATAGATAGATAGATAAATATACAGATATAGATTTATCTTTAATTACTGCACATTAGTAGGTCCAAACCATGGTGTTCCATTATTCCTTACATATTACTAGACCTGAAAGAAGTTAGAATTAATTAACAGCTTCTATAGATATTTTGAACTTCTGCTTCCCAAAAATAACTTTGCTATTTTCACCCTACAACCTTTTTGACTTATATTTGACCTACATTGTTCTCTATCTTCCAGATCTCCTTTCTACACATCTGCTGTAGTCATAGAAGATATGACATCATAGTTGTGTAATTGATTATTCCTTCCTAAAGTTAACACCTTGCATCTGTCCCTACTCACTGAATTTAATGCATTTTTATATATATAATTTTTTTTCAAGAGTTTTACAACATTTCAAGATTATTTTTAGTTCTAATCACGTCATCTAGCATACCTTTTGTCTCCCTCAGGTTCATGTGATCTGCAGAATGAATAAATGTACCCCTTAATTAATCATCTGCATAGCTAATGAATGTATTGATCAGATAAGATACAAGCTAGATTTTGTCAAAGTTCCAAAAATATATTTTACTTTCTTGAAATCAACAGCTATTTTATGGGAATGACTATTGAATTTAAGCAATGGAGATTCCAAGTTGTTCATAATTTCATTCCCTGTTCATTAGATTATGCTGCAAACATGCATCAAAACCTGTCTAAAATTAAGTTTTCCTTTTTTTTTGTACTTCTTACTTTTATCTTCTTAGCCAGAAAGTTTGTTAATCTGTTTTACAAGAAAATTGCTGTGGTCTGATATAGTGATGTAATTTGTTCTTGTTGATTGCTACTGGTTTACTTCTACAGTTCTCAAAGTAGATATAATTACTAAAAATATGAGATTATTTTACCTGGAAATGCATCAGGTCTTTGTAATTACTTCTTAATTTCTACTTCCATTTCAAAGCAGAAATCTCAGAAATCTTATCCTTTTGTCACCCATATTAATATTTCCAGACATCTGCTAGTCATTGACCTTTTACAGAGAAACTTAAGAGCAACATTAACTTGAGTATCACATCAAGTTTATTCCACGACACTTCTCTTATTACTCAAAGAATGAGTTATTTTTCTCCTTGATGTCTTTTACACATTAAACCTCAAATTGATCTTTGGTCTTTCTAATGTTTTTTGGTCTCCATTTTCATGTTATTTTATTTTATATTGATGTTCATCCTTATTAATTTCAGTTTCTATCTCTTGTTTCTTTTTGTATCTGAGTTCAAATTTTAACTACCCCATTGTTAATTAAAACACTGTCTTTTGTGTATATTGGAATTCTTTTTTTTATGTGCCTGTTTTATCTTTTCTTCAGAAACTGTCAAGTCTCCTTCAGTCCTTCTTCCTTCAGTTTGCTTTTTCTGGAATATTATCTAGAAACTAACTGACATTATTAATTGTAGACAACCTTGGTGCACAATGAGGAGTCTCTGCCCTTTTCCTTTTCCTTTTTTTTTTCTTTCTTCCTTTTTTTTCTTTTTTTTTTTTCCTTTCTGAATGAACCCCACTAATTTTCTGTTAATAGTGCAGCTCAAAGCTCTGCTGTAACAATTAAATTGTATCCCTGAAGTAACGCTTTCAAATCTGTTTATTGTTATACTTTTCATGTCAGTATACAAATATCTGAGATGTTCAGTACAACAATGATTTTCTTCTTGTCCCTGCCACTATATTACTCATATAAATAAGTCTATCCTCATTTTCTATGAGGTAAACAGTGTTCTAACCACAGAGATCATGGAAAGTGTCCATGCAGAGAGACACTAGTCTCTACCTAGTGAAACCACATGTGCACCTTCACATTCTATGCTGCTGCATGACTCTTGACCTTTGGTGAGGGAACCAGACAATCTCACAGCTTTTTTACCTAGCATCCAGCAGTAATTCTGTTCATGCAGCACTATTTCCACAGAATTATTCATGTTCATGTTTTTGATAACTCCAATATCACATCAAGCCCGAGTTACCTCCTGGTATTGTCTCAGATTCAGGATCTTGGGTTGTCAAGTTTTGGAAGAAAATAGGTCTTTCTGAAATCCTTAGTAAAAGTTGTAAACCATGACTTTGTGTTTCTTCTTGAAGATGGTTGTTCTGAATTTCACATTTCTGAAAGAATGAAGCTTTTTCTGCAGTAGCATGGAAACTCAATTTTCATCTTCTCTCAGAATCAACATAACATTTCTTGATCTCAGGGTCACTTGTGAGGATGAAGAACAGTGTACGTACCAAGGAAATTGGTATTCAGCTTCTTTTGGGCAAATGACCGGGTGAATATGATTACATGTATATCTAAAGGTCTTTAGATCATTTGATCAAATCTATTCCCAGAATTAGGTAGCTAGTTTCAACATGTGTTATCGAATGAATGACTAAAAGCAACATGTTCCAAATATTTTAGTGTCATTTCCTTTTTAGATAAAAGTTTGACATTTCCTGAGTTTTCAATTTGATACAAGAATTTAATATATCAACATGATGTGATTTCTAAATGACATGAATGGAATTCTTTATAAAAATTAATATTTACAAAATACACATTCATGTTAAAAATAATAATAAAATGCTAATAAAGTCTTGAATCAAAGATATGATGTTGAAGAATCAGTTATGAATTTTCAGGATATCTGCATATGTTACATGTTTCACTCTCAAAAGAAACACTATTTTCTGACTATAAAAAAACAAACAAACAAACAAACAAACAAACATAAAAACCAGATAAAATTTTATAGGTTTTCTTTTTTCTCTTCTCTTCTCTTCTCTTCTCTTCTCTTCTCTTCTCTTCTCTTCTCTTCTCTTCTCTTCTCTTCTCTTCTCTTCTCTTCTCTTCTCTTCTCTTCTCTTCTCTTCTCTTCTCTTCTCTTCTCTTCTTACATAAGTGGGTATCTGTTGTTAACCAAGCAGAATTGTGTTTGTTATATTTTTATTCTAAATTGTAACACTGAAAATTAGAGTCACTGTGTAAATGTAGGTGCCTAAATTATTTAGATATGTCTCCAAATTGTTTCCCCAATTTCATTCTTTAACCAGTCTTCTATATTAGACATTTTCACTTGGTCTAAGTGTAGATCAGTTGTATTTGCTTACCACTTTAAAAAGCCTCATATACCAACACTTGCACTATCAGAGTGGCCACCACTTAAAGAAATAAGTAGCAGGGTCTTCACTGTAATGTTGATCAGCATAAATCATGTTTATAGTATCAGATTTGCTTGATTCTTACCACAATTTCATGAAATATCTGTTGGTGCAATTGTCTCTTGTTAGCCTAAGGCTGTTTTTATGGCAGCCTCACTGCTGGTCACTGTGTCCCCCTGCTGGCTTCACATTTCCATCATCTACCTCAAAAGACTTTCTGTAAAGGTCTTATGGTATGATCCAGCATGGAAAATAAATAAAACTAATATGGTCCTGTAAGTTTAATGTGCTGACATTGCTCAGAAAAGGGTTCAACAAAGGCAAGAAACATGAGAGGGAAGTGAGTGGGATGATGAGCCAGGACCATGATCCACAAGGAGAGGGAAAAGACTAATGCAGCCAACAAGATGCAACTGACCACATTTTTAGTTTAAAACAGTTCACAACACAGACAGCAGAATGCTACATTCTCATGTGCATATACTCAAAACTGCTCAGTTGGCGTGGAGGTCTTCATGCAACTGTTACTAAATGGTAATCTTCCACTGATATTTCTGAAACAAAAACATCTTATTTTCTTTCAGTTGTCTTGCAGTGAGTAGTGTGGCCACACTCATGACATCTTATTTTATGTTATGGGTGGAAGTAGCACAATGTTGTAATTTAATTGGTAGTCTAAGAAGCAGCATTTGCAGTGATCAGACCATGGTCATATTGCCAGTGCATTTAAAGAAAGAGTTGAAACAGTTGAAAGAGCATCTTGGGTGGGGGGTGGGGGTGGGGAAGAGGGAGAGAGAGAGAAGGCGGGGGGGGGGGGGGTTGGAGAGAAGGATCATTAATTGCTAAATGGAATATATCCAGAGAGAAAATCATCTAAAGGCTTAAATACAGAGAAGTGACACATCCTGGCTCTAGGAAATTTAGATCAGCTTGCATATTATTGGAAAGAAAATAAAGTGGATTTTGATGGATTTAGTCACTGCAACCAAATCATTATTAAATGCATGTAATGTTTCATCACCCCAGTTCTCTACACTTTGGAGAAGCTTGCACAGTGATCATGTTACATTTTGATTCCCTGTGCATATTCTGTGCTAATCTATTTTACTTCCTAAAGCTCTCTCTTTCTTTAATGCAAAAGAAAGCATTTGAAGAGCAAACATGGAAAACTATTGCATTACATTACTATTACTTTTTTTTTTTTTTTTTTTTTTTTTTTTTTTTTTTTTTTCCCAAGGTACTACCTTCCTCAACATCTGATTTGTTGCAATTCTGTGCCAGGTTTTAACTATCCAAAGTGTGCCAACATTCAACTATCAAGCTAAATATTGTCCAATTGTATAACTCTGCAAGAGTCTTTCACACTCTGCCTGGCCTATAGCCTTCTGATTTTCTGTGGCACTTAATATTCTGCCTGCTTGACTTGCGAGACTTGAGACTTGATCGGAGGTCACTCCCTAGACAGTGGACCTCTGAGGAGTGGTCAAGTGTCATAATAAACCTTTGTTGCTTGTTCTGAGTAACATTATACTTTTCTCCATCATTCAGAAAGAAGCTGATTCTGTTGGCACCAAAAACCTTCCTCCTCCCAAGTTGCACCAAAGCTTTCAGAAGGATACACAAAGTTCTTGATGTCAAATCCCATAACTCAGACCTGTCAAATCTCATGCACTGAGCACAAAGTTCATATAATTGACTTCCTTGTCACGATCCCTTGTTGCTCTGCCTGTAGCTCATACATTAATAGAGTGTGGCACTGTGACCTCTTTCCTGTTCTGTGCCATTATCTTTGCAGCTGAATCATAAATCCAGAAAAAAAGTTCTCTGAACCAAAGCTGGGAAGAAAAGATGCCACCTCATGAGTCCCAGACTCATAAGTAGGTTGTTTTCTTACTTAGGGGGGTTAAGATCTCATCAACCCCTACCAGGCATGTGATTTGTTTTGTAAGCCAAAGCCAGAATCACATGATAGACCATAGCCATATTGCAGGAATGGGATATGGTTTAAGTATTTGAGAGATTTATATAGTGCTTTTGGTGCGTCCATGCAACTTCTTTCTATTTCATTTTAATGTATTAACAGTGAAGAGGATTTAGCCATAAGTCTGATGTGACCTGCAATAGAGACCATGTGTAAGTCATATCAGGTATCATCTGGTAAGGCAGCAGAGGAAAGGCCAGAGATGAAGTTGTGTTTTGCATCTTGTAACAAGGGCAAAAAAAACTCAGGATTTGACTTTCTGTGTAAACTAAATAAGGCCAGGGCAATATCCCTGGTCTATATGTGGACTGTACAACTAGCAGTTTCCCAGCCAATGACAGGGCACAATGTTGGGATACCATAGGCCAGCTGTTATCCTTTAAGGTATGGATGAAACAACCACCCCATCTTTAGAAAAAGACATTTTAGTTAAAAGAATTTGGTTGTAAGGACATAAGCCTAAGCCATACCTGCCAGAACAAAGAATGTGTCTTAGCCTTTTTTTTTTTTTTTTTCTGTAGGAACAAAGAAAAGGGAAAAACTAAATGTACATTTCCTGATCATGGAGTGGAAAGACTATATTGTAGAATGAAATCAAATAGGGACTCAAGGTTGTGCTATGTGTGGTGTGAGAGAAGAGAAAGCACAGCTTGAAATGTGGAAACATTAGAGGGAAAATGAAGTTGGCAATATCAATATAGCAGGCCTGAACAGAAGAGTTCTGGAAAAGGTAGATCACTGAGAGAGACAGGTTTATATTTTCCAGGATATTAAAATGCACTATATCTGAAATAGATTAGGAAAAGTGGTGAGTAGCAGGGGAAGAGACATCTTGTTGTAAATATTAAATTGTTAATCAAGTGCCAAATAAGTACTAATATGAGGAAAAAAAAAAAAAAAAAAAAAAAGTTAGAAATAGAGTAACAGATTTACAGACAACAGAAAAAAAATTGCTGTGCTTTTGAAATTCAGCAGATACATCAGGTACATCAGATACAAGATCAGAAACATAAATTACCTAGAAACGGACACAGTCCTTGTTTTGATGCCTTCAATGGAAAAACTGATACGGCTTACCATGACAGATCAAAGGACATTAGCTTTCTTTCTTTTTCCAGAAGTAATAGTGAAAGCAACACTATGAGAAGACACAAGACTTTGAAATCTGTAAGGGCCACTTGTGAATATGGCCACATGGCACTAAAAACATTACAGTAGATATTTTCCTGTTGATCCAGAAACTCATTCATCTGGGGAGGTCTTGTAGAGGTTTACTATTTCTCAAATAAATGGAAGATCAGTGGTTGATCAAGGAAGTATTTTGTGGATTTTGGTGGGGGAAAGAAAAAAAAAAAAAGTTGGTGTGTTGGTGTTTTATGGAACACTGATGTATAATTCAAAACAAAACAAAACAAATCTTTTACTATAATTGTCCAATTGTCCGCTTAACAATATCTAAAAACTCCACCAAGTGCCTACATAACTTTAAAAACAACAACTTGACCCTATGTGGCTCGCATAAGATTACATGGAAAACAAACAGAAAAAGAGGTTAAAAACAAAATAACAACAACCAAAACTGCTTCCCTGTTCCTTTAACCAGCAATTTAGCTACTGGTCTCCTCTCTAGAAATATAGTTTATTGTTTAGAAGAGGAAACAATCCCTCTTTCTCTTTCTCTTGCTTTCTATATGACGAAATACGATTTCCCAAATGTTATGGAAATTCTGTATGAATCTCCTATTTGATGCACCACATGCACAGGCACACTTAGAAAACAAATAAACAAACAAAAAACGGTACAGAAATATAATATGATTTAAAAAAATATCAAAAACATAAACCTGTAAATAAATGAGTCATTCACTGCAAAAGGGAAACAAGCATCTCTAAAAAAAAAAAAAATCTGTTAGAGGCAAATGCATAGATAAATTGCTGCCTCTTTAGACCAAACCTCCTAATAACTGCATCTCAGTCTTTCACCCTGAGTTCCTGAGTTAGCTTTTAAAATCTCAAGTACAGCCCTAACAGTGCAGTGGTGTACTAAACCAACTCAATTCCACCCAATTAGTCCTGATTTATTCTTTCATAAAAGGGGAACTACAACATTCTCAATATTGGAGGCTGATGGATATTGACTCTGGTGCAGTAGCTTACACATTTATATTGTCTTAGTGTCTTACAAAAATATCAGTGTTACTTCTATTAGAGCTTGCCTAAAGAGGTGGAAATCATCACAGCACTCTCTGACAGTATTGTTTATCACTATTTAGTATTTATTTGCAGAAATAAATACTTTAAATACATGTTGGTTTAATGTGCTTTGTGCATTGTGCCCTTTCCTCTATGTTCTTCTTACGAGTTGTCCATTTATCATAGGCCTTTTAGCCTCCCCAACTTTTTCTCATTTCTTGATCTGGAATCCGGATGTCACCAAATGGTGTAGTTTGTCTTTCACCTTGCATCAGTATCTTTGTGACATCTAGTAAATAACATTCCTTAAGATGTTTACTAGCAAGATGGCTGTTTCTGTACTGCCTTACACTTGGCACCTGTTGAAGGATCCCGTCCTCATAAGTATACATGGATCAGAAAAGGTTGCCCAGGCAGGTTGTGCAGTCTCTTTTCTATGAGGTTTTTAAGATCAGAGTGGATAAAACTGAAAACTTGGCCCACTGTCATAGTTGACCCTGCTTTGAACAGGACGTGAACTATATGAAGTCCCGTGAAGTCCCTTCCAAGCTGAATTTTCCTCTGATGCTATAAATAAGGGTGACTAAAACCCAAAGATTATCTTCAGAGTTCCCTTTCTTGCCTCTGCCCATAGTCCATGAGGATAAAGTAACAAATTACTGCTTAGCAAATTTAATTTCCATTTATGATAAGATCACCTATCTAGTCGATCAAGGGAAGCCAGTTGATGTAATCCTTTTGTATTTCAGTAAAACTTTTTACACAGTTTCTCATAGGATTGTACTGAACAAAATGTCCAGCATACAGCTACATAAAAACATAATATGATTGGTGAACAGTTGGCTGATGGGCAGGGCTCATAGGGTTATTGTAAATGGGGCTACATCAGGCTGGTGGCCAGTCATCAGTGGTGTCCCCCAGGGCTTCATTATAGGTTCAGTTCTTTTCAATGTTTTCATAAATGATTTGGATGTAGGACTAGAAAGTGTTTTGAGCAAATTTGCTAATGATACTAAACTGAGAGGAACTGTTGACTCTGTTGAGGGTGGAAAGGCCTTTCAGAGAGATCTGGACAGACTGGAGAGCTGGGCAATCACCAACAGTGTGAAGTTTAACAAGAGCAAGTGCCGGGTCCTGCACCTGGGAAGGGGCAACCCTGGCTGTATGTACAGACTGGGGGATGAGACGCTGGACAGCATACTCACAGGGAGGGATCTGGTGGTTGTGGTTGACAGCAAGTTGAATATGAGCCAACAGTGTGCCCTGGCAGCCAGGAGGGCCAACTGTATCCTGGGATGCATCAAGCACAGCATTCTTAGTTGGTCAAAGGAAGTGATTGTCCCACTCTAATCTGCACTGGTGCAGCCTCACCTCAAGTACTGTGTGAAGTTCTGGGCACCACAGTACAGAAAGGATGTGAAACTATTGGAGAGTGTCCAGAGAAGGCCTACAAAGATGGTGAAGGGCCTAGAGGGGAAGACATACAAGGAGTGGCTGAGGGAAGACCTCATCACGGTCTACAGCTTCCTCGCAAGGGGTAGCGGAGTGGCAGGCACCAATCTCTTCTCTCTGGTGTCCAGTGATAGGACCTGAGGGAATGGAGTCAAGCTGTGACAGGGGAGGTTCAGGCTGGATATCAGGAAAAAGGTTCTTTACTGAGAGGGTGGTCATGCACAGGAACAGGCTCCCCAGGGACGTAGTCATGACATGGAGCCCGTCTGAGTTTGAAAAGTGTTTGGACTATGCTCTTATTCTTATGGTCTGAATTTCTGTTAGACCTGTGTATGCATTTAGTATGCATTTTTTTATTATTATTATTTTTATTTTTTCTGTTCCCCATCACAAGAAAAGACAGATTGGAAAAATCTAGGATGAAGCAAGACATCAAGACTGCTGAAGATGAAAGAGGTAAAGAGTTATTGAAGTTCTGGTTAGAACTAAGATGTCTAAGATGAATTCTTATCTCTCCCAATGCCTTCAAGCATGATGTCAGTATAAGAGTTTTGAAATAGTTCTACATTTCATATAGCAACCAGTAAAGAAGAAAAAAAAAATCAGTTTTACACACTAAAACTGTTCATACAGACTGTTTTCATACAGACTGTTTCTCCCTACTTGTTTGTACATTATGTAACACATTAAATCTGCCTCAGTCCTTTATGAGCACTCTGCACGCTGTTGTAATATCTACAGCCAGAAACCACGGGTAGAAAGAGGTGTTTAACTCATGTTAATACAAAAAAAAAAAAAAAAAAAAAAAAAAAAAAAAGTGTTAATGTGTCCCACCAATCTTCTCCTGATATGTTACCACATTCCTGATGGAAAAGAGTTTAGAAAAGCAAAATAGCAGATAGCAGTACCAGATTGCTAGCTGTTAATTGTGTTTAGATGCTCCAATTGTTAATGCTACAGGAAAAAAAAAAAAAAAAAGAAAAAGAAAAAAAAAAAGATTAATGCATAGGCAGGTATAAGACAAGATGACCTACATCAGCCTCAGTTTAGCATCTACAAATAACTAGAATCATTAGTTCTCTCAAAATGTCTTTTAAATTTCAACACAGCCTTTATTTTTATATTCAGTCAAGTAAATACATATCCTGACATTAACATAAGCGCATATTAATTCCAGATTATATAATTCTGTCACTTCATTGTGATATATCAGGACCATACTCACACACACACACAATCCATGAGTATTACAGCATTTCCTATTTCTATTTCTCTTTGTGATTTTTCACAGTCAATAGAAGAACAGCATTGATCTTTCCTATTCAGGCTTGGAGAGTGAAATAGGTCATTGAGTTCTGTGACCTGGAGGTGACATCGATTATCATTAGAATCAGAAAAGTGCACTGACATGAAAAGGGATGCTTCAGTGTAACTCCAGAAGCAGCACCTTTCTGAGATCTTTTTAGACACCTTCAACAGTTTTTCTCCTGGCTCTGAATCTCTCACTGCATCCTCTTAGCACTTCACTTTGTATCATCCATCAGAACATGGATGACACCTCTTTCTTTTCCCTTGCTTGCTTCTGGATGACCTTTCACTTTTCTGTCTACATGAACTAAAACTCCTACAAATTCCACTGTTTTATTATTATTATTATTATTATTATTATTATTATTATTATTTTCTTTTTTCTTAAAAAAAGAATATTCTTTAGCAGACATTTGAACGTTAATAGAAATCCCTCATTTATCTTCAAGGCAAACTTCAAGAAAAGATTTCTCACACAGTTGATTTTGTTCCACTGTATGTAATTTCCAGTATTTGCAACCTCAACAGCAAAATGCTTCACTGCTGAGTAATGGTGATTCATTGCACATAAGATGGCATCGAGCAGGTTCCTACCTAAGATTTGGGATTTATTTTATTTTATTTTATTTTATTTTATTTTATTTTATTTTATTTTATTTTATTTTATTTTATTTATTTTGGAGGAGCATGGGAGAACAGGACAGTTCCTACGGTATTTAATGAACCATATTAAACTTTCCAGTAATGCAGCTTATTAGAAAGATGAATATGAGTTGGTAAGACAAACTCTACATCTAATTGGGGACCTGCACATCAACACTGTTTATTTCCATCCCTGTAGCTTTTAGTCTATGCATAGATTACTAGAATACTGTTTACTACTGCTTCAGGTAGGCAAATCCAAAATGTTTCACATTAAAAAGAGTCTGTAGCCTTTTCTCTACATTTGCATTCCTCAGAGTAATAAGTAGTGCTAATCTGTCACTTGTATGGAAACAAAGCTCCTCAGAGTCCAGTTCAATGAGTAGTATACATAATAGGCTACTAAATTCAAGTGAATTCTTTTTGACCTCAGAAGTAATCTAATACCTTGCTTCTTTGACCTAAATTCCAACTATGTTGTTTAGTACACCCTGCAGTGGAGCCAAAACTTGTGGTTAGTACTTAATTAATATGCTTCTGTTATACTCTCATTTGCACTTCAGTTGAAATCTCCAGATGCTGGAAATAAGTGGATCCATGAAACCAATTGTGGTACATATTCCAACTAGCAAAACAGTGGCATACTACATAGGATACTGCCAAGTTAGGAGCTCTTGTCACTCAATACTTGAAAAATAAGTTATCCCATTTTAAAAATGTGTTGTGGAAAATGACAGATGGAGAGAGGGAAAGAGAGAGGAGGGAGGAAGAAAGGAGGTGGGAGGGTAGGAATTTAGTTAGTCAAAAGTCCATGGGCTTTTGTTTAATATATTTTTACTAGGAACAAAATAACATTCTAAACCCTTGAGTGACAATTAAATATTTTTCATTAAAATTGCAGTCCTTCAGAAAAACAGGACTAAGCTTTGATATCTGCAAAATACTGTGTTATTATTGTTATTATTATTAATATGATTATTTATAATTATTATTTACAAGGCTCTAATTCACTCACTTTTCAATGAAAGAGAGTTTAATGATTCAAGGAGATTTGGTTTGCTTGTACTTTCTGCCTAAGAGACTATTTCATTAATACTGTTGATTTCTATTGTTATTATTGTAAAAGAATACAGCAGACTCAGAAGCAGGCCTAGGCTTCATTGCTTTCAGTATTGATGAAGCAAAGGCAAGAAGGCAGCCATTCTCTAGAAGATTTTACAAAGTAAAATAAAAGAGATTCAGACAAAAGTATAGAGATACAGACACATGCACAAAAAATACATAGTGATTTTAACACAAAAATTGGCCATCTCTTCTCTGAGCTTCACAGCAAATAAAACAATTATCAAATAATAAGAATCATTGTAATTTCCTTTTAGGCACTCATCCACCAGTCAGACTCCAAGTTCTATTTAAATCTAAGACATTGTACAAATAACTTAGCTGAATTTGAGGAGTTAAGTTCTGTCTGTTATAATTTTGATTAGTATCAGTAGTATGATTTTTGTGGCAATCCCTAATTCCTATTCAATTCACACTAACTGAATTATCTTTGTAGAAAAAGAAACTAGAAACTCTGCTACAAGTTTGAAGCAAATGCCCACTTACCTCTAATGAAATTACAACAGACAAGTTATTAATGTTTAATTGGAAATGTCTGTAGATGTTCCTCAAACAGAGGAACATACAGACATTGTATAAGAATCACAGAATCTTTTAAGCTGGAAAGGACTTCAAGAGGTCTGTAGTTCAACCTCCTACTCAAAACAGTGATTCAGCTCTGAATTCAGACTATGGTTTTCAGGGCTTTATAAATTTGGGTCTTGGAAATCTCCAGAGATGGAGGCTGCACAACAACCCTGGGCAGCGTGCTCCACTTATTCTGCTTCTCATCCTTTATCAGTCTATAAATAGAACCTCTTCTATTTATTATCAGTGTTGTTCTCATTCAGTGGACTGCAGTTGCTCTGTTATCTTGATATGTATTCAAATGCTGCAGCTCCTTGCATGTATTCAAATGCTGCAACTAGCTCCCCCTGATGATGTATACTCTCCAGGCTGGAAATTCCCATCTCTGTCAGGCTCTGCTCACAGAACAATTGTTTCAGTCTCTGACCACTTTGGTGACTCTCTGTTGAACTTTCTCCAGTGTATCAACATTGCGGTGGCAGTGGGGGTAGAACCTAATGGATGCTTTGGGTACTTGTTTTGGTCTGCTGTCCTACCCTGAACACACCCTAGTTCATAAACCTCTTTGTCAAATTGTGACCAATGAGTTCTAGTGAACCCAACACAAGTAATTTTCTATCTCACAGCTTATTTCTCCTCCTTTCTCATTACTTGTTCAGATATTTAGTGTGTAATATTTTTTCCAGCTCAACTCTCACAAACAAGATGGAGAAGACACTAGCTGGTTGCTACATGTGGTCACAGTGCCATTTTGAATGCCATAGAGTATCTTTACTTCGCCTCCAGCTGCTCTTCCATAAGGGCACTGGTGACCTGTAGGTCTTCGGTCATAGCACTCAGCATGTATATAGTAGATATTCTAAATTGTCTCAAACAGAATTAGACCCTTTTATTTAGACAACTAAATTGAGACCCCAGAGATCCAATCAATCCTTAAACTTTCTGTTCTTTGTCCCATGAGACCACTGAACTGATGGACACTCCTGAAATAAACTGAGCTAAAATTCCCTTGAGGTGGAATTAAGTAAAACTGGCTTCTTCCCAGTGAGTTATGGTACTTGTTTTCTCACAGCTTGCCAGGCCATCTGTGAATAGGTATGATTCCTTCATAAAAACCTCTGGCAGGTAGAAAGGGCAGTCAGACTCTTCAGTGCAACTCATGCAATAATCTTAAAAATCGCTGTTCTCCATTTTTCTTATCGTTAACTCTTTCATGGAACAGAAGGATCACTTCATAAACCATAGGACAGTCTATGAGTCTTGCTACATGGATATGAGTTTTCCGATGTTCAGAAAGCAAGGGCTAGTGGGTATGGTACTAAGAAGCTGAGGTGAAATAATAGACCTTGTTGCTTGTTTTGGGTTAACCCTGGTAGGCAGCTGAGCATCACACAGATGTTCATTCACTCCCCCTCAGTCAGATGGGAATTGGCAAAGTAAAAGTGAGAAAACTCATAGGCTGAAATAAAAGTAGTCCAACAGGTAAAGTAAAATGTGCGTGCACAAGCAAAGCAAAATTAAAAAAAAAAAATCATTCACTACTTTACATCAGCAGGCAGATGTTCAGCCATTTCCAGGAAAGCAGGGCTCAACACGCATAACAGTAACATGGGGAGACAAACACCACCACTCTGACCATGCCCTCCTTCCTCCTTCACTCTGTTTTTATTGCTGGACACAACATCATCTGGTATGGAACATCCCTTTGGTCATTTGGAATCAGCTGTCCTGGCTGTGTCCATTCCCAGCTGCTTGCATACCCCCAGCCTCCTTGCTGGCAGGGCAGTGTGTGAGGCAGAAAAAAAAAAAAAAAAACTTTAACACTGTGCAAGTGCTGCTCGGTGACAACTAAAACATCTGAATCAACACTATTTTCATCTTTAATCCAAAACACACCACCATACCCACTACTATGCAGAAAATCAACTATATTCCAGCTAAAAACAGTCCATTCCTTTACATTCTAAGCTAGAATAAAAGGATCTGGTTATTTAATGCAGAGAAGAAAAACAAATCAAAAAGTTGGCATGATAATTTGTTATGAAAAAAGGAGAAAAATAGCCATTAGAGGCAATTGTTTGAGAAGGACTACAGAGACAGACAGACATCTGTCCACCCCTGCAAACCACCACAACAGCATGCCTGCCTGATTGCACACTGCACATCACTGTAAGATACAGCAGGTAATTTTGAATGTGCCATGTAAAGCCACAGAGACAGAGAAGAACTATGTAGCATTTTGAGTGAGAGTTTCAAGGGCAGCTGAAGGAGAGGGATGCATGATATGAAAGACTCTTTCCATACTTGTTAAAAGTGAAATGAGGTGTCACAGAAATATCAGGATTTCTGGTAGCTTCTCCAAATCAAGCTATGGCTTTGATCTGTGCAAGACTGATCCTTCTCTAACTCTTTTAGCAGTCTTTCTCCATTAGGATATTTCGGCGAGCTAGCTATGAGACATTTCTTCCCAGATATGTTATTTCTGTATTCAACCCATGATGTCAGATGAATGAGCAAAATACTTACGGAAACTGATTGCTACTTGTTAACTCTATCGTTTGTTTTCCCCTCTGCTATTCATTCTTGCAGTAGATCAACAGAGAGACACTATTTTTTTTTTTTTTTGAATACATATATAAATTTTGTGATTTCTTATATGCTTTCTTATTGTCTCTACAAGTTACACTTACTAAGCAAATCAGGTATTATCCAGGCAGATGGCTATTATTTATTATATTCTGTTTTTATTTGATATCCATGCATATTTCCAGTGGGGGGAAAAAAAATATATATATATATATATATATATATTTTATATATATATATATATATATATAAATATATATATATATTTTATATATATATATATATACACAGTCTATCTAAAAGAAACTTAAAATGAAAAGAAGAAAAAAAGAAAGGAGAACAAAAAAAAAAAAAAAGAGAGAGAGAGAGAAAATAAATAAATAAAATAAATAATTTCTGGGTCTGGTCAAACAGCAACTTTAAAAACCCACTTTCTGGTTCAGTTTTACAGTCAAAAAGTCATAGTCCCTTTGGGGCTTTAGTAATTCCTAAACAACTCTAGCTAAACTCCAGTTCAAGGCTCCTTTTCAAGCTTATCCTCTTTCAGACTTCTTTTCCCTGATGGGTGTTCTCAAACACTATTTTCTATACCAAAGGTTGAATTATGCTTTGGGCAGGGTCAAGTGAGGCAAAGGTCCTCCAAAAGGTTATCAATAATTGTCCTGCAGTCCCTATGCCCTTGTCTGATAATATAAACCCAGTAGTGATGACTGCAGCAAGGTACAGACTAGAAATCAAGACTGCAAGCTAGTGATAGTTAAAAGAGTCAACTCACGGCTACAGGAAACTAAATGCTTAAATTTCTGTGTGACAAAAACATGCTGCCTTAATTTACATTGGCATGCAAAACAAATAGTGCTCCCAGCACAGGTAACTGTAGTAGAATAAGGACATATGTATAATATGTATGTGTGCGTGTATGCATGTGTGTGTGTATCTATGCCTAAATGCATATGCATATATTTATATGTATATGCTCTTCATATAACAAGAATAAAGAGGCATTCTCCTCACTTTCCTCTCTAAGCCAATTTGATTCAAGGTGGAAATGACTGCTGAAGATGTGTCTTGAAATCAGACATTCAAAATTTATTTCTTTGGATGGCAATTGACACTTCCATGGTTAGAATACTTTGGGAAAGCTCTGGTCTTCACATTAATACAGGAACTGTGGGTACCTGGGACTGCTTATTAGGCAAAAATAGCTTTAAAAAATTATATTTTCAGAATAATTTAGCTCCCTGATGCCAGCAGGTTTCTACCTTGTGTTAAGTCCAATGGCAGCTCAAAATGAATACATATATAAGTACGATCATGAATGTCTGCTAAGTAAAGCCCTAGAAGCAGGACTTAAGCTTGATGCACCACATCTGCTGCTTGATTTGTGTGGGTAGATATCATTTCCTGCATGGTGCTAACCTGAATGTCGAGCTTCAGTACCTATATTTTCATAATCATAATCAGAGCTTGAGTCCTGGAGGTGCTGCAAGAATTTAAAATAAAAATTTCAGGAGGGCTGCAATTATGTAGTCTCAGGAATAGCCTCCTGTTTATCTTGCCTCATCACTGCATGTTGGAGCATCAAGACACTGGTGCTCTCTCCAGATTGACGGCACAACCATGTGACACGTCTTCAGAGTCCACTTATGTTAATTGAGATAAATGTTCTTCTGCAAGATGCAGCTGGTGCTCAAGAAGGTCTGAAAGAGACATTATCTGATTTGAAGAGGTTGATTTCTTGTAGTTTTGTATCCCATTACAGGGTCTGGGGATGAAGCTTCTGGTGCTGTGATCTTGCGCTCTTCCTCTCAGAAAACTAATTTTCTAATCTGTGTGCTTGTGTAGCAGTACTCACAACTGCAGCTTTGTAGGTTAAACTCCTTGTGTGATCTGATCTTTTTGCACAGAGAAACAAGCTCAAATGGAGAGTTATGCTTAAGGAAAGCTTCATCAAATGAAATTACTCCTGCCATAAAAAAAAATTAGCTAACACATGGCCTGACCCTTATTCAGGTTAAAAGATGTATCAGCATACTCTAGAGAAAGTCTCCTGTTAGTGCTGTGCTCTTACTTCTTGAAGTGGGAACATTTCAGCTTGTGGAAAATAACAGAAATAGTTTGAGAGTTTCCTACTCAATGAACCCGTGTCCTGCTCTGTGGCACCCAGTTCCTCTTTTTTTTTTTTTTTTTTAAGTTTCCCAAATGAATATACAAATGCCATTTATATTCCTATGTCAAGAGGAATCTATTTCAAACCTCATTTATCTGTCTACACATCTCTTCTTCTAACAAATACTAAATGGGCAGCATGAGACAACAACAAAGATGCTGTTCAACATTGTAGGGTGTCATGGCTTTGGCTGGTACACAGTTAATTTTCTTTATAGAAGCTCACACAATGCTGTGCTTTGGATTTTTTTATGAAAACAGTAGTGATAACACACCCATGTTTTTAGTATTTGCAGGGTTATAGTAAATGGGGTTACATCAGGCTAGCAGCCAGTCACCAGTGGGGTTCCACAGGGCTCCATTTTATGGCCAGTTCTCTTTAATGTTTTCATAAATGACGTGGAGGTGGGATTTGACTGTATAATGAGGAATTTTGTGGATGATGCTTAACTGGGAGGAGCTGTTGACTCCCTTGAGGGTAGAGAGGCCTTGCAGAGAAATCTTGACAAATAAGAGAGCTGGGCAATCACCAACCATATGAAGTTTAACAAGAGCAAGTGCCACATTCTGCACCTGGGAATTGTCAAGCCTGGTTGTATGTACAGTCTGAGGAATGAGAGGCTGGAGAGCAGCCCCACAGAAAATGATCTGGGGTATTTGGTCAACAGCAAGTTGAGTATGAGCCAGCAGTGAATGCTGGCAGCCAGAAGGGCCAGCTGTACCCTGGGGTGCATCAAACACAGCATTGGTAGCCGGTCAAGGAAAGGGATTGTACCGATCTGCTCTGCACTAGTGTGGCCGTACCTTGAGTATCGCATGCAGTTTGGGGCACCACAGTATAAAAAGGACATAAAACTGTTAGACAGTGTCCAGAGGAGGGCTATGAGGATGGTAAAGAGTCTGGAGAGGAAGACGTATGAAGAGTGGCTGAGGTCCCTTGGTTTGTTCAGCCCAGAGCAGAGCAGGCCGAGGGGAGGCCTCATGGCAGCCTGTAGCTCCCTCACGAGGGGAGTGGAGGTGCAGATGCTGAGCTCCGCTCCCTGGAGACAGAGACAGGACCCAAGGGAACTGCACAGAGCTGGGACAGGGGAGGTCAGGGTGGATATCAGGAAAAGGTTCTGCACTGAGAGGGTGGTTGGGCACTGGAATACGCTCCCCAGGGAAGCAGTCACAGGATCGAGCCTGTCAGAATTCAAGTGTTTGGACAACACTCTCAGACACATGGTGTGATTTTTGCATGGTCCTGTGTGGACTCAGGAGTTAGACTCGATGAACCTTGTGGGTCCCTTCCAGCTCAGGATATTCTATGGTTCTATGATTCTAAACCTTTACTCTACAACTATCACTGTATTTTCTTTCATGAATTACCTTTCCTTTTGTTCATGAATTACCTTTCAACGAAGTGTGTTGAAAAAAAAAGGAAAAAAAAAAGAAAAAAAAGGAAAAAAAAAAAAAAAAAACGGTAATGAGAATTACCATCATCCGATATTCACAAAGAGATGGAAGAAAAAAAAATCTGATCACACTAGCAGGAGAAGCAAGCAGATCTTTTTATTTTCTTTAATTGATTGAGAATACAAAACACAAGTAGGAAAAAAAATATTCCCAAGTATTGTGAAATGTATTACTTCTTGAAATTATGCGTAATTTACCATTATTCCTCCCCGCTCTCTGACAATCAAAACACCCCAACAAACAGGAAATAAAGAATTACTACCTCAACTCGTTCTTGAGCTAGTGCAACCTTGGCAGCAGCCAAATAAAAAGTGACTGAAGTAATATTTTCCTCCACTGTTAAAGTCTGTGTGAACAGTGGCTATATCAAAGGTTAAGTACCTGTCTTCCATATGTGAAATCAGCTGTCCGTAGTGTAAGAGCCCACCTGAACCTTTTCATGACTGTAATTGAGAAGTTGTTGCCTCACTTGATTGTTTCCATTTGTTCTCTACTAGTACAAAAGCAAGTGAAATTCAACAGATGGTACCACACTAAGTAAGACCATCTTAGTTGAAAATACTTGAGCAAAAATTGCACTTGGCAGACACAGATACATTTTAGGGCACTGACTTTTTATTTGTTATTTTTACTGTTTTCTTAAAGCTTCTTTGTAGATTGAATTGCTACCTTAGTATTCGTACAGCTTCTGTGGTAATCTACCAGTGCTGCTACAGAGCAATTTTTTCTTATTCAGAGCTTGTGTGTATCCCATTCACAAAAATAGCAAGAGAGATCAATGTGACCAAGTAAGATTTTTATTCTAAAAGGAAATATGTATTTCACCATATTACAGAACATTTAATTTTGCATGCTACAACTGTGGATATAGGAGTCAGATTATACCTTAGCCATTCATGTCTCTTTGTACAGGATCTAGCCAGGACAGTTTATTTTCTCCATAGCAGCTTGTCTGGTACTGTGTTCTGCATTTGTAAACAATGTTGACAATGTATACTGTTCTAGCTACTGCTGAACAGTGTTTTCACAGCATCAAGGCTTTCTTCCCCCTCCTCCCCACCCTCTTCCAACTCCCACTCCCCAAGCAGTGCAGGAGAACAGGGAATGGGGTCTGCGGTCAGTCCCTGAGGCTTCATCTCTGCCGTTCCCTCATGGTCCCTCTCTGCCGCTGGTCCACATGGGCTCCCTCCCACAGGATGCCGTCCTTCCCGAACTGAGTCTGCGGGGGCTGCCCACAGGCAGCCGCTCTTTAGGAACTGCTCCCACACGGCTCCGTCCCACAGGTTCCATCCACCAGGAGCAAACTGCTCCAGCACGGGTCCCCCACGGGTGGGTTTCAGCTCCCCCCAGACCCCCTGCTCCTGCGTGGGCTCCTCTCCACGGGCTGCAGCTCCGGCCCGGGGCCTGCTCCTGCAGGGTCTCTCCATGGGCCGCAGCCTCCTCCAGGCCACATCCACCTGCTCCACCGGGGGCTCCTCCACAGGCTGCAGCGTGGAGATCTGCTCCATGTGGGACCCATGGGCTGCAGGGGGACAGCCTGCTCCACCAGGGGCATCTCCACAGGCTGCAGGGGAACTGCTGCTTCATGCCTGGAGCACCTCCTGCCCTCCTGCTGCACTCACCTTGGGGGGCTGTAGGGCTGTTTCTCACTCCTTGCTCTCCCAGCTGCTGTTGCACATAAGGTTTTTTTTTTTCCCTTTCTTAAATCTGCTCTCCCAGAGGTGCAAACAACCTTGCTTATTAGTTTGGCTATGAACAGCAGTGGGTCCCTTTTGGAGCCAGCTGAAACTGGCCCTTATCTAGCATGGGGCAGCTTCTGGATTCTAGTGGCAGAGGCCACCCCTGCAGCCTCACACTACCAAAACATTGCCACATAAACCCACTACATATGCAGAAGTTGTTTCAGGGTAATATGAAACAGATTCCTTGCTTCAGATCCTTTAAATAAGTCTGGGAGTTCTCATATACATCATGAATCAAGGCTTAGCTTGATGTTATGAATAGAAATTTTGTCCAAAATCTGTGTTTTGTCTTCATTTGAAGTGTACTTGGTTTGTCAGTCTTCAGTTTGTTTGTAAAATATGTTTTTAGAGGTAAAGCCATTAATGTCATTGAGGACATTTTCCCATGCACACAATCCCACAGAGCAAGAGAAAAACTTGATGAATAGTGAATGTCTGGGAACATGGAACCTAGTGTATAGGGAACATTGGAAAGCAAAGGGTGAGAAATTTAATATTTAAGATCTTATATATTAAATGAAAGAAGAGTTTTTGAAATGATGATCATCCATCGATCCTGTCAGACAGAGGGAAGAAAGAACACTATGATGATATCTTTTCTTAACTACAAATGAACCAGTTGTTCTCCAGACTCTGCCAAGGGAGTAATAAATATTATCAATTCACTCTCTGCATTCTTAAAATTATAGCCAAAATGGGCATCATGAAAGTGAACAAAGATTTTCTTATTCTTCTGGATAACTTTGAGGGACACAATGGTGGTGAATGAACCACTCACCATGCCCATCTGTCATATATTCAGGAACAGCTGAAGCTCAGTAACAAGTAGGATTCAAATTCAAATGACATTGTTCAGTGTTCTTACACTACTGACATTCATACAGACTGAAAGAGTAAATGAGATCTGCTATAAATCCATTAACAAGTTCTTTGCCTTGATTTCTTTTTCTTTTTTTTCTTCTTTTTTTTTTTTTTTTCTTCCCTGAAACTGTAGTCATGTACAACTCATAAATATAAATGTGTATGTATTGCTTAGAATTGTCTAGTACACGCATATCCTTCATCAGAATAGTCTCTGATTTGGGGTACATCTGCTAGCCTCCTCCCAAAGAAGGTCCAGACTCCTTCACACATAGGAGACAGGGCTGCAACTGCACTTAAAGAGAGCACAGAAAATGTTACTTGGCATTGAAATATAGACTGGGTGCTTATGGAGCAGTTCTTGGCATAGTTCGTCTTTCATTAACTAGCAGTGTCCCAATCAATTCCCAGACAGCTTTCAGGACCTAGCACTGTTCAGGGAATATTCCCAATAAATACTGTGGATTGCACCCTGTTCTAGTGAATAAGAGTGTTTAACAGGATGGACACAAGTCGTCCCAGGCCAGTAAGTTGACCTTACTGCAAGAGAACAGTATCAAGAATGTTCAGTTTACCTTTATCACTGTTTTCAGATGGTACTGAGATGAACTCAGAATGAAGCAAAATACAATTAGCTCTGTAATATATATAATGGCACCTACATATGAACCAAAGGCTTTCTTTGTACTCCCTGGAGAGACTTGAACAACTTTCTTTAAGTGACTTGAGTTTAGATAATTGAAATCTTTATATTATCATATTTTCTTTAGATTTGTTTTCCTTACATTTTTGTTTGTTAGTTTTTATAAGCACTCAATGAAAGCAGTTTCTGGTGTATTCTACATTATTCCACTGAAGTTGTCCCTGATTTCACTAGGAGCACAATTAAACCATAGCATTGAACACTTAGGAACATCTCATTTTGGATATCTCAGTGCACTATTTATGAAACTATTGCTGCCATTCTGTGATTAGTTTCCTCCTCTGTTTTTCCTGTCAAAGGAGGTAACTTTGAATCAAATGAGCCTTCTAAATGAAGACATAAACCAGTTAACATATATTTTCTGTCAGTGTGAATGGACATGAACTGCAGTTGCCCCTATCTGTATTGCTTTTTATATCTAAATATTTCTATACAGCATATTTTGTCTTTCCATTTAAGTACATATTCTGTTTCACAAAGTTCCATGGAAACTAAAGATATTTCAGCAAAGGAAAAAAAAATCAGAATATAGTTCTATGTTTAATCAGGTTTGCATGTATAGTCTGGTATTCTGTTAAATAAGTGTTAGTGTTATTCTCTAGGCTATTGAATAAATTGCATTTTTATTTTAGTGGAATTTGTGTTAGCATAGAAGGAAAAGTAACCATGTGTTTGAGCAAGGTTACAACAGTGGCTACTGTGAAATCTAATCTAATCTAAACTGGAGCAAGAAGGTAAATCAAATAACAAAGGATTATGACATAGCTGTGATATACTTTTTTTTTTTTTTTTTTCTCATTAAAGAATTATTCAATGTCCTTAAGAAACAGTCATTTGGGGATCAGATTTATATGGAACTACTAGAAATATGCTTAAATAGACTCAATCAACACTAAGTGAAATTCACCCTAGGATTATCAGAAAGACAGAAGGAAAAAACTACAGAACTTTACTAGTGTAGAGATATGTCTTCTTATACACTATGACAAGAAAAAAAGAAAGGAGAGATAAAGTATGCTCCTCTTTCTCCTTGTTAAATTTTCACTTGTTTCCAGAAAGACCTTTGAATCAGAATCAGGATTTATTTTTTCATCCTCTTTTTATATATATATATTTATTTTAATTTTTAGATTATCCTGTGACAAACATGTTTCTATTTTTATTCTCCTAATTAAAATATAAGCACTCAGGAAGAGTGCTGTGAAGACTTAAGTAGGATATAAATGGTGTATAGACCTCACACCAGCTGTCTGACCATGCATAATTTTTTCCTTAATGTTTGTAAAGCAGCGTGAGTCTGTTTGGATGGAGGGCAATATGTCAGGTACAGTTATGTTTGACACTTCAATTAGAAGATAGGATTTTAGCTTCACAGAGTGAAGTCTGCTATTGTAAGAAGGCAACATGTTCTTATACTTACTTTACAGAGCAAATCTGTACAATTTTATAGCAACCTTATTGACTATTTCATTGATGGTTATATTAGAAGAAACATACATACTCCAAGTTTTATGGACATAACTGCAGCAGGGAGCTAGTAATTTCTTGATTTTTTTTTTCTCTATACCCATTCTTAGCCCTCTGCAATTAACTTTTAGTTGTTTTCCCTCATCCCAAATTGCTTTTGTGTCTTTTTTTTTTTTTTTTTTTTTTTTTTTGTCCTTGGTTCTAGTATAAACCAGGGACAATGCCACTATAGTTTAAGAACATAACCAAATCCATAAAAATACTTTAAAATAATTCCAGAAAGCAAATCTGGGATGAGAAAGGTCTCATCAACTACCTATTTGTAAACTGAGAGGCAGACCATAGCTTTGCAAAAAACGCCAGCCTCCCTTGTTTCATGACTCTATAAACCCTCACGCAAAACAAATCCCATTTGTTCTCCTATGTGCCCTTTAAATACCCAGTACTTTCCCATTAACTTAATTATTTAAGTTTTTCACTCCCATGCCATTGCATGTACAGATGCTACGTGTATAATACATTAAACCTGCATAATTGACTTACATTTAAGTGTCACCAGTTGTGTAATGTTCTGTGTTTGCTTTGTATTCATGACACCATGAAGAAATGAAATGCTTTGTGTTAGTAAACAGAGTTCTGTTTATTGCTGCTCAGAGTTGGAGCAAATTGGGAAAAAGACACCACTGCTATTAAAAAACACAGACTTGAGCAAAGAGAAGCAGTGATAACCAGTGGATCATCTGCATTTGCATCATCTTAAACAGTAAATGCTTTTCTGCAACCTCCAAGGGAAAACAGTAAGAACATGTTTTGATACTGATATTTTCCTGATATTTGAAAGTGTAGCCACATCCATAGCCAGGAAACCACACCTCTGAGGAAGCTCAACAGAATTGAAACATTAGTGTCTGCATATTTCTTAATTACCTGTGGTGCTGGGTGGCCTGATGAAAATCAAACCAACCAGAAAGACTTAAAAGGAAAAAAATCTCAAACCAGCAGCATCTGAATCACTTTCCTGAGATTTGTCATTACTTTCCAATTACCTTACCCATGTGTTGGGATTAAGAGTAAAGTCTCCAAACAAAGCCAGAATAAATTGTAAGGGCTTCTGGTAGCTGACTGCTCAAGTATCAAATGTTGCTTGTAAATACCTTTACAACTTTTTTAAACAGTGTTTGTCACCTTAAGTTTGAAACTGTCAGTCAAGTCTGGCAAGGCCCAAATGATTCAGGGGGAATTTTCTTCTGAGACAGGTCATCTCTGTGCATTTCCCCTGGGTAAATTTGCCTTAAAGACACATTAATCAGTAAGAGTTGTACAATTCAGTGTAGCACTGATCTTTCTCTCCCATAGCACAATCGGTCACCAGATGCCTGTCATGAGAGTGTTATGGTTATGTGGGAACAATGTCCAGCCTTGTCCAGTAGGAACTGGAAGGAAAACAAACAAACAAACAAACAAACCAAAAACAAACACTACTGGTATCCTCAGAAGTGAAAGAAAAAATATCAAAATACTGTTATATTGTGATTACCACATTTATTGTTTCCATCCTGCATCTGCAAATTGAATACTTTGAGATTTTAGATCTATATGGCAAAATGTACTTCAACAAGCTTAAGTGTCTGTAGATGAGCTAGTTGCCTGGGATCCTTTATTTAAAGTTCAATAAAGTTAGCAGAGCTTAGGGTGCTAGTCATGTAAAGTAGGTGCCTACCTTTGGCCAGACAAACTGTGCATAAAATCTTTGGTCAATAGCTCTTCATGAAGTATACTGCCTACCTTGGCAAAACTACAGGCATCTATACTGAGGACATCATGTGCTCGTTACCTGAAAAAGCATTTAGTGCCATATGAAATACAGTAGGTTATCTCACTTGTATTTCCTGTACATCTTGTGTCTTATGTGCCAACCCCATGCAGATAGTTCTGACCCTTTAAGGGGATGAACATGGTACATTGGAGATGTATTCTTAGGAAATGGAAGCAAACCTTTAATCTCTAACTGAATATCACCCATGAAAGTTTGAGTTTGAATTAAATGCAGTGAATAATTTTGTCTGAAGAAATAGAATAACAAATAGAAAAAAAAAAAAAAAAAGTTTCATTCAGCATGAATTGAAATGTTTTAATTTAGAAAAATAATCAGTCTTAGAAGATGTAAAAATTGGAAATTAAAGTTGAAAATTAAATTACACCAACCCTTAAAAAAATGTAATGTTTTATACTGAGGTGAGTGAGCTTTTATATATATATATATATATTTGCATTTCTCCAGGAGTAAATACAAGGAAAATAGTGCAAGTATCTCTTTTTTCATTTTTGGGTATGGCTGTTGTGTATTTATGCTCTTGGCTATTGTTGTGACGAGTCTGAATTGCTCATCTCACTTAACTTCAGCCATCTGGGGCTGCATCTATATTGGTAAATAAAGCAAGACCAGGGCATAGGCTCGGGCTCTGGACTGTGGTTAGCCTGAAATGATCAGCATTTTGAACCATTTTGAACTTTCTTGAACAATGTCCAGACAGTTCAGAGGGTACCATGCACCAGAGACAAGTCTCAACAGGCTGTTTGGACAATAATGCACCAGGTTTAGCTCTTTACACCCTACACAGTCATCTAACACTGTTCCGTCAGAATATGCATTCTCAAACACTACCATCTGCCATGCCCAAGGGCCTGTAACACATACTTTTATCTTCATGGTGTGAAAACACCATTGTGAGAGGTTTCTATATAGCCATTACATTATTTTTGATAGTCTGAACTGAAAAAAAATAAAATATGTTCATATGTTTCATTATGACTTCCAAGAAACACTCCAGGGAGTCTAGAGGAGATGCAGTGCCAAATGTTATGCAGTATGGAAATGACCTGTTGGTGTCAGTTGTTTTTGGATTCAGAGAACAATCCCTGGCCCTTTTCTATGTACCATATATAGAACAAGGAAAGTACTTATCTGGCCACTTTAGTAATTAATGTTTCAGAATAGAGGCACTTCTAATTGTTCATATATCCCACACATATCAGAAGTGTATCTCAATGTGGGAATTATCATCCCCCAGAGCTGCCTTGCTTCCACCAGCTGTAGTTCTCTCCAAGCAGAAACTGAACATTTACATGGATAAAGTTAGTGGAGGTGTCTAGAACATGATATGCATGGTCTATGCATGAGTGATATCATAATATTATCAAATAGTTTCTACAGTTTTTGTTTTCCCCTTATAATGAAAGCTTTTTTCCCTATCTGTGTGTTCCTATTTTTCTATGCATGAGTTACCTTTCATTTGGCACCACTGGATCACATTACCCTCTAAGAAGAAAGTAAGCAGAAGTCATTTGCGTCACATAAATCCCAAGCATTTACCATTCCCTGTTAAGTGGGGTGAGTTGGTAACATGTCTGTCTTCTGTGTACTGAATCATCCTCGAGGCAGAATTTTCTACAACTTGCATTTAAGAAAATTCAACATTTTAAAGAATTAGTGATGCAAAATTAAGCACTCAAATCTGTTGTTTGCACAGGATTTGTACTAAATTAAATGGAGCCTATCTCTCCTGATGAAATTCACCCACAAAACCTCTTCAAAGAGTGGAAGGGCAATACAACTGCTTCATAAGCCTGGCTTACACACAGCTAACTTTCATTTCAGACTGTGCTCCCTCTGCCCCACAGGGGCAGGTTTTCTTCTTTCTTAATTGATTTGATTTCGTCGACAACCGTATAATTACTCCTTCAGATAAGGTCCTTTCTTTTTCGTTATTTATGTCATGTGCCCTAGTTTACAAGCCTTCACTGTGAACTACAGCACTTGGGTGAAACAGCTGGTTGGTAAGGAGATTCCAGTCGCATGAAAATGTGGGAACGAGAGCCTGCATGGTGGGTTGTAAAATGAAATGTCTTTTTTATGTACTTTGAGCCCATGTGTGAGGATTGAAAACATATCCATATTATTGAAATCGGGGGAAGTAATCTCATATCTAAGGTTTGACTTATGATAACAGCTGAAAACATCACATTGTTTTTCTGTGTGTATCAACTTCTGATTTAGTGTTTCAGGCAGGTAAACCAGCTACAATTCACACGTACATGCACATATATCAAACACAGATGACATAGAAAGGATACTGGATGCATATATCTGATGGTAGACACTTCTTTTTTTTATCAGCTATAGAATAATAAAGAGACATAAATGAATCATAAAGGTTGAAAGACAAAGTATCTGAAAGTTGGAAAAAAAATCAAATTAAGGCCCATGTTGTGTAACTGATTGGAACCAAAATAATTTGGCTGTGTGAAAGATATGAAAGGAGATACTCTGATTTTGTCTAGAGGTTGACCTATGACATTACTTAAGAGAACAGGAGTTCATCTGTATTATACATTATGAATATCTTTTTGTTGTGCTAAAGAAAATAGCAAATGGTAGTTTATTATGCCTGAAAAGAAGAAAGAAAAATAATTCATGAGGACAGTCTATTCAATACAGAGTGTGTGATATGTGGTTTTGGTACTTCCTAGCATTTCTCATAAACACCCGTTGTGGCTGTTGTTGAAGACAGGACCCTGGAGTAAAAGGATCCCTTCCCATAGGCAGTACAATTCTACTGAGAAGGGTAAGGAATGGGGAAGGTTTCAGCCCACCCTTCTAATGACAGCAAAAGATGACCAAACGTCTGCCTTCTCTTATGGACTGAGAAGATATCACTGAACAAGGAAGATAAATCCCAAGGACTGAAAAAAATGATTTGGTGTTCCATTTACATTCTCTGATCTTGGAGAAGGAGAATGAGTATAGTCCTGACATTGTAAGCTTCTCCAACATGATCCACACAGTTCAAAATGTATTTTTGTTTGCTTTTGTTTGTTTGTTTTCTTTTCACAGAAGAGTTTGTGATTGTATAGAAACATTTAGGAGCATGGTTGAAAGACTGCTTTATTGTCTTACTCATCCTGTCTACTTTGTTTAAATATATTTCACCAATATTGTTTTGTTTTTACACTGATTAGTACTTGAGATCTGGACTCCTCTCCATCTCTGAAATAACTAACAGCAGTGCTAGCTAAATTCTAAATTCTTAACCTCAGTGTTCTCATTCAAGATTTCACTTATAATGTGTCAGAATAATAATACTTAAACATACCATATATGCTATATGAAAAAAATGTGTAAATAGAAACAGAAGTAGGGGTGTAAATCAATGGTATTTCTATATAGGTTTTAATTCAACATGATATGCTTCAAGATTTGATGTATTTTTGAGGAAAAGGCACTGAATGAGATCTTAATATTGTAATTTTAATATTTCTCTCAGTGGAATAGTTCTATTTTGTATTTGATTCCATCACATTAGGTAACTAATTAGAATGTAGAAAAAAAATAATACTCTGAAATGTTTTAAATGAAAATATTTTAATACAATTTAATATAAATATTCTGATGTATCTCAGAATTACTTATAAAAAGTTATATTTATCATATATGTAAAACTTAGGATTGTTTTCCCTTCAACTATAAGTAGCTTTCTTTCCTGTCAACAAGTTCCTGAATTTGAACTAAGTCATTCTGCCATGTCCTGTGTTCATGCAGCAGTTGCCCTGGGGAAAAATGACAGTTTAATACAAAAACACAGTCAGGGATATGTGGGTGGCAATGACAATGGCAGAACTAAGGCTCAAAACAGGAGACAGACTTTGAATACCAGATTGCTGATCGTGCTCTAAAAATATCCCTTAAATATTCAGCTGAATATATGAATATATTCATGATTACTTTATAATAAACTTGTTGTATAGATTTGTTTTTCTTTTTATATCTGTAGGTCATTTTAATGCTTTTGTAGCTCTTTGTGACTCCATGCAATGACAAGGTGGAATGTGCCTGCTTTCCAATATCTGAGATGCTGAGATACCTGCTTAAACTCTTCAGAGTATTGGATTCTCTTCTGAACTTTGTATCCAAATTTATACACGATTTTAAAGACTTCTTCCATTAAAACTATGACTAAGAAGCAGGTTGGAATTCAATTCTCCCCAAGAAAATTTGTTTTCCTACAAATTACATTTTGAAATACCAAAACAGTGAAATATTGAAATAGTTATTTATTAGACATGTTTACTTTTTCTTATTTTCCTATTCTATTTTCAGATAGTTGAGTGATACATTTAGTTACAACTGCTGAACCCTGCAGTACAGACAGTTTTAACCTTCAGAAGCAAGGAACAGGCCTTGTCTATGCTTTCAGTGAGATTTTTATTTATTTTATTTTCACTTAGTTTAGTTTTATTTTAGTTTATCTCATTTTATTTTTTGAAAAGTAAATATGCAGAAGAATAAAGAAGAATAAAAGTAAAGCTACAGAATGAGAAAATGGCATATTTTCCCTGTTCTGGCAGGATCGAGGGTGTGAAAAAATTAGAAACACTTAAAAGAATAGCCAATAGAATTAATCACGAGACAAATCATACATAATTGGCATAGACAATTTGTAGAAAATCAGAGAGAGAAAAGGGGTTTAATGGTGATTCAGAAGCGTAGAAGAAGGCAACTGTATAATAAAAGAAATACAAACACTATGTGGAGGTCACGTGGAGGTGTATAAACAGATGTGATGTCTTAAAGACACATGAAGCAAGTTTTCTGTCCAGTGTGGCAGACAGAATCCTCTGTCCAGATTGTGAAATCACAGTTGAAGAAAAATGTTGACTGTCTGCACTAATAAAGAATGATAACTAGAGTGAATAGAAATCAATAAGTGTAAGGGAATGGGAGAAATCTTCAGTGAAAAAAAAAATATATATATCACTGAGAAGTAGAGGGGGAATAAATTAGTTTTGGAATCTACTAAAGATAGGAGAAAAAAAGCAACGGTTAAAAATACAGGAGGAGAGATTAATGTTCAACATTAAGCAAAATATTCAGTGTGAATATGAGAGAATTGCCTACAGTGCTTGCAAGCTTTTTCTGTGGTTAGATGTTTATTTAATTAAAAGTTGAATGATTTTTTATACAGGATACTGTTGGAACAGTAGGTCTCTCCTGAGTTAGGCAGATGGATAGAATACTGCATATTTTCTTATGTTCTCATGAGTTCAAGTACCACTTTAAAAAGTCAGTTGTTTGCTGTGCATGATGGTAAAATACTTAAAATTAGGCCAGTGCAATAATATGATGAATCTGACTAAGCAGACCTCACTACTTTCAGCAATTTTTGGCAGTCCCAGGGACTAGAATCAAAATGCTTAAATATGCCTGTTCCATAACATCTTAATCTCTTTAAAATCTAAAATGCTTAATCTTAAAAAAAAAAAAAAAAATAGTCTTAAAATCTAAAATGCTTCACGAGGTTTCACTGCATGTTTGTTCTGGAGACACAAGTACGAATCATCCTTGTAACACAGATTAACACTAAAAAATTGCCAGAAAAAAAATATTATTTATTGGTTGGGAATGGAATGAAAAAAGGTTGAACTTGTGGGGGGGGGTTGGAATAAAAACAATTCAGCAAGACAGAAAATAAAGGAACAACAACAACAATAATAATAAAGGAATATACAAAACAAGTGATGCACAATACAGTTGTTCACCACCAGTTGACCAATATTCAGCCAGTTCTTGAGCATTGGCTCCCCCCCAAGAGAACTCCCCATACTGTTTATGAGTTATCAGCGTTATTCTCATCCTAAATCCAAAACACTGCACCATACCAGCTACTAGGAAGAAAATTAACTCTATCCCAGCTGAAATCAGGACACATATATAAGACTGTTTTCCTAGAATATTTTTACACTTACATGTTATTTTATAGTACTTTATGACTTTACTGGAACGTATTTTGCTTCCATAATAAATTGTATTGAAGTAACAATAAGATAGAAATACAAGTACTAATTTGATAGAATTTATATTTATGAGAGGAAGAGTAACTAGATCATCTCCAGAAATAAATAAAATGTGGTAAAATTAGTTACTGAAGGCTTTTGGAGAAGACTCAAAAATAGCATTACCTACCCATATTAAAACATAAAGGTTCCATAAAATCACAGATCAAAACTGCTCAGCAATGTTTTTCATTTTGTCAGAGAAAAATGAAAGTATTTGTAAGGAAAGCATTTTCTATGACATCTTGACATCTTTTAAACATATAAAATTATAAAGCAGACACCTAAAACAAGCCTCCTGGATCACAAAATTCAGTCTCGATGCTATCACAACCACAATATCTAGTCCTTCCACTGCATTTATAAATGTCTATTTTAAGATTCTGAAGAGCTTTTTTATTCTCACCTGTCCTACTGGAAAGCTCTTTAGGACCTCACAGCTGTGATAGTTAGAAAATTCCTAATTTCCATTCCAAATTTATTCATGACCAATAATAAAGAATCATCTCACATTTTATCAGTGAGATAATAAATGTCATTTCTCTGTAACAGGATGAAAGTCAGCAGAACAGATTGTGAATCCCTTAAGAAAAGAGTGTAAAAAAATGCTTAAACCAGATACAAATGAAATTTATGCTCAAGCTATATAATATATATATATATATATATATATATTGTTCTTTTTAGGGATTTTTTTTTCTTTCTCAAAGCCTAAATTTGAACAGCTTATCTTTTACTAGATAAAATGTTTAACCTATGTGGAAAGGATTGGTTTTAACCCTTACTAACAAGTCAACATACATTCTTTACAGGAAGAAATTAAAATATCTGTAACCTGATCCCAGCAAGTAAGTAATTTGGCTATTTATTGTAAATGTTTGGATAAGGTCTTGTCTGTTCTAATAAATTGCTCATCATGTTGCTCATGGGATGCCTACAGCTATGGAACTAAAAGTGCATGAAAGAAGAAAATTAAATTTAAAATGAAAATAATAACTATAGCTATGAGTCATTTATAAACTTTTAGTTCCGGAAATTTTGCATTGGTTTATACCAGTTAAAACTTTGGCTCTTTGTTTTTCTGTACCTTTTTATCTTTCTGTATAATGTAATCATCATCCTAATCTTCAGGCATTATATGGAAAATGAAGAGTGACAGTTCTTTATATCCCTGGATGCATCTTGTTGTCCACCTAATAGCAAACTGCCTTTTCAAAAAGAATTCAAATTACTGAGCATTTTCCGTAAGGAAATTTTCTGGATCATTCACATTGTTTGATTACTGAGGACACTTTTACAAACCTTATGTAATATTTTTCATTACAGATATAGAATTTCATCTCAGACCTTTTTGCTTATGTGGCCAAAACATGGGGACAATGCTTAGGAGACACAGATTTACTCCCTATTATATATTAGCTTTTATAGCTTAAAATAGTGTGAGCAACATTTTCCATTTGATACTTACACATTTTTCTCACTGTTACTTTTGAAAGAGTGACTTTTGTCATATATAATAATCATTTTTTTCCACTGTGTTTCATGAGAAAAAAAAAAAAAAAAAAAAAAAGGACAACAGAAATTAGAGGAATGGAAAAGCAAAACATTTAGATCCTAAATTAGACAGGAGATTTGAATCTTTAATTTTAGATTCTCCACTGATGCTGCATAAGCAACAGTGTTGTAACAGGTGCTTTCCATATTAATGCCTGCTTCTGTTCAGAGCACCAGCTGCCAGGTGAAACCTTATTCAGGTGGCTGTATTTGTAAAACAGTCAGGTAATGAACTACATCTTCTCTTCATGGTGACTTTAAAACTTTGTGACCTTGAATATTCCCAAAACAATCAGTCCACGTGCCAGATTCATATGCCTTTTCTCATGTTTTTCAATTTCTGACTCTTCATATAATTTTTTTAGTGACCTTCCTGGCAGAAATTATTATTTCTTCATCAAAACAATATGGGATTGATTGTTGTTGTTGTTGTTGTTGTTGTTCAGGGTGCAATATATGTTTCTTTTCATCTTTGAGGAAGATAATATGTAAGGCAAGAATGCATTAGGAGGGGGTGCTTTAAGATCACTTTGTTATGCGAGTAATTGAGCATAACCAACCTTTTCTGGCTTCATGGTTTGTTTGTTTGTTTCAAGTGTCTCTTATTTAGAATTGAGTAAAATATTTAAGATCTAGACATGTTCTCTCAAAATTAGTAACAAATTCTGTAGCAGCAGCAGGAACACGCTCCATTTCAGTATCCTCAAATAAGCACTCATGCCCAAATCCACTTCAGAACTATTCACCAAAGAGATGCTGATGCAGGCACGCTGCAGTTTAAGAGCGGTCCCTGATTTAAAGCTGCATCATTAGCATTGAATGGCTGTCTGAGTGAACAGCAGCAGCAGCTTGAATGAGAGACTGAGGGTAGCCAAATTGGATATCGTACAATATATATTATTCAAATAGACGGAGGTGTGAGGCTAACATCTGGCTGACTCATCTTATGAGTGCCAAAATATTCAGGCACTCAGGTTTGTGCTGTTCCAGGAATCACTTAGGTACTTATGGCAAGTAGTTTCAATAAACTGGAACTTCTTATCTCAAGTATTAAGCTAGTACTCTTCCACTGAGGAAAAAAAAATAAATAAAATAATCCCAGCTTTCCTAAGAAGAGTCTTGTATTCCCCAATTCTTGAGCCACAGAAGAAGAACATGACATAGGGTAAGCAGAGACACTACAGCCTCTACCAAAGTTTGGTAAGGTGAAATATTTTATAAACTTGGATTTTTAGCTTATATTTCCTCTTTTTTTTTTTTTTTTTTTTTTTTTTAAACAGGGCACAAGATGTGGAAAAAATCTTTTCCTACTTCTCAACTTCAGGAGAACTAGAGCTGTGTTCAGTGAGGGCCAGGATAATCTCTGGTGATCAGCAATAGGACCCAAGGGAACGGCATGAAGCTGCGTCAGGGGAGGTTCAGGCTGGATATTAGGAAAAGGTTCTTCACTCAGAGGGTGGTCAGGCACTTCGACAGGTTCCCCTAGGAAGAAGATCTGGGAACAGGGTGCTCATCTGGCCATGGGGACTAGATGTAGTGTAAGGATGATAATTGATAATTAACACCAGTAAGTTTATCACTGCTGTAAAATGACAGCATAAAATAGTTGTGCAATGATCAGAGTGCAGAAAGTTCTGCATGTTTCTCTCATGCATTCAAGAAATGTTAAAAAGCTTTCTTTGCATGTTTTGCCATATCCAACACACTTTTTATTCAGGCGATAGAAATGAGAAATTGACAGAAACTGCAGTTCCAAAAGGGCAAGTTAGCGTAGCCACCTTGCCAGCAAGCAGAATGAGTTGGGGTCATTGTTACTGAACAAATTTATATCAGCTAGCTAAAGCCCAGCTACTGGCTCACCCATAATTGCATACAAGTTGAGATATTAAGCCAAGAACAAACTGCTGTAACCCTCCATCTTCATATAACACAGTTAATATGAAATAGTAATTTCTTTACCGAGTATGTCTGCTTAAAATAAAATACATACCTAAAGGAAAAAAATAATAGTAATTAAAAAATAATCAATTATTGATTTAAAGACTTCAAGTCAGAAAAATCCTACTCACTGTAAAAGAAGCCTTTTCAGCTTGCCCAGAGAGTCAGTGGAGTCTCCTTCCCTGGAGATTTCCAAAAGCTGTCCTGACATGTTCCTGAGCCACTTGCTCTAGGTAGCCCTCCTTGATCAGGGAGGTTGGATGAGATGATCTCCAGAAGTCCCTTCCAACCTTAACCATTATGTGATTCTGTAAAAGGTAGGTGTATTGCTTCTAGCCCACCTAACTTTATCTTCCAGGTCATCCACTGATCTATTTTGTTGACTTTGTAAATGCTCACTTCTTAAGTTTTCTAAACATTAATGATTATAATTCTTTCTAACCAAGCCTATTTATTATTATTAATATTTATTTATTTATTTTGCACAGACACTAAATCAGTTACAGAATGATCTTATTATTATTTCGCTTATTTCGCTACACCTACTTGATGCTTCCAGCTGCTCTATTCCAGGTTCAGGGAAGTCTCCTTTGCTACAACAACTATTTGAAATCTTTATTTAGCTACTTTCATAATTTATAAGTTATTTCTAATATTTCATTCCAAGATCTTTCTCAGCAGCTTGCAAAATTAGGAAGTATTCTGTAACATAGCACATAGTTTCACATGGCACATAGTTTCACTCTTATTCCAAGTGTTCCAGGTTGGTTGTACACATTTGTCACATTTGTCAGCATTGGATCCCCACCCATAACCATTGATAATTACTCCCTGAAATTTCTAAGTCTTTTAAACAGGGCTACCTCCCTTATTGCTTTTCAGTGCAGATAGTAAGGGCAACGCCTGTTTTATATAGTGTTCTTCAGAATATCATGGCATAGAAACATGCAACACTAAAGACAACTGGAGAGACAATGCCAGCTGTGTCTGTCTGAGTACAACAGTTTTGCTACTGTCGACCCTAGCAGAAATTACATGACAGCACACAGAAGACAGCTTTAAGTATATTCTGGCAAACACTTTTTGTATAGCCTTTCAACTGTATTGAGTTGAATCAAAAAGTAGGCATTTCCAAAATGCGTGCATTTACAAGAATGCATGCAGACTCCCAAGTTTCTTTCACTCATTTATTTTTGTATTCTCCATGTAGTAAAATGTGGGCAGGAGAAGCAAAGGAAACATAATTCTTCAGGAAATTTGAAACTCGGTGTTTCTGTAAAATGAGTACTGCCTTTGCACTTAGATTGGCTTCTCAGAAGTCAGTCTGTTTGAAGCAGGAAAATGAATGATCAGATTCTCCATCCTGATATCTGTTTTATCTACAGGACTTATGTCCTCTGTGCATTGGGTTTATTCCAGGTGGTGATTGCAAATTTTGTGACAATTTCTTGTTTGTACAATGATGGCAAATCACTGAAAAGAGAAATCCCCTCTCCTTTTCTCCAGCTGTCTGCCATTCATCAGCTAAGCCATCTCATTATTTTCTGACATTTTCTGCTTTCTGCTTTAATGTGATTAAACTAGTGATACATTGTCAGAGGGTTTAGCCAATGGCAGGATCACAAAATGCCAGACACATCACAGCTAGTTCCACTCAAGCTCTCCTTAAATATGTTTCTTTTTGATAGAAATTACTCATGATCTGTGGGTGGCAAACCAGATCCCATTGATTCCAGCAACTCTTGTGAAAGCTGAGAGGTTAGTAGTTCATTTAGGTTTTATTGCAAAAATCTAGTGAACAAAAAAGCAAATTAATTTCATGTTTGTGCTGGTGAAAACAATTACTTTTTACTATGCTTAGTCTTGGAACACATCCATGAAGTCAACCAATGACAAAAATTTCATGGTATATGCATTCAGTCAGTAAACTAGTCCTGAAAAAAAAAAAAAAAAAAAAGGTACTTATGCCTCGAAAATGTTCTTCAGTAACTACAGTTTAGAACTACAGTTTAGAACATATGCATACATGTACATATATACTTATGTGCATATATATATATATACACTGTCCATTCAGATGGATTAGCTGGTCATGTAGGTCTGGAAGGTACCACTACCTTCATTACTGAACAAGGGAAAGAACCCTCAATGAAGCCAATTCTTTCACAGATGCCTTCATGTTCCTAGTATCAAGTAGAAGTTACTAGTTGCCTGCACCAGAGCTAATGATGATTTACTGTGCATTCTTAAGTAGAACTGGGAAGCTGAATGAAGTCCTAGAGTGAAGCCCTACCTAGCCATCTCCTTTAGGTCTACCAGGATGCAGGATGTTTACTATGGTAGTTTTTCCATGATATATTGCCAAAGCAAAACTCATCCAAAACAAAACTCACCCATATCACTGATTATACTTTTTTTTTTTTTTTTCTTCCCACTTGTATCCCCTCATTACCACTCTCCCATAATATATGTGATGTGTCTACTTGTCCTATGACTTTTCTTCCCAGGCCAGATCACTCCCCTTGTGAAATAGATGGACTCGAGCATAATGAGTTTGGACCTACCCAAAGAGGAAACCAAGCCATGACCAATTTGGAGGTGAAATGGGTAGATCGTTTATTCCTTGATCTGGTACTATTTAACATGCCCATTTAACATTGTTTAACTGTTTAACAAGAGTTGTGAGATGGTGAGTGAGGGCAGGGCAGTATTTGACCCCACATAAGATTGGAAGGTTTATGCAGTCTTCCAGCAGTAAAGTTGTTAAGTCTGAATCCTGCATCTAGTTGTCACAGAAGGAGAATTCTTCATGAAAGAAATAATGATAATTCATTCAAAACCCAAAGTTTTACTGATGTAGATTCATCAGTCCACATTGCTTTTAAGGAAAAGGAAATGCAAGCTTCTCTGCTAAAGTTTCATTTCTATGCTCCTGTGCTATTTGCCAGTGATTTCGATTGTTTCTTGCAAATCATATCAGAATGAACTTTCTCTTCATCAACCTGGGGTCTCTGATGGGACAGACAAGGCATTATGTAAAAGCATTCTTAAATAATGGGTAGTGATTGGTATGAAATTACTTTACCCCACACACAGTTTGCCCATTATGCGTGATTAATCAAGAGCATATGACTGCTAGAAGACATGCAGCTTCCAAAATATGCCAAAATATTCTTTAATATAGCTGGAATACAAACAAACAGAAAACAACAACAAAGAGACACAGTGGTTATTTGCATAATGAAGGGAGTTTGGTGGAGATCATAATGTATCTATTAAAAAAAAAAAAAAAAAAAAAAACAAACAAAAAAAAAACCACTATTGTTTTTCTAATCATACTCTGTCCTAATGATAATTGAAAAGTAAAACAAGGTTAAGTACCTCATGGCATTTATTTACTATTTCTATTGCCTTTTTATCTTTCAACTAGAATGTGGAACACACAAATCATCCAGTTGGCTTGCAGAATATTTATTGGATATGAATATTACTTTTTATTTTAATTTATTTGTATACACATAACCAACCATCTTTTAGGGACAAGAATGACAGGGAAAAAATGCAGAGCTTGAATAGTGTTATGCAGTTATTTATAGTGCTGAGTTTTTCTTAAGTGCCAACTCTGGAAAAAAGGCTGTATCTGAAACTGGGTCTGGGACAATGGGATGTGCTCAAGGACAGTGACACAAAAGTGAGAATGCAAATACAGACAGAAGAGGGGCCCACTTCCATTAGGAGCACTGGACCTTCACTGCTTCTTGCTGTTTCTGTATTGACATTTCTATCCCAGAAGACAGCAAAATGAACGAGTGAGTACAGCTATGACATTGGCCAAGTCTACAGTCATTCTGTGTGTTTCTCATGTCTTAAGAGATTAATTTCTTAATTTCTTGAGATAAACACATGATCTTTATAGCTCATCTGCCCAACTCTCACTCCTCACATCCAGCTGCTTCTGCAGTCAGATCTGTGATTCAGAAAATATGCTGGAAAGAAAAGTGTGAACTGGAAAAGGGATGAGTAATAATAAAAAGATTGTACAGGATCTGAAGACCACAGCAGTCAGACCACAGGGCTCATGCCAGAATGTTAATGATTAATGGGAGAGAAGATGAACTAGCACATAGCTGTGAAAGTGTCTTGTTCTTCCCTTTCCCTCACATTTCTAAGGCCATCTCCCACACTCTGTCCAAGCCCTTTATCCCCACCCTAGCTTTTATTTTGTTTTTGCCTTTTTTTTTTTTTTTTGGCCTACTCTGACTTGTCTAATATATTCAAATTTCCAAAATGATGTTCTTTCTAATAGTGATGCCTGCCTCTGGCTTATCTTAGGCTGTCAAATTTCCTTAAGTAAAGTCTGTCTAAGCCTGTTTGAAAAGGAAAAACTCACTACAAATAGCATAGGAAGAAAAAATGTCTCACATTAAAAATAAAATAAAATAAAATAAAATAAAATAAAATAAAATAAAATAAAATAAAATAAAATAAAATAAAATAAAATAAAATAAAATAAAATAAAATAAAAATTAAATTACAGCTAGAGAAGAAAACATTCAATGACTTCTTTAATATTAATATGTCACTGCCCGTTATAAACCTTACTCTCTGAATGCTCCCGAGCCCCAATTTAAAAATCATGTCAGTCTTATAAATATGGTATAGATGAACCATAAAAAGATTGAATATGAGGAACAGAGACTGCATATCTATATATTTATTCATATCAAAACTTCTGAAACGATCACAGATGTGGGACAAGAAGGACTATTTTTATCAACTTTTAAATACTCCTGTAATTACCATTTAAAAAAGGAAAACATCTATTTTTTGTTGATACAATGACAAATTTAGAGATGATCTACTTGTTTGGGGAGGAGGTGGTGAAAAACGGGAAAGAGTTTAGACAAAAATACTTGAAGGTTTCATGCTAACCTGAAGATATCTTGTTTGTGTAAAACTCACTATATGCTCTTAATTATATGACTTATATTTTGCAAATGATTTCATACAATGAAATCATACATTTTGAAAAGACTTCTAAAGGAAAATATTTGATTTTTTTTTAATTATTATTTTTTTCCAGAAAGGAATTTCTGGTGTCTATTTTAATGTTTGCTTTTCTTGTTGATAAAATGGAAAATGAGTCTGATATCCTTTGTAAATAAGACAAAAGAAAATCAAAATTTGGTTGACAGAAAAGGATACTGGAGAACTGTATTTGCTTAATAATACTTTTTAAAAGAAAAATACTTTTATAAATATATAAATAAGGACCAGATCATAATTAATTAATGTGTTTTATCCTGTTCTTTCTTTTTCTATATCAGCTAAGGATGAGTAGGTTACCTTTAGAGACCAATACGATTCTACTCACTGGAAATGACTCTCAGGGGTATCATAGAGTTGTCAACTAATTTCCCTTCCCTGTTCAGCATGTCCATGTACAATACCCTTCTTGAGTTTTTAAATCCTAGTTTCCCTCACCTTTGTGTTAAATGAAGGAATTACAGAAGGATTAACATGGTATATGTTTGTGAAAACACAGTATGGAAAGGAATATCCCTGGTCCTGGGACCTGTGGTCCAGGAATTCGGAGGTCTGAGCTTCATTATACCTATCTGCTACCAGTCATCTTACGGGACTCCAGTTACTTACTTCCTCATATTTATCTATCTATTTATTTATTTATTTATCCTTTTGTAATCTATGTATTTTGGATTTGTTTATATGTCAATTCTTCAACAGAACAGTCACCTCTTTTTCTTTTCCAAGTACAACCTCTTTGATCTCTGAGCCAAATACAAGCAGTTGTAAACATGAAACCAATCAGTTATTTTAATTGTAATGCATTGCTTTCACCAAAATGTACTGCAAAAAGACTAGAAGACATTTTACATCTTATTACATTATAACGTTTTAAAACAGTTACACAATCTTTGAATAAGAACAGGTAGGCTACTCAGAGAGTATGCAGGACAAAGCACAAATGTCAAGTAGACATGAATGAACATCCAGTATTTATCTGTATTTAACTGTGATGATTATATTAAGAGATGTCTTGTATTAGGATCTTTATTTATTCAATGAAGAAAAGATACCATCTCCAGAAAGACTTTTTGCCCAGATCAAGTGTAGTGTTTCTTGTTACACTAATTTCTTGGGATTTCTTGGGGGAGGGGGGGGAGGGGGGAGGGGGGAAAGGGGGGAGGGAAATGAAAAGTGGGAAAGAGGAGCAATGGTAAGTCAAAAAGACAAAAAGAGACATATGCAAGAGGAACTAAACACATTCATTTTTCATGTTTGATGTTGATTGGAAAGGAGATTGAACAGAAAAAATACATTCATATTTAAGTTAAATGTAGAATTAAAGAGGGAAATCTCAAGATAAAGATAATTGTTAGGTCATTTTGCATTAAATACCACAATTTTGGTAATCACTTATCCCATAACTTGCCCAGCTTTTGTTTACTCAGATAAGCTTTCTGATAGTCTAGCAGAGCTCCATTACAGCACAATCTTCCTAATATTATAGTTGGGGGCACTCCGCTTTTTTATTTCCCAGAGCCACAAGGTACAACTAGAGATGATGAACTTTCTGTAAGTGGCAAAACATTAATCTTCTTCAAGATTTAAATAAACAGAGATTAACAAATATTTACAGACTTTAACACATGCTAATTTATTATTGTATTTCACAAGTTGCTAAATGTTAGATGTTAGGTTATGTGATAAAAGCTGTTGTGTAGACCTGCAAATGAGCACAGAGAGGCAATAATAACAGGCAAAGCCTTGTCCAGCTGCTCCTGGGCCTGTCATGGGATCCAATAGACCACCAAAAGCCCATCTGCACAGGCCCAAAGGTGCACAGGGGCTCTGGAGCAGGTGAGAACCTGAATTAAAGACTGAAGGAAGGACATTCTGTCTGGGTCCCCTCCCTGATGATTCCTGTGATGGACTTGGGATCTAACACATAACATTCAGCAAGTTGTGAAGTGCAACTATAAATTAGCATGTATTAAAATCTGTGAAGTGCCAGTGAACACCAAGTTGGAGTAGCTGTTGAGTAGGACATGGCCTGGGAACCAAGGGTTTCTCAGCAAGCAGAGAGGAGCTGTGGACTCTGGGCCTCCTATATACAGATGTGAGCAACCAAGGAGACTGGGATTCAGGAGCTGGAGAGATCCACCCTGTATATGTGTATCTCTATATTCTCACTAGCATACCTCCACCCTGCTCAGCCAGAAGGGAGAGCAGGATGTTGGGGCTGTCTGTTTTTGTGTAGGTGTTCTGTGTGTGATCTGCATGGCCAGCTGTCTATATAAGTGGTGTATCCGTGTACCTACTGGGAACACATGCTCAGTCAGACCTGGAGCTATGGAGATGAGGAAGCATCACCTCTCTTAGTCTGTTGGATCTGGCACAATATATTTTCCTCTAAAATTAATAATCTCTATTAAACACCCTGGCCTTGCTGCTTAAAGAATTATATGATAATGCACTGACTTCCTGTTTTTAGCAAGTAAAATCTGTGAAGAAAACAGGGTGCTTTGAAACTGGGAGGAAAAATGATCTCTTTGTGTTAACAGATCTTTGGCACAGTCATCATTTCAGTGAATATGAATCAGCTCACAAGTCTTTGCTGATGCCCTTATCCTCAGGTGTCACATCAGTTTAAAATTGTGTTTGGATACTGCATCCACCTCTCTGTCTGTCTAGATGTCAGAATGTCAAAATTTTATCAATTTTTTGTCAAAAGATGCTGGCAGCTGCCATGATGGAGGCCTCTGATCTAAAAATACTTCCACATTTTGTGAAAGATAACAAACATTTCCCTTCAGATTAATTGGAAGCAGTAGTCAAAACCTTTATGTCATAGCATTTTCAGGGAAGAAGGACTGCCTGAGGAACACATGGCTTTTCTAGAACCTCCCTAAAAGAGCCTAAGTGGGTTCTCCCTGTCATGTAAATTAGACTTTAGGAGGAAACGGTAAAACCAAACTCATTATTGAGTTTACAGATGTGAAAGACATGGGAGGATGGTCCAGAAAGAATTTTAAGGATTTTTAGTTTAGTTTTTACATTTTAAAGTTTTGTTTTCTTTCCTCCTGTGGTGAAAAGAACATGACTGTACGTATTGACATTTCTTTCTTTCTCCCTTTCTTTCCTTCTCTTTCTTTCCTTCTCTTTCTTTCCTTCTTTCTTTCTTTCTTTCTTTCTTTCTTTCTTTCTTTCTTTCTTTCTTTCTTTCTTTCTTTCTTTCTTTCTTCCTTTCTATCTTTCTTTCTTTCTTTCTTTCTTTCTTTCTTTCTTTCTTTCTCTCTCTCTCTCTCTCTCTCTTTCTCTCTTTCTCTCTTTCTCTCTTTCTCTCTTTCTTGGTTGAATAAGTGAGGAAACACCAAAATGAACTTCACTCTTGGTAGAATTCCATCTGGAAAACTACTCAGAAATACCACTTAACTGCTCTAATGACACTGTACTGAAACTTTTTGCATTAAAATGAAGAACAACTTGTTTAAGCGGGGATGAAACAGAAAATGCAAGATTTAAATCTTTAACTTTCTTGGTATCTTTGTCATCTGTATCTCACAGGTATGCCTATATATCCAGTCTTCCTGCAGTTACTCAGAGACTGGAGCTGCTGGTTCTGTTTCACTATACTATGCCACGTATTGAAAAATATATTTTTCAATAAATTTCAGACACCAAATCTACCCTGCCCAGCAAGGATCTACAAATACTTCATGTCTGTATACAGCTCTGAAGTTACCTATGCTTTTACTTAGTAAGAAAAGACTTAGTCTCCATGAAATTAAGTGGTTAAGTTCCCATCACTTTTCTTCCCACTGTCTCTCTCTCACTGGGGCTCCCTTGTGGCTGTCCTATATATTTTGTAATCAAAATTCCCTGACAATAAACATGAGATATGTGGTCTTGCTGGATTCGACAGTGCTCCACATGACTGTGCCAGCATATAAAGAGCAGGATTAGTGTAATGTTTAAAGACAAAATGTGACCCAGTGGGAGATGACAACAGCAGAAAATGCAGAGGATGAAAGAAGGCAGAGATTGCAGTGAAGATACAGCTCCACAGCAGTGCCCCTCTTACCACCAAGTCCTCTGCTTGTTTAGAGCCCTGCATGGTATTTGGTCAAAAGGAACCAGATTGGTGTTTGGAAAATGGTAGGTGTTGGGGAATGGTTTGAAATTGCTCTTGACTTAGGGAAGCAATTTAGGATTAAGCACTTCTGGGGGGTCACATTCTGATACCCTTGCACACAATTTTCACTGCAAGACTGAAATCAGTCTCACTAATTTCTTTGGGTAGAAGAAATAACTATTTAGCATGAATAGAACTAAGTGAACCCCCTGGGTATTACTGAATTAAAGAAATGGAGTGGATAGCTGATTCTTTACAAACGCTCTACATTCAGGAGAAAGATACAAAGGTTCGTAGAAGGCAGTGGGGAGTTTCAAATATAGACTGTGGTGATTTTTTATTTTTATTTTTCAAAAAAATCCCTTCTCCATAGTATTAATTTTGCAGCAATTCTTTTTAACAGTTTTGATTGCCCTCAAGAGATCTGGCTTGAAGCAAAGGAAGCTAATTCTAATCACAGGAAATTTATGTTGCTTAATTTTGACCTTGCTCAGATAGCAGAGGATTATATGCTTGGGCTTGTGACCCATGTAGGCAAGGCTCTGAAAATGGAAACTGAGAAAGGACAAAGAAAGACAACATTATTCTGGGACATAGCAAAAATACGGAGAAAAAAGAAGTTAGAGACAAAATGGTATGGAAAAAGTCCAGCAAAGAGCAGGTCTTAAATAAGAATGTAATATTTTGAGCACGTGTTACCTTAACTAATATAGGAGTGAATATTCACAGCGACATATTATACAAACCATTGTTATAAAAGAAATTCTACTTCACTTTGGAATTATTGCAAGCAGTTCAATATTCTATTTTTTTCTTTTCTTTTTTTTTTTTTTTTTTTTTTTATTTCTTCTTAGGAAGTTCACTTATGTATTTTCAAGCAGTTCCAGTTTTTATCCCAAATATGTCCTTTTCTGCTTGATATTTTTCTGCTGGAAAATTGTGGTTTAAAGAACACTTTATTCTTCAGAGATCTCTTTATTAAACTCGTCAATCTCTATCCTATGTTTCTTTGATATTCAGCTGGGATTATCAAAGGTGGGATACCTATGCATCTGCGTTAAGTCACTTGTATGTTACTCTATATTTTTCCAAGTATATCAGTATAAGTGAGGTCAGACTGAACAACGTAAATGTCTCTGAAAAAGTGTTGCCTTGAGTAGCAAATGCTGTTTGTGTGTCAATGTGGGCACTTACTGTATGGCACAGGCTGTTAACATTGCTGCAAGTAACTTAAAGTTCACACTTCTGGAACATTTCCCCCTGTTGCAGTGAAACTGGAGATCAGACAGATTGATACAATGGCTAACCCATGCTATTCAGTTAGATCTCACTCACAAATTTGGGACATATCACATTATACTATTTCTTTTTTCTCTTTTTCCCTTCCCTTCCTTTCCCTTCCCTTCCCTTCCCTTCCCTTCCCTTCCCTTCCCTTCCCTTCCCTTCCCTTCCCTTCCCTTCCCTTCCCTTCCCTTCCCTTCCCTTCCCTTCCCTTCCCTTCCCTTCCCTTCCCTTCCCTTCCCTTCCCTTCCCTTCCCTTCCCTTCCCTTCCCTTCCCTTCCCTTCCCTTCCCTTCCCATCTTTTTGCATGACACCTTTTGCATGACACCTTTTTGCATGACACCTTTTAATTTAACAGCCCCAAATCAAGGTATATTAGAGAAGGACTCATCCTCAGGTAAGCATTTTCAAACTACCAGTTTCCTTCCCTAATAAAAGTTTTTAACCACATTTCATGACCAGAATCATCAATCATTGATGAATAGGATAGTGCTGTGGTGGCATGAAGGCACCACTCCAACTTTTGCGCAGCACAAAATATTCGAAAGGAGAATAAAAATTGTATTTAATCTTAGTGGTCATATCCGAATATTTATGTTGCTGCTTCAATATATATTTGAGCTTTAAAATAAACATGCAGCGCTTCCACCAGAAAGGTGCTCTGTACTTCACACCAAATACTTCGGAATGTGGTTGGATGATGGGAAATAGTGTTCATATCTCTTTTAATTTCATAGTTAGAAACAATTTTCTTGGTAAGTAAGGTTTCAATCACTAGCAAGAAAGTGTGTGCTTAGATTAGGGAGCTGCAGGCACAGCTTTCTACAATATTTTGAACCAAGAATCTGAGCTATCAAAACTAAGCTTAAATTAGAATTCTACGGGGAAAAAGCCTGAGAGGTTTTTTCTTTTTTTTTTTTTTTTTTTTTTTTTTTTTTTTTAGAACTCTGTAATTGGTTCAGAAATGTATTATCCATTCTATATACCTCAGAGTGAATCTAATGAAAACACATAGTACAGAAAGCTGTTTACAGGTATGCCATCCACCTGTAATAAAACTGAAATGGTGTGGAGAGTGACATTCACGTCTTTATGACAAGAAGCAACAACAAGTAATTTCAAAGTGATAGGTCATGGTTCAAACTGTCAAGCACTCACGGCAAATAACCATTTTTAGGGATTCTGATGTCTGCTACACAGTGGCTTTATGGGATGGAGCCCAGGCAACACAGACATTTAATAATCTGTTTTTAGTTTTCAGTTTCCTTTTGTGTCTGTGTGTGTGTGTGTGTGTATGTGTGTGTATGTGTGTGTGTGTGAAAAAGCGCTTAATAGATTTGGTCTTAGAACTTAGAATAGGCACCATGTTACAGAACAGACTAGAATAAAAAGCTGCCTACAGATAAAAGTCTATCCAGCACATAAGGCTTTCTCTCTCACTCTCTTCAGTTAAGAAAATGATTTAGCAAAATCTGTTCTCTCTCTGTGATATGATAAATATAAACATTAATACCTGAAAATGAAATAGATTTCTTGTAGATAAAATAATTTAAAAATTAATTCATAAATCTCTTTATAGCCTGCATAGCCCTTTGATCATTGGTTGTCATCTACAACCTGTATAGCCCATGAATAAGGCAACTAGACTGCTGTGTACAGTGGACAAGTAGAGAAAACAGAACAACAATATTAAAACACTTCATACAGAATGCATTCCTCTAGCCTCATGGTGCAAAGACCAAGTCCAATACTGTCCTTATGCCTAAGGCAAAATGGCATTTTACTGTTTCTTGTTGTAATCAAAAATCTTTGATAAAAAGTCATATTTCTCCCCACGGAAAAGATGATTGTCTTCAATGTCTTCATTGCCTTCTTTTGACTCTCCCATCATTTTATTTTGGATATAAATGGTAGCATTTATATCCTCCATATCACTGACCTAAAGCACAATATAATAACAGTGAAGTAGAAGTGAAGATGACCAAAAAAAAAAATCAGCATCATTCTTTGAAAATCTGAACTTTATGTGACATATGTATCAATATATCAATATCATATTGTATCAATATATCAATATATCAATAACATATATCAATATATATGTATCTTGTATGTACATGTACTCTTGTGGCATGTCTTAGGCATTTTGGCATTTTGGTCTCTGACTCACAAATATAGCAGGAAACCTGGAACTTCTGCTTCCTAAGCACAGTATGATTGAATTGGACACACTACTGCAAGATATTTCTGGAAATAGTTATAAGGACCTGTTTGTTTGTTTGTTTTCTTTTCTTCCATGAAAGATGTAGAAAACACATACACATACACAAGTAGTCCCATGTTTAAAAAAAAAAAAAAAAAAAAAAATCTGTTTTCTTTCTTTTATAGTTTGTATATTTGTATAGTATGTTTTCTTTCTTTTACAATTACTGATTCTTACCACCTTCATTTTCAGTGTGAGTAACAGTATTACAGATTATTTTATCCTTTTATCTGAAAAGAGTAATGTCTCCCAGAAACTTGAGGAAAAGAGCTGCAGAACAGATTTATGCAGAGTCAACATTCACAAGCAGTGTGGAAGATAGTGTGCCAGACAGAGGATATGTAAACTCATAACTTCCAGTCTCTCTGTTTATACCACAAGAATATACCACAGCAACACTCAATATGGCTGACAAAGTGCCATATCAAGCTTAATCTCTCAGCCTTGATGTTATATCATTTTTAGTTGCATTGCTTCGTTCTTTGGACCAGTTATAAACCACTCAGAGGGTCTCATAAACCAATGTCTATCCCTTGGGTTATTGCTTTAGAAACCAGAGAAGAGACTCGAGTCACTTTTTCTATTATATTATTTCCCAGGTCATCATTTTGTCTGATCAACTTACTGATCTATATGTGAACATCAGCCATCAAACCTTTACATTGTGACTTAGCAGTTTAATCAGTAAGCTATTTGTATTCTTCACACTGTTACTTAGTTTAGAACGATTGTCTAAATTTTCTGATTTTATGCTGCTTGAAACTCTAAAAGTTGACTAGGACTAAAACTTTGGGCTAACTTCTATAATTAAAGTTTTAACTAATGGTTAAATTAGTTAATTTAGTTCATTTTCTGAAATTAGATTTGTCTGTGAAAAAGAAATAAGAGAAAAACTTTGCTTTAAAAATAGAATGGCTAAGTAATACCTTTACTCTCTAATGCAAGTACTGTACAATAAGGAAATGGTAAGCATCAGCATCCTCCCTTTATGGGTACAGTTTGGGATGAGGCTTATACTCACAAAAGAAATTTTCAATTACTATTGTGTTGCTAATGCCACTTCTATAGCAAGAAAAAAATAATAATAATAAAAAAGACTGTTTATATAGAATGTATGTGCAGTGGACATTACAAAGTTACTCTTACTTCAAAAGATGGAGTAAGTGCCTGTTCCCCGACAAATGTCTCTCCATGCTCTTTGTCCCAGGTAAACACAGACAGCTTTCATCTGAAGAAGTCTATAAGTGCCCGCATCCTTATAAACATATAATAGTTGCATGATCTGAATAGCAGTTTCCACAATGCAGACAAGTACTTCATCCATAATCTGTGGATATTTTCTTCCTGTTGCAAGTGCTTTACATGAAATCCTTTAAAAAAGCTGTCTGGAGAACACAGGAACCTATAGGATAGATATGACCTCAAGAAGTTTCTTGTCCAAATTCCTGCTCAAAGGGTGAGCTATGGGATTAGAATTTAGTTGCTCAGGGATTTATCCAGATAGCAAATGTGTAAATTGGGGATCCAGCTAGGTTTCTGTTGACAAAGGCTTGTTGTCATGCAGATCTGAGGAGTTACAAAAGGTTATTAGTCAATTTGGAAAGGATGAAACTGAACCACAAGTGTAGCTCAAAGAGGTCCAAATCTTTATGCTGCAGCGATAGAGGAAGTTAAGAAAAGCAATGGCAACTAGCACAACAGCAAAAAGGATTTATTTTAAAAACAGAAATTTGGTCACTAAGAGAAGGCTAATAGCTCAGTTAAACAGCAAATGAATGGAGACCTACAACACCTTACATTTGTCAGCTTGGTGATCCCAACATTTTCAGAAAACATTTAATTTCTATCATCATCAACTTTTTATATGGTTCTGCACAGACTACATCAACTACAATTACATTATACACACATTCAGAGAAAATTTCCTCTTCAACTTTTCTTATTTTATTCCATTCTGAGAATACATATATATACATATATATATATATATATATATATATTTTTTTTTTTTTTTTCCATAATTAAATGTTTTGGTTTAACCCGTCCGGCAGCTAAGCACCACACAGCCATTAGCTCACCCTCCCCCTTCCCTCTCTGGGATGGGGGAGAGAAACGGGAAAATGAATCCTGTGGGTTGAGATAGGAACTGTTTATTAAGACAGAAAAATAATAATAATAATAATGATAATAGTTCTACTACTAATAATGCGTACATAACAAGTTATGCACAATGCAATTGCTCACCACCTGCTGACCGATGCCCAGGCTATCCCCAAGCAGCCGGCTCCCCCACCACAGCTAGCCACAAATATCTGATGTTTAGCATGACGTCAGATGGTATGGAATACCCCTTTGGCTAGTTTGGGTCAGTTGTCCTGGGTCTGTCCCCTCCCTGCTCCTGCTGCACCCCCAGCCTGCCCACTGGCAGGCAGGACAAAGTGAGAAGCTGCAAAGTCCTTGGCTTAGTGTAAGCACTGCTCTGCAAAAATTAAAACATCAGCATGTTATCAACACTCTTCTCATCCTAATCCAAAACATAGCACCCTACCAGCTACTAGGAGGAAAATTAACTCTATCCTAGCTGAAACCAGGACAGGATTTTCTGTTTTTACTAGGAATATCTGAGCTTTCCCTTGTTTGTTTACTTTTGCTTTGTGTGTGTGTGTGTTTGCAGTATAAGCCAAGTATTATTCTTATGCTTTAAGAACATAATCCTTTTGCTTTCTTCTCCCAGATCATCAATGCACCTGAAAAACATTGAAATCCTTACTCCCTTTGAACAAAGTGATCTATTGAAAGATGTCCATACCCATGGCAGGGGACTTGATGATTTAAAGGTCCCTTCCAACCCAAATCATTCCATGATTCTGTGATTCTACTCATTCTACCCAGAGAAGTGAGGTTGTGAGAGAATGAAATTCCACTCCCTAAAACTTGGTGAGTCGCAACTAGGACAGCTACTCACTATGAAATGCAGCACTAAGAAATCTATAAAGCATGACCAAGTTCTGTGATGCTAAATACATAAAACATTTTGCAACCTGTTATCATTTCCCAATCCTTTTACCAAAGATGACAATGTAGGAAGACTCTCATTAGAACTTGAAAAAACACCCTACAAAAAACATTCACAAACTATGATATCAATTTGAAATGATCTGTTACCATTTTGTAGACAGAATTAGAAAATAAATTATTATTAAAGAGTGTTGGGATGGTGGGTTTTGTTTGTTTGTTTCATTGTCACTGCTGTTTCTGCTGCTTGTTGGTTTGTTCTTGTATAGAGAATAAAAAGAGATATCCAGGACCTGGGATCTTGGACATCGTGGTATTATAAAAAATTTTATTCAACAAAAGCCTCACTCAAAAATGATGATCACAGTTGGTGTCCCTGTCCAACTCCACCCAGTTTTATTTTCAACATGATTTCATACAGTATGGAATATCCATTTGGCCAGTTGGCGTCAATTGTTGTGGTTGTGTCCCTTCCCAGCTTCTTGTGCACCCCCAGCCTCCTCACTGGCAGGGCAGTGTGGAAAGATGAAAAGTCCTTTACAGAGTGTACTGCTAAGCAACAACTAAAACATAACATTTTAGTAAACAACATGTTATCAGCATTATTCTCATCCTCAGTCCAAAACACAGCACCAGACCAGCTACTAAGAAGAAAATTAACTCTATCCCAGCTGAAACCAAGACAACAGCCAAGAATCAAAGATCCCCCAACTATGCATCTAAACCTTTTTTCACACATTGCTGCTTCAACATGGAGACTTCAGTAGTGCTTATGAAGGAGCACCTCCACTTCCCTACAATAAAAATAGCAAAATCCAACACATCAATTATTTTCCTTACTGCAGCAAGTGTAACTTGCAGTGTTCAGTCTCCTGTTGTGGAACAGGTGTGAGCCCTCTATAAGCAATCCTGCCTGTAAATCATAGTCAGCCCTCAGATACATGGTCACAGCATAAAAATCTGGATGAAGTATGTAGTCTACAGTTTTTGAAGCTTCTGACCAGTGGATATTTCAAATTACAGGAAATTTGCATACTTTTTTTAATGTGATCGTTTGGGGAAGTGAACTAGTCATTTTAAAATGTTTTTTTAAACTTTCAAAAGTGATTGGCCAAATTTTATGCACTGAAATCTTCCTGTATGCTCAGTGAGTACTCAGCATAATCACATGGATTTATATCCACAGATAAATGAGCCAAGTAGACATTGATAATCAGGATATTGATGCCAATAATACACACACCAGAGAACTCTAAATGCCCGGCTAGAGCTGGAATGATCCTGATTCATAATAGCATGCTTTCAGAAGTTTCATTCTTTTAGCAGCTGAGGCATTTTTCTGCTAGTTAAATGCAAGATCATTCTAATTGATGCTAAGTCCTTCCAATGAACAGCAAACAGCTTCAAGCCAAACACCAATAATGTTACCAAGTGACTGTATTAGTCCAGACCTGAGTGTTGCTGAGATCAGCTTGTGCCTTTGAACTGTGTCTCTTGGATTATGTCAGTGCAGGCACCAGGGCAGTTAATTTTTCAGCAAGCTGCCATCACCACATACTATTACTCTGAATTCCTGTTGCCATCTTCCAAACTCTGCCAGCCTCCATTACTAACTGAATTTGTGTCATTGTTGGGTTGTGTAAGCATCTAACTGTGCACAGCAGCTTCTCCAGTTATGAATTGCACCTTATGTTTCTATTGAGCAATGTCAAAGGCTTTGGCTTATCATTTAATGCTACACTTGGATAAACTCTCCATCAGATGATTTGTTACCATATCAGTTTGTCAGAAAACAAAAAGTGAAACAAGGCAGACTTTTAACAACTATTATTTTGAAGCAAAATAACAGCTATAAAACAACAGCAAGAGTAGACAGAAGAATTTCCAAACTAGTAAAGTTCATTTTCTTGCTAGTATTTTGCCATTTGTAGTACCCAAGGCTTTAGGGCAGCATTCATCAGCAATATATTACAGGCAAGATTTACCTTAATTCTCACCTTATTACTGGGAGAATTGAACTTCTGGGGAGGAAGTTTTTTGATTACTAATCCAAATCTGTTACGCATTTTACAGCCCACAAATCCATTCATAAAATGGATGATGTGATATATAGTATGCAGGGATCAAAATTCTTGAATGGATTTCATCAAAGAACACATGTACATACAACATATTCAGGAAATATTTTTGGTCCTACAGATGAGGTCTGGATTCACAAACCTATTCTAGAACCAGATAAATGAATAAACTTTTCCGTGTGCCTGCTGATTTCACATTACCCATGTCCTAGAGAAAAGCAGACCAGAGGAAGTTTATTTTATACTTTATTCCTTAGGGTTTTCACGTCCCACCAAAAGTGACTTAAGAATTAAGCTTAGTGTGACAAGTACAGTCTGATACAGAGTTTTCTATTAACCACATGCATGCATGGGTAACACAGAGCAGGTGTGTAGAACCCTGCTTCCTGTTATCCTGCCCAGTGCCTTATCTTCGTGGTGTACTACCTCTTACTCGTCATTAGCATCTGTGGAGATTGTTTTTTATTTCCCTGCTATAATTATATCTTCATGTCAGGTTTATTCACATCTCAAAAATGCATCTCAAAGAGAGTGGGACCACAAGAATTAAGAAAAAAATATATAAATATGATCATTTAAATTCCCTGGTGTAATGCCTTATAACATGTACAGAAACACAATAACCTGCTGTGATGCAGGAACCAGTGGACATTCTCACTTAAGTTAAGGACACTCAGCTGTTCTCCTCTCATTGTTTCATCCTTGTAAGATGGTGGTGGTACAGATATATGCAGGTGTTTTGGGAACAAATCCAAATTGTACAGGTGATCCTGACCTTGGCTTGAAATAAACCCAAAATTAGCAGATACTATTACACGCATTCTGAAACTAGTAGCATTTCCAGACAGATATTTTCTGAAAGGTCCATCACTAATTATACCTGAAGAGTACATAATATATTTTTCCTTCTTGAACATAGGATTTCATGGACAGGGTCATAGTGTTATGCTTTATAAATACTGTGCATTTTCACACCTGTAAGTGCAAACTTACATTGTTCTTGGATTCTTATGCTTTCCTGTCTATTTTTGAAATACTTCCTAGTTCTGATGTATTTCTAAAATGAAAAAAAAAAAAAAAAAAAAAAACAGCAGCCAACCTATTTGCAAAATGAAAACACTTAAATATAGCAGTTTCTTTCATGTTTCACCCCAAGAATCATTCAATCTAGGAGAAAGGAAATATGCTGAATTATATTGCAGTTATGAATACAGAATTACTGAACATGTCTTCACTTCTTTGATCTAAGTGATCAACATATATATAGATATTTAAATAGTGAATACTGAAATGCTGAAACTGTAAGAAAATCAGTGTCTAAACCAAGCAAACTATAATTTAATTCAGTGCTGTTGGGAATCACAGAATTCCCACACTGGCTTGAAAAAGAAGATCATCTGCAATTCCTGGTAACTATGTATATTGAAAATAAAGTTTAAATGGAATCTCTGTCCTGTTTGAATCATTGTAATCTGTCCAGTTTTCTTTAAAAATATACTAAAATTATATGCAATAATTACAACAATGAACTTTACAAATTTGGCCCTCAGATAGAGATTCCTGTTGTTACCTTAAAAAATTTGGAACTAAGTTTACTGAATGAATTAGACTAAAAGATGTACATTTAAAAATGTGAAAATAATATTTTCTGTATTACTATGTGACCTAATTTTACCACACATTAGTACTACTCTGTCTTCTGTATTCCTGTTGGGAAGTGCTACCCAACATCAAAAGCTAGGTTGGATGCGGCTTTGAGCAACCCGGTCTAATGGGAGGTGTCCCTGCCCATGGCAGGGGGTGTTGGAATCAGATGTTCTTTGATCCAACCCAACCCATTCTATGATTCTATGATAAATTAGATAGATAGATAAACAACTTGCTTCTGGGCCTGATACCTTTCTTCAGTGCTACTAACTTCCATCAACCTTAGGAACCAGTGTTCTTCTCTGTCAAAATCAGGAAGTGTAGAACAATGACAGTAAAAATTCAGGATGAATAGTCCAGAATATGATGCCATTTTGCAGCTAACAGTTGGAACACCTAAAACTGTAGTTACCTTCCAACTGTTCTGTTCCTTTAAGCTAATGTTATGCATAATTTGAAAAGGAAATGTAACTTCCTCTCTATTTCTTCCATTTTACTCTTTTTCTCCTACCTACTTTTATAGTTTTTTGGTGGTGGTGGTTTTTGTTTGTTTGTTTTGTTTTTGTTTTTGTTTTTTCCTAATTTTGATATTTTCCCATTATCTGGGAGTATATTTTACCTGCATATCTGAACTTAGCTGGAGAAGATTTTAACTGTTTATCTACAAATCTTAGGCATTTATCTGGGGAATCACTTCTTTACTCTGTGGGAAACAGAGCACTGGTTGCCCAGGGAGGTTGTGGAATCTCCCTGCTTCAAAAGCTGCCTAGACATGGTAATAACACAACAGAACCTCAAAAGAAGAACCAAAAGCATCCAAGTAAAATAGCCTGCCCATCTTCATAAAGGCAGACACATTTCGGTCTTATTCCCATGAGCTCATTGAAAATGAACCAAATGGCTGATGTCTTCCACCAAATAAAAGATAACTCATTTTTAAGAGGCATATATCACTATATTGATGGAAGCACTTAGATCAGGGAAGATCTGAGTACCCCTCAGTTTGACTAATAGGCAAAAGCTGAGCATCAGCCATGCTTCCTTCTCTGTTTGCATTTTCAAGAGTTGACTTGGTTCATTTTTACCAGGGAACACTTGTAGACGCCTACTTTGAAGACTGAATTTAAAGGTTTGAACAGAAGTACCTCTCTTGAAGTCAACCCCCCCAAAAAGGGTTAGGACTTCAGACACATCATGTGTTTCCCCTTGCAGCTTTCACTCACAGTCTAGGTTTTATTCTTCATTCTATTGAACTATTCTTCTGTTAACATTCAGGGGTCCTAGATGCCTGTTTCTGGGGTTACACTGGAATTCACATAAATGTTTATTTTAAAAACAGGAGATGCAAATCTCATTAGTAACTTTATTAATCTCTAATTGGAGAGAAGATCATGTTAATCAGGCAGTATTTGCATAAACATGACACTGATTATTTCAAAATCATATCACGAATACAAAAATATCTCTAGTTTGATTGGATCCTGCACTAAAGAAAATTAAAGAACAAATTCTAATTACTTCTAGCAGTTGAATTTGTAAACTGTTTTCCAGTTTCCAATTTAATCTAAGTATGCTTACTCTAGCTAATCTCAAATTCACTTTCAATTTAGGCTTTCATATTGTACCTGCTGTCATAGTATCATTTCCTTATCTCTTCAACAAAAGGTCATATTCTCTCCAGACTTGTTTGTAGAGCTGATCTCTTAGGGAAGACTAATATTATAAGACTGGTAAATGCTGAGGTGGTCATATTGCTTTACTAACACCAATACAGCAGTCCATCATTACAGAGGGCAACTGGGAATTTTGAAATAATTATTTCTCAAGAGTTACTTAAGAAATTATTTTCATGTAATATCATTGTTATTCTGTGGTTCTCCAGAAAATCAAAGTTTTTGTTTTATTTTTACGCTCTACCCTTTCTTGTTGCTTTTTCACCTTTTCTAGTGGGAAGTATGTTTGAAAATGATAACACTTGGTTGGAAAGGTGTGATGCAATTGCTTGAAGTAACTAGGAAAATAAAACGAACATTCACATTTTAAAGAAAATGTACAGCATTGAAGAGGCTTTCAGGGTAGGGTGTAGCTGCATTACCTAAGCGTTCCCTAGACTTCCAACCTTAGATGCTATCACACTGAAGGAACCTGGTGTGCTTGCTTTACGGAACAGTATGGAGCATAGAGTGGATTGGAGACACCACAGCTATGCTCTGTGACCAGGTGGGGACTCGATTGTTCTTGTGCACACCGAGACCGGTAAGTCGCACTTTTTGCTACCCTGCACCAAGGACCTGTCATGTTTTGACAAATGCTTTATCCTATTGTACTTTTGCTTGTTATAATATCATTATAATACCAAAAAATACCTCCATCCCAAAAGCTACCCACCTCCAAGGTGCGACCACCCCTCACTGAGCATGCGCTCTGAATTTGTCGGAGCCTATTACTTTAAATGGAGACGGGAGAATATTTCACCAATCATTACTAAGATATGCTTGACTAGAGTCACTCAAGCACAACCTAAAATATAGAAAATAATATAAATTGCCCTAAGAGAGAGGGGATGTCAGGGAAGATGCCATCATTAGGGAAGATACCACCATCAGGGGAGATACCATCCTGAGGAAATACACCATCCCGAGGACCTTCTGACCCCTGGGATCAGTCGACGGGCTGAGCCTCTCTTTGGGATGCCCCCACCATTGGGATGCCTTTGGGTGAGATTTGAACACTTGGTTATACTGTGTGTCTCCGCAGAAACTTAGAAATCTCTATAGAGTCTTCATGCCTTTTAACACGTTAATTTCCAGGCTGCACACCTGTGTCACATGTGTATTTCATGCATGCTAGCTTGCTTTTGCAGACAGTAACTATCGCCAGCAATCTAAAGAACCTGTGTACCTGTTGCTGTCCTAGCCATGATAGTTCTCATTAAACATGACTAGAGTAAGGGTGGTTATACATTATTGGTGAATCCGTGACCGTGGTAGTTCAGTGCTCTGAATCCGACCAAACCCATAATGGTTAATGCATTATTGGTGAAGGTTAATGTGTTATTGATGAACCTGTGATTGTGATAGTTCAGTACACTGAATCCGACCGGACCCATAATGGTTAACTGGCTACATCCCTTAACGCAACAAAAAGATAGAAGGGACAGAAGAATAAAAAATCAGATTTGGGTTTCATTGACAGACCTTTTTGTGGGTGAACAAGAAAAAAAAATAAAAATATATCTGTTTCATAGCTGATTCTATAAAGACACCAGCATGCCAAAACAAAAATAAATAAATAAATAAATAAAATAAACAGACAAACAAACAAACAAACAAACAAAAAACACTCTAAACAACAGTTAGTTGCATTGCTATTGAGATGGACTCAGGGAATCCCCACTACTGAAAACAGATACCACTCTGTCTTTAATAAAAAACACAATCAATTACCTTGATTCAAAATGAGTGAGAAGTTTTTTTGTCTTCTATGGTTCAAAAACATTGCTGACATCAGCTCATACTGAAAAAAATACACATACTGAATAGATAATATAGACAAGAGGACACATTTCAAATATGTCTTCTACTTTCAGTAAATTGCCATAAATTTTTCAGCCTAGACTCAATTTTTTATTTTATTTTTTTTTTCAAATACAGAAAACTAAGTAGCTGAGTGAATTACTCTAGGTTTCTGCTTATGACAATTACATACAAGTTTGCTATTAAACTAATTAGAAATATAACTTCAGTATAATTAATAAGTAATATGCATATTGTTTGAGGATGCTAAATATTTATGTTTTACACGTCTCACTTGTTTTTCAGTAACTTAACGTATCTGTCTAGAAATTAACTAGGCAAAAAGCTCTTGGTTTTATTGTTATTACCAACTGTGTTCTCCTTTGCCTAATCCATTAACATAATTCATATAATTGATGCAGATACTTGCAGCTGTGGAACAGACAAATATAATCCCCAAATGAATTTGGCCAGTAAAGTTATTGCTTTGTTTTTCTACACCTCTCTAAAGAGAAACAGAAATTTGGTGCTTAAAAATAAGTACAGTGGGACTAAGTACAATAAGTACAGATGGTATCAAGGACCATCATTTCTAAAAGCGCCTTCTTACTCATTTCAGTTGACATTTTTGCTTATATCTGCCTTTTTCTGTACCTACATGTGAATTCTGTAGTCATGTGAGCAAGAAAAATACTGTGAGTTTCACTGAAGGCAGGCAGAGATTTATGCTAACAGCATCTGACCATAAAACTGTAGGACTGTGATTCTGTTATATGCCATAGGCTTTGTGATTATGGGAAACTACTTTAGAATAAAATTCATTAGAGGCACCGAGTGGAAGATCAGAACCTCTGAAAATTAAATCGTTACTCAATTTCTTTCTACAGAAACTTCTGCAGTTACTCAGATGTCTGTGAGGTATCTACAACTAGCATTCTCCTTCCACTCAAAAAGCATTCTTATGACCTTCACAGATACTGCAGAAATTGAAGGTGCTACTTCAAAGATACTGCAGAAATGGAGTATCCTTTTGTTTTCAACCCTTCATGCAGACCTTACAGAGTTTTAGTGCAAATCTTCAGAAGAAATTGGCAACTCAAAGTTATGGTAGAGAAACTGGGGCCTCTTCCAAGATCTCACAGCATTATTCTTTACTGGGAAAATTTAAGTAAAGTTGCAGATCTTCTTTGGACCACACAGTGGCTGTTTCCTGTATGGAAAGGCAAAGATCAAAAGATAGCAAAAAGCCTTCCTTCATCCTCCTCCCAGTGTTCAGAAGACCCTAGTGCTGAGGGCTAGATACTATAGAGGATTTTGGTACATAAAACCAAACCCTACTTCCCATCTCACCATTGCTGGGTTCAGGTAGCAGTGGCTGCTTTGCAGCCTACATTGTATGTTACTAACAAACTTCCTTGTTGAACAATGGTTTTAAGATCTCCTATTGAGCTTCTGTGCATGCCAGATCATCCTATTTCTGAACAGCTTTCTGCAAACAATCCCATACAGGCCCATTCAGGATCTCTGATGCTATGGATTCTCCTGTCCATCCAAGTAAATGTCTTAGCTGTTCTAATGCACTGAGAGGATGTGACTCCTCACATCAGGTAGTTATAGCATCATTTCCTCGACAGGAAAAATGCCTGGCAATTGCCCTTACCAATGTGATTCCTTGCTAAAAATGAGTCCTGTTAAATGCTTTGATTCCAGCTATCAGTGTTCAAGTGGACAGTATCACACCTCTGTGTTAGATGTCTGAGTTTAAAGGAGGGCTGGGGATATTCCAGGTTTCAGTGCTCTTTATGTCATCTACATAACTGCATCCCCAAAAAAAGTCATGCTTAAAACAGCATATTGAAAGATGCACAGTTAGAAGTGAAGCATGACAAAACTGAGGTACTTTATCAGGTCTAGCTCACATAGCACCCATGATCTTTAGATATTATTATTACTTCTTTTTCATTTAATGTCTCTCTTCTCTTCATGGGGCACATAAACAAAGAAAAGTCATTCCCTTGATTGCTCCTCTTTGACCAGTGACAAAGAAATTATCTTAATCTGTAGTATTCTTCTACAGACTTTATGAGGCTTTGCACCCTATCCTCCCTCAGATTTTTCATCTAATTTACTTCAGCACATTATTATCAAAATAAGCCAGTTTAGCAGATAGGACCCTTTGATTTAGGCAATTCAGAAAGATGTAGTTTCTGTTGGAAACTGTTTTACTTACAGTTTCAGGACTGGCTTTGGTTTGGTAGAAATAAACATTATTGATGGTCTATAGGCAAGATATCCAGGTACTGTAAATTAATATGGCTGCGACACTAAGTAGACCTATGGTGATTTAGACCATCTGAGCACCTGACCATTATAACTTATGTTGTAATTCCCTACAGATATCCCTTGGAAAGTGAATCTACTGGAAAGTGTGAGTTGTTTGTTCAATATTCTGATGAATTTTTCTCTGGGGTTGAGAGAGAGAACTGATACAGAAGTTCTGTAATGGCCCAAGAAGGGATACACACACAGGTTATGTAGTATATAAACATGATGAAGTAGAAATGCAAGAAGAAATTGTGCAGCAAATCAATAGTCATTTCCCACTGCTGTTTTCAACTCTAAAAACATAACACAGGCAATGAGGGAGGTATATGATTTCTCATTGAATAACAATTTGAAGGAGACACAAATATTTGCTTTTAACAGAAGCAGTACTTTTACCACATATTCCCACAGCATGAAAAAAAAAAGTCATTCGAGAGCTGCAGAAAAAAATCAGAAGTGATCTCATCTTTTCATCATACTAGGTGGTCCTTTCTAGCTTATGTCTTCACTCTCTTACTTTTCTTTCTAAAAGAAAAAAACTGTGAATATAGCGCACAAGCATTTTCTCTAAAGAATTTGTATAAAAGAGCCCTATTTTATAACAGCAACACTAACAGATTTTTGTTTTTTATTTTTTAATGGTATGAATTAACTAATGTTGACCCAACATTTGAGCAAATATTTGAAGGATCAGATAACTGAAAGAATTTTGCTTTCTATTTGGTTATCTTATCTGAGGATCCCTGTCTAGCAATGGCAAAGTAATACTTTCTTAAAAAAATAAAAGACCATGAGTGCATGAGAACTTTCAAGAAACTCCACATATCAATTTCATGCCTACTTTTAGATCCCCGTTCCTATTATCTTGTTCTACCAGTAGAGTGGAAAAAGTAGAATAAAATTAGGCATCAGATTTAACTCTGACTTAATCCTTTTTCTTCTGCTGTGAATCAGACTGCTTTGCTTATATGACTACTTTCAAGAGCAGAGTCTTGGAAGCCACAGCAAAGCAACATGAAGCAACAAGACTTTACAGAATGTAAAACAACAACAACAACAAAACTATGTGACTTATATGTCATAAAACTCCTTCCCACAGTTCACCCTGGCCTCAATCTGCAAGATAAGCAGTTTGCACTGCTCTTGGTTTACTGGTAAAATAGTTTGCATAATATTAATCATCACCATCTGATTTTCATCCCTCAGTTTCCTGGGGTCAGAGACTTTCATTTCATACATTGTGAACAAATAGCTTTCTCTCCCACATATGTTCTGGTCAGGCCAGATTCAGGCATTCATATATATGAACCATCACCCATTGCTTCACTCACCATAGTGTTTTCTTCAGTGCAATATAATGTTGTTAAGAGTATAAAAGCACCTTGAATCAGATTCCATTCCAATTTGGGAATAATTCAGTCAGTGCTGGTATGAGTTGTTGAAAGTAAACATATCATTACCCAAAATTCTTCTTTTTTAAGTCTAAAAATAATTAAAGCATTAAAATATGTACATTAAACTCAAGAGAAACAGCAAACAAAGCTATGTTCTATTTTAAATTGCAGAGTAGTACTTAAACCAGAAAATAAAATTTGTTACACAGAAAAAAAAATTAATATATATATATATATATATATATATACACATGTAGAATTTAACTGTATTTATTGTCAATTAAAATAAATTTGAGTAGTCAGAAAGAAAGGCACTGAGCCGCCCCTTCTTCCTCATCCGTGGCCCTGCTCCAGCTCCCTGGGCTGCAGCCCTTCAGGAACACCCTGCCCCCGCGGGGCCTCCCCACGGCCGCAGCTCCCTCAGGAAATGTCTCCCTGCTGCGGCGTGGGCCCTCCCCTGGGCCCTCCCCCGGCTGCAGGGTGGAGATCTGCTCCAGCGGGGGCTCTGCAGGGCTGCCGGGGAATCCCTGCTGCCTGTGGGCCTGGAGCCCCTCCTGCCCTCCTCCTCCTGGGGCCTGGGCCCTCTGCTGCTTCTCCCTCGCCCTGGGCCTCCTCCTCGGCCTGTGCCTGCTCTGCCCGTTTGGAAATCTGTTTTCCCCGAGCACCGCCAGCTTAGTGCTGGGCTCAGCTCTGATCTGCCGTGGGGCCATTGGAGCTGGCTGGAATAATCTGGGTCCAGCAAGGGGCAGTGCCCGGCTGTAGGAGGCCTTGCTCTCTTGCAACACCTGGGCACTGACATGCAATACAATAATTAAGAAAATAAACTGGCTGGATCTGTGGACAAGGAGCTTTGGTGACCTCACTTCCATTATGGTAACAGAAACACACAGTAGTTGTTTCTAACTGCAGTAGTTGTTCAGAATGCAGGTATGAAAATAGCCTTGACTTTGGTGGGGCTAAAACTGTCTTCCTGGTTGTGTAAACTTACTTCTGCCGGTAAATTTTGGTCAGATGCTGCCTATAATATTATCTTTTTTATGTACATTTAAATGTGGTGCTTGGTCAGAGCAGTTACATTTATTCTGACATGTTTAAGGCAGAATTTGTCCTCACCTCATACCACCCCTTAATCTGTTCCTCATTTCAGCTAAGATCAGCATCCAGTTCTGGTTGTTGCTTCTTTTTGTGGTTTTACTGCACAGATACCTCTTCAATTTTCTAATCCTAATCCCACAGGGCAGAGTTCCCTTCCATGGTCTAGCATTCCCTATCTGTGCCTGTTACATCTATGCAGCCATGAAAGCCTCTTCTCCTCTCCATAAACACATCAACTCAGATTTTGTTACATGATGTGCTTTATTCTTACAATTGGCACTTCTTTGTTTTGATTGTGGCCAAGTCACTAAAATCTATTCGAGTCACAAGAGAAACAGCACCTCTGTGGGCCTTCATTCTCTTCTGTAGCATTACTCCAGGCCTTCGACCACCTAGGTACCAAAATTTATGTTTTTACTATTGTCAGGGAGATTACAGTGTATTTCAGACATGGCTTTAAGGCAATGGCTTTATTTGCTAGTAGCAGTGTAGCCATGGCAGTACAGAGATAACAGTACAGCTGTAAACAGTCATCTAAAACTAAGAAGGAAGTGGAGTGCCCAAACAGTCATTTGTGCCCCTAATGTGTCATAAAGGGTCTCTACAGAAACTCACATCATAATTCTAATGTTGAGACTGTAAAATGTGCTGCATAATTATTATTATTACTATTATTATTGTTGTTGTTAAATATGAAAGTGTTAAGTTATAAAGCTGTAAAAAGGCTTCTGTTGTTGTCTATGATGTCTGGGCAGAATAAAATAAAAGCCAATTACAAAGCATACATAATGCCAAAAAGGTCTTCTGGTATGTACTTTTCTAAATGTTACAATGGAAGTTTGAGGCTGCAATTCAGGTTAACTCCGGAGGGAAGAAACAACAACAACAACAAAAAAGGTAGGAGAAGAGGTAGTTTAGGGTCCCAGTTTTATTCAGCCGAGAACTATAATCTTGAAAAAGGTTAGAGTGCTCTATCAACTATTTCAAGCACAAAGAGCACCTGAAAGCAAGGGAAGTATATAAAGAGGTCATCTTGTTTACCCAAGACATAAAAGTAGCCATAAAAACTTCTGATAGAATCGGAAGTAAAAAATTAAAATAAAATAAAATAAAATAAAATAAAATAAAATAAAATAAAATAAAATAAAATAAAATAAAAAGAGAGAGAGAAAGAAAAAAGGGTAAAAAAAAAAAAAAAAAAAAAAAGAGAGAGAACTATTTTATGAAGGACACAATGGCTGATCTTACTACTTCAGTAAGAAAGCACCCCAGATCTCCCTCACTGAAGACATAACTAAGCAGTGTTGAGAAATGTCCAAAATGTACAAGCCTTTCTCATAAAGTTCTTCATTACAGCTCTTAAATTTCAGCTAGCCTTTGAGAAGGTGCAGCCCTGCAGAGGACTTGGGTGTTCTGGTGGATGAGAAGTTTGATAAGAGCCAGCAGTGCATGCTAGCAGCCCAGAAACCAACTGCATCCTGGGTTGCATCAACAGAGAAGTGGCCAGCATGTGGAGGGAGGTGATTGTCCCCTTCTGCTCTGTTCTTGAGGGGCCTCACTTGGAGCTGGGGCCCTCCAGCACAAGGATGTTGATCTGTTAGAGCGATACAAAGGAGGGACACGAAGTTGATCAGAGGGCGGGAGCATGAAGAAAGTCTGAGAGAGCTGGGGATGTGCTGCCTGCACAGGAGAAGGCTTAGGGGAGACCTCATTGCGGCCATTGCCTTTCAGTACTTAAAAGGAGGCTCATAAAAAACATGAAGAACAACGTTTTCCTCAGTCAGATAATGATAGGACAAGAGGAAATGGTTTTAAACTAAAAGAGGGGAAGTTTAGATTAGTGTTTAGGAGGAAATTCTTTACTCAGAACATGGTGAAGCACTGGCATAGTTTGCCAAGAGAAATTGTGGATGCCCTATCCCTGAAGGCATTCAAGGCCAGGCTGGATGGGGCCCTGGCCAACCTGATCTAATGGGTGGCATCCCTGCCTATGGCTGGGGTGGCTGGATGATCTTTGAGGTCCCTTCCAACCCAAGCCATTCTATGATTCTATGATTCTGTGATTCTGTGATCTTGCTTTACTGCGCCTGGGAACATTTTGATAACAATTACAGCCATGAGCCTGGGTTGACAGATGACCAGGGCATCACTGCTGTTCCTGTGCTGCTGTTCCAGACAGGCTGGAACTCCAGACTGACCTCAAGTTGGATCGACTGTGACCTGTGGAAAAATGCACGTGGAAGCACACACACTACAAAGTATCTGTGGCCATAGATAAGTCCACACTGTAGTAAGTACACCTCAAAGCATCTGTAGCCATGGAGAAGTCTGTGCAGTAGCAGGTACACCTTGCAGTGGTCATATCTGGGGATAAGGGCATGCCAGAATACCTCAAAGCATCTGGGGCCGTGGAGAAGACCAATACACAGCAGGTGTCTGAATGGACCTTTGAAGAGACTGTGGCTAATGGAGAAGGCTGCTCCAAAGCAGGTACACCTTGAAGTGACTGTGGCTGTGGATAACCAAGAGTGACACTCAAACTTTTGGTTACTTTTGGTGATTCAGAAATTGAATTCATACCGTGAAAGTTAAACCCAGCACAGATGGCAATGTGATATGAAAAGTAAACTACAAGCAGTAATAAAAGCTTGGTTAAATAAGTTATGCTTCAATGAAAGAAGTATTATACATCATTGTATAATTTTACATCTACTATATATAAAAACATTATCTTTGCCAAGAACTATGAGAAAACAATTATAACCTTAATATATTAATATAACATATTAACAAAAGTTATTGAGAAAAACTCTTTAGAAACACATGTAAATCAGAGGTGAAATAAATTTAAAATATGCCATAAAGAATTGGCATTTTGCTTCCAAATAAGAGCTAATTAATCTTTTTAAAATTGCCTGAAAAACAGAATTTCCACAATATATAGCTTTAAAGAAAAATCACATATGAATATTTTACTCTGGAATTTCAACGTCATTTAAAATGTTACAGTAAATTCTTATTTTTTCTTATTTTTTTATACCAGCTGTATTACTGACAGGACAATATACTCTCCTTTGAAATGTTTTATTTATTAGATCAGAATGTGTGGGTGCAACTCTGCATTAATTAAAACATTATTTCTTCTCTACATTGTAGTATTTCCCATACAAGTATTAGTAGATGAGTTTGTTACTCCTAATAAGATTTGCCATTTAGTGTATAATACTGCAAAAAAAAACAAGTATGATGTACGATACTACTATGATTTCAGTTACATATTAAAATGTAACATAAGCATCTAAAAGTGCATCTTCTCTACCTGACTGCCTCTGTTATATATATACTACATTACCAGAACATCTGAGCATCTCACTGTCCTTATATTTGAAATCTTTTTTTTTTTTTTTTTTTTTTTAATTGTGATTTGGCTGGAAGATTAGATATATTATTACATAGTGATGTAATTTATGGCCTAAGTGAATATATTTTAAACAGACCTGAAAAATGTAATTTCCTTTCATTTTTGTCAGTGTCAAAGTCAAGAAGCATAGTGATACAAAAAGAAAAGATAAGCTTTGTCAGCCAGTAACACCAGAGAGCTATTTGCAATAAGTTAAATGTCAGAATGAAATAGAATAGACTTGCTAAAATACTATCATGATGGGTCAGCAAGTTATTCATAGAGTAAATAATATAAGAAAATAAAGTGTAAAGGTTTTGTTTTAATTACTGAGGTTTTAACTAACCATTTTAAATAAAGACATTAAAACAATCTTTTTATTGCATCTTTTTTTCAATTAAAATCCAGTTACATTTAAAAATGCAGCCATTCTAATCCCTGTTATAAATTAAGACAACAATCGACACCAAAACAAATCAAACAATTTCCCTTAAAATATTTTAAAATTATTATGACCTTAAGTAATTCAAAGGACAGCATCGGAAATGAGTTCATTAACTCTCCCCCAGATAAATCTCTTCTAAGAACTGTCCTGTTTCCATGGGGATCTTTTTCTCAACCCTTCATTCATTTTTAATTTCTGTGAAATCTCATTAGCTGTCCGTGTTAAAACCATTATTTTCTCTGTCATAGGAACTGAGGAGTTGCAGACTGGGAGCACAGTGACCGATGCAGCTCTGTCCCTTGAAGTCCCAGCGTATAATGTTATTTCAGAAGAAATTACATTTCTTGTCTCCATCTCTTGTCTTCTGAAACACTGTTCCCAAGTGACAAAACATGGAAATTTTGGCATTTTGTTCTGATTTCCAAATACATTGTTTTTATGTGCTCTTTTGCCACAGCTGTATATCTCAGGTAGCTCTCTCTTTATGTGCACTCCTACACACCCTTCTTTCTAACCACATTTATCATTAGTAATCACATTCCTTCTTAGCCTTTGTTTTACTAAAGTAATCAAGTCATACTCTTCTCATTTACTCATGCAACATAGGCTCTTCATTCACTTGATTACCCGAGGAATTCATTTCTGCATTTCAATTAGTATTTATTAAAAATATTGAAAAGAATTTGCACACATTTTCCAGAAAGTCCCTGAACTAAGATTTCACACTGATATTAATAGGTAAATACTTTCCAGGTAAATACCTTGCATTTGCATTTCTCTTTGCTGTATCACATTTGTTACCATGTAGTCCTGTAATACACTGCTAAGCTTTGTGCTGATTTTGCAAGGCTTGGATGGAAGCTTGTCAGTTTTACCCTGTGTGAACTTTTCTTGACCTATCTGTTTGTTTTAACTTGGTTTGCCTATTAAAAGTTTTTGTTTGGTTGGTTGGTTTGGTTTGTTTTGTTTTGGATGGGTGGCTATTTATTTGTTTTACTCTCCTTATTGTTGTACGATACTTCCACTGTTTTACACACCTGTACACAACTTTCTTACAAATGTAAGAAATTCACCTGTGATTAGTTAAAGAAATGCAGGCATGAAGCTGGAAAAAAATGGTTTTAGGAGTAACAAAGAGAACACAGAAGTAGTATCTAACATATATAAAAAGAACTATATATGGTAAATTTGGATGTAATGTGGAGCTGCACAACAGTAAAGAAAACAAAAGTGTAAAAGCATGTTAGCAAACATCCTAAATGACCCTAACTGAGCCCATAACTCTAGGAAAAGGAAACCACCACATTGTTTCCTGCAAAGGACTTCAGATGAAGATGTCTCACCATAACATCCCCATTACCAGCATCAGAATAAAACCACTATCATAGTGGAGGAAAAGTGAGAGGATAAGAATAATAACAGGGAAATGAAATAGCAAATAAAAAGTGCATGTAAATAAAATTTAACTCTAATTTTTCCGTTTGCTGTAAAAATTAAATCTGGATTAGTAACATTAGGTTCCTTAGATTTCAGATTACACCAACAATAAATTATTTGACTTTATATATTTATGTGTTTTTTAATTGTCCAAAAGTAAGATTTTCTGTGTTATGCATTGGTGAACCCAATTAGTATGTTCCAGCCTTTAAATGCATTCACCTGTCTATTTCTGGATTAATTTTAATGAAAGAGATACCAAATTCTGGGGCAATATTTTGCTATTTGTCTCCAAAGCTGGGAACCTTCTACGTGAACCTTAGTGGAGATGACTGCATCTGAAGTAATCACACTGGAGTTCTTTGATACTCAGTAGGAATAAACAGATGTATTCAGGAAATAATTCATCTGATCTATTTCAATGTCTACTTTAGGATGAGGAAAATGTGTCACAGAAGTGCACATTCTTTTCTTTTGAATGCAAATGCAATTGAGATGACTAGCTGGTCAGATGGTTTCTCATAAACATATTACTGAAATTCTGTAGTACTGAATTAATATGAATTTTAGTTCTTGTGGTCCTGCAGTTGTTTATGGTGAAATCCTAGTCCTTTTCGCAAAGTGTTCTATGTACCTTAATCTTTGTGATATTAAGGGCTTCCACCTGCAGTTCTGTAGCCTGCATTTGGCTTGCAACTCCTGAACCCTTCCCTTAATTCTTAAGGCCATTTTTAATGTCTCTATGGCAGTTTCTTTCCTTGGGGCTTCGTGATGTTGTACTATTTTTATGTTCACAGCATTGCACCTGCAAGCCCAGATAACGTTAGGATGGTGTGGCCTCATGGGAAATGACTGCCACAAGCACAAGACACAAATGGCATCATAAGCCACAGCAAGCACTAGGCATATTTGCCATATTGAGCTGGTCTCAGTGAAAAGTGTTTTATTTATGTTTTTTTGTTTGTTTGTTTGTTTTGGTTTGGTTTGGTTTTTTCTCCAAGGCTCATTTTAAAGTATCTGTATGTCATCAGCAATGAACCCTATGAACCCTGTGGATAGAGCTTTGTGCAATACTTTGTATTGCAAGTGCTATTTTTTTTTTTAATTCATTCTTGCCAGAGCCTTTATTTTATTTATTTATTTATTTATTTCATGGTGATGAGATCATTACCAAAGGATAATAAACAAGTTAAAGCAATGATTGCTTAACTCCACTGATAATTTCTATAATTTCTGTCATTAGAATACTTTACCTTTTAGTTCTTCCTGCTCGAAAAGTAGCTATACAATACATGTAAATGCTTATTTCTGTGATCTATTTTCATTTACATAAAATAATCTCTCAGCATCTGAACTAAAATTTACCATGAAACTGTTCTATTGTGAATTTATAACCTGTTTATCATGAAACTGTCTACAAAACAATCATTGCAGAAATCACTAGTTCCTAGCCACACAGAGATTACTTTTTCACTGTCTTAGATTCTGTGGGGAAAAAAATAGCAAAAACAACAACAACAACAACAACAACAAGCAGCAGCCAAAAGAGCCAACCATATTCTGGGGTGAATCAAGAACAGCATTGCTAGCTAGTCAAGGGAAATGATCTGATCTATGCTGCAGTGGTGTAGCCTCACCTTGAGTACTGTTTGCGGTTTGGGGCGCCAAAATATTAGGAGGAGATAAAACTATTACAGTGTCCAAAGGAGAGCTGCAAAGCTAGAGAAGGTTCTAGTACCTGAAGTTCCTTGGTTTCTTCAGCCTAGAGCAGAGGAGGCTGAGGGGAGACCTCATGTAGGCCTCACAAGGGGAGCGGAGGGGTAGGCGCTGAGCTCTGCTCTTGTAGGGACAGCGACAGGACCCAAGGGAACGGCATGGAGCTGTGACAGGGGAGGGTCAAACTGGGAAAGGTTCTGCACCCAGAGGGTGGTCAGGCACTGGGACAGGCTCCCCAGGGCACCAAGCCTGGTGGAGTTCAACAAGTGTTTGGACAGCACTCAGATATATGGTTTGATTTTGGGGTTGTCCTGTGTGGACCTGGGATTTGGACTGGGTGATCCTTGTGGAGCCCTTTCAACTCAGTATATTCTATAATTATGTAATTCTATGATTCTGTGAGAGAATAAGCTAAAATCCTTACTACTAAAGTTCATAAAGTAATTGGATAAACCTAGATACAATGATGAGAGAAACAGTGCCACAGGAAAGCATCATAATTTCACAAGTATATCAAAGAAGTCCAAGAAGATATTTTAGATTTCCTTCATCCTACCATAGTGCCTTCTCTTCTATTAAAAAAGGAAGGAAGCAATTGATCAATCAAACACACAAACATGCCAAAGTATTTAATAAAATACGTGTTGCAGAGAATTAAATGTCATGTCTCATACACAATTACAGGTCCAAATATTTTTTGTATTTCTAAGTCTCATTCACTGCCAAGCTATTTTTATGAAATATCTTAAAATTCTTGGTTAGTGGAAGTGTGGAAATGTGTTTTTGCCCTCGATTATTACTTCCAATATGGGTAGAGATATTTCTGTCTAATGAAATAAATTAGGATCTAAGGTATGATTGGTATAATTGGGTTTATTAGTCAAGTCTGAAAAAAAAAATGTGGTCTCAGACTCTTTTCTTTATAACATTCCTCTGTTTTTAAGCTGTCCATATCTTTTGGTCCTTTATTGAGCAAAATGACAAAATGTTCTTTATACTAAGTACAGAAACCTGAGACCAGAATTCAGTGAAAACAAATGAAGCTTTGAGTCAAGCCAGGGATTAACAGATTCATAATTAGTTCAGATTCTAAAAACCTTTTTAGTTTGAACTACCTTTTGTTTTGTTTTTTGGCTTTCAGAACAAATTGTGTATTTCTTTAAGACCTCTACCTTAACAGTTCCGTAACCACCCCTGGTGATGTTTAAAGGAAAGTTGGATTTGGTGTTTAGGGACATGGTTTAGTGGGTGACATTGGTAGTAGGGTGACCAGATGACCTTGGAGGTCTTTTCCAACCCTAATGGTTCCATGAATCTATAATTCTATGAACCTTAACAGCAGTACCAGTCCATATTTTAAAATTCTTTTTTTTTTTTTTTTTTTCACTAAAAACCTGTGCCCTTAAGAATACAAATAATTAATATTAAAACTATATTTCTCCTTGATTGGAATGTTTATGCTGACTTTTTTATGTATATCAAAGTGAAAACTGGATATGGAAACCATATTCTTTGCAAAGGAAGCACAAGTTGCACAGCAGCTATAATAAGCTCTATCAGACTCCCAGTCTGGACAACTGGATACGCAAAAGTGGTGGGGAGTATAAGCACAGATGAATTTGAATAAAGATAAATTATCCATAAGCAAACTGCTTAGCATTTACAGAACATCTAACCCCTTTGAAAAGTCAGTATTTGTGACTAATCCTACTTCACAGAGACACTGTGAAGATGCATCCAGGCTGTGTTGTAACTGAATCTATTTATATGTGCATATATATGTATTTATCAATTGGTCAACTAGAAATCACTGAGATAGAAGTATTTAGAAGACAGACAAATACAGTCAGTCTCAAATTTTAAAGTCAATTTCACTAGATTCATTCAGTAGTAATATACTTTTAGCTGATGGCTAATCTCTATCTGTATTTATCATTGAAACTGTTAATCTTTGACACTTTCGCTACAAATTAACTGTGACCATGCATTACCATGAAAGAGATGCTGTGTAGGTAGCACTGATGGCTACAGTCTTTGATGATTCTTGGTCTCCTAGGCCAAAGTGACCAGACTTGAGAGCTCTTTCATAAAGATATTCAGAACAAAAGTAGATGTCTTCTTTCCATATTCTCTTTGCTCATTCCTGATATTTTTATACCCCACCAAAGGTAGATCTGCTGACAGAGCTCCCTTTGTTATGGGGTTTTCTAGTCATGCTTTTTGTTTAGTGTGCAGGATATCCTGCCTATTTGCTTTTCCTTGTGCTTATCTTCCTCTTTCTTCTTGCAAATTGAGTCACTCAAGTGGCAGATGAGTTTTCCCATGCCTCTTAAGGAGTATTACTTCTAATTATTGCCCGTTATATTATCTGATGGCTTCTTTCATGTTCTATCATTTTTTCTATCTCCTTCTAAGGTTTCTGAAATTCAGATGGAAAAACCTTGAGAATGATGTCTTGCCCTTAGACTTTTTACAGGAGAGGGTTAGTCTAAGACTTTTGTATTTTTGCATCTAAGACATCTATACAACCTCGGTAAAAATAATAGGTAAAAATAACACATACATTATATATTGAGAAGTAATTTTACTGTTATAATTGCATAGAAATATAAATAGATCAGATAGTCTTAGGAATTGGTGCTTTATTTTTATTGCCTGGGAAAACAAAAATAAAGAATTGTACATGTAAGTTAGCTTTCATCTTTACTTTAGGATGAGTTAGTACATTAATGAAGAGCTATTATAATCCTTTCAGAGTAGTCTGGTAAAAATTGTGAACAGATGGTTATAACAGCCACTATGTTCAGACCCAGAACTGCATGTTCTTTTTCTCAGGTAACTGGGAAGGTACAGAGATGTAACAGTAGCAGATCCGGAGTTATTTACTATTTGATAGAACAACTTGTTGAAAGTCTATTTTCTGGTATGTACCCAAAAAAATAAAAGCCAGGAAATGAAGATGGGGAACAGTGAAAGCTTCCTTTCAGTTCAGCCAAGTTTAATGAATTTTATGAATGAGGTTTTTATTTCTTTCATTTTCTGTGCTTGCAGTAGGGTTAGCAGGTGGGATATCCCTCATGGATAAACTCTTGTCCTGAAAGGATGCTGAGAAACAAGGGGCCATTCTGAATTTCTGTTTTTCTTTATCTCTTTATTAACCAAGCCACGTATTTCTCTCTAACTTCATGCATGCATAGAATACATACAAAGACATTACTATTACTCTTAAAGTTAAATATAAGAGTAAGTGTTTGAAGGAAGAAGAACTGGAATTGCAAATCTCTCTCTGTCTGTCTCTGTCCTGGGTTAAATTTTATCAAAACTTAAGCTATGCTATACATAATTTAATTAATTGATTAATTAATTCAAAATTTTGTATCTAGAAAGGTTCGTTAGGGTTTTAATATAAGAGCCTCACTGGAACAGATGGAGACAGATCTTGTTTAAAAATCAATTTAGAGGTTAAAATTTTAATTTATTACCCCAAAATATGACTCCCACATTTCTTTAGAAAATTTTAAAATCTGGCAGGGGAGGTAGTGTGAGAACAGCAGAAGTGATTCAGTCTGCAACATTGTAAGCTTCATTTAATTTAATTAACTTAAAAGGTTTTGAAATTTGCAACTCAACAATGTGCTGTGCTGCTATTGGTGTAGTGATAATCATAGTAATAATAATAGTGCTCTGTTGATTGTTTCTAGATTGAATGGGAGAGCATAGATTAATGAAGAGAGGTGAGAATTAAAGCTAATTAAAGTACTGTGACAATGGTGCACTGTTGCATTCTTGACCTCACGGACCAGAAAGACAAAGCTTTGATGTGTTATTACTTTGCCAATATTTGCCTAATCTCTTCCTCTTTTTTCCCCTCTTTTGTTGTTGTTGTTGTTTTCACTTTTTATAGCTGATCACCACCTCCTTCATACAAAAATGTCATCTCTAATCAGGCTTGGCTATACTCCTTCTGTTACCATGATGCTGGTGTTATCATCAGGGTTATGTACCTGGCAGAGTACTTTCACAAAGCTGTCAGTATGGTGTGTAGCCCTTCTTGCTAACTACAGTGACTGGTTTTCCTTCACACTGATTCTCCATTCATTATATTATGCCACTTGACATTTCAGATAACCGGTGCCCTATGGCTTGGGGTCGAGCATAAGAAATTATTGTGCAAATGATTGCATTTATTTCAAGGAAAACCTTTGACATCAAAAATGTAGCTCTCATACATCATGTGGTTCATGAAGGAAAAGAAGCACTGATAAAGGAGATCAGAATGGCAGAAAACTGAGATAAACCAGAAGCAGTAGCATTTTGAAATCTATCACTTGTACAGACGTTCTAAATTGCCTTCCTCTCAAGTCTCTTTTTTCAGTGTGTTCAGTATTTTACTTCTGTGTAGAACTCAGTAAGGAGTAAAACTCTTCACAACACTATTCGATACAGTCAGATTTTCAAAGACATCTCCACAGTGATCTCCATTAGGAATTGAGTATCACAGATCTAAAATTCAGAAAGGACAACAAACTAATCTAACCTGACCTCTCGTACAGCACAGAGTACCAAACAGGATGTAATGATTACATTCATAACAGTAAATTAAACAGTTCCCGGGAGTATTCCAGGCAGTGGAACTTAACTTTCAATGTTGTTAAACTAGAACTGTCCATCAGATGATTTTGTCCTGTGCTAATTGGCACATCCTCTCAAAGTTCCTGTGACTTCCTCAGGAGTTGGTAGAAGTCCATCCTGGTATTCAGCCTACTAATTTTGATCTGGTTAAGTAACTCTTTTACAGAGACCACCTTCCACCCTGTTTGGATATTGATTGCAATGCTTAATTACTTCTATTTTTGTGTTTTTTTTTTTTATTTTTTCCTAATCTGATTCTGCCTGACATTAACATCCATCCCTTTGTATGAAAAGGGATAATCTTTACCAGTGCAATGAAACACAGAAAGGGGAAAATTGGCTCAAATATCAATATTCTGATATTTACAACTCCTCAGCTTGAGAAGGAAATCTCCAAGGGAGTCTTGGCAACTCAGTGATTTGAAACTTCCAAAATTAGTTTGGATGAAACACTAGAATTTGCACTGCTGGGAAAAGCCTTCCATTTTCAGGGTGAGCATAATGAACACTGTCTCAGATCTGTATTACAAGGTTATTATTCTCCCACAGAAAATAATTTGTTGCAGTATAATATTTCAAAAGCAATGTTGCTACTGAACTTAATATAATGTTTGTAAGCGGAGCTATAATAACATTAACTGTTGTGCTTTTCCTTTTTTTCCCCTCAACTATTTTCAAATGTTTATTTTGTCACCTATTAGCTCCATAAAGTTATAAAAAGTCTAGAAATAACATGAAACTAATTACTAGGAAACATACGCAAGGAGTTTTGACCTCTCGAATTGCTTAACCAAGGGATTTACTAGAGCTTTGATTTTTCTGTCATTTAACTTCTCTACTAGATCTGTACCACCTCTTGTTGTGTCTTTGAGCAAGGTGATCAGTCAGGTGGATGGCTGTGGGTTGAATGGAATCCTTCATTCAAGCATGAATGTCATGCTTCGGAGAAAAAAAAAAAAAAAAAAAAAAAAAAGTACAGAAAATTTAAAAGAACTCCTTTGAAAAACGGTGTTTGCTACACAAGAAAATTTTCCATCAGTAATGTTCAGCAAATTCTTACACTCAAATTAATAGCATCCCCTGAATATAAATATAGAAACAGCAATACAGATAGCTAGATAAAGGAGCTGTATGCCTGTATGAATCTCATCTCATTGCAATGTAAATGGTAGTCTCATGATACAGTATATAATAAATCAGATTCATGATATAAAAAAGTAATATCCAGGGAACAATGAGCTCAAATCCTCTGTTTGAATTTGTCTGGGGCATAAGTTGGTATCTCAAGCTAATTAAGTTTCCTTCAGTTATGTTGGCAACAGTTGCTCTGAATCAAATACCTTGATATTAGGAATGGATTCTGAAATGTGTTCAGAATAGTTACATATGCATAAATATATGAAAATATATATGCACATGCACAGAGTACATCTGTCCGTAGCTACCTCTGAGGCTGAAATCTCAAACCGTCCCCCTCCCCCCCCTTGTCCTATTACTATCTGTCTGTGTAAAAAACTTCTCCCTGTCTTTTTTATGACCCTCTCTTAAGTACTGAAAGGCCACAATGAGGCTTCTGAGAAGGCCCTGAGCCTTCTCTTCTACAGACTGAACATCCCCCCAGGTCTCTCAGCCTTTCTTCATAGGAGAGATGCTGCAGCCCTCTGATCAACTGGGGCTGGTGGCCCCAAACCTGGATGCAGTACTTCAGGTGGGGATTCTCCTGGGCTGTATGTCATCATGCCCTTTAGACTTGTACCTGTTCAGTTTCATCAGGTGGTCTCAAACCTGTTCTTCTCTTGTAGTGGGAGAGCCTTTGCTCACCTAGCCTTTGCCTAGGGATTCGAGAGATGTGGGAAGTGAAGACTGAAGCAAAGAACTTTGTGCGTACCTCCATGTCTGTTGTTGCCAGTTCTCCCTTTTCATGCATCAGGGAGGGTACACTCTCCTTGGCATTTATTTTCTGGCCAATATACCTGTAAAATCCCTTCTTGTTATTATTTGCATCCCTTGCCAAATTCAGTTCCATCTGTGCCTTGGCTTTCCTGATCCCATCACTACACATCTGAACAGCATCCCTGTTCTCTTTCCAGGCCACATGTCCCTGCTTCCATTGCCTGTGCATTTCCTTCTTGTATCTCCATTTGACCAGCAGGTCCTTGCTCAGCCAGAAAGTTACACTGAATATCTCCAGAGGAGACTCCACAGCCTCTCTGGGCAACCCGTTTCAGTGCTCTGTCATCCTCACAGTAAAGAAGTGTTTTCTCATGTTCAGCTGACTTTCTGTTCAAAACTTTTAGTTCCTGTTGCTTCTTGTCCTGTTGCTGGGCACCAATGAAAAGAGTAATTTCACCTACTTTCATGTAGGTGAACACGGTGTACTCAGACCAGTGAAGGATGTTCTTGAGAATTATATATTGTCTGAATATGATGGTCTTTGGCACAAAGGCAGAATTTAGTTCAATTGGATATTCCCATGCAAAAGTTTATCACTAATGGTTAGTTGTCAGAATATGCTGATTGATGTTCTGTTTGTTTTTTTCCTGGGTCTGCTAATATTAAGTCATTTTGTTAATAACTTGAATGAAAAAATACAGGATATTTATGTTAAATTTTCACCTGACACAAAACTGAAAGGCACTGCAAGTGTGGTGGATGAGAGGATTATAATTCAAAACAATCTTGGTAAATTAGAGCAGTGGCCTAAAAAAAAAAAAAAAAAAAAAAAAAAAGGTGATATGACTTGAGACACTTAAATGCATATCATGCCATATTGAAGTTTATCATGCCAAATCATTTCAGGTTGAATACAAATCTGTTAAGTTTTAAACAAGTGGATATAAGCATGCAGTTAATACTGATCATGATCTTTACTCAATGAGAACTTCAAAAATCAGTATCAGTTGTAAATCTGTAAGTCCCTTCAGCAACGGAGGGTTAATTATGATAGTAAATTTAAAGACAAAAACCAGAGTTAGGAAGATTAAATTTTAAGAAATAATAAATAAAATAAATTTTAAATATTACCATTATAACAAAATTGTTTCATGGTAAACTAGCAAATTATTTTGGCTTGCTTAAAAATAAAAATAAATAAATAATAGTAATAAAAAAGCTAGCTGCTACTTATCAAATTTTTATGTCATTCCTTGGTAGATCTTAAATTATTAAGGTGTGTGTAATTGAATATTCCTGAAAGTTTAAAAAAAAAGTCTGAGCAAGGTGTATGAAACCAGGAATTATAAATAAAATTAAGAAATGATTACATAAATTCAGTAGCTTATCTATTTTAATAAAACATGATGACAATGTATTTTATTGTAATTGCTCTCCTACATAACTGTGACTTTCCTTCTGTAATCTTTGCTTAAGCTTTTCTCCTTGTGTGCATATATTACCATAGAGATGACTCATGCGAGAATATTAGAATACGCATATATGTATCTACTAATTTAACAAGCACATGCAGAAAATATTATCTTCAGAAATGAACAGATATTCAAAATTTTCTAATATAACCATTTCACCAAAGCTACACTGAGCCCTTGACCACAGATCCTAATTTTACATTAATTAATTAATTAATCTCTAAGGAAGAAATGTGAATGCTGGCAGAGACTGACTTACAAAGGTGAATGCTAATCAGTTTTCTTACCTTAGGAAATATTTGCAATTTCAAAACAATTTCTTCCAAAATTAGTATAAAAAGTTAAACTATCAGAAACATGCATATAGTAAAAACTTTTTAACAGATGATTTGGAGTAACTGAAGCAGTAACTGAAGCAGTAACTGGAGCGATACCTTTCATGTATTTTTGCTGTAATTAGTTGCTAGTTTACATTCCAAAATGTCATTATAAAATGAAAGGCTGATATTTAAAACATCTTGAGAAAAGTTGTGATTAGTGAAAGCAGCATAATTGCTCAGTTTAGACAAACTGGTAATTTCCAGAGGGGAAAAAAACAAATCTTCAGCAAATCCTCCACCCACTTTGCTGAGTGCTATGCTGCGTGGCCTTATAGTACATGGCATAGTGATGTCAGTCCCTGACTGGTCTTCTGTAGTACTAACGACATTAAAGTTTTTCCACAAGTATTCCTGCCAGTGCAATTCCTCAACTATTTGGAGAAGTTTTTCTCCTAATGAGTGTGTATTGGATGTCAGTAATATTATTTACTTTATTACAGGGTAGAAGAAGTTGGTATAACTTTTGAACTCATTTTTGTATCTTGTAGTCTGGTTGGATTTAATAGCAGAGATTATCTATTATGTCTTCTAGGGTGGTGGAAGCACCAAGCTCTATGTGGCATCACACCTCTGTGATGCCACCAGTGCCCAACACCACAAAATCAAGTCCTTGTGTCAAGTTGTAAAATACCACTCAATAATTCATTGATTTCACTTATCAAAATGGGAAGCAGAGGGTTATGAAAAAAGCAGACAAATTGCAGAAATATATCCAATGGCTGCAGTAATAGTCAAGGTGGTCCAGCAGGCACAAATGATGCCAGTCTGTCTGATACTGTGAGACAAATATATGTTGTCTCCTTGAAGAGATTTATAAAGTGAGCTAATGAGGATAACTTACCACAAATGATCACAGCAGAGCTTTGCTAAGATGCTCAAGTGCATTATGATTCTTGAACCAGAGAAGTGTTAACATGAACAGAATGAAATGTTAGTGAAACAAACAAATATATCATAAATAAATCTAGGATTTTATATTACTGCTATTATTTTATTTTTGCTATTAGGAAAGTTTGAAGCTAACTGCTAAGTATACTTATGGCCTAATAAAAACATCAGAATACTAATAATCCTCTGCTGATTGGGCTGCCTGTCAGTAGATTATGCACTGACAGGAAAGTCAGTGTGTTTAATTGTCAGGTTTATGCAATCTGAAATGACAAAACTAGTGGCACTAAAAAAGCTGAGAAATAAACATTGTGATATTTTTATCTCTTACTTCTCTTGTTATCTCTGATTTAAGGACCAATGGTTATCAATCACACAGGTTAGACACTTTTGCAAGGGTAAAACTGAAAAAGGGAGAAAACAAATTGCTAAGTCATTGTTAGACATCATCAAAAAGCCTTTATAAATGTTATGTAAGACATAGACCTTAATTTATCTAAGTCTTACAAGTGGCTGTTGCTCACAAACTTTGTTAATCTGTAGGTAGGTAGAAAAACCCAGCTGGACCAAAACACAGGGCTTTTCTACATACATGTATATTTGGAGAGAGAGAGGTGTATAATTGTATTCAAATATATGTATGAATTTATGATATATATATCTACTTATATACATACTATTTGTAAATATTTACATTGTACTTATAGTTTCCATGTTTTATGATGATATATGTGTTTACATATATATGTATGCATATATTCTCACACACATATGAGTGCAATAGCATTAGATTTGCAGGTGATACTAGAAAATTAAAAGTCAAAAAAATCAGAACAGACATCTAGAACAATCTTGTCATAACTCTACAATTTATTCTACAACATCTATTTGACCAAGAAGCCAGAGCTGAGATGTGAAAATACTTGGAAAGTGCCAAACATGGTAAATACAAATGAAGAATCTTGTTTTAATGCAAGCTAGCTTGTTCTAGTAAAATGACAGATAAAGTGCTATCTTTAGAAGGTATCTATCTCATATTTCTGCTCTGATTAATGTAGCTAATATGGTCCTAGTACACCTAGCTAAAATAGTAAATGGAGATGCCATGTTCTTGTTCAGTTCAAACACTTATTTCCAGAAAATGGCATCTATGGAAGGCTATGTTATTGTCATTTTTGGTTTGGCCTTTTTTCTCTTCATAGTTTGGAATGTATTGCTATGTCTGCAGACTTTTTTATTATATTGATTTTTACAATACCTTAAAAACTGTATGGCTAGTTTTCAGAAGCTAAAATTAACCATGTGTGTTTCTATATTGCAGTTAAATACAGAAAAAGTCTCACTAACTAATGGCTGATGTAGGGATTAAGTAAACACAGTGTTGCTGATGATCACTGGAACCTTGATTAATCTCCCTAATGTATAAATCATTGTCAAGATTAGACTTCTTCTTGCCACCTAATTCACTTCACTTAACACTTGCTGTCACCACCTCGCTGTGGGTGACTGATCAGACCACAGTGGGACAGCTGTCCTCAGCTACGTTGTCATCCTCAGAGGCACCAAACAAGCTTCTCTATTTATTTCCCAATCATGTTATCTACAACCATCCTGTTTTTCACCCCTGCCCCTACCCAATGCTCCCAATACCCAAATGGAGTAGAAATTCTGCTGTAAGATTAATGCACTGCAGGATCTATTAACTGTGTCTGAAGAGATGGTTTATATGACTGTCAAATATTTTGGTTTAGGGAACTCTAAGCATCTCATTGTCTTAAGCTTAGCTAGCTATCCAATTTGGAATAAAAATAAATAAAAATAAACAACTAAATAAATATTATTTTACAATAAAAGCCTAAATACTTTAAGCAATATCTGTCAGCTCTAATGTGGAACTAACAAAATGACTTTTGGAAGTTGAATCTGCATTACAGAATCACAGAATCACAGAATTTCTAGGTTGGAAGAGATCTCAAGATCATCGAGTCCAACCTCTGACCTAACGCTAACAGTCCCCACTAAACCATTTCCCTAAGCTCTACATCTAAACGTCTTTTAAAGACTTCCAGGGATGGTGACTCCACCACTTCCCTGGGCAGCCTATTCCAATGTTTAACAACCCTTTCGGTATAGAAGTTCTTCCTAACATCCAACCTAAAACTCCCCTGGCGCAACTTAAGTCCATTCCCCCTCGTCCTGTCACCAGGCACGTGGGAGAACAGACCAACCCCCACCTCACTACAGCCTCCTTTAATGTACTTATAAAGAGCGATAAGGTCGCCCCTGAGCCTCCTCTTCTCCAGGCTGAACAAGCCCAGCTCCCTCAGCCGCTCCTCGTAGGACTTGTTCTCCAGGCCCCTCACCAGCTTCGTCACCCTTCTCTGCACCCGCTCAAGCACCTCCATGTCCTTCTTGTAGCGAGGGGCCCAAAACTGAACACAGTACTCGAGGTGCGGCCTCACCAGAGCTGAGTATAGGGGGAAGATCACCTCCCTAGCCCTGCTGGTCACACTGTTCCTGATACAAGCCAGGATACAAGAAAGCAACTGAGCTTCAACTTTATGCAGATTTTTAATGACAGAAATCAAGAATTAAGCATCCTCAGACTCTCATAAATCAGTAGAGATTAGATATGATTCCTATCATAATTAACTAATCATTTGCCATTGGCATCTCTATTTAAAAGCCCAACAGACAGAATATCTACTTCTGATTAAGCAGATACTTCTCTTTTGAATCTCTAATACTAATTATATGGCATTTTCCTTTGTTGTGAAAGGGTGTTCAGACAATTAAATGTATTCTGAAAAGAATTAAGCTGAGATTTTATTTCTAAAAATAAATAAATTAAGATTAAATGCTTTACTAATGTTAAAAATCTTAGACAGAATGTTCTCTTCCTCTTATAATTGACCCAAAGGATTACAACAATAAACTACTGCAGATGATATTGCCTAACTGTCCCTTTAAGCAACATTTCTGGTAGCAGCAAAAGAATAGTATAAAAAGCTAGAAGGTAAATTTTTAAAGAAGGAACTCCAAGATGCACATTTCCCGTGCCTCTCATATTGGAGTGTCTTAAGAACGCAAGGGGAAACTGGAGAGACTTTTTGCTCTGCAAAGTACTGTCAAAGTAATCTCGAAACTGTTTTGAATGGATTTTGTTCATTATTCAGGGCCAGAATTAAACTGCCTAAATATCGGCATCCAGAGACTCTTGAGATGTTTTTGGATATCAGAGGCATCTTCATCAATTTGGACCTACAGTACCTACAAGGGACCTGAGCCCTTTTGTGGAACAAGATACAGGCCAGGGATATGCAGCGCTTATCTCAGGTTACATTGATTTTCTGTATTTAGGAAATTGAATCTCCTTTTAAAATACCTGTAACAAAGATCAACATCTCATATAGTCTCTTTTAAGTTTCTTTATTGTCAGTGGAAAGATATGGGGCAGCTGGGATTCTTCTGACCTATTTTAAGTGTCTTGTTTAAGATGAGATCACAGAATCGCAGAATGTTTGAGGTTGGAAGGGACCTCTGAAGGTCATATGCTCCAGCCCCTGCTCAACCAGGATACTGTAGTTTAACCTGGCAGGCAACTAAGCACCACAAAGCTGTTCGCTGGCTCCCCCAAGCAAGATGGGGAAGAGAATCAGAAGAAAAAGAAAAAAAAAAAAAGGTTAAAACTTGTGAGTTGAAAGACAGTTCAATAATAATAATGGTACTGATAATGATAATGATAATAATAATAATAATAACAACAAAAGAATAAAAGAATGTATAAAGCAACTGATGCACATTGCAATTGCTAACCACCCGCTGACTGATGCCCAGCTACTTCCAGAGGAGTGTTCTCACACTGTATGATAATGGACATCCCTTTGCCCTGTTGTGGTCAGCTGTCCTGGTTCTGCCCCCTCCCATTGTTTCGTGCAACCCCAGCCTCCTTTGCTGGCTTCCTGAGGTCCATAAGGAACCTCCTGTGCTCCCATTTTCTTCTGTTGTATTGTGACCTTAGCACCACTGAAAAGAGTGTTGTCCATCTTATTTGTACCCCCCGTCCCTTTGGATATTCATAGACATTGATAAGATCCCCCTTTACCTTTTGCTTTACCAAGCTTAAGAGTCCCCCCTTATCTCAACCTCTCCTCAGTGGAGACATGTAGCATTTGGACTAAAGATTAGTGCTGCTGGTTCCACTGAGGCTCGAACTCAGGACCTTCTGTGTGTAAAGCAGATGTGATAACCACTACACTATGGAACCACCACAAATAAGTCATAAAATCATGAAAGGATCTTTTTTTTTTTTTTTCTCACTCCTCAATTAACTGTAATTATGCCCATAATATTTACAGCCAGTGTCCATGCTTTGATAAAGGTTCACAGAAGATCCTGAAGAATGGATGCAATTTGTAATCCAAGTCAGAAAGATCTCTTTCATACAATTATTAAAGAGAGGATGGAAGAACGTTTAAACAAAGGGTAGGATCCATCTGGTTTAGTGGTTGTATCCAGTGAAAATATCAGAAATAAACCTAAACAGCATTTATAATTAATGCAGAGTCAAGGGAGTCTAGAGAGCAATTTATTCTGCTTGAACGTCAGGTCTGTAAGCCATCATGTGAATTATAGCATGAATGCTTTTGCCTCTATCAACAGGAACTTTCACGGACTATAAAGGAATACCAGGGCATCTCTGATATATACATGTGTGTGCAGGCACAGGCTGTTCTTATGCAAATGCCAGGCAGAGACAGCAGCTCTGGTTCTCAAAGCAACACAGTCGTGTTAAGAAGAAGCACACTTAGGTTATCAGGTTTTGTCTCTTTCATTTCAGCAAAGAACCCCTTCATCAAGACAGTTTTTCTCTACAAAGCAGTCATAATTTCTTCTTATTCAATTATCCACCTTGTTTTGTTTGGTAGCTTTTATTAATTAGTAACACCAGAGACATCACAACATAACTGTTTCCACTGGCAAAACAACATTTATTGTGTATTACACAGGATTCAGTGAAGACGTAATTATTTCCATGCTGAACATGTCTACAGCTCGTATTGCTTTATTTTTTAAAACATTAAATGCGCTTTTCAATGATTAACAATATTTAGTCATGATAATTGTTACAGAACTCATCCATTTTATTTAAAATAAGAGTCCTCATAAAAAATACAGAATGTTTGTATATGTTGTCACAACTAGTAAGAGTTTGCTTTCTAACTTAGCAAAACAATTTCAGGATTTCTTAACAATCTGGTAAGATATATTCTTAGGAATTTCATGTATGAATTAGAAAAAAAAAATCATATTTTGTTCTTTTATCTTTGTTCTGAAAAATGAATTTTCACAAGGATTTTAAATTTTTATTCCCAAGTGACATACTGTTATTCTAGCACAGTTGCTTGAGGATTTTGTTCCTGTTTTTGATTTGGGGATTTTTAAGTGACAGAGCAAAGCCACTTGCCACTCTTAGAGACAATTTTTATTGTTTTATTTTTTAACAATAAGTATGATGATTTTTTTCTTTAAAAACAAATCCATTGTACTGCCTATATCTTGGTAATCTCCCTGTTTAAAAGAATGGATATTCAGACATTCTATATTATTTACTAAAGCTCTTTTTTTTTTTTTTTTTTCTCCAAGCAGTAGGGTAAAGCAAAATGCATTACAGCGATGCTGTGAAAAATAGTCAGTATGGCATACTGGAAGTCTAAATATTCACATTGAAATTCAGAGATTAATTCTAAGATTCTAAAGCTTGAGTTCTATCAAATGCAATGCTATCCCAGCTGATCCAACAATAAATGGATACCTTATCTTTCATGTTAGACTATCAAATAGTGTAACATTGTTCCTTTGGGTGCTATTGGCCACCAGAATTAATGTTCTTTTCTCAAGCTTGCCAGTGTGCTGTCTGATTCAGAATGGATTTGTTTGTTTGTTTGTTTATTTTATATATACATATATATATATATATAGTTCATTGCAATGCTTGCAACAGAGCCAATGAATATTCTTGGATGAGTAATATATTTCCCAAAACTACTTATCTCATTCTCATCAAGTCTGTTAATTGTAAAACATTTTCAGGATAGGTGGTTAACATGCTGAAGAATTGATTACAAACAGTTACTGTGAATCAAAATAGTGATGAAAGTAAAATAGTCAATTACTTTTTCATTATGCTGGATCAGATTACAGGATGCTTCTCTGAATCAAGAAGACAAATCTTCAGACTACCTTAAGAAGATGGACAGATATTCCCTAAAGACCGGAAAGAAAAAAAAAAAAAAAAAAAAGACAATTGAAAGACATATTCTGGCAGTAGTACCAAGAACAGACGGCTGATGTTTGGTCATTTTGTCACTTGACTTTGTCTTTTAGCAAAATTCAGTCAACACAGTGCTGCTATAAACAAAGCCTTCACAGACAACTTTACTGATAGTTTTATCTCAGGTAGATTAAATTGGCAGAGGTTGCAGGCACTTGATACAGCTTAGCAGCAGAATACGTTGTTGTCACAACACAAGGTTACTGAAGTGCTACCTGTTGGATGTCCTGACAGGTAAAAAACTCTTTAACACGAGAGTTCTGAAGAAAATGGTCCAGAGTCCTTTTCATACTGGTCGGGGAAGTAAATCCTTTCAGAAGAGCTTACACGATCCAATAGAGATGATCTTATTCCACCTTCTTTTAGAAAAGGATTTGCAGATCTAGCACCATCAAGAGTAACATTTCGCAGTCAGCTTTAATAGCAGAAGTGCATGCTTGAATTGCCTTGTGGGGCTGTCAACACTTCCTGCTCCCACTGCCCTTCACATGTGATATGACATTTTGTCTTCGGGCAGACTTTACACCTTTTTGGCTCTATATACTGGTTAAACTCCCTGTTTTTAATAGGAACTTTACATCTATCAGATATGAACTCCCTCCAAGACCCTACATTGTAATCTTTCTTCATTTTAGTAATACACTTAGGCACATTCAGATGTGTAAGCATTTGATGTTGATAAATACAATGAGCAGAAAACCAAAAAGGAGATAGTCATTGCAGTGATGTTTACAGATAAGTCTGCCTCAAGTCAAATATTTCTATTCATCAAATGCAAGCAGAAATGGATGAAACATTTATTACAACAAGTAATTCATTGATATGAATCTGTTTTGTAGTGAAAGTCCTCTGCAAACTGATTTTTTTTCTCTTTCTTTCTCTCTCTTAAATGTATATCAAATATTTTTTCTGAAAGAAATGTACTTTCTGTATCATCCACAGAATACAAAATATTTTACCTTTAAAACACATAATCTTAATGCACTGATGAGAGCCTTTTGAATAGAATAAATAAAAAATTGTCTTCTAATATAAAGAAAATATATTTCCTTTTACCTTTCATCTGATATATTTGAAAATTTTCATAGATGTACACATGGAATGTGAGAGAATCAGGGTTTTTCCTTTGGTTTACATTATGCAGTTCAGTCATTCAAACATGAATCCCTTGTGACCTGTAACCATCAATGCCATAAAGACAAACAGAAGATACTTTCTCCTTGGAAGTCAATGAAGAATCTTTAACCCACAAAAATTCCATCAAAATGATCTGCCTATACAAATTATACTATGGAAAAAGTTACTTGCATTAAAAAAGTTACTTGCATATATATGGAGAGACAGCTCTAGTAGTGATGAAAGCTGGTGTATTTTTTTTAGTATGGAACACACATGCTTTTGTTTCCAACCCCTCCACCTGTAAGTAAACAAATCACAAATCAGTTTGGTCTATGATCCGTGATATAGAAAGTTCCAGATTTATGCTACTGCCAGCTAGAGAACTGACAGTTACTGCTCTGTATAACAAAATGAAATAAAACACAGGACTCAAGATCCCTGATCCCCTTGTAGACAGAGCTGGCCACAATTCTTTTGGCTTTGAACACTGCTATGAAAAGAAGAAGGATGGTAGAGTGCAGGAGTAGGAGTGTAGGAATAGAGGGGCATTACTGCCCGTGCAGTCTGCTCTCTCTTACCAATAAGCATCACTGCTGCAGGGACATCCCACCGTATTTTTGTTGAGGGATGAAGTAATGATGCAACATATGAAATGGGCAGCATATGATATAATATGATAATGATACAGCATATGAAATGTGGTAACATCCTGGAGATGTTACCACAGTCTGCTTTCTGGAGTATGTGGGTCCTTTGGGTGGGCTCCAGGTAAGTTTTCCAAGCTCTGCCCACAGTTACTATGGCAATATTTTATGTGACAGATTTGGAAGAGATATATACCATAACAGTGGCTAATATAGTCACCTTAATTTCAGAGCAGTACAATGCACTAACAATGTCTCTGAAGACAAAGTTTGTCAGAGTAGGCTTGAAATAGTTATAAGGCAAATCTAGCTACCAACCTACATGTATGTTAACCATATTGAGAGATTCCTGTGGGACTCACAAGGTCAGCATATACAATGCCAGCTTTTTTGGAAGGATTTATCTACAAAGTATATAGATGTTCTAGTAGCATGAGTAGACTGCAACTTTCCTATCTGTTTTCACAATGGTGGTATTAAAAAAAGTTGACACAATGGTCTTCCATGAAAGTTCCTTCTTAGTACGGTCAGAATTCATTTGCCATGATGGCAAATATATTTGTAGCTTTCTCAAGACAATCAGTATGAACAGCATTTTCACTTCTTGGGGTTTACCACTAGCTGGGTCAAAGTTCCCAGATCTTCCAGCAGAGCAGCAGGCCAATGCAGGCTGATAGGCATTAATTCAAAACCCACTAAAAGCAACAACTGTCTTTCCAATGTTTTCCATAACCCCTGCAATATTTTTAGGGTTTATTCTTGCAGTGGTAAATTTTCATACTACTGCTTATTCTATTATCTCCTGTCCCAGAATCCCATTGTCTAAGACCTACAAAGAGTGAAAAGAGCTCGTCCATCTGAGTGTACAAATCAGATCCTTAAAACACTGAAGTATCTCTGTCTCTCCAGATTTATGTTTTTTAAAATGCTGTGCTTATTGAGATTCCTTATGCAGCTTCAAGGAAGAATAAGCTAAGAAAGCGAGCAACAACCAATTTGTATTTTGCATATAAAAGCCAATTTATATCATACAGTCTTTGAAATGTGAAATATGCATTATGAGATGTGTTAAACTATCAGCTCTGTGAAGAGAAAAATTATATAAATTATATTTTTCCCTAATATATACAGGTACCAAATGATTGACATAAGTACTTGATTTCTCTTTACTTTTCATTTTCTTATCACCTTTGATTCCAATTATTCTGCCATCATTCAAGCTGTGGCTAGAAATACAGACAGGTAGAAGCAAAAACAAAGTTCATTTAGCATCTAGCTTTGGAAATAAATGTTAATAATGCCAATTTAAACTGCTACAGCTACTGGTTAACATTTAAGTGACAACACAGGGATGGGTTTACATTATGAAAGAATGTATATAAAAAATGACACTTCTTTTTAACAGCCCATCACAGACCAGTAAATCCACTTTCTAGTTATAAAAAATAATAATAACTTCACTGTTACAAGCTTACAGATATGAAGTCCTTCTATGTATTTTTGCTAGTTTGATTTTTAGTATTTTGTGGGAGGAGGAAGTCAAATTATAATCAATTGTCTTTTCATGTCAGATCATTTTCCTGAAAGCTACTGATGATGTCTCAGTTTTAAACCCTGTCAACATTTATTCCTAATTGCCTCTCAAAAATGTTTTATTCCTAATAGACTGTTTCAGGATTTATATTCCTACTATTAATAATAGTAATAATAAATCAGAGCTAGTTTTAAAAATAGAATAAAATGAGGGATAATATGATGTGAAAACTATCTCAGAGCACATCTTTATGGTCTTTTCTTTTGTTTGTAGCCTGTGCCCTGCACAAAGGAGCCCCATTTTTTTGTTGAGGAACCTAAATAATACTGCAACATAAACATCCCATTTTACCTATTTAAAATGGTTACCTCCTTCATGGTTTTGGAAGAAAAGCATATTTCAAAATGAAAGACCAACCTATATCCAAACCCCTGTTTTTCAAAGAATCAAATACACTGTTATTAGAAGTAATTTTGCAGGTGTTGAGACAACACAGTGACAGAAAACAAAAGCTAATAGGTACTCTTTCTAAATCAATATTAGAGAATTGTTTCAGTATAGTGTCCCACGGCTTTCAGGGAAAAAATCACCTGTTTTGAGCTGCCAAAATAATAAATTGAAACAGGAGCTGTGACCAGTAAGCAACGGAGCTGTTAGTAGGGGATGAAAATAGCACTTTAGCACACACATTGATTCAAATGATAGCTTTGTAACTGCAACATGTACCCTAACAATTTATCACAGACAGGGCATGAAACGTTGCAATGGTCCTTGATGGCCTACATGAAGCATCTTGAAAAATGCTCGTGAAAAATACGGCTTTTATGGATTTATTTGGCCATGCATAAAGACAACAATAGCTATTTGAAGAAAGTGATAACAAGTTGACACGTGAAACAGGAGTTTATAAGTACAAATGAGTTAAGCAAAACCAACTTCTAACTCCAGAATCATTTCTTGATAAAAATAAATTGTTTTCCTAGGAAATGCTGAGGACCAGAAGCAAACCAAATTATATGGCCATTAGATATTCAGTAAATAACAGTTACAGAATTCCTTTGTGTTTTGCAAGCAGGGGGAGGGTGGAGAGATGCTCCAGCCCACACTGGAAAATTTCTTCAAAGTTGCATAGTTATAGAAAATATTATTCTCTATCCATATTTGTTAAAATAATGGAAATGGGTCGAGATAAAATATAATCGAGTTCAAAATGTCATGAATTTGTAAATATGGCTTATTATATGAAGCAGGGCCTTACTTACTTTTCAAGTACGGATTAATTCATATGGAGAATAACACAATGAGACAATTCAATCTTCCTAAGATATGAAATGTAAAAGGCATGATGACACAGCTCTGGGTTCAATGCAGCAGCCTGGAACTTGAGTGAAGACATTTAGACCAGGACAAATTAAGTTCCTAGATAGGAAAAAAAGAGGCAATTAAGGCAATTGTCTAAGCGGACAGTTCAGAACCACAATGCACCCTCTCCGTCAAGGAGCAAACAAAAAATATTATACAGCAAAAATGATATTTAAAAAAGAAAGGCAGAAATCACTGAAATACAAAACATTTTTATTGTCAGATTTCTAGTAAAATTATGAATGTATTTAACCTGAACGTGTATTTGAATATGTATTTGATAAAATGTCTTTTAAAGGGAGATTTTTACTATGCAATCTTTATTATTTGTGTCTCCAAGTTCTTCCAAGGTGATAATCATCTTGCAAGAAACCTAAACGTTTTTTTTCCACAAGTATGAATTCAGCGTAGTCATCTTCAGTACTACTTTAATCAGACTTGTTTTAAGCCCCAAAGCTCCAAAAATGTAATTACATTTAAATACCTCTGTCTGAAGTGCTAATTAATTAGGAAATTTTTCATTTCTGAAAGTGGGATGATTAATGATAATGAACAGATTGCTAAAGAAAAAAAAAAAAAGGAAAAGAAATGTAGAAAAAGAATAAAGATAGTAAAAAATATAGTTGCTCAGAAACTCAAAGAAAATTAAAGGTCTTCAAGTCTTTGTGTTTGAAAGATTCACTTTATAGAAATCATTTTGGATTCTATTTTTTTTTTTTTCAAAATATTGCTCTACATTTATAACATGCTTAAGAGCATGATCTCCTTTAAGAAGGTGAATTGTCTTATTAAATTTAGTCTCTCTTTTTTTTTTTTTTTTCAGCTAATCTGCTCTATAATAATTCTTAGATGTTTTTTATTCCCCACTAATTCATGTCTTTGCTCATGTCTAATTATGTTTCCAGTGGAAGCATAGGAAAGGAATCGGCTCCAGTCTGTAACAGACTACATTTTGGTGTCTAAATGTGATGAGAGCGTCTAAGCCGTTGTCAACAAAAATCTATTAAATATAATCAGTAGAGTCTGGAGAAGGTGCTCAACCTGAGCAGTTGAAACATTTCAGTTAACTTTAAGGCAAGTCACTCCAGACTTTCTCAGCTTTTTGATTAGGGAGTTGATATAGCTACCAAGAAGTAATTTTCCTCCTGCCTTTTCAGACATCTAGAATGCTCCACCTGGTCTTCAGGTATTAATTCAATATAGAATGCATCTCCCACAGGTTCTTGTTTGTGTCTGCCCTATGCACCACAGGGTAACTCAGATGGCACTGATTGCTTATGTGTCGACAATTAAATCAAATCCTAGCTATTCACTTATAATAATAGGAGTTTAAATACTTCGTTCACATGTATTCACTTGTATGTCAATCGCAAGACGGAAATTCTTAGGAAATCAGACATTATTGAAATAACTAATAGGTCATTACAAGTTTCCTGAAATTACTGTTAATGCACTTGGCATCTATAGATCTTTTCATTGTTCCTTTCCCTTCTTCTACCTTTCCTTTTTCTAACCTGCATCTAAAGCAGGTTTTCAGTTTATCAAAACTTTACATCTTAGTTAAGTAGTGGAAGTATAATTTCAGAAATAAAAATCTCTATACCTATTTTTATAACTAGCTCAATTCAAAGCGGATTTAATACCAGCAGCTCTTTCTTTTCACACTGTCCTTTTTAGAGTGAATCCTGGGTTCTTTATTATTCTCTAAGTTTACACTTGATGCAATTCCTTTATCTTCCTCACTGAAATCTTGAAAATGATATTACTTGCATTTTTTACTTCTGTCTGTGAATATTTCTAGTCTTTTTTGCTTAGTTGCAACTAATTAATTTTGCTGCTTCCGTTGCTCTTGCTTGGCTTGTAGGCTTGTGCTTAAATACATTCTGTGAACACTGGAATCATCTCCATCCTTGTAGCGTTGTCATAGATACACACAGAACCATTCATTGTCAGAGAAATGGAGAAAAATAGTTGCCCAGTGTTCTGCTCTTTCCTGCTGATCTTTTAATTCAGAACAGTCCAACAGTCCAGTCAATGGTTCACTCCCATTCAGCCATCTGTGCAGATATGGTAGATACGGCCCAAAGGCTCCCTACGTCTCTGCTCTGAACCTGTTTGGAAAGCCAGAGGGTATCAGCCCCTTTGCAAGGGCAGAGAGACATTCAGGTCCCTAAACCTGAAGCTACTGAGTTTTACCTTTTGAAACCTTTCCATTTTTTTTCATTATTTCAGGGAGCTGTGATGGCATGAATTGAAGCCACTAGAACTCTGCCAATTTATCATCTCTCTGTTGGAATTCATCACGAAGAAAAAACTTCAGTGGTAGTTTTTGTTGTTGTTGTTGTTTTGTTTTGTTTTTCTCAGTATTTTGTGCTTTTTTTTTTTTTTTTTTTCTTTCCCAGAAACAGCAACATTTTAGTGGTTAGAGCCTTACTTTAGCTGGAGTTGCATTAGATCTTAACCTGCAAGCATTGAATTTATTTTATCTGATGCCTGTTACAAGTTTGATTTGCCATTTAGCCTGTGTGTTCCTTAGGGTGAGGGTGAATGAATTTTGGATTTTGTTTATTATTATTATTATGTGTATCTATAGCATTCTATAATGTCTTACAATGACATAAATTAAGGCCTTAGAAATTCAGGTTAACATTTGCAATGATCTTTTACACAGATGCACAAATGAGCGTGGTATTATATTCACAGACAAACCTCCAACAAAGCCCATCCCCTCAACTACCGTAACTAGAAATATATCACAGCTCACTGAATTAGCCTAGAATCAAAGAAGAAAAAATCCCTTTGCTGCTCTGCAGAAAGGATAAAGCTACTACAAAACAGTATTATAAGTAAGTCTTGATTCCACTGGATATAGCAAGAATTTTAACATTGACTTCCATTATAGACCAGGTTTTCACCCTTTATTGCTAAAAGTAATTTAATCTTACTTGAAGAGTGTCTTCATAGTGAGGGAAGTGTAAAAATGTCTCTGCATAATTGCAGGCTATGATTTCCTCTCAGCTGAATTTCTAGCCTACTATGGATTAGCCTATTATTTTATTAAAAAAAATAATAATAAAATGAAATGAAAAAAAAAATATTCAGTGCAATATGTTCCTCCATTTTTAAGCTTTGTCCAATAAAAGGCTTCAGCTTTAATGTGCAGGCAGAAATGTCTCTTGTGTTGCAAGAAACTCAGCAACTGCACTAAGGAAACAAGATTGTCATTTGTTTTTAAAATCCTGTTGGACTGCCTTTCATGTGCATTTTGAATAAGTAAATACTGTTTCTCTGTAAGCTGGGATTGACTGGAGTCTTCAGATAAAAGTGTTTTGCCCAACTTTTGAGGTGAGTATCCTGTATCAACTCAATACCATACTCTAGGAAGAGAGACTATAGAAAAGGTTCTGACTGTGAAGCCTCTTTACAGTATCTATATATAGTTTGGAAAGCTTGTTGAAAGCTTGATGCTGCTATAGAATTGTAAAATGTAAATAATCATCATAATTAATATGCTGCACTCTTGCTGCAGCTCTCAGTTCAACAGCTTATCTCAGTTTGGATATTTCTGTATCCAACACTGTCCTCTGTATTATCTCCTTACTGCTCTGGTAAGAGTTATTTGACTTTGAGTGTTCAGGGTTATGACTGGATGCTGCTCTGCATTTTCTCAGCAAACATTTAAAGAAATAAGTCAAAAAGTTTCAATTGAACAAAACTATTTTCAAATAAATAACCATAATTATTACTACTGAACTATTTTGTATAGACAGTACAGGATTAGACAGTTCAGGATTTTTATTTATTTATTTATTTATTTATCAGGATATATCTTTTATAAAGAAGGAAACTGAGGCAGAATAAAGTTAAGTGAATCTCCAAAGTTATCTCGTAGGACAGTGACAGCTTGGGAACAAAGTACAAACCAGGGCCAGTTTTCAGAGGTTTTAGTTCTTACAGCATTTATCAAGCTCAATAGGAGCTTATGGGCATATTGTAGACCTTAAAATTCCAGTGCTTATCTACCTTGGTGTAGAAGACAGCAGTCATGCTGCTTAATTTTACTGAGCTGAAATTCATGACATTAACACTTGATTTGATCCTAGTACTTGAATGTGTATTTTTTCACACCTTTCTGCACTCATATGCCTATAGTAAAGGGGATGCCAGCACTGAGAGTTGAGTACCCAGGAAGCACAAATCACTCTACATAGTATATCATCCCATCTAATCTATTACCCTGGGAAGGCAATGGGAGATACAATGGTGTTTTCTTAAATCCATGCCAGAGTATAATCAGTCATCTGTATATGTAAACAAAATGTCACCTTTTCAATTCCATCCTTAACTCAACTGCTATAGAGTTGTTTTGTCAAAAGTTGTTGATCCTCATCATTGCAAATTCCCCTTCTATAAAGAAGGGCTTTAAAGTCAAGCTGTTTGTTCCACTTCATGCCAACTGCATTAATGTAGCCTAGTTTAATATATATGTATATATATTTAATAAGCAATACTCTGCCCAGAACCATTCTCACTTTCTCCATTGATTGCTATAGCAACCAGGGAATCCAAGATGATGTCAATACTTGCATTTATAAAGAGAATACCTGAGTTATTGTTTGAGCCAGGTGCTCCCCAGCAATAATATATGTTTTACTTCTGAGGTGCAAGGACACAGGATGAACGGGATGATTTGAACTAGACTTCTAGAATTAGAAATCCTTAGTAGTACCACTGCAGTATTTGATGGACTGATTTACCTGGGCCCCAACAAGCTTATTAGCTCAGACTGGATGTAAGTCACACAAGATGGTAGAAGAGGAGGAAGAGGCAGCTTTGGAAAGGAGCCTGAGAAAACAGAGGCAGCAGCTTCTCATCAGAGGACTGATGCAGCAGGACACTAATTACTGACAGTTTTCTCAAATGTACAAGATATGGAAACTGCAGATCAAAACTTGGAAGCAAAAAGTGGAAAAGATCCACTTTTAGTACCTCAGCATCTTGTCTACTGTTCTTTATTCTTTTCTCACATCTGGAAACTAGATCTTTTATTTCAAAATTTCTATTACTATCTTTTAGAATTCAGATGCAAGATATAAAATAACAACAATAGGATTCAAAAATTAAAATATTACCTTGAAGACTGCAATGTCAGAATTGAAGTGAGGAAAAAAAAAAAAAAAAAAGTACAAAATATAAGGTTGTGCTATTAGGGACTAATAAGAACTTCTGGTAGTAGCTGGGAGCTTAAAATGCAGATAAGATGACAAGAATCTGGCATACTTGTTAATCGCAAGATGACTATGAGTCATCAGTGTTATACAACCATAAAAAGGCAAATGTGATCCAAGGATGGCTCAGAAAATGTAGTGCCAGTAGAGGTGGAAAATCATTATATTTATTAAGTGAATTTTGTAAAGCCTTGTCAAGAGGAGTAGATACAGTTGAGAAAAGATTATCTCAGAATGGAATAAGTAAAGAGAAACCTTCTGCATAATTAAATATAGGGAAAACTTCTTAAAAAAAAAAAAAAAAAGAGTGAGAGAGAGAGGGGGGCTAGGAGATTTTCAACTGAGAATAGGTACAAAGTCTGTATGTTCATTGGCAATGGACAACACTGGCAAGGAGGAAAAACTGTGCTTGGTAAAGGATGGTATAGCTAGCAGACTTAGCTCAGAATAAAATAATGGGAATTTCTTTCTGAGTACTGAGTTCTGAAACAAAATTACAGTAGGGTGGATCTCCCTCAAATGTATTAAGGTATTTGAGTATCATTGCATTCTGTGACTTTTAAACAGTCTCATATATTTAAGTAAAGTTTTATCCATTTAAGGAAAGAATGGATAAATTGTTTGTCTGTGAAATAAAAAATCTGTAATTGGCCCAAGGGATCTTTTCAAGTCCTGTCTTCCTAAGACAGTTGGTGATACAAGCTGCTCATGTGAAGTTAATGTACATTTCCACACTATAGCCAAGAGTTCAGTGCAGACATAGACACATAAACCTATACCTGCATTAGCAGTTAGTGCAGTCTGGTAGATAACACTGTTAGGCTGAAGTGGTGGAGGCTGAGGTTCCCCACATCTCTCATATAAGGAGCATGAGGGTTTCCTTTGCTTTAAATATACTCTGATAGGCTGGATTAAACATATCCATTGTGTGTGTGATGTTAAAGCTTGGGGTAAGGAATTGTTCTGTAGATATCTTTTTCCTTTACTTCAGGCCACTCGGAAGCATAGCAGCTTTTGCATCCATCTACACCTAGATGATGTTAACTTGTCATTGTCTTTTTGGAGACAATAGAAAGATCAAAACAAAAAATAAATCCAAAACAAAACAAAAACAAACAAACAGGATTTTCTGAACTGAATCACTGCTTTGCACACACTATAAATCATTGATAGTGGACTTTTTGTTGTATTTACAAGTGGTGGGCTTCTTTATCAGAAGCAAAGAGGAGAAGGACGTGCAGATCTTTCAAGGTTTCTGTAAATACTTGAACACGAGACAGAGCACTTCTTAAGAGCCTCCTTCACTCAAAATCAGGTGTCTCCAGGGTAAAGGAGAAGTGAATATTTAGATGAGCTACTTTTCATTTAAAGTTTATGGTGTTTTCCCTGGTGGTTGCTGAGACAAAGTAGGACCTGGAGTTAGTGGTGGAAAAGAAAATTTCATCCCAATTGTTTATCAGCTCTTCACGTGACAGTACTGCTTGGTCCCATTTCTGAGATCAAGAGGCTTTGCTTAGGCTGGTTCCACCTACATACAAACAAATAGTGTGAGGACATGCCCCTAGGAACATTCAGTACACCATTTCAAGCTCCTGTAGCCTCTGTCCCAGCAGTCAAAGAAATTACAGATCCTCCAGCATAGATGACTAAAAGTACCAAGAGGAATAAAAAGGATAGATATAGATATATGGATAGATGTTATATGTATAGATGTAGATATAGATATAGATTATATAATAAAATAAAATTGGAAACTTGAGTCCTGCTGTGATGAGATTTCACAGAGAAAAGGATAACCTTATAGTGATGTGGTTATGCCATAGACAGAAAAAATCACAAAGAAAAATAATTTGTTTCCAGGGCTCTGCATCTAGTGAAGGGATGAACCGAGAACGAAGTGTATAACCTGCAGCTCCTTGCTGGGTAGGCTTTTCACACATACACACATGCACACACTTTTCTATTTTTCTTTTGATTCTTAATCATATGAATGGAGGAAGATTTAAATGTACACTTAAGATTTACAAAAAGAAAAGAGGACTTCTGAATAAACATAATTTAAGTGCAATTTTGTTCCTTAGTTCAGAAGGCTCATGATGAAGACTCACATTTTCACTCCGTGTCATAGTATATATTAAATGTAGGAAATCAGTTTGAGATGTATTATTAGTTTAGGAGAATCCATGTACAATTACTTTTAAAAAATTACAACATACTTCAAACTGTAATAACTGTGCCTCTTTATAGAAATAGAGGTTATAATCTAGCTATTAAAATTCCATAAGCAACTGCTTCCAGCTATTCACATGCATGACACAGTGCACAGTTTCCTTTAAAAAAAATAATAATAAAAAATGCCACTTTCAGGCCCCTGCAGAGAGTAATTTCATTGGAAAGTGACTTCATCTAAATAATATTTAGGTATGCCACAAAGAATATCAACAAAGACAAATTGTCCCACATCTCAATGTAATCAAATGTTCATTTATTAAACTGAGGAAAATCTGATAAACATGGAACGAGCTGATGTTCTTTCAAAAGATACTAGAAGACAGAAGGGAAGAGAAGCTCTGAAATGGCACAAGTTTTAAAATATACAAGCAGGGCTGATTTGTATTGCTGCAGGCACACAATTTTTTGTAGGAATAAAATTGGACAAAATGCAGTTATGAACACAGGACGATTTGTAGCACTTATGGTTATGTAGAGGATAAGCAATAAGATTACTCCACAGTATTTTTAGTATATTTGGAAAACTGTCCTCAAACCTGGTGTATAGAGCAGCTGTGGCTCCAGTCTTTGTGATATATAAAATCCTAATTCTAACTGAATTCCCACCTTAGCTGATCTCAGTGGAAATTGGGGTAATCTCTACATTCATGCCTATTTGCAGAAACACTCTAAGAAAGAGAAACTACATATACCCAACACCAGCTTCCATGGGTACAGCTGCTGCCTGGGCAGGCACTAAGCTTGTTGGCAATTTCCACTGTGAAGCCTTCGAGACCCATTGCACCTACTTCACATAGTGACAGACAGTTTCTGGACTCAGTAGGAGTCACAGGAATGAAAAAGTTGAACCTTCCTCTTTCCAATAGGTGTAAGATTGCTTTCCTCACCTTTCCAGAGGCTAGTTTGTCAGCAAGCAGGTGTCATCACTTAGGTTTACAGCTGGGGTATCTGCTGTTATCAGGTATCTGAGCATTTTCTAGACACTGTGTTACAATATGACATTATATTATGTAATCCTCAGAGAGAGTTTGGGTGCTGTACATCATAACAAGATAGTCTGACCTGAGGAGTTTACAATTTTAATACACTGAAATTCTCAATACTTTGCACAGAAAAAGTAGCAGATTTCCTCATTTATTTATTTATTTATTGGTAGACTTGAGAACACTTCTTTCTGCTCCCTTCTTCTGAGCTAAGCATATTACAGGAAAAGAACTGCATAGGCAAACGAATTATCAGACATATGTACAACAATCATTTGAAGCAAACTGTGGCCTGTATGTAAGATTCCCACAAAGCAGCAGTAGGAATCCTGTTTGACCTTGGAATGGTTGTTTTGGAGCTAGGGCAGCTAACCTAGCTGCTGTGTTAATCATATGCATTTTCTCCTGCACTTTATTTCAAACAGTGATCTGTGAATGACAGATGCCTATGAAACAACAGAAGGTAGCCTGTGATGTGACTGCAGGAATATACTTAAGTTAAAAATAAAAATAAAGTATATACCACCCCCACCAAGCACATGAATTGAAATAAAATGAAAGGAAATTAAAAAAAAAAAAAAAAAAAAAAAAAATAGAGAGAGAGAGAGAGCGAGAAAGATACAATCTTTCAGCAATTACACACAGCTTCTTCTTTTTTTTTTATTTATTTTGCTTTATTGAAGGCCATCAGGATAACAACCTTATGAGATTATTCACAGTTTTTAAAAATAGACATTCATGGTATCAGTTATTCAGTAATCAAGATTAATAACACACCTGCCTGTGGATTGAATTCACCAAGAAAGACCCACTGTGTAAGACCAAGTACCACTATCCGAAACTTACTCCACTGTCCCTACACTGGAAGGGGTCAAATGGGATCAGCACTTCTAAAAGAACTCCGCAATGAAAATTCACAACTCCCTGGAAGAAAACAGCTCTCCACAACATCTGTTTCTAGACATTACTTTCCAAAAATCTTAGTTCAAATTATTGAGAAAAAATGTTAAGTTTTGTCTCATTCTACATTTCTCTTTAATGACTACGTGCTGTGGGGAAGGGCAGGGAAGGAGGCAGGGGAACACACAGCGTTGACCATGAATAATTTGAGATACCATTTATGATCTTACCTCTCCTAAATATATGTTTCTTTTATGCCCTCCACCTTATGCTAATCCATTTTGCTACAGATGCACTCATGTAACATTCATCTGGAATATGTGATGCAAGTTTAATTTTTACCTTATGTTGCACAAAATTCACTCTCTCTAAATCAGATCTACTGCAAGAATTATTTGGCACTGTACAACATACAGAAAAAAAATGCAAATTATACATCACAATCCTATGTACACCTGTTTTGGTGTTGTCATTACAGTTCTTTCCCAGATTAAGATATACATACATTGTCTTTTAGCATTTATTCTAACACTTTTTATTTATTTGTTTGTTTGTTTATGGAAAGTTTGAGAAAGAGGATAATCTTGTAGTAAAGGTACTGGATTAAAATTTGTTATATACAAAATTAATTCCTAGTTCTGGCAATAGATATATAACTTACCTGCAGTGTATAACCTGCAAAAAAAAAAAAAAAAAAAAAAATCACTTAATTTCTCAATCTTGATTGTCAGATGTAAGGGATTTGACTACCATTAATTTCCGTGATATTTAAGCAGTCCTACACATTTAAGGATTTCTGACTTAGTCAACTTCATGATGAGGTTTAGAAAACTTTTTCTATCCCTGAATATCTGAATGAGAACTTGAAGGACAAAGACTAAGTATTTGCACTAATCCCACTGTAATGGGGTTTATAGCTGAAAGAGAATTCTAGGGATGCATTTGTAGGAATGATAAATACCAATAATTTAAGGAATTTAATGAAAACTATCCATTTGAATGAGATATCACGTTGTTAAAGAGAGAAATTAAGTAGGAAAAACATTTACAAATCAGGATGTTAAATGCAATGTTGAGTTTTCTATAATGTAAAATTGTGTAACAAGACTATGATGGAAACTTGCTCTGGCAAAGAATTCATTTAAAACAGTATCCAGTTTAGCAGGGAGGAAACATTAGATTCTTCAATACCAGTCTGTTGATAAAGCATTAACAAGGTCTTCATATTTTAGTTCTGGAGATAATTTGAATTCTTCAGAAATGCTGAGGAACAAGAAAAGGGCTGTACTAAGATACAATAGTGAAAAGGGAAAACAAATGCAGATATAAGTAGTCTGAGAATTATAGAATTATATTCAGTATGTGAAGCTGCTAATCCTGAATTGAATTATCATCAGTGAAGAGGTATAATTATATATATAATTTAAATCTTCCGATAAAGTAGATTTCAATCAGTTCATATAGTGTTAAGGATGGTGCTGTATATGTCTAAGGGTATTGGTCTGGGCTTCATTGTTATAAAAAACTGTATCAGTCAAGGTCGAACAGTAAGCTGACTATTGAGTTGCTACCCATTGGTTCATTCAGGAGCTTTAGAAGTGGAAGACATACATATTGTAGTACTGGCTCCATCACTGGCTTTTTATTATGTTACCGAGTTCTTTCTACAAAATAACAAAGGTTCCCCTGTTTGGTCTGGCTTTTAAATTAAATTTAATTTAATTTAATTTAATTTAATTTAATTTAATTTAATACATAGAAATTGTGACTCTGGGCCAAATGCTGGGAAAGCCTGACATTGTCTTTTGTTCTATCCAAAGTCTGGGACTGAACCAATTCAGAACATTTTTGTGTTCTGCACTGACAAATTTTCACCTAAGATTATGCTTTATTTTATTTTTGTTGATGTTTTGAGACCTAAATTTTCAGGAAGCAAGCTAAAAGATAAACAGAGTCAAATATTTCCAGACAGCTACAATGACATTTCAAATACTGTTCTCCATTTTAATGAAAGCAACTTTCAGTAGTCCAAAAATAAATGCATAAGAGAAACCTAAGTGAATAGGCTACTTATTTTTTGTTCTGAATATCACAGAGTTTAGTCTTTGCTTTTAGATTAAAACAAAACAAAATAATAATAATAATAAAATAATAAATAAATAAATAAACACCATAACCAACAAAAAAACCTCCAGTAGAAGAAACTGACAAGGAAAAATCAAAGCTTTATTACCCTGCTAAATACAGTTCTTTACAGCATTATGATTTCAGAGTTTTTTACCTCTGTTTTTTAAATTAAATGGGTTTTGATCAAATCTAGCACTCATGAAATGTGAGATTAATGCATTTGGCAGAAACTGCAAACACAGTGAATAGGCATTTTATGGGTTTCATGAGAAAGCTCAGCTAAGGTACTTTTCTGAACTTTTGACTGTTATTATTGGCTTGAACTCCTTGAACTACCATCTATTTATTTTATTTTATTTTTAGTTTTATTTATTTTTATTTTTGGGGGTAATTTTACAAGGACTATGAATGAGGCCAGTGGAAGAGAAAAGGTTAGGATGAGTTCAAATAATCATTTTCACATTTGTCTTGTTTACCAAGTATACAGTTGAAAGAGCCCTATAAATGTTTGAAAAAAAAAAAGTTTTGGAAATTTTTAAAGGAAAATAAAAAATATGCTTTTTTTATTTTTTCCTTTAACAGGATAAAATTAAAAAAAAAAAAAAAAAAAACCTCTACAGAGCTTTCTCTCTAAACCATAGATCTGTACTAGAAAGATTCTCTTGGGATGGGAATGAATGCATTTATTATTGTTAAAATAGATTTCATTGCTTGCAATTGCAAATATTACCTAACAGTCTTCAGTTTGAAAAATCCAGAACAATATTAGTAGACATAGATGTCTATGTTATACTGAATCCTGAAAGACCACCTACTTTAATTTTCAACTTTCTGGTTTGAATGAAAAAGCCAAAAAAAGCCTTGGAGCTCAACCCTTCAGTGATGGAGGCTCAGCAGACTGCACATCCATCTGACACTAGACTTCAGAAAGACTCTTATTTTTGGTAATTAGAATTAAAGGGAGTCATAAAGCTTCTAGAAAGAGATTTTACCCTAAAATAACCTCTTATTGAAATAAATATATAAATAATTTTTTAAAATTTTTAATTTTAATTTTAATTTAATTTTAATATTTTTTTAAAGTTAAAAAAAAAAAACTTTTCACAAAATTTTACCCAGATCTTAAGCATTACTTAAGACCATGCCACTAAATAAATGAGACTACTTTCTAAATAACACCAAGCAATTTCCTTGATGATGGGTGACCCACATCCAGACTTTCAACTGTCCTGAGCTGAAGCTGGAAACAACAGCGAGGTGTCACACAGTGTTTCACGACACAGAAATGTTGTTTTCCATCTAACTCTAGCACTATCTTTTCGATGAGACACACTGTTTGCTAAAGAACATGACAAGACTGTATAGCTTTTCTAAAACTAAAAATGGTAGATTATGACTCTGAGTGCATCAGTGATTTTCAGTTTACTTTTTCACACAGTAGCAATAGTTTATTCAATGAGAGAGATGTCAGATCAAGTGCCAGGAGGAAAAACCCACAACTGATTATGGGTCTCACCTTGACTCACAGAACAGCTTTGGATTTGAGACTGTGAATCAGTTTTAACTCCTGCTTTTTCAGAATGTATCTGCTAGTTTCTGTTGAAGAAAGCTTCCTTTCCTTTCCTTTCCTTTCCTTTCCTTTCCTTTCCTTTCCTTTCCTTTCCTTTCCTTTCCTTTCCTTTCCTTTCCTTTCCTTTCCTTTCCTTTCCTTTCCTTTCCTTTCCTTTCCTTTCCTTTCCTTTCCTTTCCTTTCCTTTCCTTTCCTTTCCTTTCCTTTCCTTTCCTTTCCTTTCCTTTCCTTTCCTTTCCTTTCCTTTCCTTTTTCCTTTCCTTTCCCTTCCTTTCCTTTCCCTTCCTTTCCTTTCCCTTCCTTTCCTTTCCTTTCCTTTCCTTTCCTTTCCTTTCCTTTCCTTTCCTTTCCTTTCCTTTCCTTTCCTTTCCTTTCCTTTCCTTTCCTTTCCTTTCCTTTCCTTTCCTTTCCTTTCCTTTCCTTTCCTTTCCTTTCTTTTTTTTTTTTTTTTTTTTTTTTTTTTTTTTTTTTTTTTTTTTCCCCCACTGTTTATGAGACTCACATTACAGTGTTTTTATGTGATATTAAACAGCTGTCATTTTACATTTTGGAGATGCCTATGAAGGAACGGCAGAATGTAAAGTTCCTTTTCCCCTTTTACTAGCAGGTAATGTCATTCACTTGTGCAAGCCTTCCCTGCTGTAACTGCACTACAAAATATATTAACTGTACAACTTATTCACTGACTTGAGAAAAATAAATGTCTTGAAGATACCCAGAAGAAAGAGGGTAAACTGTAACAAGTATTTATCTGTACAATAGCAAGATTTAGTTTTAATAGATAATTAACTAGCTATAATCTTTGTTCTTTTAATAAATTACCCAGTGCAATAAACACCCTTTTAAAAAACTATATGTACTATACAAGCACATATATAGGAATGTAAATTTGTGACTGTAACTGCATATAAAGTAGACTTAGTAACCTTCTTTGGTCTTATCTCTTTTCTTCTTACATAACTGTTTTTTTCTGTGGAGATTTGCAGATTTTTAAAGCTGTAGGATTTTTTTTTAAACTACAGATCTTCTAATGTGATCTCTAAATTTGTTCCTAGACAATTAAATTTCACCCATTTCTACATTCATGCATCCCAAAAGACATGTGAAAACTTTCCAGAAAAGCATTCAAACTTTATTTTTACTGTAGGAACACCTACCTTTTCTCTTTGTATTTCATCCAGCCACCCCCACTGTTGAGAAAGTATGATGTGAATATATTCACTGAGAGATCTTGTAAGACTGAGAGTTGACAAATTGAAGAATAATTCCAACAAATTTGTAGAGTTGCTCCCTCCAGATCCCTGCTCATATGTGCATATAGGCTTCACAGTTAGCAATTTAAAATACTTATTGTGGCTTTCATCTGTATTCTTTTTATCTGTCATTATTTTCTTGCATGTTGTTATGGGCACCAATGCAGATTTTAAAATATCTTTTTTCTCAAATGTACAGAAGATATTATAAAAAGGTTCTTTTGCTTACAATGTCACCTTCAAAGTTGTTTTCTGTCATACTATTTGTCTTTCAAAGTACAATATTTGTATGAATGCATAATATACATTGTATAACTTGCAAATAAAAATAAAAATGCTATATTTGAATGTGCTAGTTATGTAAGTGATATCAGATTTCAGACAATATTCATATGCTGCTTTTGTGAATAAAAAAATTGTATTGAGAAAAAATATATATTATTACTGATTTTCTAAAGAGCTAAAACACTTTGCTAAAGTAATCTTCCTACAGTCTGATTACAAAGAAGATTTGTTTTGAGATTTAAGTATTTTGCCTAACAACTTCAATCCTATAAGAATTCAATTTATGTTATTTGTCTGAGCAAACAGATCTTAGAATACAGACTTTTTTTTTTTTTTTTCCTGATTGAGGAGACAATATTGATCCATTTTAATGTACTCTCTGATCCCAAAAGGAAGACCTGTACTTGGACTAAGCTATTCATTCATATGCAGCAAAGAGAGGAGCCTTTGAAAATGGCTGGGTTTTCCTATTTATTCTGTGACCCTACTCTCCGTGACCCTATTCTCCCTATTATTACAGCTACTTTTAAATATACTCTCATTGTGCTGGTGCACAGGAGATACAGGCATGAACCAGGCTCTCAAACTCCTGGATACTGTAGAAGTACAGAACAAGAACAGAAGCCCTGTCCTGGAAAGTTTAGTGACAAGATACTCCATCATAGAGCTGCTCCACAAACGGCTACAGACAGTGAAGACTTCAGAAGTAAATCAGTGACATTTGCAAACCTTTGAGTTTTCATTTCCTGAGTGTTTAATACGTTCTTGAAAGAGAGCTGTTACATATGAGTCAAGTAGAAGAACCAAGTTAGACCAGTATATATTCAGACTATATAGTGCAGTTCTACCTTCAGGCTCCATCCCATAATTTAACACACAGACTAACGTATCTCTGGTTGATCTCCAGTCCGGCCATTCCTGTATGACCTAATGAGGATCTATTTACACTGAAGTAATGATGTCTGTAGTAGCATATGTAAGAAAATAGACAACAGCAACAAATAAAGAAGGCACATCATATTTATTCTTTTGGTTGCAAGACTGCAATAGTTGCAGCTGTATGACTTTTGAACTGCACTTCATCAGAGTGAACTGCTTTGCCTATAGGCTATGTGAATTCTAGTTTCTTTCCAATTTTCCATGGTTCTATTTTTTGTTTGATTTTCTCTTTTACTTGAAAGCTGAATTATTTTTTCCTCCTAACACATTTTAATAATTCCATCAAAACATGCAAAAATTACTGAACTCAGCAGAATGCAGCTCCAAAAACTTGGGATATGTAATCTCTCTTGATCTCTAGATAATCCAGATTATTACTGTGTTCCTGAACATTTTACAAGGCCTATTTGCAGAAGATACTGTTGAAAACACCATTCCAGCAATATATGTCACTCAGCAGAGTTTCCTAATAGAGTTTACACTTCAGATTGTTAATCAGCATTAAAATGTAAAAGACTAACTTTGGGACATTTATTATGAGAATAAGAATATAAAATTGGTAAGGGTCTGACAGATGAAATGTGTGCTATCACAGTACTTCCATCATAAACTTTTCCATGATTTAATTATATTTTTCTGTAGAATAGATTGTTTCCTTCTTCCCCCATCCTCCTGTTACCCAGCCTGTTCTACAACTTCATTGATCTCATGACTGGAAAACTTCTTCTAATTTCCAGCCTAAATTTATTCATAACCAGCTAATACCCATATGTTCTTGTGCCAACATTGTCCTTAAACTTAAATAGTGCTTCTCCTCCTTTTGTGTTTACCCCTATGATATATTCATAGACAGCAATCATATCTCTTCCCAGCCTTTGTTTGGCTAGATTAAACAACCTATGCTCTTCTAGTCCCTTCTTGTAATGAGAATACCCTCATGAATAAGGGCCACAGAATTAAAGCCTAATTGAAAATGTGAAGCAAGCAACAAATCAGATCCTATGCAGAATAAGTTGCTTGGAGTCCTTCCTGTGAGTGACTCTTGGGTGAGCTCTTCCATCTGTTTTAAAGTAAATGACTGATTCTGTTCTACAAGTATCTCAAATTATTATATTTATTTATTCTGTCTGAAAAACATGAAAATCACCAAATTATCAATAATTTTCAATATGGCCAATTTTCAAAATCCAAATTACTTATAGAAATTATAATTTATATATAATGAATTCACGTTGAATATTAGTGACTTACCCATATAACAATTGAAATATAAATTTGTTGTTCTTTAACAGCATTTCAGAACACTTTAAGAAGAATAAAATGCATATTGTTCTACTGAACAACGTAAGAAGCAAAGACGAAGACAGCACAATACAATTTATCTGTCCCTCAGTGACGCAACACTAGGCTCATCATCTCCAGATGGATGCAGAAGGACCAAGGGTAGAACAAAATATCTATAGTAACAATCTGCAATTCTCCCTGAGGTGTAGCACCAGAGACAGAAAGGGACTGATGGCAGAGCTCAACATCCAGCTGAACTTAAGGATGAGTTTCCTGCTATAATCACAACAAAAAGCCTTTTTCCAGAAGCATTTTTTTTTTTACATTTGAGGAACTATCCAAGGCAGATAGAATCTAGAAAAGGCTTTGTTGAAGTCCATTTATCCCAGACAACCTGCTTAACATAAAAGAGAGCTAAAGTTAGGCAAGATAAGTCCCAGTCAAAGAACGCAGCAGACCTCTTAGATGATTATTTTGGAGAATTATATCCAAAATGGTTTTGTATAGGGTTTGTTAGAACCATCTGTTATATTCAAAGAAAATGAGTGAAAGAGCCTTTCTTTTGGAAGAAAATTCTATAATAATCTCATTGCATATTTTATTCCCCTACAATCTCAAATCAGCTTTTTACAGTAATACAAAAGAATGTTTGTAGAAACCCTGATGAAGCTTTCCCCATTGCCAGTACCTAGCTATGCCCCTCCATATCAGATCCTATTGGTGAGGTTAATGTCTGTTGCAGGGTCAGCTTTGTCTTTCTTTCCCCTGGAAGCTGCCAGCCCTTGCTGCTCCTGACAGAAACACCGATGCTTTTGAAATGGCTTTATGGGGAGGAAAAATGTCTGGGTATTTAAACAATTCAGCCCTAAAATCTGCCTGCCTGCACCCCGACCACACTAAGGAATGATTCATCTATTTTACCTGTAAATGCTTTGTTAAAAAAGCTGATAAGAAGTAGAAGAATTAAAACTAATTCTTTATTTTGTCTGTATCATATATACATATATAACAAACAAACAAACAGAAAAAACTTCTGTTTGAAACATGTCACTAAATTCTGGGTAGTTTCCAGAAGGTGTGCTTTATTGTTTTCCTGTTCTTTTTCCTATTCTCTGGCATGGCCTTAGAGATAATAAGTGACAGTGGCTAGTCTATTCTCAATTCTTACCAAGTGCAGGGAAACCATAGGTGTAAATTGATTGTAAGAAGAGAAAGTCAGGTTAAGGCAGGAAATAACACTGTTGCTATAAGGTTCAGACTCACAGAACAAAGGTAGGGTTTAAATCAGCATCAGTAGTGTCTTCTCTCATTCTTTACCTTCATTGTTCCTGGAATCTTGTAGTTCATCTATGCACACACACACACAGACACACAAACAAACAAAACAAACAAACAAAAAAGTATAGGAAAGGGACATAAACTGGATTCTTTCTCCTCCTAGCCAGGCATTCAAACTGCTTATGACAGATGACAGATCAACATTGCTTTTTGCATGAGCTCTGTCAGGGTCTGAATCTGCACAGCACCTTGTGATCAGCAGTTCCATGGCAGGTGCTTTGACTTCATTAACTCTAGGAGCAGTGATCTAGGGAAGTGCAAGGTTTATATTCAAACTCAAAGACATGCCCTCAGGTGGACAAAAAAAAAAAAAAAAAAAAAAAAAAATCATTAAATCATTAGCAATCATTAGCACTTCCTAAATATTACAAGCCTGGAAATATATTGCAAAAGACAGATAGCAGCCCTGTTAACTGCCAGAGTGATTCTTCCTCATGTAGGTGGCTGTCCAGGGGATACAGCTCTGTACTATAACTTGCATAAAGGCAGGACAGGGAAACAGACCTAATACTGAGTATTTGTTTTTGTTGCTGTTGTTGGGTAGGTGTTGACCTTCCAGTTTACGAGAATTTTTTGAATCACCCTTTGGAGGCACCTAAACATTATCTTTTAAAGCAGTCCAGCCTCCTGCATTCAAAACATTTCACCCTTTTTAGGAAATTTGCTTCATTGTCATACATTACAGCACCTGGTCTGGATATTATCCCATAAGTTAATCCCTTTTGTAGATCTAGATTCAAAGAACACACTTTCCTTTTATCTTATTCTAAGAATTCAAGACAATGCTTCATGTGTTTGGTCAATGAATTAGTACAGTCTTTCAAAAATTAACAGAATTAAATAACCACAGAATCACAGAATCACAGAACTGTAGGGATTGGAAGGGACCTCGAAAGATCTTAGGGTCCAACCCCCTTGCCAAAGCAGGCTGCCCAGGTAGGTGTCCAGACAGGCCTTGAATATCTCCAGAGAAGGAGACTCCACAACCTCCCTGGGCAGCCTGTTCCAATGCTCCGTCACCCTCACCGTGAAGAAGTTCTTTCGCATGTCAGTGCGGAACTTCCTGTGCTCTAACTTGCAGCATTGCCCCTTGTCCTATCCCCACAAACCACTGAGAAGAAGTTGGCTACATCCTTCTGTCCCCCACACCTCAGATACTTATATACTCTGAGGAGATCCCCTCTCAGTCTTCTCTTCTCCAGGCTGAACAGACCCAGGTCTCTCAGTATTTCTTCTTAGGGAAGATGTTCCAGGCCCTGAATCATCTTTGTGGCCCTCCACTGGACTCTTTCCAGATCCCTGTCTTTCTTGTACCGGGGAGCCCAGAACTGGACACAGTACTCCAGGTGATGCCTGACCAGGGCAGAGTAGAGGGGGAGGATCACCTCCCTTGACCTGCTGGCCACGCTCCTTTTAATGCACGCCAGGATCCCATTAGCCCTCTTGGTCACAAGGGCACAGTGCTGGCTCATGGTCAACCTGTCGTCCACCAGGACCCCCAGGTCCTTCTCCTCAGAGCTCCTCTCCAGCAGGTTGTCCCCCAGCCTGTACTGATACTTCGGGCTGTTCCTTGTGCAGTTCCTTGTGTGTTCCTTGTGTAGGACTCTACACTTGCTCTTATTAAATCTCATTTGGTTTCTTCCTGTCCATCTCTCCAGCTGGTCCAGGTCTCACTGAATGCCAGCACAGCCTTCTGGCGTGTTAGCCACTCCTCCCAGCTTTGTGTCATTGCCGTACTTGCTGAGGGCAGACACTATTCCCTCATCAAGGTTGTTGATGAAGATGTTGAACAAGACCGGACCCAGCACCGACCCCTGGGGAACACTGCTAGTCACAGGCCTCCAGCCAGACTCTGCTCCTCTGATCACCACCCTCTGAGCTCAGCCAGTCAGCCAGTTCTCAACCCACCTTGCTGTCCACTCATCTATTCCACACTTTCTCAGCTTTGCTAGTAGGATGTCATGGGAGACAGTATCAAAAGCCTTACTAAAGTCAAGGTAGGTGACATCCACCACTCTTCCCTCATCTACCCAGCTGGTGATGCCATCATAGAAGACAACAAGGTTGGTCGAGCACGACTTCCCCTTGGTTAATCCATGCTGACTACTCCTCATAACCTTCTTCTCTTCCAATTGCTTGGAGATGGCATCCAGAACAAGCTGCTCCAATACCTTTCCAGGGACAGAGGTGAGACTGACTGGCCTGTAGTTTCCCAGATCCTCCTTCCTGCCCTTCTTGAAGACCAGAGAGACATTGGCTATCCTCCAGTCTTCAGGCACCTCACCCGTTCTCCAGGACCTTTCAAAGATGACAGAGAGCGGTTCGGTGATCACATCTGCCAGCTCCCTTAGCACACGCAGATGCATCCCATTGGGACCCATGGATTTGTGTGCATTGAGCCCATGCAGATGCTCCTGAAGCAGTCCCATGTCCACCAGGGGGGAGCCCTCCATTTCCCAGACCTTTTGTCCTATTGTCAGGGGCGAGGAGTCCCGGGGGAGTGTCCTTGGAGCAAAGGCTGAAGCAAAGAAAGCATTCAGTATCTCTGCCTTCTCAGCGTCTCCCGTGACCAGGACACCCGCCTCATTCAGCAAGGGACCCACATTATCCCTAGTCTTCCTCTTGCTGTTTACATACTTGAAAAAACCCTTCTTATTATCCTTTATCTCATTCGCAAGCCTCATCTCTAGGTGGGCTTTAGCCTTCCTTGTCGCATCCCTGCAGGCCCTGACAACACATCTATACTCCTCCCAAGAGGAGTATACTCCTCCTTTTTCCACAATTCATAGACCATCCTCTTCCTTTTGATCTTATTGATGAGCTCCTTGCTCATCCATGTGGATTTCCTGCCCCCCTTCCCCAATTTCCTATTCCTTGGGATGCACCAACCCAGAGCATGAAAGAAGTGCTGCTTAAATGTAGCCCAGCTCTCACAAGCACCCTTGCCTTCTAGCAACCTATCCCATGAGATACTCCCAAGCAGGTCCCAGAAGAGGTCGAAGTTGGCTCTTTGGAAGTCTAAGGTAGCAATCCTGCTTTTAGCCTTACTTCCTTTGCCTGGTTCCATCTGGAACTCCACCATCTCATGGTCGCTGCATCCCAAGCTACCCCCAACCTTCACATCCCTAACAAGGCCATCCCTGTTGGTAAGAACGAGGTCCTGGAGCACCCCCTGCCTCGTCAGCTTCTCCACCACCTGTGTCAGAAAATTGTCCTCAACGCATTGCAGGAACCGTTTGGACTGCTTGTGCCTGGCCGAGTTGCTTACCCAGCAGATGTCTGGGTAATTGAAGTCCCCCATGAGGACCAGCGCTCATGATCGTGAGGCTAGTAGCAGCTATGATAATATATAGAAACAAAGTAGTCCTATCTTGAACAATTTATTCTAGCAGATGAAACAGAAGAAGCCACTAAACAGCTTGGTGGGCATTACTTATGTGTAAAATATCTGCTAAATGGCATTATTAATTGAATTAGTATGAAAGGATAGAGTATTATACAAGTCTATGAGCTCATCTTCTGTATTTCACATTAGTTTTATTTTTCTAAATATCTTAATTTTTATATTAGATTTCAAATACATTGAAGTAACCCAGCTGGCAGGGTGATCTGTAGTCCATATAAAAAAACTGTAGATATGATCAGAGGTAACTTTTTGCCCTGTACAATGATTCTTTGCTGGTGAGATTGCATTCATGTTAAATTAGTAGAACTGAACAAAGTCCAGTTTTGGGTTGCTACTTCTGTTATATTTCAAAATTTCTGTCTGTGTGCTTCATCACAGTAACACTGAGGAGTTCTTGTAGAGATCATATACAAACATACAACCAGATTTAATTCCTTCCTTGAAAACCTTAGATTTCTGTTAAATCTTTAAGGAAACGCCAACTACAAGAAAATTAAAAATAGTGCTGCAACATACCAGAAAATCATTTGAAAGAGGAAACCATTAAATTTAAAACAGCAGTAAGCCAATCAAATATATGTATTAAATAAGTCATTAGATATAGTGTTTCTGACACAAAGGCATTACCTTTTAAAATGTTGAAATTCAATTAGAAATGTTGCCCAATTTAATCTAAATTTAAATCTTTAACTGAGTCAAATTTCATACTTTTGAAAGCTTGTGGAATTATGTTGTTCCTTCTTGTGACATTTGTAATTGAAAAGGAGGTGTATAAGTATGGCCTGTAATATAAGACATGCTATGACCAACTACTTTGTATTGTTTCAAATGATGACTTTTGGAGGAAGCTGTCAAGTGGTGGGCAAACACTAACATAGTGCCTTTTTGAATGAGTTCCTGCTCCATGAGTTCCTTAGTTTTGCTAAGGATAAAATACCCACCAGTTTATACTTTGTAAACTACCAGCTACATGTAAGGGTAGCTGGGCTAAAATATTTGGGTGTCAAGGTGAACTGGATTCAGATTGAAATTTATTTTTATATATTTGACATATCTTCTCAAGAGTGATATGCATACATATATATATATATATACACACACATATGTATATGCAATAAAAGCTGTGTTCATGAGCACCACGTTCTTGTTTTGGCTGAGCTACCAGAGCTGCTGCTTTGCCCTTTTTGACGATTTCTATTTCTAGAGCCAGAGGTCCTGAGTTCTTTTGCTGATGCCACTTGCATTCATTTGGCTGAAAATTAAAATAAGAAAAGATGAGTGAAAATTGACTTTTAAAGCCATGAGATAGCCTTCAATGGGGCAGGAAGAGGCCAATTACCACAGCATTTTGCAAGGCTCCTCCCATCTCCTTTTTGAAATGGCAGTCAAAAGACCCAGATGCCAGCCTGAAAATATTCTCCCTTCATCATTTACTTTTTGTGTGTGTTCTTCTTGCAGCTGTGCTGGCAGCATTAAAGATACCTCACAGCTATTCACTAGGTTGCAGCCTGATCCAATGCACACAGAAGTCTTTTCATTCAGTTCTGTGGTTTTCAATGAGGTCTGGGGACTCTGCCTCTGCCTGTTTTGGACTGTTATGACTTTTGTTCTTAGATAACTTTTGTGTACTAATTTTATTAAACTTAAGCAAAAGGTATACATTCACACAGAAATACAAGAACACCTTTATTTTATAATATATTTGGCTTTTGTCTTAAAGAATCCCAGCACCCTCTACAAGGAAGCAATTACCTAGTCCTCACTGCATTACATTACAGATTTTTTCTCATCTTTGCAAGACTATGTAGTGTAGATTGAATAAACAAATAAGCTATAAAAAAAAAGTCTGCATGTGAAAGATGGTGAGAACAATCTTCTTTATGGTTTTGAAAAATGTGGAGGAAGACAAGGAAACTGATGTACTCAGAAAATGTTCAGAGAAGGCAGAGCTAAAACATGCAAGGGCTCATTCAAATAATTAAAAAAAAAAAAAAAAAAAAAAAAAAAAGAAAAGAAAGGAAAAAAAATCCACAACAGAACTGGAAGTAGTGTTCAGTGCTATCTGATCATGAACAAGAAAAAAAAAAATGTTGAAAATACAAAGCTCAGACTGGCACAAGTGTATTCAATAGCATCTTCAGAATGAATATTTAAGGAGAAAAAATTGACCCATTCTTTGATGTCTGCATTTAGCACTTTATTAATGAATGCCATCCTCTGATGCTGACTGCATCTGTCACCACACTAACATCCAGAGAGCCAAACTTGCTTGCTTTTCAGTAGGCAACAATGTGACTACAGGGAGTGGTCGTTGGTCCATGCTTAGCTCTTAACTGTAGCTGCTTCATGATCATGCCAAAGACAGCATTTATGGTAGGGGCTGTCATGATCTGTGTTCAGGCTTTGCCATGGCTTTCACTGGTATACTGTGACACCCTTTGGTTTGGTCCTCTAAACTCTGCAGATGCTCTTTAGTAAGTCCTAGCCACAGGGAAAAAAATAAAAATAATAATATAAATAAATAAATAATAATAATCATTAGTAGTGGTAGTAATAATAATAATTATTATTATTATTATTATATGTAAGAGACAGAGAAAGAGACATAGAGAAATGAGATTCTGTCAACATGGCACTCATAAGAGCGAATTTGATGAATATCTTAACTTCTCATAAATGTTATTCTTATCTAGATCTTGTAATTTTAACTAGTAGGATCAAGCATGAGCCTATTTAGCTGTAGGTCATAAGCTGATTTATGATCATTTTGCAGCATATACCAGATAAGATTACAGAATACATAATAGGTTGTCTACTGTTGTAGTATAACTGCCACCCATCTCAATCAGTCTGCCTGGAGAGCTAATGATATTGTGTTATAGGATTCTATGAACTGACATGATTATGCATGCCATTCTCTGTTGGCAATCTAGAATTCAAAAGACTTTTGTAGATGCAAATTGTAGATTTGTAGATGTAAATTGTAGATTTGTATTAACACACTGATTTTTTTTCCACGTGTCTTATTTCAGCTTCTTAAATAACTAAAGACCAGGCTGATGTAAAACAATAATTTTAAATTCTTATTTTATCTGTGACTGATCAATAAGGAATTATTACTGCATTTTTTGCCCTAAAGTATGAATAGGTGCCTCCTTCCAGTCAGTATCAATGCACTTATTTACACCAAAAGTAAACATACCCCAGAGGCTTTTTTTGGTGTGTGTCTGAATTGCTCATAGTGATATAATTTTTTCCGTAGTTCTTCAGAAAGGAAAGAATAAAGAAAGCAAGATTTTCAAAGTATTTTCCAGTTCACACCTAAAGAAGCTCTTTAAAGGATTTTGAAGCTTTTATTTAAATTTCTGTCATTAATGAATTCATTACACGATATCGTGCCCCCAGATGAGACAAAAAGAAAGCAGACAGTTGTAAGTTTATTGTAGTTACTAAAATAAGGATGAAACTTGAAAAAAGTCATTGATAAGAATTGGGAATGGCTAGGGAGAATATAATCAAAGTGGACAGAGTGTGAAATCATTTCCTGCTCAAGCCACTTTACTTTTCCACTGACTTTGTGTGCACCTTTGTGTGCACCTTGTTGGATGCTCTTAACTATCTCATAGAGTAAAACCTCCTTGCATCTGGTGATCCTTTTTACTTGGATTAGCTAATACAGCTATGTTCTATAACATGTTTTCTTTTGCTTCCATTCAAGGATGGTTATTTTTTTGTTTGTTCATTGGTTTCATAGAATCATAGAATATCCCGAGTTGGAAGGGACCCATAAGGCTCATCAAGTCCAGCTCCTGGCACCTCACAGGTCTGCCCAAAAGTTTAGACAATGTGACTAAGTGCACAGTCCAATTCCTTTTTAAATTCAGACAGGCTTGGTGAAGTGACTACTGCACTGGGGAGCCTGTTCCAGTGTGCAACCACCCTCTCGGTGAAGAACCTCTTCCTGATGTCCAGCCTAAATTTCCCCTGCCTCAGCTTAACACCATTCCCATGGGTGCTATCACTGGTGTTTACAGAGAATAGGTCACCTGCCTCTCCACTCCCCCTTGTTGTAGACCGTGATGAGGTCTCCCCTCAGCCTCCTCTTCTCCAGGCTGAACAGGCCTAGTGACCTCAGCTGCTCCTCATATGTCTTCCCCTCTAGGCCCTTCACCATCTTCGTAGCCCTCCTCTGGAAACTCTCCAACAGTTTAATGTCCTTTTTGTACTGCGGTGCCCAGAACTGCACACGGTACTTGAGGTGAGGCCACACAAGCGCAGAGTAGAGTGGGACAATCACCTCCCTCGACCGACTAGCAATGCTGTGCTTGATACACCCCATGATACAGTTGGCCCTCCTGGCTGCCAGGTCACACTGCTGGTTTGCTTGTTTGTTTTACTAAGGGAGCCAACTAAAACAATCAGAAGGTGACTTTTGTCTAGGGTATCCCCAGAACCTCAGAAGGTTTGATTTTGTCTCCTCAAATATTTGCATGATGGACTCCCCAAGGTCACTCAGTGCAGAATGGAGAACTGTTCGAAAATCCTAGTAATTCTTGTGGGGAACAGTACAGTACCAGGTATTCAGGCACAAATACAGATCTCTCTTCTCTGTAATGAAGTCAAGCCTTTGTTTTGTTTTGTTGTTGTTGTTGTTTTTCCCTCAGTCACCTAAGTCTGAAAGATGGATAGCAGCATTTTGTTTTTAGGCATTGGAATAGGCTGCCCAGGGAAGTGGTTCAGCCACTATCACTGGAGGTCTTTAAAAGACATTTAGATAGAGCTTAGTGATATGGTTTAGTGGAGGACTTGCTGGTGTGAGGTCATTTTGAAGATTTTTTTTTTTTACAGATGGAAAACTTTTGTCAGTGGAAAAGGAATAAAAGAACTATGAAAAACAATAGCCCAAATTAGCTTTAATGGTTTTATTACTTCGTAATACAATAAAGGCTAGACAACTTTTACAGAGGGTCAGAAATGAGGCACTGACAAATTATTCTTGTGGGATAATTAAAAGGAGATCTCATTCCTCTAGTGTAAATAATTTTCCTCCCTCAACAACTGAAGAACAATTGTTATTGTTCTTCATTTCCAGCATAAATGCTAGTCAATAAAAGAGAAGGAAGGATGGGCTAGTATATATTGAGATGAAGAATGTTCCACACCAAATTAAAAGGGTCAGTGGAAGGAACATATCTTATAAAATGTGGCACAGCAATTGCTTTACCATGGTTACCCTAGTGGAATAGAGAAAAGGAACAAAGAAAAAAGGAAAAAGAAAAAAAAATAGAAAAAGATAGAAGGTGATTTCTTGGTAATTATCACAACTGGCAATAATTTATATTATTCTCTGTGTGTCTTCATTCCATCGTGGCAGAAAGAAGATAGCCATGAGCAAAACATTTTCAGCAAGCAATAAGTTCAACCTCTCTCCATCCCCAAGCACATTTGGGAAAGCTGAAACTGCTCATATTCAAGCCACACCACAGTGGGGACATAGGTGAATTAAAGGGAGGAAATATCTGGAAAATCAGAATGTTTAGTTGTGGTACTTTCAAAATATTGCCTTGTTTCAATGCAGTGCATGTTTTCAATTCAAATTTAATCTTAATGTAAACATTAAAAATGATTTAACCACCCCTGAAATGAAACAACGACAAGTATTTCTATTCATATTCTCAGATAAATAGAATTTTTATTCCATTTGCCCAGTGAATAAAAACATCACCTTCTTTCCCCCCACAATGCTGGTGCCAGCATCTCAAGAGTGCATGTATTGTGCTGCTCCTGCTGCTAACAAAGCTAATAGTTTTCTTGCAGGAAGGAAAAATCAGAATACAAGCCACCTCACTGCTACACACTTCTTTATTTCATGCTAGACAAAAGGATCACTTTGTTCAACTACTTAAATCTTGCATTCAATAGACAAGTCACTGTGGGGAAGTGGAGTCTGTACTGTGCTGTCTGAGCCTAATATTCTAAATCCCTTACATTAAGTACACCACTAGCAACTAAACAAATATCCACACAGATGTCATGCCATTCTACCGAGCAGTTTTATTCCATTTATAAAATGAAAGAGCAATCCCTTGACTGCTTTTCATGGCAGGTGTCTGCATATTTAAATGCTGGTCAGTTTTAAATGGAACACGTGTATTTAACTTTCCCAGCATGTCTAAAGCTTTTTAAAGCCCATCACACTGATGCTAAAATAATAAGGGCCAGAAGCCTGGTGATATGATTGCTTTTTTATTGCTCAGTTTGTGCTGGGAACTTGTTTTAATTCCAAAGGTTATGGCTTTTAAAGCAGCGCTACTCCCATTTCCCTCCCCCAAACTGAAGCTGAAGCAAGAAGACACATAAATGAGAGCCCAAAACGTATGCTAACATGGCAATGTATCCTCTGATCTTTATTTTTTTTCTTTCTTTTTTTTTTTTTTTTTTTTTTTTTCCTTTTGGTGTGCTTTCTAACCACTCTTCCCAGCAAAGATTGAGAGTGTCTCACTTAAACAGAAGATGTCTGTTGTTATGACATTGGCAGATGGACAATTACAATACTTTGAGGTAAAATATAAATAAAATGCAGACAAAAGGAGGGAGAGCACATCATTACTGCTTGCTGTTACTGTCTCCTTGCTTCTGAATTTCAATGTCAAAGGAAGGGCTTTGTCTACCAATTACTTGATGTTAGCTATGGCGAATATAATGCAGTACTAAAGCAAAGGCAAATGAATACAAATACTGTAAAACTAAACTGGGGAAATAGCTTCTAAGTAGTTTAATAGAATGACTATATTCTGTGATAAGAACATGTTTCTGCTGTTTCCTCCAAGGTTAGTCTGAAGGAATTGTATAAGGCAAAACAGATGAATGATGTAGCCAAGAAGCAGAGTGGTCCAGGCAGAGTGGAGTTTTTTTGTTGTTGTTGTTTGTTTGTTAAGTAGTTAGAGGAGATGCATCTATGGAATGGGGTTTATGAAGATAACAGAGCTAAATACCTTTTAGAAGAAATCTTTATAGTGCAGTGAATTATGAAAATTATATTGGGAAGAAAAACAGTCATTTTGCTAGTAAATATCATAAGTCAATATCATAATTATTCATTTTTACACTTCTTTTTTTGTGTGTGTGTGTGTGAAAGGTCATGTCTTTAAAATTATTCTGTTTGAAGGCATGTGATATTTAAAGAAGCTCAGTCTAAATTGCTTGAAACCCCCATCAGAAGACTGGCATTTTAAAAGCCAGCCTTATATGTCTACTTCACATTTTTTCTTCTTTCTTACCAAATTTGGAATAAATCTCTCAACCTAGGTTGATAACTGTTATGATTAAAATCAGAAGCATGAATTGATTCCTTCCTTTTGTAGCAGAAAGAGACAACAAATCCTGGAGCAGGGCTTGTCTCTGCCATATGGTGCATTGGTAGGACAACAAGATTTCTACTAGAAGTGACACTGTTTCAATAACCTTCCATATAAGAAAATTCAGGAACACAGAAGTACAAAAGAGTTGAGGGATAGCAAAAGATGAATGAAAATATTTTTGGAAGCTGTGAGCCAAAGCATCTCATTGATTGTCAAGAACAAAAGAGATGTACAAAGATATTTCAAAGGATGTGTTTTCCACTAAATAAATCCAAGGATGCTCTGAAAAGGGAGAGTAAGACTTAGATTCTGTGCATTTGTTAGATAACTTCAAGAGGGGTAGAGACGTTCTGATTCTTGTGCTGAGTAAATTGCAACTTTACTCCTTCAAGTATCCAGAGAGGTCAAACCTAATCTGAAAGTAGTTCTGAATGTTCCTTTTGGTGGAGGCTTAGGCAGCTCTTGCATTATTTTCAAGGTGAAAGAGAGCAGAGTCCCACAAGAGAAGAACTAGGAAAGGAATCTGTGCTCAGGAGTGTTCAGGGGAATTTGAGCCTCGTGAAAAAGAGATCAGATCCTGCCCAGACCCAGCTACCTGGGAAATCTGTAAACTGACAAGTATGTTTTCATTAAGACAAGCTGGACCATCCATTAGGATCTGAGCTGTGGACTTAGTTTCTGAAGAAAAAAACTATCTTTCAATTTATTGCTAGAAAGTGAACTGTGTATTTGAAAAGCTCTTGTAGCACATAAGTGGCAAAGATGTGCGGTTATTTTATTGCAAATAATATAATGAAACCATAAAAAAAAAAAAAAAAAAAAAAAAAGATAGAAATATAGCATGCAATCAAAGTTGTAGGATGATTTCCATGCCAGGAGAGGTTAAGGAGACTAAGAGTCTTCAGCTGGAAGAAGAGATGCCTGAAATAAACAATATTTAAGAAATAAAGCAAATGCAGAGAGAGTAAGTGTTTCTTGTAACAGACAGAGGGCATAAAGTGAGATGAAAAAAAAAAACAAAAACAAAAACAAAAACAAAAAAAACAAACAAACAAACAAACAAAAAAAAACAGGAAATAAACATGAGAAGGATATTTCTGTGACATTCTTTATCCCAAGAAATTACAAGGACCAAAGCAGATTTTATCTTTGTGCTAAGCACAGACTGCTTACAGCCATTCCTATTTTCCTTGATATGAAAGACCAGTGCCTGCTAGAAGCTCATCAAGTAGCCTGTGGTGAAACTTCTCATATTTTATATTCCAAGAAGTGTTCAATTTGTGCATAAGCCAAGGTTAAGTACTTCTGAGGAAATCTGTGTGGTTACAGTACGTGTCTGTAAACAGCAAGATTTTTATATCCTCAGTCTTTGTTATGAAGACATCTTTTTCTTTTTTTCTTCCCTTTTTTTTTTTTTTTTTTTTATACTCCAGTTTTGTTAAGATGGAATGGATTTTTCTTTTTCTCTTTTTCCTTTTTTTTTTTTCCTTTCTTTTTTTCTACCTTCTATTACGCCAGAACCATCACAAGTCAAAAGAAATTCCTATTCTGTTATTCAGAATATCTCTCTCTTAAAGATTATGAGCTCTGTAATTATAAACATCACGAACCCTAGAGTTTGTTTAACTATCCGTGGATGTCTGCAATGTAGAAACATCTGACCAAATTACTCTGAGTTTTCTTTTAGAGTCAGTGGAGGGTTAGTCAATAAACTCAACAGAACTGAGGTCTGAAGAGTTTATCTTGCCCTAAAGTAAACACATTTGTCCAAATTAATCACATTAAACTCCATTGACTGTATTGATTAGACTACATTGACCATAATGGGAGCCTAAACAGCCAGCTCAGCTGTAGATACATATATTTTATATATCAGCAGAGAGATGAAATGAATCCTACCCACAAACTCCCTGTTCCAGTCATCTACCACAGAGTGAGATTTCCAATAGTTTTGTTTAACAGCAGAAATTAATTGTTTATTGACGTGGATTTCAAGCATTTTGCATAGCTAAGCCTGAGGACCTGTATTGTCTCTAAATCTTATCTTCACACAGATGATATTAACAATTTTTTTACAGGAATAACAAACCCTCGCATAAAACAAATTCTAATTTTTCACCGTGCATTTTCATACTCTTTGTAAAAGAAAATGTGACACGATTTAATAATGAAACTAAATGACATGAGTAAATAAATAAATAAATAAATGCCCTTAGGGCTATGTAAAGGATCTACTTAACAAAATATTGCAATGAATAATTGATTTTCTTTGTAACCATTATGGAGCTGACTAGTAGTTTTCTGGAGTCATCAGGAAACTGCAGGAGGAGCAGATCTACTGTCTTGCTTAGGGTCCCAATCAGTCCTTCCAACTAATTTATTTGTTCTTGTGTTTTTCCTTCCTCTCTACACTAGATGTGAGAAAAGAGTCAATTCAAGTTTCAGCTGCCAGAAGTACCATTCAGTGAGCTAGGATCACAGTAAACCAGCACTCCCACTCATTATTTGTGGATGTTGTGTCAATATATTGATGTATTTTATTGTTTTTCGTGGAATCATACAGTATCTTGAGTTGGAAGGGACCCACAAGGATCATCGAGTCCAACTCCTGGCTCCACACAGGACCACCCAAAAATGTTGTTTCCCGAGACACACTTCTTGGGAAAGAGTGTCTGTGTCACCAGGTGTGTGTGCAATATTGCTGTTGTTCAACCACGGTTCCTCAAAAAACATATCCATGGCTGCAAAAACTGTCTTCATATGCTAGAGTAAACTCTCAAACTATTTTTAAAATTATGATAAAAATTTGTGGCAGTCACTATTTACTTATTCTGATATTTTATAGTTCTCTATTGGGAAAATTGATTCATTTTCTCCTTTTGCTTGAATTTATGCTGAGGCAGAGAATATTACGTGCTTCCAGTGACAGGAAAGACATTCTGTATATATAAATAGATGTACTTCTCTCCCTCCCCCCCCTCCCCCCCCATATTTAAATTAATATTTAAATTAATGTGATTTCTTCTAGTAAACTAGATAATCCAAATATAGACACTGCAGACAACACCACAAGACAAATTCTAGGCTTACATAAACTTAATATACACATGTGGGCTCTTCCTATAAATACAGCTGTATCTCACCTCGCTTGCCAAGCAGGTGAAACTTGCTCCTGTTATAGCTCAGTTCTCTCTGGATTAGGAAAGTTGCCCCAAGAATAAACCTGATTCCTGGGACTTTTGTTTGTTCCCTTTTTAATAGATGTGATTTGTATCAGTATCAAGAGCAGGGCACAAGCTCTCTACTGAAGTCCTGATCTAGACCCTCAAGCCCCTGATGTAGCTGTTTGTCATTTTCTGCTTTATTTCATAATCTCACACAACCATTGATTCCTTGATTCTCCTAAGCATTTGGAATCTTGGGAACCCGAGATTAGACATTTGTTATTCTTCTTGCTGAAGGTGTTCGGTCTCTGGCTTATGCAATAAGCTCCAGGAATAATGTCTGGGAGTTGATTTTTTTTCTGTGCCTGAATGCTTTGCATTAGAGTAAATCTTAAATTTCCCCACTGCTGGAAAGAACACAGCTTTGCTACATTCACTCATTATGAGGTAATTCAGAGTATTTCATCCAAAGTCCCTGAAGATCATTTCTTAATGCTTCTTCTTCTTACATTACAATGTTAGACTTATATTCATGTGTGAATTTTCTTTCACTGAGGCCCATGAATGGAAAGACAACTTTTTTTTTTTTTTTTTTTTTTTTTTTTTTTTTTTTGTAAGTACTCATTTTTATAGAAGTTATCACATCTGGGATAAAAATCACTTGACAATTGTTCATTTCCTACCTTCTAATTCCTCAAATATTCCTCAAATGTATAAAGTAGATGTTTATAAATATCAGTAGTGGAAAGAGTAGGATTGTTTAACAGTAAATGTGGTGAACACATGCTTCATATGCTTTTCAAGACTATCTTAAATATTTAAATTATAATCAAAGCCTTGGAGTATGTACAATACATCATTCAGAGAGAAACTAATTTTTTTTTATTATTATTATTATTTTTTTTTTTGACTAAGAACTTTTGTGTGAATACACAACTCACTTTATCTTAGCATGTTGTTTGGTATTGTTCAGCTGTGAGAGGAAGTATCAAATGTTCAAGTTGCACTTAGCCAATAATACCATATGATTTTTTTGCATGAGCCATCCTTTTCTGAAGTACCCATATCACTTAAGTCAATCAAATTATCTGCTTTCCTTATGGCAATATGTATTAGTTTTCAACAACTGAACAATCTAAAAGATTTTAGAGTCAGTGACTGATCTATTATGGACAATATTTCAATGCTAAAAAACAAAACCAAAAAATGAGTATCAGTGAGAAGTTTTAACTGTTTAGCAAGTCCCATGGAACATTAGTTATAAAGAAATTCCAGGGTGAATATCTTACATAGCTATTTCATTTTGCTGCTGGTGTAAATATAATGAAATATGCTTGGACCTTTGAGAAACTCTCGAATTCATAGCAAATCATGACTTGATGGCAATAAATTCAGAGTATTTTTATACATAAAAATTAATGCATGCATGGAGATATAAATTAGTGGGATTCTAGAGATAAATTCCTACCTTCCATTAGCTGTTTCATTTGTATAATATCACAAATTAAATCTCTCTATCCTTCCCATCACAAATCTTTTATATTAAACTTGTGATTTTGTTCAAATCATTTGACTTCTGGGCTTTTCTTCGTCTAACACCTCATTTAAAGGTTGTCTTCAGAAATATCTCTGTATCTAACAAATTCAACAATGTGCCTCGTCATATGTCTGAGATTTGTAGTTCTGACTTTAACGTAGCTGTTAGGATACTTTTTCATGTTTAATTTTCTATCATAATTTAGTTTATTCGAAGCATTTATGACTTATGCTTGTTATATTCCTTTCTGAGAAAAATGGGAAATAATAACTGTCTGTGTGATCTATTAATGAGTGAAGCATCCATTGTATTTTAACTAATGGCTATCATACTGACTTTATCTACCATGGGTTTGCAAAGTCATGTGTGAAACATGGAATATGGAAAGAAAAACAGGTTTCTAAAAAACAAGGCTTATATTGATATTCACAAGCAAACTCCCTTCCAGTGTTGTTCTTTACTCAGAAACATTCCACTTCTCTCTAATTTTTACAGGCAGTCTTTATCTGTCCATCTGCAATGCATTTCTGCTCCATTAAGTTATTATAATATACAACCATAAAGATAATGCAACTGTAAATTATTGCATTAACATTCTAGTCAACAACACATAAAATGAGACTGAACAAAAGACAGAAACTATTTTACCTGGGAATGTGCCATTTCAGAAACAGAATATCCTCTTTTGAAATGGTCTAAAAGCACTTGAAATGACAATTAATACTGTTCAAAAATATTATCCTGATATGTTTTTTCACATTTGTTCATATGTATTTCAACACTGTATCAAGAAGGAAAAGATATTAGGATAAATGTTATCTTATACACATATATAAAATAAATATATATATAAATAAATATATATATAAATATATTTTATATTTATAAAAATATTTATATTTTATATTTATATATTATAAATATATATATATATAAACATATATATGTTTATATATTTTATATATTTATAACATTATATAAATGTTATTTTTTAGGATAAATGTTTTTAAAAATTATATTTAAAACCTAGAAATTGAGAGAATGGTCAAAATGCATGCCAAAAGGTGGGATAGAGTTGTTACCACTTAAATTCATAATAATGCAATGGTAAAATTCCATCTTTACTCATATTTCCAAACAGTTAAAAACTAAATTTCATCTAAATAAATTGCTTTTGGGTCACTTCCTTCAGTGAAAATGTAAATAACTTACCCTTCTTATTTAAGATTTATTTATGTATGTGTATTTCTTTTTTCTTTCCCTTGAATGGAATGTTTTCATGCTAGACCTGCAGGAGGAAAAACAAAAAAAAAAAAAAAAAAAAAAAAAAAAACAAAACAACAATAAAACATACAGAAGCATATGATGAGAGGAATGAACAAAGTAGCCTCTCTATTTGGTGGTGTTTCTGATCAAGTCTTAACTGATAACCATTTACTTAACCATCTATTGCTGGGCAGACTGAGCCCTGGACTGCAGTTCCAATCTAGTCTATTCAGTGTATCCTTATCATGGTTTTGCAGTTAGGTTAAGATTGTTTTTGATTCTGTATTTTGCAGATGAATGTTGGGTGTTTTGCATGGCACCTTCAGACTCCTAGCAGTAATAGACAGTGGTGCCTGTAGATTTTTTCCATTTCCACCTTTTCCCCAAATGAAACATGAAAAGAACAAACTAATGCTTTAATAAGCCCCACTTCATTCTCTTTTTGACAGGTTTTGGTTCACTATAGTTATGAGACTATATATATGAGACATTTATTTAATCTCTTAGAGTCCTTCCTAACAGGCCTAGTGAACAGAAAATTCTCTTTTCCACAGAACATTAGGATGAGAATAATCAAGGCAGCATTTATATCTTCTTTCCTTTATGTGAATGAATGACCTGTCATATCATTGCCCCTTTGAGATATGACAGTGATAACAACCTTATTTCTACAGCAGAGGAAATGAAGTACACAGAACTGATATAACTGGTCAGCAGAAAAGCCAGATTCTGTATTCAAAAATCTTGGACCCTAATTCCCATGTTGCTCAATAAGAGCAGTGACCACCACCTCTACTGGTGGCTGGTGGCCAAATAAATATATTTTTTTTTTTTTTTTTAATGAAAAACACAATCAGCACACAATCAATGGAGACAATGAAGTATAAAGCTGCAATGTAAATAGGAAGTGCTGATGACACCAATGGCTTAATCGTAAACTGCTTTAACAGCGTGCTTTTGTTTTATGTAGAAAATGCATGAATATACATTATTAACCATCCATGGGAGAGCTAAGGAAATAACTTCCCTTCCCTTCCCTTCCCTTCCCTTCCCTTCCCTTCCCTTCCCTTCCCTTCCCTTCCCTTCCCTTCCCTTCCCTTCCCTTCCCTTCCCTTCCCTTCCCTTCCCTTCCCTTCCCTTCCCTTCCCTTCCCTTCCCTTCCCTTCCCTTCCCTTCCCTTCCCTTCCCTTCCCTTCCCTTCCCTTCCCTTCCCTTCCCTCTCCTTAAATGAAGTGTACAATTTCCTTTGTAAATTCTCATTCACAAATCAACACACTCCCAAAGATATCTGGAAGACTCTAGGGACTCAAAAACAGAAGTCCTGATGGATATGTGATAAAACCTAAGGAAAAAAGCCAAACATTGAAGCATATGTTTATGATGCTGCAGGTTTAATTAAATAAAAATATTTCCGTGTAAAAGAATGTCACCTTTCCCGCAACAAAATCACAAATGGGTGGCCAGAACATGTTTCCATACCTTTCTTGGTAGAAAAGCAGAGACATTTGCTTCTTATTTGATTGTTTTTAAACAGAAGCAAAACTATGGTGTTTTTTATTTGTTGTTGTTGTTGTTTTTGTTTTATGTCTTTATAAATAATTAAGCTTAAACATGTTATACTGAGAACTGTATAAGCCATACAGAAATAAACAATGAATTTTTTCTTATGCCAGAAGATCTTAAACAGAAATTGGTGGACCTTGCAGCACTCGTGCCCTGAATTTAATCTTTCTGACTATTTTCACAGCCTTTTTTCCTAAATCAGTCATTTTGAACAATAGCTATAACAGTCATATTTATTGCATCTTTGTACTAGATATTTTGTTCCTATCTCCTCTAATGAATATTTCCTCTTATTCTCATATCAGTTTCTTTAAAAAACCTGTCATAATCAGTACTTTCAGTTGACCAGATATTGACATTTTTGGAGGATTTTTTCATAGTAATATTAAAAAATCTGGGCTCCTTTCTGTCTAGAAGGATGCAAGAAATAATAAAAGAAAAACCTCTTCACCCTTATATGTAACTCATTGGTCTGGGAGGGTCTGTCTGATACCAGGGTACCTCGCTTTTCAAAAAACAAACAAAAAAAAAAAAACAAAAAACAAACAAACAAAAAAAAAAAAAAAACAAAACAAAAAAAAAACAAAACAAAACAAAAAAAACAACAACAAAAAAAAAAAAAAAAAAAACACTAAAAGCAGAAACAGGAGGCAGTGTTGGTCGTTGTCATAAGTAGTTTTTTCAGTTTTTCAGGCACCTCATATTAAGTCATTAGGTTATTTTTATAGGTGTCACAGAAAAGCACTGTTTGAAAGAGGTTAAAAGGGACATGGATAAACCTTGTTTCCAGAACTCTGTCTGTATTAATGAATCTGCATGGATTCATATGTTCAAGTTCAAATTACACACACAATTGTCACCATAGATTCATGTTGCAAAATAAATATATTGTGCTAATAATAATAATAAATAATAATAATAAAAATGCTTTGGAAGAATAAGGTATCCATAATATAAAGGTCAAGAAAGCAAAGTTAGACTGACATCCACTCTTCTTTTGTTACACGGGAGCTGCTTATAAGCCCAAAATCTATCTTTGAAATACACTATGAAACTTTAATTTTCTTTATCTACTTTACTTTTCCAATAGCTCTTCTTTTTATATTTCATTACTCAGCTATAGATGCATACAATCAGTCCTTCATTATTTCAGGACAACAGTCATTCTCTAATTACTTTACGTCTGATGAGTGTTTCAGTGATGGATGACCTGTCTCCCTCTACAGAATTTTGTGTCTGAAAAATAGATTCAGGTTTAGGAAAAAGAATTCCAGAGCTTAATGTAGATCATCCATTAAACTACTAAGATTTTGCCTTATATTTCTGTTCTTGTCTATTTCTTATATACTTTACAAAGCCAGATATCAGAGATGAACTCTTCTCTCATGTGGTGCAGCAGAAGTGTAATTCTTCTGTCCTTTCTAGAGATACAGTGGTTTTACAGAAGAAATCAATGTGAACAGTATTCATCTACCTGATTCTAGGAAAAAACAGATTCAAATCTTGGAATTGGTGCCTTTTTCCTCCAGAGCCAGGTTTTCCAGCTGACTGAAATTCAGTGAAGTTCAAGGTGACAAAGCCCTGGGATTAAAACCTGTGGGGGGAACAAAAAACAACCAAACAAACAACCAATCAAACAAACAAACAAACACCACAAACCAAAATCCAGCTCCTCATGACTTTAATGGATTTGTGGATTCGTCTCTCTTAAAATGAAGTGAATTACCTGATGGAGTAACACTACCGCAACAAAAAGCTATCAATGGCCATAAAACAAATGTCGACCGTTGTGGGTTTAGAACAATATACATGATTTTTATAAGATTTAGAATATCTTCTTGTTTATCTTCTTTGTTTTTATCTTACTCAAAGATCTTGTTTGATTTTTCTTTATTCTGTAGATTTGTTTACTTCTAGGCTATACCATGTTGGGAGCTCAAGAGCAGAAAATGTTGATTAGTGCCCAATTCCCTTAAATATCTTAATTATCTTCTAAAAGGAACGTGCTTTGGGAATGAATAAATACCACTTTGGTATGTAAACTGAAGTTGCATTATTTCTTTCTTTTCAATACCTCCAGATAATTTTAAGGCATTATGACATTCCTGAAAAATAAAATAAACAAAATAAAATTAAAAAAAAAAAGTACTCATTTCTTGCCTTCATTCTTCATATCTTTTACAAATATTTACAGTTCTTCACTTCACAAAGTTCTCTGTTATTAAGAACATGATCTAAACACTGTGAACTAGTAGTGGTGGGTGGTAAGTCAGTAAGGAAAAATAATATGTATTTTACAATAAATAAATAAATAAATAAAATAAAAAAGGGACTATGTTTTCTCCTAAAATCTTGACACTTTGCAGACCTTTGACTGAGCTCTCAGACTGTGTCTTATTGTGTGTCATGCCAATTGTTATAGTATTGTTGTGGTTTCACAGTAGAAGATAATAATAGTGGTTGCCTAAGCATGGTTATGCCAGGGAAACATGTTGGTTTATAATAATACTGAAGAAGGACTGAATAAGCCTTTCTGATGCCAATGCCTATTGATATGAGGTCTAGGACTTATGTTATGGACTGACCGCAACCCCCATTCCCCCCATTCTCCTGAACCAGTTGGGGGTGAGGAGGTACAAGGAGGTTGAAGCGGGGAAGGAGTTTCTATTTTGTTGGTTTTTGTTTGTTTGTTTGTTTTTCACTGTTCTAGTTTGTTAGTAATAGGTAATGCATTTTATTTATCTCCCTATGCTGAGTCTGTTTTGTCTGTTACCGTAAGTGGTAAGTGATCCCCCTGTCCTTATCTCAACCCTTGAGCCCTTTCCATCATATCTTCTCCCCATTTCCCTTTGAGGAGGGGTAGTGAGAGAGCTGTTATTGTGGAGATCAGCTGACCATCTGAGTAAAACCACAACCAAGTGTCCTCAGCCTCTCATCACAGAACACATGCCTTCCATAATTTTAATCTTTGTTGTTCTCCACTGGATGCACTGAAGTATCTTAATGTCCTTTGCATACTGTGGAGATGAGAACTGCACACAATATTCAAAGTGAGACTGCATCAACACTAAGTATAGTGAAATAATCACCTCTTTTGACCAAATGGCTACACTGTTTAATACATCTCAAAAAGTGTTGTTCACCGTCACACACTTCTAGCTCATGTTGAGTCTATTGTACACCAGCATCTCGTGATTCCTTTCTGCAGAGCCACTCTTCTCCAGCCGCTCATCTCCAAGTCTGTACCTGTATCTGGAATTACTCTGTTCTAGGTGCAGAACCCAATACTTATCCCACTAACTCTCACTAATGCCAATGATATCATAACTCTTGGAAAAGACACCATCTTCCATTTTTTTGGTTGTTTTTCACACTGCTTGCATTGGTACACAAGCATTTCAGAGGTTCTCCTGCAGCTGCAGCATTCACTGGAGTGGCATAAGTTATTCCATTAGCCTTGCCACCCTCAGATAGTGCCATACCATCCTGTTAACCTCAGTGTTCCTAGTCGTATCTTCTTTCCCTATGAATCCTAGTTTAAAGGATCCTAGTGCTTGGTAGAAGGTATCATGTCCTCATCTGTAAACTATCTTGTGACTATCCTTGTGTCTATTCACACAAAGGTAGATCCAGTGAGCTTTTTAAAGCCTTATTAATCTCAGTTAAACTCTTTTTTGATCTTCTTCTGGTTGCTTCCACCATCTGCATTATAACTTTCAGGTACATGGGTTGAAACTACCACAAAGCATAATGGAACTTTAATTTTAGTAGAGACTAGTAGAACTATCCTTCAAAGTGCAAAACCCTGCTAAAAGTGAACCAAAGAGGAAGCTAACAAAACACAGAAAGAAGACCAGTTTACATTTGCTAATCATACACAAAATTGATTAGAATTTTTTTTTTTTTTTTTTTTTTAATGGAGTTCTGGTGAAGGAAAAATGTAAGAGAACGGTGACAAGGATGTTAAGAGGAAAAGATATATTAAAGCTGCTTTAATATTCCTACTCTGTGTTTTCTTAACATACAAATTAACAGTCAAAAAACGTAGGCCTCTACAGATTTTTGACTGCATAAAATTTAGGGAGGGAGCAGAGCTAGAAATAAAATACTTAGTTTACACACTATGTGGCAAAATAACAAAAAATTACCTATCTTCATATTAACTAATTTCATTGATCCATTTATTTTCAACAAAATAAGCAACACAAGCAGAAGAAGTTAAAAAAATAGAAAAAGCTCTTAATCTTATTTAGCATGTTAATTTCTTTTGGGACAAAAAATAAAGATTACTAAAACTGTAACAAATATCTTCTGCAAATGTGGAAGGAAAAAAATACCCACTAATAAAATACAGGGTCTTTATTCAATGCAAAGAATGGGCTTATTTTCCTCTAAAGTAATTAAAATAATAAACAGGAAGCTCTATTCTGCAGAAGACTAACACAGTCAGTAAAGTGTCAGCAATCTGAGATTCTAATATATTCCTGATGGAATAAATATCTCATCGGTATATAGGAAGCTTTTAAATTGTTGACATATTCTTTAAATGTCAGGTTGGTGAATGCATAATAGTTTTATCTTAGTAGTCTAGTCTCCATTCTATTTATTATTCATATGTGGTTTACAAGTCAGCAGAGTATTTTTTGAATTTCTGAAAACTCAGGCACCGATTAATGACCCAACAATATACTCCTAATTCATTTTTTCAAGCCAATTAGTTCTCATATTTATTGCAATTCTATACTATAATGTGAACTGTTGATTTTGTTGGAGTTAGGAGGTCTAGAGATTAAGCATGTCAGCTGTAAAATATCTACTAACAATAAGAAAGATGATTGCTTTGGTAAATAAAAATGAAACCACAGAAAATAGGTTTTATTGCAACCTTGCTCAACCTCAAACCATCGAGCCTTGTTTTACTTTATTTTGCCTTGTCTCTTTCTGTGTCAAAAATAATGGAGAATGAAATACAACTTTTAAAATATGAAAATGGAAGGAAAGTTCATACAATTGCCCAAATCTTCAGAAGTATTCCTATACTATGGCACCTTACCAAAGTATTATTTGGAAAAATAAAATAAAATAAAATAAAATAAAATAAAATAAAATAAAATAAAATAAAATAAAATAAAATAAAATAAAATAAAATAAAATAAAATAAACTGCTGTTATTACAATTACACATTTCTTAATGGACTCTAAATCTGCAAGAAACACAACATGTGGTTTACTTTACAAGCCTAGTACAATTAAATATCTTTTTTATTTCTACAGTAACACAAAGTGTGTTTGAAATTGGCAGGTATAGCTCTGAGCACTGCTGCAGACTGAAATGCAAATGTCAAGTTAACATTTAGGTCAAAGAATAGAGTCCAGAGCTAAGCAACTTCCCGGAAAGGATTACCATTGTGTTTTAAACACCCAAAGTTTCCTAAATCCTGTTGTAGGGCCTGAAATTACTTTTTCAATTCCAATTCCTTTGTTCTGTTGGCACTTTTGAAGCTTTTCCATGGCACTTAGTCAATGAAAAGACATTGTACTGCCATTGTATAGGCCCACCTTCATTTACAATAATCCCTCTGATTTGCAGAAGCCATTTTATAAATGGAGATATTTAAGGATACACAACTTTTGTTCACAGATGAGGAAAGAGTTACTTCATATCAAGCACAAGACATTTATTTATGTTAAGAATACACTTGTGCTAGTTTCTCTTTATAACTGTGCAGAAGAACAAGCTTTTCTAGAAATTGTGTTTTTCACCTCTGCAGTTTCTGCATTTCTCCATTGGTAAAACTCACTATAATCCCAAAATGGGTATTCGGATCAATGCTTACAATAAGTTGTGATCAGTTTGGTCTTTGGTGTATAAAATGACACAGATCTTTGTGGAATCTGGGCTCACATGACTACGTACTATTTAGAGACTGAGTTTCAGCTATTTATTATGAGAAGTACAATATAATTTTCATGCTCCTACCAAGAGCAGAAAGAACTGGGTTTCAAATAGTTGAAAGAATAAATTATCAATCTGTTAACATATTCAGCTTATTTTTCTCTGATTTAATACTTTTAAATTACTCTTCATCAAAATGGGTCCCATCAACAGCATAACACTTTAATAAAAAATTTGATCAAGGTCAGTTCATCTGTGATCTGAATTTGTTAAGAATAGCGTTGGGAAGCAAGATTTTAAAATAGATCTGTATCTGCAGGTAGACATAATTACTAGATACATCTTCTTATCTATGCATTTATGGAAGAGATAGTAAAACTCTTCTCTTGGCTTTAAAATACAAGACTCTGCCCTCTCCCAAACACAACTGGTTCAATGACAATATCAAAAAACTCTTCCTTTTCTGTATCTGCACCAAACCAGCATCTGGACGCTGAATCCAGAAACCACTTCCAGGTAATCAGTACAGATATTACAACTTCCTTCTATCTGGGTTCTCACACACAATAATGAAAATGAGAAAGAATTTTGCTGGAAACCCCATTCACAGTCTTTTCTTGCTTTAGTATCAAAAGTATCTTTAAGTTGCCACACGTGTACACACCAGGATTTCTTCACCATAATTTTATAAGTTTAGAAATGTATTTATGTGGGTGTATCTCAATGTGTGCTTTTATTTACAGAAAGGAAACAACCAGGAGATGAAACACTCACAAAGCCACACTCTTTAGAAGCCAAATAAATATCTGTGAAGAACCTTGTTCTGTAGTTTAAGTGAAAGTGAAGAAATAAGAAGAAAATTTAGGTAGGTGGAACATAATTACTTGAACTGGAACTTAGCCAGGACAGCAGGGCTAACACCCCTACTGATTCCATATTTCTGCAATCAGTTACTGTAACAACCCTGTATTTGCATATTTCTCAAATGAAATCTGAGACAGAACAGTTAGAGGTGAATGTTGTTGCTGCCAGTACAATACACTGAACCAATATTATTTTTGCTCTTGATGTGTGCTCTTGATTGCTGCGCAGGCTTATGATGGAGTTTGGAAATTAATGTTTCAGACAGAGAAACAGTGGTTGGTATTTATCAAGTTTAGATTTACATTTTCTGGTTAACCCAGGTGGAAAATTGGGTGAAATGCAGGACTTCATTAAGCAACCGGATGCTGCATCTCTGCTGAGCTGTCCTAGGTCAATAAATCACACACATTAAAAAAAAAAAAAAAGTAAATGTTTAGCAACAGAAAATGACATAAACTTTTAGCAAATCACAAAATCACAAAGAAGGCAATAATTGAGGACCTAAAAAAAAAAAAAAAAAAAAAAAAAAAAAAAAAAGGAACAGTTTGGAGCCTGTATATTTGAACATTTTACTCTAGCTAGAATCAATCCATTGCTCCATGTTTGTTGTCCAGAAGAAATGTTTCTTCCCTGAATTGTCGTCTTCCTAAGTCATGCCTTCTGTTGCTCAATCAGTCAACATGAAGACTACATTGAATCTATGTCTCTTATAATCATTCTGATAGATACGTGAAACGTGAGCTTAGAAAGAAAAATATGTAACCTTTGGATCTATTGCTGTTGCTCTAATGCAGCCAATCCTTTGGTATATTTGTTATTTGTATTTGAATGCCAGAGGCCAGGACTAACTACGTGTTATGCAGTGCTCCATGCACACATCATCAGAGGCTGTCTCTTGTTTGAAGAGTTCACAATGCAAGAATTGTGAACAGAGAATAGAATGCAAAGTAAATAGAGGTATTGCCATGTATTCAGGTTGGCAGAACACATTGGCAGAAACAAGCAGGTACTTCTGGATTGACCACCCTGACAGTTCATGGTAATTTAAGTGAAGTGATTGGTGCAATTTTGATTTAACTCTCTCTCCCCTCCCCCAATCCCTCCTCCCTAGAAGATCTACAGCCCAAAAAACAAGTAATCATTTTAGCAGTCATTCCCTATAACTTTATTTCAAACAGTTTGTGTTTCCAATTGTTTTACATTACTCAGTTTGTATGGCTACATTGCTTAACTCTTAATATGACTTAGAGTTAAAAGCTTAGCTGGAGTGTCACAGGGGTATTGCTCTGCACATTTGCACATGGAAATGTGAAATTTATATTTGCCTTCTTCTAAATTCCAAGCCATATCTGCTCATTTCACATGACATGCCAAACAAGAAATTCACCTAAGGGAAAGACCATAAGTTTTAAACATTAATAAAATAAAATAGTTAGTTTAATACCCAGGAATATATATGTTTTTTTTTTTTTTTTTAAAAAAAAAAAAAGGACGTATTCACATTCCTCTGTGAGAGTTTTGTGTGTAGATTCAGAGCCCCCAAACCAATCAATCAATGCCAGGATTCATTACAACTTATGGTTGTTTTTGCAAAAGTATCTCCCCAAGTGAGATGAGGTAAAAAGCAGTCTGAGTCCCAGAAACATTTTCCTAGACTTCAATTGCCTGTAGCACCCCACAAAAAGGAAGAGGAAGGAGTACAGGTATCTTAGATAACACCAAGCCATTCCACCACCTTTCCAGACTTTCTCTACTAGAAATGTTACAGAGCTCAGAGTAGGCCAGTGGAAGAGGGTGGTGATGGCAATGGCCATTCAAAATTACCTCTGCCATTAACAGGCAGATAATTGAATCCAATAAGTAAACTTTCAGAGATAATATGAGAATGTCTTGGGACTAATTTTCCCCATCAAACAATGCTGTTATAGTAAAATACAATCTTCTGAAAGACATGCAGAAAGCATGACAAGATTCCATGTTTTATTTAAAAAAAAAAAAAAAAAAAGTGAGAGTTTCAATGGTTTGAAATGAGATAACTTTATTGGGAAGATTTATCTTTTTAATTTGGAGTGGGATTATCTCCAACCTTCTCTTCATTAAAGTATGTGTCTGTCTGCAAAATCAAGCATGAATTAAAAGAAAAGTTAAATTAAACTTCAAATGGAATGGTTTAAGTAGCACTGATCCTCCTGAGTGCAGGGGAATTGACTACATGAATACTCAATATCTCTTTCAGACTTATTTTTAATGATGAGTTTGTTTTTTAGTTTAATTTCACATCAAATTTCCTTTTAAATATATTTTAACTCTTTCTTACTGAAAGCTAATGCCAATATATAAATTTTTGGAAAAATAACTGTTTCAGATTTTTTACCTCCTGTATGGACATCCAATCAGATGATCAGTTTCAGCTTGTTTCCCAGTTAGTTATTGCTGTCAGTATTAACTTGTACTGAAATGAATAGTTCAGAAATATATTAGCAGCTTGACGCAAATAAGAATTATTTATTTAAGGAATATGACAATAATGTTGGGCTTATCATGATAGCTAGTTACAGAACAGATGAAATCTAAAATGTATTTTTCACCTTGAAAATTAAAAAAAAAGAAAAAAATAGCAGGAAGTTTATTAAAGAAGCACCTAGGATTTTCTTCTCCATGATTTTGAAATGAAATCCAGCTATCCAGGGATCAGAGGCTATATTGCACAGTCCAACTGCCTGATTTATAACTCATTAAAAATCAAATTGGATCTTTACAGTTGCATAAAACCATTACTACTAATAATAATGCCAACCAATTAAGACACAATTGGCTTACAAGAATGTGAACGCACTAGTATCAAACAAGACATTAGAGCTCTGGAGGCTCTTTAAATCTCATGCCCAGAACAAAGCTGGATGTTGGTAAGCCTGAATAATGATTACCTAGAGATAATATTATTAGCAAGATCCCTGTCACAAGAAAATACTGCAACAAATGGTACTATTTGCTATTTCTTGAGGAATTCACTAACACAGATCTTTTATCCTTATTAAACAGCAGTTTACCCTATAAGAATTTCAACCTACATGATCATATATATATACCATCAAATGACTGGCAAAATGGGGAAAAGACTGAACATCTTACAAAGCATACTACCAAATGGTAGCAAGTCTCTTCCATCTCTTCCCAAACAATTAATATAAATATATTGCTGTCAATATGAGTAAACACTGCATAATCTAAAACCCAAAACTGGAAGAATTTATGTTAATTCTTTCATAGTTAAGCCACTGAGTAACTCAAATAAAAGTCCACTTCATTAAATCTGCTTTTAATCTTTGCCATTGCCACAGTAATTAATTGTTCAATGGCTTGTAGGTACATATCGTCACTCAGTGTATACCTTCTTGCATTTAAATTGATGAGGGCATTACACAAATGCACCATGCTGGTTATTTGAAAATTACGTGTTCATCCATCAGGAAGAAGATGAGATTTCCTCACTCTCTGAAGAACCAGCAGACAGAAAACATCAGCTGTGAATCGCATGGCAAAGCACAGGCACAGCATCGTCCACAGGGAGAATTTTAACCATGCACCCTCTTGTTTGTGGGTGGCTTGAGAAACCAGTGAAAGCATGCCTTCTGATTTAACACCATTTACTGTATTAGTCAAACCTGTAAAATTTGTAGCAAGTCTGCTTGGAGAGCAGAGCAGATACAGACTTCCACCTTTTCCCACACCCAGTTCTCAAGCTCCTGATCTCATGGATGATCCATAGATACCTGGACAACCTTCCCAACACACCTATACACACACAACTGACATTAAATCTATATTAGCTCAGTTACATCTCCATTGAGGGCATACAATGTGTACTACCAAACAGGGAGATGGCATAAAATAAGAACTTTACTGTTTAATTTCCATTCCAATAAAATCTTATACACAGTAGAAAGAATTTCTTAGGCTGAAGGAACAGGAGGAACAGTCATTTGTGTCCCTAGCTATAAAAATATGCAAAACCTGACAGTCTTACTGTCATATGCAGCTGTTTATCAGAGTAGTACTGGTTATGACAATTTAATCAAATTTAATTCTCTAAGAATTAGTGTGTCTCAATCCTAATGCCCAAAGATCTATTTTATGTATAAATTCATATTTTGATTTCTGCTAATGTAGTATGTCCAAATGTTAACCACTGAACCACTGTACCTAATGAAGATTATTATATGACAAACAATTAAAGAAGTGAAAATCCTTTTTTCTTACCCACAGTATGGTGACAATAATTATCATCTTTTTCAGTTCCCCTTGTAGAGCTGTTCAACCTCTTTCTTAAAATACTACCTAAATGAAGTTCTCCCATCACTGGCCACAATTTTACATTTGATTTCACCATCAGTCCTGGTATATAACAGTGCCATTAGGACATACCAAAGAAAATGTTAATTTAAGACTAACCATCTAATTTTTCAGTACTCTCAACCAGCATTCAGCTGTTTATGGAAATGACAGAAAACTTGGGTATGAGTTGATATCTTCCTAAATCCCAGTATGAATTCCCAAACAATCCCATTTCCATTTCTTGAAATGGTTCAATCTGGTATAATCAACTGATTCCAACAGTGATATCATCTACAGGCGTTTAATAGTGGGGGGAGGTCACCCAACTAAATGCCGAAAAAGATATTTTAGAAGTTTTTACAGAGAGTGAAAAACGAAATCTCAAGTGATTCACTTAAATAAGGTATCCACACTGTTCTTCCACGGATCCCATGGCATCCAAGATAGCTATAACAAGCTTACTAATTTGAAACAAGACCCATAGTAGGCACGTGCCTTTGTAGCCAACAAATGGAAAGCCTATGAGATAATCCAGTGTGTCTTAAGTGGTACAGCATAATACACAATTAACTGTGCCCCCTGTTAACACAACCAATGAAGTCTCAGAACAATTCACAGTACTCTCAAAGAATTGCTAACAGGTGGTCAAAATAATTTCAGTTTAAACTTAGTTGGTTAAATGAGTAGTTTGACAGTTGTGGAAGTGCTTTTCAAGCCCTGCAAGTGCTTGAAAGCAGATGATATGAAACCTAATTTGCAGATAGTAACACAGCTATCTACTCCCTTAATTTTCAGATGGAAAATATAAACCAGGAAAGACTTCTAAGTCTTTCCTCCATCAAGGATACTATGCCATGTTGTAGTCATTTCATTGAAACATAGAATACCCCAATTTCGAAGGGACCCACAAGGATCATTGAGTCCAACTCCTGGAGGACTCAATCTAGGATTCAGGAGGGTACCTTTCCTAGTTGGCTTCTTTAGTACCTGTACCAAGAATTTGTCATCAAGGTGGTTTAGGAATCTCCTGAACCCGTTTGTGTCAGCTGTGTGAAATTCCCAGTTAATGTCTGGAAAGTTGAATTCCAGAAGAACGAGGGCAGCTGATGTAGCGGCATCTCTTAGTTCCTTCATTGGTGTCATCACACTGGCTAGATGGTCTATAGTACACTCCCACAACAAGATCCCCTTCATTTTCTTATCCCTTAATCCTTACCCAGAGGGTCTCAGCTGTGTCATCACAAACTGCAAACTGTGTGGAGTCCAGGTCTGGGCAGTTGGCAGTGATTCATAATAACAAAGCTGATACTTTGATCACAATTATGAAAGAAGTCTGCAGAAATAGAATTTCTGTTATTGGCCCTTCTTAATAACTTGGTTTTAATCCATTAATTCTTAATTTTGGAATCTGACAAAATCCTATACCTTTTAATTTTTAAATTATATATCACAATGTTTGCAAGTACATATAATCACATATTTTCTATTTATAGAGAAATATTTTATATTTTTCTTATATTATTATTCTTCTGGGCAGATCTTGTCCAATAAGCCAAACTGAAATTTGTTTCAAGCTACATGTTTTCAATAAAATCTGCAGATTAACATTTTTATGCTCTATGCTTTTTATCCATAATCTATCTTCTAAAATCACCTAGAAAATCCTTGCCCAGAAAATTCTTGCCATAGTGAGTAGAAGGTGAAAAAGTATTCTGAATCTGCATTCTTCTTCCACAGACAAATAAAATATGTTTGTTTCTTTTTTAAGTGGAAAAGTTTAGATTGCACACTCAGCTATCCATTTCACCACAGCAGTTTGTTGCAACCTAAATCATGTAGGTTTTGAGGAGTTTTTTGGGCCACTGACTATTGTTCCAGAAGTTTAATTCATTTTTAATTCTCTCTATTGTATAAGTAGCAATAAATTCCAAGCCACTGGTAAGTGCCTGAAACCTATTCTTTTTCCTCTGTTGTGAAATTTCAAATAGTTGAGTGGAAGTGAATAAACAAACAAAAAAAAAAATTCACAACTCAAAAGTATCTTTGTGTTCTGATCCAATTTTAATACCTGAGTTTTCTTTTTAACAAATGTATGCCATTGAAAACAATGATGACAATCTCTTTGGGGTCAAGTTTTAGATGAAATTAGACTATACCATAAAAATAATCAAGCAGCATGATTGCAATCAAAAAGAAAATATGACACAGCCTCTATTTATAATGCAGTCTAAAGGCTACTTTATTCACCACGAGGTAAGATAGCCTGGTGTTAATCCCCATGTTAGTAAATATTCTACCTTTTTTTTTTTTTGGTGGTGGTGGTTTTGTTTTGTTTTTTAACACTATTTGTGAATTGCGTATAAAGGGAATAACTATATCTAACCAGATTTCAGTAGCTGAAGTTCGGAAACATCTGAAGAATCTCTAGCCACTTACACTCTTGACTCTAGAAGAGACCTGGAACCACAGTAACTTTTCCTTCACCAGGAAAAACAGTATATGCACTTAATCTGGTGCAAATTTCATCTGCCAAACGTGTTGACAAGCAAATTAGTTATGTATGGTCCCTTTACAGACAACAGAGGCAAATAATTACTTTCATGGTCAGCCTAAATTGGACAGATATACTGTACTCTAATGGTGCCTATCCTCTCCATAAATTACAAAAGACGATCAGTTCACATTAGAAAATAAATAAATAAATAAATAAATAAATTAAACCATATGGAAGACATTAAGAACTTGATCACTTTGCTGACATATAGGTGTCTGGTGATATGCAAGACATGTTAAGATATTAGGACAAAAGACATTAACTATTTCAATACAACTCCCATCTGTGACATGCAATAGCCTATTTGAAAAAAAAAAAAAAAAAAAAAAAAAAAAAAAAAAAAGAGCCCATACTTGGGTGGCTAAATCATTCCCAAGACTCCAAAACTGCACTGAACAGCTCTCCATTGCTTTATGCTCAGATATAGTTTGTAACAGGATATACACTTCTGCTTAATTAAATGAGCATCAAGACAGAAAACGAACATGGAGACAGTCAGAATGCAACAAGAAATTCAGAGATTTTCAGTCAGTGGCAAATTATGCATCATCAGAAACTCAGCTCAATAGTCATCAAGAGCCACCTGAAATGTCCTAGGATATCTGGACTGGTAGACTTGAACTAGTATGTTCCTAACATGTAAATATGAAGTTTGACAGAGAGAAGACTTAATGTACTACCAGAGCAAGTGCTAGACAACAAATCAAATGACATCACACATTAAGGTAGTGGTACCCATTCCTTCATGTTAAAAAGAAAGATACTAAAGAAGGTCAAAATATTTCAATTTTAGGTAGCTTATTGATGTTCTCGTCCCACCTGCCATTGGGTTGTCATACTCACATTACTCACATAAGCCACACATTTCAACCATGTTTTATTTCTGAGCAAAAAATTTAGCAGTTAAGTCAAGGTTATTTATTTACACTTAAATAAAAGGGATAGTGATGGCAGTATAATGGATGTTTTAAGTTGTCTCATATAACTGTTCTTATTATTAATTCAAGAAATGTAAAAGCGAAACTTTTTGAGTTTTTTTTTTGTCTGTCTTTAGAGCAGCCTGGGGACACATACATTTCAATTTAGTTCTACCTTCTGTACTATGTACAAATTGTAAGGTCACAACCACTGCTTTGGTAGGGTGACAAAAATATTAATACACACAGAGGCACCTATTATATTTATGTATTTATACACATAAAAAAAAAAAAAAAAAAAAAAGAAAAAAAAAGTTATAAGGCGCTACTTGGGTATATGATGCAGTCTGTAGCAGCTCCATTTTTATCTTTATCCTGTAGGACTACACTGTATGTTAAAAGAAATTTAAAAAAGATGCTACTGGAGGGTGGAATAGCTGGAAATGTATAACAGATATTCTTCTCATATTAATAAAAGCAACTAAAAAAACAGTTGAACATTAATCACCATGAAAAACTCAGAAGCTAAGATGCTAGGGACAGAGAAGGGAGGACTGCAAAGAGTGCTTTATTCTTCTTGCACAATTGATCACAAACAGGGATGCCTCCTCAGGAATGCCACAGGTTTTGCCTCTGCAAGTCAGGATGGGATTCAAAAGCCAACACAGTTGTCTAAAAATTAGATATCAAGCCTGTGCTTGATTTTACAGTCAGCAGAGGCACACACTGGAAAAGGGCAATTTACCCAATACACTTTAAACAACTTTCCTGATGTAATAAATCTATCTTTGCAGAGGCATCTTTTCCCACAGCTTAGTTAAGGTACTTACAAGACTACTTTTAGAGCTAACTAAAACATTTCAGTGCAATATTGCTATTGTAAAATGGTTTATTTATATATCTTCCATTTTTATGAGTGCTGTAACAAATCTCCAAATAGAGAGGAATAATGGAAAATATAGCTTCCATGATAGCTAGGAATTTTGCCTTGTCTTGCAGTCATTAAGGAAAACAGCATGCTAAGAGTTTCAGCACTCAAATGAAAAAGACATTCAAGGACCAAAGGGTGATTATGCCTAAGATAATGATGTGGAGGACGAGGGCATTAGCTAAATTCACATTCATGCTTTAATAATTGCTTAGATTATCCAGTTCACAAGTGATTTGGAGTTAATAACAGGCAGGTCAGCTGATTAATAGCAGGGCTTTTAATTTTACCAATGTTGTTCTTTGCCAACCCATTTTTATTCAAAGCAGCATCACCCAAGTGACATTAGTCCTCTATTCTTTACAGTCAGTTCTAAAATGTTATACAGGCAAGAAAATATTATAAAAGAGAGAAACTAAATGCAAAGACATTAAGAAGAAAGACAGTTTCTCTCTCCACAAAACTGAAGATTTAAAAAATGAGACATTGGAATTTCTGTACAAAAGGAAAAAAGACCTTGCAAAAATCTGGTGGGTTTTGTTTTGTTTTGTTTTGAAGTTAAATGCTTGCAGTTTGCAATGTCTTAGATGAAGTATTTTTATTCATACAATTCCATCTTTCTTCCCTGTGGCACACAAATTCCTACCAAGCAACCTGAAAAGACAGCAGGATTTCCAGAAGTGTTTATTTTACATGTAGTTTCTTAAAGATATGAATAGATTCATAGAAAGGTTTGGCTTCGAAGGGACCTTTTAAGGATCATTTAGGTTGGAAGTACACCCCCCTGCCCCAGGCAGGGACACCTTCTACTACACCAGATTGCTAAAGCCCCATCCAGTCTAACCTTGAACACTTCCAGGGATGGAGCATACACAGCTTCCCTGGGCAACCTGTGCCAGAGCCTCACCACCCTCTGAGGAAAGAATGTCTTCCTTACATCTAATCTAAACATACCCTCTTTTAGTTTAAAGCCTTGTCCTATCACTACACCCCCTGACACCTTCCCAGCTTTTCTGCAGCCCCCTTTAGGTACCAGAAGGCCACTGTAAGGTCTCCGTGGAGCCTTCCCTTCTCCAGGCTGACCAACCCCAACTCCCTCAGCCTGTCTTCATTTGGGGAGGTGTTGTTGGCTTCCTCTGTACTATACGTCCATGTCCTTTTTTTTGTGCTGGGAGCCCCAGAGCTAAACACAGTGCTCCAGGTGGGATCCCATGTGAGCAGAGTAGAGGGGGACAATCACCTCGTTCAGCCATGCTACTTTGATGCAGCCCAGGATTCAACTGGCTTTCTGGGCTGCAAGCACATGTTGCCAGCTCATGTTGAGCTTGCATAGTGGTTTTACTCAGCTGGGCAGCTGAGCTTCACAAAAACCGTTCTCTCACTCCCCCTTCTTAAAGGACAAGGGGGAGAAAATACAATTAAAAGGACTCAAGAGTTGAGACAAGGACAGGGATATCACTCAACAATTATTGTCATGGGCAAAACAGACTCGGCATAGGTAGATTAATAAAATTTAATATCTATTACTAATAAGCTGGAGTAGTGAGAAACAACAATAAAAACTCCTTTCTCACATCCACCCTGTTCCACCTCCTCCTCCTGAGTAGCTCAGGGGAATGGGGAATGGGGAATGGGGAATGGAGAATGGGGAATGGGGGCTGCAGTCAGTCCCTGATGCTTCGTCTCCACCACTCCCTCAGGGTCCCTCTCTGCCCCTGCTCCCCGTGGGGTCTCTCCCACAGGATAATGGATGGGTCCCTCCCTTCCCAAACTGAGCCTGCGGGGGCTGCCCAAAGGCAGCAGCTCTTCAGGAACTGCTCACACACGGCTCCGTCCCACAGGGTCCATCCCCCAGGAGCAAACTGCTCCAACACGGGTCCCCCACGGGTGGGTGGCAGCTCCGCCCAGACCCCCTGCTCCTGCGTGGGCTCCTCTCCATGGGCTGCAGCTCCAGCCCGGGGCCTGCTCCTGCGGGGGCTCTCCATGGGCCGCAGCCTCCTCCAGGCCACATCCACCTGCTCCACTGGGGGCTCCTCCACAGGCTGCAGTATGGAGATCTGCTCCATGTGGGACCCATGGGCTGCAGGGGGACAGCCTGCTCCACCAGGGGCCTCTCCACAGGCCCAAGGGGAACTGCTGCTGCATGCCTGGAGTACCTCCTGCCCTCCTGCTGCACTCACCTTAGGGGCTGCAGGGCTGCTTCTCACTCCTCGCTCTCCCAGCTCCTGTTGCACAGCAGGTTCCTTTCCCCCTTTCTTAAATCTGCTCTCCCAGAGGCACAAACAACATTGCTTATTGGCTCAGCTCTGGCCAGCAACAGATCCCTATGGAGCCGGCTGAAACTGGCTTTTATCTAACATGGGGCAGCTTCTCAACTCTTCTCACAGAGGCGACTCCTGCATCCCCCAGCTACCAAAACCTTGCCACATAAACCTACTATAGCTTGTCATCAGCCAACACTCCCAAAGTCTTTCTCCTCAGGCCTGCTCTCAACCCGTTCTCTGCCCAGCCCATATTTGTGCTTGGGATTGCCCTGACCCAGATGCAGGACTTTTCACTTGGCCTTGTTGAACACATGAGGTTTTCACAGGCCCACCTCTTTAAACCTGCCAAGATCATCTGGATGGCATCCCTTCCCTCCAGCATGTCAACTGTATCACACAGCCTGGTGTCATTGGCACACTTGTCGAGGGTGCACTTGTCCATGTAACTGACAAAGATGTTAAAAAGATGTACCAAAGATTTACCAGAGTTACAAAGATGTACCAATACTGACCCCTGAGGAACACCACTTATCACTAAATTCTGATTGGACATTGAACCATTGACCGCAGCACTTTGAGGGCAACCATGCAGCTAATTCCTTTTCTACCTAGGAGTCCATCTGTCAAACCCTTGTCAGATGCTTTGCACAACCACAGGTAGAGGGACTTGTGCAGGATATATATATATATATATAAACTTAATTAAAAAAAATAAAAAATAAAAAATAAAAAAAAAACACTGCCTGAAAAAAAAAAAAAAAAAAAAGACTGCCTAAAAAAAAAAAAAAAAACAAAAAAAAAAAAACACTTTATTTGTTTTAGGGAGAAGTGGAGGAAACACATGAGAAAGGTGGAGACTTATATTTGAAGCACTAGTGACTCCAAGAAATACTGGAGAAGTATTAGTACCAACATAATGATGACATAGTGTAAAGAGTAGAATGCAAATACAGTCAGGACAAGAATAAGAAACACTATATATGTTTTTTTTTGGCCATGTGAGATAGACCAAAATGTGTGTTCTCTATCTATCGACAAACCAGCACAACTTACACAAGAGAAAGGAGCCGGAAATATATTTAAAAGGGTATGAAAAATAATTTATTTAACTTTTTCCTACTCCTGACTTTCTGATCATAGAGGTTTTTTTAATAGAATAATTTATTTTGAAACAGTTATTCAAACACTACAAATTGATGTATAAATTGACTTTTTGTCAGGAGAGTATAATTACATGGCAGCAAATCTTGTATAATTACATTAGTCAATCCAGTTCAGCACATAGTTTTACAACAGATGGAATGTGAGTGCGATCAGAATTACATCTTATATTCTCTGTTCTAAACTAATTGTAACATTTTTTTTTTAGCTTTTAATAACAACATAAGATGGTAATGTTGCTAGATGACAATTCATACAAGGAAAAGACTAATACAGAAGGACAGTAAAAATTATGGGAAAGAACAAGTCAGTGAATTAATAAAACTTTTTGAAAAAAAAGAAAAAAAAGAAAAATAGTGATCTGCTTCTGTGTTATTTTATAACTGTTCTTATTTTTTCATGGGGATTAAGGTTAAGGAGGGTAATATTCTCTTGCCCTCTTTCTTTTCTGATAGAAGTAAAGATTCTTATTTTCAGTTCCTCCTATGCAATGTGGATCCAAAGAGAAGATAAAGCACTTTACTGTGGATATATACATCAGTGAACCAGGTGACAAAAGTGATAGGAGCAGGTGTGGAAGAATATATCTGGTGCAATATGGAAGCAGTTTTTAACTCTCCATCTTATTTGAAAAGTCCTGGCAGTCATGTGAAGTTCCTGGTAGGAACTACTCCCACTTTTAAAAAGGGGAGAAAGGAGGATCCAGGAAACCACAGAACAGCTAGCTTCAGCTCTGTGCCTTGCAAGATGATGTAGCAGATTGTCCTGGAAGCAATGTTAAGACATATGCAAGACAAGGAATTGATCTGATACAGCCAACATGGGTTCACCAAGGGCAAATCATGTCTGACCAATATGGTGGCCTTCTATGGTAGAGTGACTGCATCAGTCAACAAGGGAAGACCAACTGATATAATCTACCTGGACTTCTGTAAGGCCTTTGACATGACACCTTGATCTCTAAATTGGAGAAAGATGGATTTTTAGGGTGGACTATTAGGTAAATAAAGAATTGGCATAATGGCCTTATTTGAAGAGTTGTGGTCAACAACTCTATGTCCAGTGGAAACCGATGACAAGTGGGATCTCCCAGGGGTCTGTCGTGGACAAGTGTTTAATATCTTTCTCAGTGACATAAACAGTGGGATCAAATGCACCCTCAGCAGGTTTGGAGATGACACAAAGCTGAGTTGACTCAATAGAAGGAAGGGATACAATCCAAAGGGACCTGGACATGCTTGAGAAGTGGGCCCAAGTGAACCTAATGAGGTTCAACAAGTCCAAGTGCAAGGTGCGTCACCTGGGCCAGTGCAATCTCAGACATGAGTACAGACTGGGAGAAGAACTCGTTGAGAGAAGCTCTGCTGAGAAGGACTTGGGAGTTCAGGTGGACAAAAAGCTCAACGTGAGCCAGGTTCATGCCTGCAGCCCAAAAGACCAACTGCACCCTGGGCTGCATCAACAGAGAAGTGGACAGCAGGTTGAGGGACATGATTGTCACCCCCCTACTCTGCCTTCATGAGGCCCCACACAGAATATTGCAATCATCTCTGGGGCCCCCAGCATAAGAAGGACATGGACCTGGTCCAGAGAAGAAGATGAAGATTACCAGAAAGACCTTACAATGGCCTTCCAGTACTTAAAGAGGGCCTACAAGAAGGCTGGGGAAGGACTCTTTGTCAAGGAGTATAGAGATAGGACAAGGAGTAATGGCTTTAAACTAAAAGAGGGTGGATTTAAATTTCAGATATTAAGAAGAAAATCTTTATTTAGAGGGTGGTGAGGCACTGGAACTGGTTTCCCGGAGAATCTGTGATTGCCCCATCCCTGGAGGTGTTTAAGGCCAGGTTGGATGGAACAACCTGGTCTAGTGGGAGGCATCCCTGCCCATAGCAGGAGGGGTTGGTCTAGATGATCCTCAAGGGTCCTTTCCATTCCAAACCATTCTATGATTTCCATAATATACTGTGTAAATAAAAGTCAAAAATCTTATTTTTTTTTTTCCTGTTCTTTTTAAAGTGTCCACTTATTTTTTCTGAGAATTTAATAATAACAATTTCAAAGCAAATTTTCTTGTCCTCAATGGTATGTCCAATACTGCAAGTGATAACAGTCCAAGACAGCAAGAGCTGAATTTCTTTGTCATCCTTTCCTACCTTTTCTATTATCCTGAAGGAAAAGGTCTCTTATTGTGCAAACTCTCATTCCAAATTAACAGCTTGTATTGAATCTGTTTATTATAGTTCAGTTACTAATGATGGAAGAGTAACACAAAACTACACACACACAAAAACTGATACTGTATCCTATTACAGTATTTTTACTTAGTGGCAATCCTTTAATAAAAAGTATATGTCTTTGATTCACAGTTCTTAATTAGATGACCAATTAGAAGTTTGGGCATTCATCTTTATTTATCTGAACTATGCAAAACTGGCCTGGGATTTGCTAGAGAACTGGCCATCTTGGGAAATTTCTTATCTTCACTTGGACTTGCATATTATGGGTATGGGTATCTCCTGAGTTTTTTGCTTGATGGTCTGATGATGGAATTTATTCATATTTGGAAAAGGAATCACTTTAAAGCTAGTCCAAAATTCATGGGAATTAAAAATGAAATGAAGAGGGAGGATAATAGGGCAGCATGAGGCTTTTAATTAATCTTTGTCTTACCCTGGGATGTGGAAAATGTCAATTTGTGCTAGTTCCATGAAGGATTAAGACCAGTAATATGTACAGCCCATTTAGCTTTGAAATAAAGCATAAAGAAAATAAAAATGAGAACTTCTGATTCAATGTGACACTGCAGGAGAAGAGAATTAGCAATGATTAAGTGGAGCTGGCTCAATTGCCACCATTGGAGGTGACCCTAGTAAAATGCAGCTGGTTTTACCAGACTCTATTTATATCCCCAAGCCACATTCATAGTAATATTTGCCAAAATGAGAATTCAGACAAATGTCTGGAAATCTTCTAGGGGCTGCATAGTCCAGAACATCCCATTTGTTCCACTGAAACTTCAGAAAAGGTTGGGGTAAAAGGCAAATGAGTTAACTGAAAAAAAATTGGCTATGTGCCATTCTCTTCATCCCTGGTACCCTTGAGCACAGAAAGAGGTATGAGACAGAAACGGGGAGTGGGTGTACCAGATCTATAGCAGACAATGACCTAGCAGTAACGTGTGTTCAGAAAGTGGGCAAAGTACTACCTTTCCAATGTAATATGTGAAGTGTATCTAATGCTTGAGTTCCAGAAAAAGCATATCTACTCATCTCAGACATTTTTTTCTTAGTCCATGGGTTTATTCATTGGTGAAATGTAATTGTCTCCTTCAGTCATAAGCCCAAGCCTTCTTTTTGAATCATCTACAGTTTTAAAGTATTAAAATAGTCAATATTTTCAGTAAGTTATTTTCATTTCTTTCTTTAGGACATTGTGCCCTGAACCTTTCCCTTTCTTCATGGGGGAACATGAGCCAATAGAAGAAAAACACTTCATAAGAATAAATTCCAAATGCTCCCTCCACCTCTGAGCTACTAACCTTCTGAACAAACAATTTAGACCTACTCTTACATACTTTGGACCCTCCCACCCTCCATCTAAACTTTCAGCAGACACCAAAGAAGTTAGACTGAAAGACAATGTGACTGAAACATTTTGGAAAGAAATAACGGAAATCTTTAGAAGGTGCTTGGTGGTATAATTAAATCTCCTGCTTTGGAAGAAGATCCTTTCTCCCTCCCTTCCTTCTGTTTGAATAGTCCCTTCCAGCCTCTCAAGATTACCTGCACACATCCTTTCAACTTTCAGACAAATTTCTGGCCACAGAAATGACAACGATAAAAGCTACACAGTAGTCAAATTAATCTAACTCACAAATAAGGTTTTGTTATTTTCTTTATACATGTCATCCTTGTAGCTTTTTCCAGATGAAGACAGCAAAATCCAGACAGCAAAATCCAGACAGCAAAAAAAAAAAAAAAAAAAAAAAAAAAAAATAATAAAAAAATAATAATAATAATAATAATAGTGTGTTATTCAAATGGTTGGGAGGTCTTGGACAGCTTTTATATATATGTTCCCTTTAGTATTTCCAGTCATGATAACATTTCTTTTCCCAAAATACTATCTTCATTCACTAATGAAGCAATTACAAATGCCAAACAACAAAGGGGGTATAAGGGCAAACAAAACGACTCAAAAGGTGTTATATGATACAGAAAACTCATCAGAAACAGGAAAAATATCAGAAGAAAATGGTTTGGGGAGTATAAGAGGAATATTTTGAAAGTTTAATAAGAATTGGAGAAATTGAGCAATGGCATAGGATGGTAACTAAGCAGGGGTGGCAAAAGCTTTTTATAGGGTTGTAGGGTTGTGTAGAAGGCAGTAGATCATTTTACACATATTTGATAGGCCTGCACCTGGGAAACTCAGAAGTAATTGGACTAATTAGAGCAAGAACTTAATGATTTCTTGCTGAATCTGAAAGAACCTGTTTAACTCTAGGCTACAAACTACTGGTCAAAGTCACAGAGGAGAAATCCATCAGAGCATTGAAGCTGCAGTATACCAACTGTTACTCAGAATATCCCTCAGCAGCAAAGAACTGAAGGCCAGGAAACTGTTCACAGAAAGTACCATATAGTGTGATCTTTCTGTATAAAAGGTATGAACTTATGTGTGGTTCAGATAGGCTTGTCTGAACCTGCATGTTTTTATGTGGACTATTATGGCAGATCTCTTTGATGATCTGCCACTCTCTGCCAATGACACTCTCTTTTTTACAAAAAAGTGTATATTTGTATATAGTGTACAAATTATTATTTTATATTTGATCAGTTTTAATGGCATTTCAATAAAGCATTAATCTAATTTTGTTATGCTGTTCCTTCAGATCTGATTTACAAATGTGTATGTCTTCTTGGAATTATATGGACATGTATAATTAATCTTTTTTTTTTTTTTTTCTTTCTTTTTTTTTTCTTTCTTCTCCCCAGACTATCCATCAGTTCAAGCAATATTTAGGAACAACATTGCCTTTACATCAATTTAGCTCCAACAGACCATGCATTTGGCCACCCACTTTAAAAGAAACATTGCAAAGTGGTAATAGACTCATAAACCATACCTACACTTGAGAAGGTAGAACACTGATGACGTTGAATGTTAGCAATACTTCCTGTAATTTTTTTTGCATTCTTAATCAATGTCTCCACAATAAAAATGGAAAAAAACAACAACAACAACAACAAACAAACAAACAAAAGCAATAACTAAAAACAAGATAGCTTCTATTTTTATTTGTTTATTTTGTAATTATTATTGTTATTTTTACCCTAAAAGGTCTTGGAATCATAATAGCTTGAATGTTATTTTTAAATGCATGTACTTAGGTCATAGCATGATACCTACAGGAAGTTGGGTAGTATTAAAATCTCTAATAGAGCTGTTGGCATCAGCAGAGACATTGAAATAGTTACTACTCAGCATGAACAAGAACAATCTAGTAGAAAATAGTAACTTATACAATAGAACACACAATATTGTATTTGAGATCCAGGTGGGCATGGATTTGGGAAACAGAGTTTTATTGTTCTTGGTAAGGTTTCAAAGAAGAAGATTGCATCTTATTTCTACTTGTAACTTCACTTCCAGTAAAACAAAAAGGACTCCTAATTTATTTCAACCTTGGGAGCCACTGAGGTCGTGGTTTGACCTTTAATAATCTCTTCTCTAATGCATTAGCATAACTAACTTGATCCCATGCTACACCCTGGCTCTACATGAAAGCCACTCTACAAACCCAACACTCCATTTTTTCAAATTGTACTGGAAAGCTTAACTGAAGACAGAAGCTTATTTGAAGTTTTTTAAATACTTACCCTACTGCTGGTGTCTAAGAAGTCAGAGAACTATATCTTCCCACTCTTGCAGGCATTTGCCTTAGAAAAGTGGTATAAAAATAAAAAACAATGACAATATGGCGTCTTATGACATACTTGGACCTTGTGTCAATCCTGTGCCATGTAAGTACAATTTTACTCTTTATCAATAAGGGTGTTAAAATTAATATATGTCAAACATCTGACTGACATAACTGTGGTATTTTTTTGCATTTGCTAAATGGTGGTTGCATGTAATGCCTAAGGCAGAGAAAAAAATAATAAAATGGACTTCTGTAAAGCTAACCAAACTGATGCAATCTTTCATCCTATCTATAAATGTTGAAGTTTACATACAGACTCTCTTTCCAACCTTTGAAAACTATGCAGGACGTATACTTTTACTACTCACAAAATGAAAAAATATGACTTTTTTTTTTCTTCAGAATTGTAAATATTGTGGGCATTCACAATCAATTTTAAACAATGTATTAAAAATAAATTTAAAAGATTTTGTTTGTTTTTTAAATCTGAAATCAAGATAGAATTTCTGATCCTTTATTCCATGTTTAAAGGCTACCTGAGTTTGATGAAGAGCCTCTCTCTATATATGATTTATACGGTTAAAAACAACAACATGTTATTAGAGAAGAGAATGATAACAGCCATCTGAAAATAACTCTGCCTACCAGAATTTTACAATAGTCATACATTACACAATAGCCTCATCTTTACATGAAAAATTGTACAGAACAAATCTGTTCTACCACATGGGACCAACATATTATATTTTAAAATGTTGAACAAATTAAATTTGGTTTCTTAGCAGAAAAAAAAAAAGGTACAATTTATTAATAATTAGCTGCTTTATAATCCAGAAATGATTTATCCCATTATGTTTCTGAACACCTATCAAAAACATGTAAGTGATTCTATGAGAACTACTTCTTCCTTGCTACACTGCAAATTTTCAACAAATATTTGCTAAATTGTGCTCATTCTGTTGAACACCATAGAGTTTTGGTAACTACCAGACTGGTTTTAATATTAGACTAGACATTTAATTCTCTTATAAAAGGTCTTTCATTGGAGGAAAATAGTTTGGCAGCTTTTGAAAAGCTGCTATAGGAAGGACAGAAATTGCAAACACCAGTGAACTTGAAAAATCACTCAAAAGATAATATTACTTTCTATTGTTTAAACTTCCCACTGAACTCATCATGCTTTTAGTTGCAGCAGGGAGCATTCTGATTTCCTCATTTTGAAAGAATATTGATATGGCTGTGCTGGAAGGAACTTATTTCCACCATGGACTTAAACTATTGCTTGCTGTCCAGTTTTCTAAATTCTCAATGTTGGTCTATGAGTGTTTTGTTTGTTTGTTTGTTTGTTTTTGTTTTGTTTTGTTTTTTTGTGAGTGCCATGGATGGTTCTCTGCTCTCATTCCTGGTTTCAACCTCACCTGTTCCACACTCTACCTTCCTATTAGGTCTACCCTTCCTAAAAACTTTCCAAATGTTTGTTGAATTCAGAGGTAGTCCTTACATTCCAGTTGCTAAGCAAAGCTGGGAAAACTATGGGGATAGGAATAGACTTTTATGTTGTTTGAGCTATTCAAGTACTACCTTTCTCCTTGAATCATAATCTACCCAAGTCTCTAATACTGTGTCTATACCCCAGAAGAGAACAAAGCTTAGCACTGGATCTGCAATGCACTAACACCATGCTTGCACATAAACCTAGGAATGTTTCAAGATCTTAAGCAAATGATCATTGCCTTCACTGTGTGCTTCAAAGTGATCCTGGGTTGTACCAAGTATCACTTTCAGGGCCACAGTGTCTACCAGAATCAAGCCTTGTTTTCTGAGAAGACTTGCAAATGTGTAAATTCCTGATAGAAAGGAATGAAGGAGACAGACTCTTCCAGTGTCGACTGACAAGACAAAATGCAATGGACACTGATTGAAACACATGAAATTTCATCTGAAGACTGTTTTACTGTGAGGGTGATCTAATACTGAAACAAATTGACCAGAGAGCCTGCAGAGTATCCATCTTAGGAGATTTTCAAAACTTAACCTGACCCACTCTTGGGCAACCTAATGATCTCAAGAGGTCCCTACCAATCCCACTGATTCTGTGACTCTGTGATTACCACAGAGTATACCCTCCCCTCTCTACTTATAGAGAAGCTTTCTCTGTAGCACACATCATAAAATAAAGTAATAATATCTTTCCTGAAATATTTTCTACTCTATGGACTAACACCAACAAGAGGCTGCTGTCAATTAAGCTAAGCATAGCTAACAGACTTCAGGTCAATTTTTCAAAGGAGGATCACATTTTAAAAATCAGGAGAAAGTTCTGGGGTAGAAATAAACAGAGTAAAGGAGAATAAGTCTATTCATCAAATATTAACTTCTGTGACTGCAGAGCTTAGTTTTCAAGTATCTCTAAATTTGCACACATATTCAACCACCTGCATAATTTGAACGAAGAGATTTCATTGCAGAAAATTCACTGTAGAAGGGTCAGAAATGGAAGAAGGATAACCCAGATAAATATATTTTTCTCCATACTTTCTCTAATGATTATTATTCCCTTCCTAAAGGGGAGAAACTTGCCAAAAGCCAACACATTGAGCACTGTGTATACTCCTTTAATAACAACTGAAGAGGGGAAACAGGTCAGTCGTTAGAGTAGATAGGACTCTCATTGATTTTAATTGAATCCTATTGATTTGTATAGAAGATAATTAGTTTGAATTGACTTTTATTGATTTGTGCTTAATTGGACTCAATTAAAACCCAGTGATTTGCATTGAACAAACTAAATTGCACTGACTAATTGGACTGAACTGAAACACATTGAAGTGAAGAATATTCAGTGAAATAAGCAAAAAGCTAGCTATTGCTTTTAATAAGACTCCTATGTGGCTCATGAGTGCCTGCTGAAGTCTGAGTGAATCCAGAAAAATATGATTATTAAAGATCATATCTGAAAAAAGAAAGAGAGCTGTTTGCACATGACTTGTGATTATCTTCAGCTGTTGGTTTATTTCATTTATAAATATTTTTTTCCCTCCTGCCAGAGGGTCTTGCCTTAGTGCCAAATAGCAGAAATTAAATTTTATTACGTTGAAGAGTGTTGTAACAGAGCCAGAGGACAGTCAGAAATGCAGCCTCCTATAAATCCATCTTGCAGGTGTAGCCTACTTCACAGATGGCATTAGGAATATGTTTAACCAAAAAAGGGTGTTATTAAACATCCAGAGAAGACCTGTAGACCCCTGTCTTTCTCTATCCATTCAGATGGATCACTATATTCATGCAAATAGTCCCTTCAGTGCCTTACAACACAGAGCAGGGTAGCTTAATGAAGCTTTAGTAGCTCTATCCAGAAGACAGATTAGACGCAACCGGAGCATGGTGTATCTTATAAGCAATTTGTTGGGGGTGTTAAATTCACTGAATATATCTTTAATTAGGATCACCAACACAAAGTGAGATTAACACCCTGCACCAGAAACCAGTGGTATCTTTTCTTATTGACACTTTATAATATATAATGTTATCAGTCAAAGCTGTGCTGTATGTTGTTCTAGGGATTGATTCAACACCAAATATGATCCTCTTCTGCTTTTAAATGATTCTGAACACATCCTATTTTGCTTAGGATATGAAAGCAGGAGACATAAATGTACTAGAGAGAACCATGGCTGGTACAGGAATGTACCTCAAAACAGATGTTTATTCAAACTGTGAAAACCTCTTTGGCCTATGTTTTATGATGGAAATCACAAGCTACAGTAGTGGTGGTAGTCTTCACTACGTTCCTCAGTCTATTAGGAAAACAGACTATGCTGCAATTAAAAGTGGCACATTGTCAAATATTTTGAAGAGAAACATGAGACATTCGGAAAGGAAGGGACATCCTGGACCACTAAGTCCTGAGTTTTGCTGATCCAGGCATGAATCTTATAATCCCTTTTATAAGCCTAATAGCTTCAGCATAAAACTCTATAGCTTTTTTATCCATATTACTATTCCTCTTATTTTGAATCTCACTTTTTTAAATGGGAAGTGACACCCACATTCAATATCTGTTTCTACACAACTGCTCTGCAGTAGCTGTGTAATGACCTTGTCTTTTACCAGTCCTTGCCTCTTACTAATGCTTACTTTCCTGGTATATTTATTGACCACAATTATGCTCTTTGACAGTCTTTGTTTTACTATGCTAAATAAGCTAAGTCCTTTCAGTACAGTCTTGCGAGCAATATTTTTCACTTCCTGTGTAAAATCACTTGTCTCAGCACCTATTCTAGTCTAGTTTTTTGTTTGTTTGATTGTTTTGTTTTGTTTTGTTTCATTTTTTCACTTACACAGGAATGAACAGAACTGTGGTACACAGTTACACAGACTTTTAATAAAAATAATAATAAAAATAATAAAAATAATAATAATTAATAATAATAATAATAATAATAATAAACCCAATTTATTAGGATTCTAGCAGAAGACAATGCTGCATGAGGAAAGAAATCACTGAAACAGAATGATCAGTTGCTGTCTTCTGGCAATGAAGGGTCCTTGCATCAATATCTTTTTCTGGATCAAGAGAGATGTCCCAAACCACCACTTTGCTCAGTTCTTGTAATCCATATGGCCAGGCTCCTTCATGATTGCTCCAGCACATATACTACTCATTGCTGTTGATACACTTTAAATATTAATTAAAAATAATAATTATAATTACATAACCATGTTCTGTAGGAACAGTTTCTACTGACTGTTTACAACTGTATTATCTATGCACAATACTTCTGCAGCAGGAATGACTTTTTCAAGTCTTCAGGATTCTTTTCCCATGAGTTCACTCAGCACACCTAAGCATATAAGCTGGATCTGATGTAGTGGGAGTTGAGATGGAATTCAAAGAACTGTTCAAAATTCCTATTTGAACAGCTCCCGTAACAGTCAGCCACATACTTAATTGCAGAGGCAGATTAATCACCTAATTTAATCTTTTTTTATTGTCTAAAATGAGCCCATCACCCCACCCATGCAAATGTCTTGCCAGGAAGCTCCTGGCCCACTACAGTGACTATGGATATAATTGCAGTGGGCATGTATACAGGCACAACCTTGATACACAGCTACTCCACTGTGATAACTGAAGAGTCAGTCTGATTTTCATGCTTAAAACTCACTTATAAGTTAAGTCCCATAACTCTTGCCACAACTGAACACAATATTCTAATAGAGGTCTTACCTGGAAATAGCACAAATGCTTTTGTATTTCTACAGATATTTCATCCTCAGATAAAAGCAAGGACCATATATATATATATATTTTTTTTTTCTACAATTACTTCACATTGACCAGTTCATATTTAACCTTCAATGAGCTAAAACAGTAATGTTTTTCCCCATTTTAGTCATATACAGCTAATGAAATATCTAGAGTGTTACTACTACTATCCACACTCAAGAAATAATTTCATTTAGAAATATAAATTTACAAGAGATATCTTTATCTCCTGTATTTATACATGACTTGAAGATTACTGTATTTTCATTATAGCTTATAACCAGTTTTTGAAAATGCAAGTATGAAATTCCCTTTTCCCACTGATTTTTTATTTGAAGATACCTGGTAATTATGTAAAGAGTTTATGACATTGTATCAAAGCAACATTTGTCTTTTCTGAATTTTATGAGAGTGTCAACCTTTGAGACTAATTCAAGAAAGGAAAAAAGAAGTTACTATCTCAAAAACAAAGCAGACTAACTTCTTAGCCATAAATGATCTAAAGATCTTTTTGATCTAAAGATCATAATGGTCTACTGAGGCCATAACACCCATGAGAAAAGAAGGAACTTTAAAATATCTATCTTTTCCCATTCACTAAAATAGATATGCTCATGTTACACAGGAAAGATGACAGCTATGAGCAAACTAGCCATTATGAACTTTAGTGTTCATCACTGCTGGTATATACTCAACTGTAAAATGTCTTTTTTTCCCCACAGTTCTCAAGCATCGTGTTAATCTTAAGTTTTCATTTATCACCAAATGCATTTGTAATGTATTTGTGCTTCTACTTTACACCAATGTTCCTTACTCTATGAAGCAGACTTACATAGCTAATATACAAAGGATTAATACCAGTCATTCCTTTAATATCTGTTAATAATGTATGTACTGATCCTAATCCATTAATTAAGGAATATGTAGATGAGTGTAAATAAGGTTTATCACGAACTTACAGACAAAAATTGATTAACCACTTAGTAAGTCTTCACAAACTATTTATGCTCATACCTTTAATATAAGAAAAACATATTTCTAGCACTGCATTTTTCTAGATTTGCTTTAATAATTACATTATTTTGTCATCCATTAATCATTTCCAAAATCATCTATTTCTGTTGCAATATGGCAGTCATTTTTTATCCAGCTTTTAGGATCATCATGTGCATCACTGTCATTTATCTTCACTATCAGAATCTCTATGCATTCAGTGGTGTCCTTTATTACATTGCTGTAATTGCACATGGATTTACTTATTACTAGAAAAGTGCTTTACTTGAGTAAATTTTGCTTTTAAATTAATCATTTTGTGTTTTGTTTTAATTTCTTTATTTCATGACTAGCTTTTGCCAGGGATTTAAAATTAGGGAATATTCTTATTATTTTTATTACTATTATTTATTTATTTATTTATTGGCCTACAGCCTGCTCTGCTTCACAGAATTTCTTTGATTTGCCTGGAAGAGAGTGTGAGTGGGGAGGGAAAGCTTTATATTAAGCCAGTTTTAGTTCAGAAATGCAGCAGAAGACTCATTTTCATCCAGAGTTATTCTTGTACATAGACTTCATGTCTAATTTTCTGGAGTGCTGATTCTCTGTATTGAAAGAAAGCAATTGCAGGCACCTGACCACACACATAAGAGACTGCTGTGCCTTAGAATGAGAGATGAAGGCTTGCGATTTCAAACACATAAAAGCATTTGATGTGGGCACACTGAAGAAAGCCACAGAAGTTTTGTCAGCAGAGTATTATTTGTGTTGTTTAGGCTAGTATATAAAAGCATCATTACAAAGCAAATAAACCTAGGAAAACCCAACTCAGCTCCCAAGCCTTTGTTGTCTGGTTATTTGATGATTCAAGAGCATAATCTTTCAAAACTATGAAAGAAAAGATCTGGGAGAAAAAAAGCTGTGCTTTGCCTACTGGAAGGTGATGTAATGTTGCTCAACTTCCAGAAAAACTAAGCAATGCAGGCAAAAGTGGACATTGCAGTTAGCATGCACCATGGAAACAATCAGGAGTATTTCCATCAGCAGTTGCCCTTTTCAGCCTAGCACCAAAGCCCAATCTAGTAAGCACAGAAGAAACACCTCAAATGATCTCTGAGATCTTCACTGCATCTAGGTGTTGTAAAAGTTTTCTCTGTCTCAGTCACACAAAGAGCTTGATGAGATCGGGGTATGTTTCATTTACTAAACCAAACTTACTGCATGCTTACTGTAAATACCCACCAGACCTTTAGGCAAATTATCAACCTTTGCCATGACAGAGCAGGAGAGAAAGGTCTACTTATTACTTCAGTGACAAACCTTTTATAACCACCAGGCATAGAGACATCATCGAACTGGGTTGGAAGGGACCTTAAAGATCATCTAGTTCCAACTCCCCTACCATAGGTAGGGATGCCACCCACTAGATCAGGTTGCCCAGGGCCCCATCCAACCTGGCCTTGAGCACCTCCAGGGATGGGGCATCCACAGCTTCTCTGGGCAACATGTTCCAGTGCCTTACCACACTTCACCCTGTGTGAGGAATTTCCTCCTAACATCTCATCTAAATCTCTCCTCTCTTAGTTTTAATCCATACCCCCTCCTCCTATCATTATCAGCCCACATAAACTGAACAGGCGCAAGAGTCTATAGAACCCTAAACCAAAACCCTTAGAAACCAACATTCCTCTACATTTTTTAATATTAGTCCTAATACTAATTTCTGCAAACATGTCCTTGTTGCTAAAATGATGACTACGCATTTACCATTTCTATTGCACAATTATGCCTTCTCAAAATCTAGCAAAAAATGTATGTTTTTGCTCTGTCCCACAGCCCTTTTCCTCTTCTACCCCTTTTCCAGATTCCTTCTACCTTTCTGGCCCATAAAAAATCTGCCTCAATCATACAAAAGTGTTAACAACACAGACTAAAAATCTTATCTTCTCACTGTTTTTCTTCTTGATTTCCCACCCTTTCTTGCCCACTTTCTTGCTCATCCATCATATTTAAGGATACATTTCTCTCTCTTCCTTCTGATGCACTCTGACTTCTCTCTGCTTCCTGGAAGATTCCCCCAATAAACTCCTTTCACCTCACCTCCCTTGCAGTGTTTTTATAGACTCCATTTTCCCCAAACTTCTAGGATCTCACATCTTTCTAAGACATCCCTAATGTGCCCTGTGCCCTTTGCTTCTCTCAAACCTGGAAAATTCCTTTCTCCTCTTCCAAATGTTATTATAGTAGAAAATAGGGGAAACCTGAAGCAGTTGTTTTTGCCTCATCTTCACTTCCCTGAGGTTCAGGAGACTGAAAGAAAGGGGATGAAAGTGAGGACTGCAGAAGAGAAAGACTGATCACCCGAGAAGGAGCAGCCTAGGAGGCCAGAGGTCCTGTTTTGAGCTCTCAAATGGCAAAATAAGAATAGATGAGTGAAGGCAAACAACAGCTTTACTGACTCCTTATGGGTAAGGGAAGAGAACAGAAAGTACTTCTCACCATGGCTCATCAGCACTGCCCTAGTTCTTTGAATGCCACTACAATGCAAATAAATAAAAGTTGTTACAGATTCTAACTTGTACTGATCAAGAGAAATGATCTTTCATAGCACGTACATACTAGTCCCTGGAGCACTTAACACATTTAATTTCAGACTATGCTATACTCAGGCACAATTATCTTTTATGTGAAAGAAAAATTCGCAAGCTATGTCTATATTATCAATTATTAAACTCAGACAATTAGAAACACATTTAGCAGATCCCGCATGCATCCATTTCAGAGTCCCTGTGTACCTGCTTCTACCCGGGGAGAAAAAAAGATCTGAATCGGAACTTCAATTAAAAGGACAACATGCCTTTAGCATTTCCTTAACCTCTAATTGCAATGTCATCCACTATAACCCCTCAATATAAATTTTTAAAGCACATTTCCTTCCCTTTCTTATTACATTTCAGGACACTTGGGAGATGAAAGATTTCTGTAGGCCTCTTCAATAGAAGAGCATAATAGCTTGAAATTGGATAATGGAAAATTTGAGCTGGATAAAATTCAAAATGAAGAAATTTAGCTTATCTGTTGCCTACTGTGGTGTGTGAGTCTAGCTTGAATGTCAGCTGCCCACCAAACTTCTCTTTCACTGTCCTCCTCAGCAAGACTGGGGGGAGAAAATAAGATGGACAAGATCATGGGTCAAGACAGGGTCAGTGAGATCATTCACCAATTACCATTATGGGCAAAACAGATTCAACTTGGGGGAGATTAATTGAATTTATTGCCAATTAAAAATAGTATAAAACAGTGACAAGCAAAAAATAAAAATAAAAATAAAAATAAAAATAAAAATAAAAATAAAAATAAAAATAAAAATAAAAATAAAAGTAAAAATAAAAATAATAAAAATAAAAATAAAAATAAAAATAAAAATAAAAATAAAAATAAAAATAAAAATAAAAATAAAAATAAAAATAAAAATAAAAAATTAAAGCGCCTTCCCACTGTCCCTTGTCCTTCCCAGGCTCAATTTCACTCTTTCACTCCTGACTCTTCTACCTCATCACTTTGAATGGTGCAGGTAAATGGGGAATAGTGGTTGCAGTCACTTCCAAACAATTCATCTCTGCCCGTCCTTCATCCTCACACTATTCCCCTGCTCCAATTTGGGGTTGCTCTTATTAACAGTCCTTCATGAACTGATCCAACATGTGTCCCCATGGGCTGCAGTTCCTGTCAGACAGCCTGCTCCTGTGTGGTCTCCTCTCCATGGGCCATAATTCCTGCTCCCGCATGGGCTATCCATGGGCTGCACGGGAACTTCTGCACATGGAGCACCTCCTCCCCATCCTTCTTCACTGACCTTGGTGTCTGCAGGGTTGTTTCTGTCATATTTTTATCACTCTTCTCTCTCTCACAGTTGTTGCAAAGCCTTTTTTAACCCTTTCTTAAATACCACAGAGTTGTCACCAGCAGCACTGATAGGCTCAGCTTTCCATGCTGCACCATGGAAAAGTCTATTGCTTCTCAAAGGAAGGGACAAAATCAAGAGACAGTTAAAACTGGAAAAGACAAAATCTAGAAAATATATTGCACTGAGGAACTTGTCAGGTTAGGCAGCTTACTATGATTCTAAGAATGGTTACCCGGTCTTGCATTTGGATGGTGATGAATCACTGAAGGCCAAAATCAGTGAGGCGAAAGAAAATGCAATAATAACTAAAAAAAAATACTGCACATCCTTATTTTTAAATCAGCTAAGATCACAGGCTAGCCACCACTATCCCTATCCCTCTTGTCTTCAATGGCTTTCTTTTCATGCCTGAAGTGAAAGGAAAGTTAAAATCTCTAAGTTTCTGAAAAAAAGTGAGGGTTCTTCATGAAAAGTGGTTGAATGTAACACGTAACAAAGTTGGGGATGTAGATACCATGGGAAAGATGAAAAGACGTTTATATAATGAGGATAATGAGATTCTTCTTTCTTCCTGAGAACTTGCTATGCGATCTGAACTCCCAGCAAGGTGTAAATCATGCTCTAACTTTTATATCCTTTGTTAGTCATGCATTTTGTTCCAAAAGATAGAATGACTGAATAATAGAATGGTTTGGATTGGAAGGGACCTTAAGGATCACCTACTTTCAACCCCTCTGCCATGAGCAGGGCCAACTTCAACTAGACAACGTTATCCAAAGCCCCATCCAACCTAACCTTGAACATTTTCAGGGATGGGGCATCCACAGCTTCTCTTGGCAAACTCTTCCAGTGCCTTACCACCCTCATAATGAAGTAAAAATGGTTTTGTTCCTTTAAAGAATGAATAGATAATAGTTTATTTCGAAGGTAATTTCTGCATCACCGAAAGCATGCTATCACAGTTTCCTAAAAGGAAACTGCTGTAGGGTCCAATTACCCCTGCTGGGCCTGCTGAAGTGGACATCTCTTATGCAACATTAGAGCAGCTACAGTACACTGGTCACAAAAGGTAAAGGCTGAAAACAGGATGCATATCACAGTACACCCACTAAGACCTTGAGAAAGGCAGAAGGACAACTAGTTAGTAAGTGAGACTATGTGTGTGCATGTTTATTTTTATTACATATTATAAATGTAAAAACGGCTGTAAAAGAATAAAGGGATTCAGAAAAATATACCAGCTAGTTTCTAGTGCCCCCTTCTGCTATTGGTGACGCTTTTATTTTTGAAAGCATAATTAAGCCCATTGTGCACCTGAATTTGTTTTCATGGCAGATCTGAATATAATTTAGCTGGATTGTAATACAGCACATTAAGTCTGCTTGAAGATGAACGAGACTTAAATTGCTGAAACCTACACCTCAGTTTTTCATCTATTTGTTGTTGTTTGCTTGCTTTGTTTGTTCAGTTCTTTTATTTATTTATTTATTTTCAGATGATACACACATGCAGAATGCTACCAAATCTTAATTGTGAGTGGCTTATGGTTAACCAGATGCTTTATGATGTTTAAAGCAATAGTTTTACTTCTGCAGCTCTGAATCAAAACTCCCCTTTAACATAAAAGTCGATTCAAGCAGTTCAGGAAAGGAACAAATGTTTGGCAAACAGGAGCATACTTCAGACGATCATTTTGGAAAGTACTGGACCAAAGTGACACAACACATATTCCTTTTTCAATTTCACTGCTGTAGATATGTACAAAGAAAATTTAGTGGACACAGGTTCTAGAAACTATATAAGTGAACTATTGTAAAACTATAAAGTGAATCCTACTGAGTTCAGTATACTGCTATTTTCAGATAATTCATCAGTGAATTCCGCTTCACCTCTGCTGCTCTACCACAACAAATCCTTCCTGCCTTCTTACTCATCTACATTTAGTAAATCACTTACATATTAACAGTACATGGATATTTAAGAAACCTCACCTTCCTTTCAAGAAAAGATAGAATTTGATTCTATGTTACTTACAGGTGCAGCTTGTTTGTTGTTTTTATTATAATTATTATTATTATTTTTTGTTTGTTTGCTTTTTTGTTTGTTTTGGGAGGGGAGGGTTTTTTTTGTTTGTTTGTTTTTTGTTTTTTACTGTAGAGGAATTATGGTATTCAGTTCTTGTTAAAGACCTTTGAAAATAAATGTCTACCTGTATATTCATATATATACTATGTATATAGCAGTTGGAAATTCATCCCATTCTACATTGAGAAGAAAGAACTTGATTAAGTTTTCTAAGGATACAATATCACTCCTGGTTTCTATCTTCCTCAAATGTCATACCATACCTACGCATACCTGACTGCTACGTGGATGTCTTAGATATCTATATCTATCTTAGATATTTTTGAGATATCTAGGATATCTCAAAAAACACTGGCAAATAACACTGGAAAAATATCAAATACAGCAGTTTCTTTTTAGGATACCATGAAGTACTGCCTGTGCTTCAGAATAAATAAAATAAAATAAAACAAAACAAAATAAAATAAAATAAAATAAATCCATCTTGTTTAATCAATTGAGTCAAACTTTACACAATCTAATGAGAACTCAGATTCATATTTAGACTCCAATGTACAGAGCCCTATATGGAAGCACCTTGATCTTGAGTTAAATATTGACTGTATTTAATGGGTAATGCCTATAGGATGGAACCTCAAAAGGAAATATCATACAAAGAACACCAATTACATTACAATATTAAAAAAAAAAAAAAAAATCGATTATACATGCTATCATGAAAATTCAGTACACTGATTATAGGGATTCTAAAGAAAATAAAATTATCAAGTACTGTCAGTATTATATTTTTAGTATAGTTTTAGGACATAACTCTGGCATTTGAAGCTTGATTAATGCAGTTAAGAACACTGTACTATTTGCACAGTTCTGGGGTGTTGACTAAAACAAATAAGAAGACTTTTATATAGTACAACAAGTGTAAGTAACTCACAGTAACACAGTGCTACTCCTCCCACTGAGTCACAGACAAACCCTGAAGGATAAACTATGAAACAGGCTCTTCACTGAATCAGTGGTACTCTCAAGAACCAGTTCATGCATTAAAAGAGACAGTTTTAATCATTATAAAAAAAACTTCCTGAAAATATACTTTATTTTCTTTTCTGAGCTGGAAGGACATGGGCTTGATGATCCAAAACAGTAACTGCATCTTTAATTTAAAATGCCCATTTATCAGGACCAGAGTGTTCTATTCACAGAAATCTTGAATCTGAAAAACTTTGTGCTCATCAGTGAAGCTTGTTCACACTTCATTAACTCAGCAGACTCATTTGAGTTTATAGACTTAAGTAAATGCCCAGCTCCCAAAAGAAGTCTGGGGTTTGTAAATAGGCACTTGGACTTTTACTAAAGGTATCCAAAACAGCAAAATGTCCTTTGTTAACTTGAAATTTCTCTCAGCAGTTTGGTCTCCTGCAGTGCAGGAAATCTGGATATAAATTATCTTGGTCATGATAGATTATGATGCATGGTACCCCCAGGCTTTACCTTTGGTGCCCATTAATGCTAAATATGCTGCAGTAGAATTAATTTAGCTGGTTTGATTTCTTTTTCTTTCTTTCTCTCTCTTCTCTCTCTCTCTTCTTTCTTTCTTTCTTTCTTTCTTTCTTTCTTTCTTTCTTTCTTTCTTTCTTTCTTTCTTTCTTTCTTTCTTTCTTTCTTTCTTTCTTTCTTCTTCTTCTCTCTTTCTCTTTCTTTTCTACTCCTTTTTTGTTTGTTTACCAGAAAGAAGGCAATCTTAAAAACAGTTTCTGGCCAGCTGTAAATGATTTAATGTCTCTGTTTCCAACATCACAAGAATTTGAATGGGTGATTTGTACAAGAGGAACTTGAAACAAATAGGAAAATATAGTGCTAAGCATGCTGACAGGAAGGAACTGCTTCCATATTTTGATTAAGTTATCAGGAAGTCCCTTAAACTTTCAAGAATGTGGTTTCTGACTGAGCAGGTTAGGAAAAGAATGACAGACTAATGAATCAATCTCAGTGTTTCTTCCTTACATAGCAACTGGTATAGATTTCTCTGTTGTGTTCACTTATCTTGCTGAGCTGATTGCATTTTGGGTTGATGAACTGGATCTTTCAAAACATTTAAATTGGAGGGGTAATGAGAGAGTTCAAGCTAAGATTTTCATGCAACTCATAGCATAGTGTGAGTGTAAGTAGGAGAAATGAAGGTGCCAGCATATTTGCCAGCAAAATTTTCACTCTCTTTTTTCTTTCCAGGATTTTAGTTGATATACTCTAACGCTGTGGCTACCCAGGGACAAATTCATCCTCAGGATGCCTGTCTGATTAAAACTTAAACCCATTCTAAGTCAGTGGGAATGAAGAGCCCTTTCCCACTACCATCAATAGTAGTAGATTTGCAACCAGGGACTTCTTGGAACTGAAGATCTTAAATATAAAATCGGTGACTAAATAATAGCTTTTGAAAACAGAAAAACAGTTTTAATATGGTATTTGACCAAGGCTTCTGACCTTGCATTCAATTCCGTCTGACCAATGCAGTCAATTCTTTTCCATTTTCAAGGGGACTTTTTATGACAAGGGGGTTTTCTAGATAAGCATGAAAAGGACAAGTTAAATGTTGCAGTCTTTTAATTTCAGCAAATAGAGCTACTCTTTTTGGTAAAAAAACACCAATCTGACTCTACCAAGAAAATTTTGCTCTACCTAGCAGTCTTTAGGCTTCAGAATTGGGAGAAGGGTAGCTCTCCCTTCCCTTCCCTTCCCTTCCCTTCCCTTCCCTTCCCTTCCCTTCCCTTCCCTTCCCTTCCCTTCCCTTCCCTTCCCTTCCCTTCCCTTCCCTTCCCTTCCCTTCCCTTCCCTTCCCTTCCCTTCCCTTCCCTTCCCTTCCCTTCCCTTCCCTTCCCTTCCCTTCCCTTCCCTTCCCTTCCCTTCCCTTCCCTTCCCTTCCCTTCCCTTCCCTTCCCTTCCCTTCCCTTCCCTTGCATTTTTCTCGCCTCATTTAACTTTGCCTTTCAAAAACAATATGAATATGGGACTGCTATATCATTCATTGTCATTGACAACTATGTTCTGGATGTGTGATGAAAAATCCTCAAAAATGTATTTGTGCCACATACACACAGGACAAAAAGATTCATCAGAGCAGAAATCTATAAGAATTAGACTATACTGTGGAAACATGAAACAAACAAACAAACAAACAATAACAAAAACAATTAAAATAGAATTCAGGACACTACCAGTGTTTTAAACCCCTTAAAAATTTGGAGGAAAATGTCTTCCTTTTCCAAAACCATCAAGGTGAACTTCCTCCAATGTAAATCTCTTCCAAACTTCAAATGTTTTCTTTCTGCTTTCAGCATGCCCCCTTGCTATCTTACCAGTTTTCACATGTTTTCACTTGGCAATTAAAACATACTAACTTAAAGCCTGCCTTTCTTTCTTTCTTTCTTTCTTTCTTTCTTTCTTTCTTTCTTTCTTTCTTTCTTTCTTTCTTTCTTTCTTTCTTTCTTTCTTTCTTTTTCTGGTGTCTCTGGGAAATTGTGGCAAGGTTGATAGTCATGTTTGAAGAATCAGCTGCAGACTGGTGTGTGCAGACTTGTAACAGACACCCTCCTTGTGGGCTGAGTGTCACTGATTTCAATGGGACCGAATGAGATTGTTTAGTCTGGAGAAGAGAAGGCTCAGGGGAGACCTTATTGTTCTCTACAACTACCTGAAAGGTATGTGTGGGGAGCTGGAGGTCAGCCTCTTCTCACAGGTAAATAGAGATAGCACTAGAGGGAATGGCCTCAAGTTGCGCCAGGGGAGGCTCAGGTTAGAAATGAGGAGACATTTATTCTCAGAAAGAGCAGTCAGAAAGGTTGCCCAGGGCGGTGGTAGTGTCACCATCCCAGGGGGAGTTCAAGGAGAGGTTGGATGTGGTAGGGTGATGGTTGGACCAGATGATCTTGGAGGTCTTTTCTAACACTAATGATTATATTATTCTATGATTCTTCCACCTGTAGTGTTCTGCCTGACAGCAGGACAGGAGTGAACTGTCCACAGAAGCAGTCTGAATGGGGAAGGTCTCAAAGGGCTTGATGTTCCATCAGATGGGGGAGTGGTCACACACTGGCAGAGCTGAAGTAGCTCAGCTGGGAGAGCGTTAGACTGAAGATCTAAAGGTCCCTGGTTCAATCCCGGGCTTCAGCAATGCTTTTCCTGGAAGATTTTGAGGTTTCAGTTCTGGCCATGCCACTAGAAGAAAGATGTGCATGTACTGGAAAGACTAGCAAAGGGCCACCAAGAGGAGTAAGGGACTGGAGCACCTCTCCTAGGAGGAGAGGCAGAGAGGGAGCCTGGGGCTCTTCTACCTGGAGGACAGAAGGCTCAGAAGAAATCTTATGAATGTTTCCAAGTACCTGGAGGGTAATACCTGGAGGGGGGTTGCAAAGAAGATTGAGCCAAGTGCTTTTCAGTGGTGCCCAGTGCCAGGACAAGAGGCAATGGGTACAAGCTGTAACATGAATTTCATGTAACAAGAGGTCCACATAATGTTAGTAAACATCCTGAACACCCTTACTGTGTGAGTGATGGAGCACTGGCACAGGTTGCCCAGATAAGTTGTGGAATCTCCCACTCCAGAGATCTTCAAAAGTTGCCTAGACATGGTCCTGGGCAACCTGCTCAAGTCCCTGCTTGAGCCAGGGGAGGTGAACCAGATGACCTCCAGACATCCCTTCCAACTTCAAGCATTCTGTGATTCTGTGAAATCTGTGTAAAACTTAAGTGTATGAGAAAGACATGCAAGCTACTTGCTCAAGAATTTTCAGGATGACTTGGAACTACAGACGTACGAAGAACGGCTGAGGTCACTGGGCCTGTTCAGCCTGGAGAAGAGGAGGCTGAGGGGAGACCTCATCACAGTCTACAACTTCCTCGTAAGGGGGTGTCGAGAGGCAGGAGACCTTTTCTCCATTAACGCCAGTGACAGGACCCGTGGGAACGGGGTTAAGCTGAGGCAGGGGAAATTTAGGCTTGACATCAGGAGGGGGTTCTTCACAGAGAGGGTGGTTGCACACTGGAACAGGCTCCCCAGGGAAGTGGTCACTGCACCGAGCCTGTCTGAATTTAAGAAGAGATTGGACTGTGCACTTAGTCACATGGTCTGAACTTTTAGGTAGACCTGTGTGGTGTCAAGAGTTGGACTTGATGATCCTTAAAGGTCCCTTCCAACTCAGGATATTCTATGATTCTATGATACAGTTTATCCAGCCTTAAAAAAAAAAAAAAAAAAAAAAAAAAAAAAGCCCAATGCTTTTATGCTTTTATTGTCCTTTTAAAGGTCAGAAGTATAGGAAGTATAGGACAGATATTATATCAATACCACAATACCATATCTCAAAATAATGATCCAGCGGTTCATTCACCTTTTCTTGTAGATGTTAACAGATCAAATACCCAAAAGCAGAAAAGGGACAGACTGAGGGACACTAAAAATTAAAACTATTCCAATAAAACATAAAATGGATAGTCAAGGTCACCATGCATTTATAGAAAGGTGACATTACAAAAGAGAAATAATAAGGTACTAAGATGGATAGGTGGGTGTGAGGCCAGAAGTCTATAGTGTTAGTAACTGAAAGAAAGAAAGCTTTGTTACATGACAAATTAACACTGTCACATAGAAATATTTTTCAGACAGATATATGACCTTTGTAATTGGTAGAATGGATATTTAAGAAATAAACTGATATTTATTTAAAAAAAAAAAATTGTACAGTGGGATAAATTATTGCTCTAATACTTATCATTTCCTTTTATTCTTTTTCTTATTCCTCTTTATTCACTTTATGTTCAGTGAAGCATTTAGCATTTTTGTACCTGCTTCTCATTCATTGTAGGCTTTGACTTTTATTTGGATAAATAACCACAGGTGCTTCTCCCAGAATATTTGCAGTGGACAGAAGATGAAACAAACCACCACAAGTTCATACCAATAAAGAATCTAGCAGGGAGGCAGAGACTGGGGTTAATAAATTGGTATTTTTTTTAAGCCCAGAGGGTTTGTTTGTTTCTTTTATAAGAGAGGAAGATAAAAAGCTATCAGAGATAGTGACCATATTTTCAGGTACATCAGGATGGAATTTGCAGAGCAAAGAAACAGATAATACATTGAAGTTATTCCTGCTATGGTGAGATGTGCAAACCACAGGGGTTGCCATCAACTTTGAATTTCAAAAGGCTTTTGATAAGGTTGTACATCAAAGATAATTGGTTATGGGCAATACACATAATCCAGCAGTTAAAAAGTTTTTAAAACTCAAATGGAGTCTACAGATGAAACTGTCTTCCTTTTCTGACTGAGATGGAAAAGGTGAAGATCAGCTGAAAGAGGCAGAACTAGTTCCCAGTTCATGCAAATAAATGCAGCTCCCATTAAGGACAACAGCACTTCAGTGTGCTTTATGTCTTTGAAATCTCCATCAGTAAAATTTGAAAAACATGAATTTTAAAGGCTACTTTTGATCACTTACTTTTTTTTTTTAGCTCTAATAAGTTTCTTACTGAGCTGAAGTGGGACCATTTTATTTTCAGAACATATCATGGGTAACAAATGGGAAAAAAATATATATAGTTTTATTTTTATTTTAACATAATTAAAATTTCTTTGATAGAAAAGTTATATCCATTTTCAGGAGACAAGAGAGAAAAAAAGGAGATACATTAGCAAAAACTGGAAGTTGGAGTCCCTCCAACCCCTGACAGTCAAAAAAAAAAAAAAAAAAGTGTTGTTTTCTCCTCTAGATTTTTTTTTTTTTTTCTGTAAAGGCCAACTTCTGTAAAGTCTGTCTTGTAGTTAAGGCTCTAGAGTAAAAATTAGGAGATCAGAAATAAAGTTTTAAATTCATAGTATATTCAAAATATGACATTAATAAAGTAGGACACAACTGTATCATATACTGCATGACAAGGAATAATTTGGATGCAGGAATCGTTTAAACATGTTAACATGTATTGCTAACATGATAAACCTCAGACAATAAATTTTAGTACATAGACAACTTCGAAGAATCTTAAGAAAAGATGTCTCTCAGAGGTTATTTCCTTTCTTTTGCCAAGCCTGTGTGGTTACATGGCTTTTGATTGGCTCAGAGTATTTCTAGAATGAGATTACCTATGCAAGGCAAGACAAGCATTAAAATATGCCTAGCATAATATATTTTATTAGAAATGAGCATTTACTGAGCAGGAAAAATTAATATTATTTTGTTCCCTGGAATAGTTATTGAGAAAAAAAAAACAACTTTAACTTAAAAAAAAAAAAAAAAAAAAAAAAGAAAAAAAGAAAGAAAAGAAAACCCAAGACTCACTGAAATTAATGGAAATCTGATGTTACCTGAAGTAATTTTAATTTGTTTATAAGCAAATAAACTAACAAACTAGAAAGGATATTAAAGAAGTTATTCTGGCCAGCTGAAGTATTTGTTGTTGTTGTTCTGAAACACAGTGTATTCAGATTTGGTAATCTGTATGTGACTGTTTTTCCTTGAAAAAAAAAAAGATGAAGGAAGAAATCTAAGCCCTGCAGATCCATTTTAATGCAAATGTTCATTGTTTTTAAAAACAGGTCAGATTCTATTGTTTCATCAGTAAAGACTGATGAAAATACACTTCATCTGATCTTAAATAGTAAATTTCTAATATGAATATTAAAAATAAAAATAAAATAAAAATGAAATTGCACAGAACTGATGCTGTCATTTTGTTTCCAAGTCAGTAGTGTTCAGACACTTGTTCAAAAGACATATTTTCATGGCTATAGAAAAGTGTATCACACCCAGATTCTGCCTATTCTTGACCTTCCAAGCCAGTGGAAAGAAAGTTTCTTATTCATTCTGACTTATCTTTCAGGTGTAAATTCTGCCTCAGTGCTGTAGTCAGCAACGTTTTTATCACAGACTTATCAAGTAGGTCATTCTAATTTTACATGTGAAATTATTTTACCTTCATCTATAATGATGAGGCAAACAACCTTAAAAAGAGTCTGAACAGTTTGATTAGGAATGCTTCAACTGATGGATCAAAGATAAATTTGACTAGTAGCCGAAAGTGCTGTTCTCAGGCCTATTGCAGCCTGGAAACTGTTGTTCAGTTGTAACTCTTGCTATTTTCACAGTGCTTTTACTTTTCAAAAATTAAAATGGAAATAATAACAATAATAATTTCAATGTACCTGCTATTACTCCTAAGACCTTATTTTGTTAATATCCCTAAAGATTATGCAAGAAAATCTATCTATGGCTTGCACACCATTTGCACAATGCAATCATTTCCTTTATTGAAGTATTGGAGTACAAACATGGTATGAATAATCATAATAGGTTATTAAATATATAATAAAATTAATCAGTTTGCTGATAGCTTTATATTGCATGATAATAGGAATTGCAACAGCAAAGGAGCAGATTGTATCAGTAAAGCACAAACAATTTTAGAAAAGATAATATGAATAAAAGTAATAAAACTATCTGGAAAAAAAAAAGCAAACAACAAAAAAAAAAAAGGAAAAATAGATACCTGGAGAAATCAAGTACCACTTCCAAATTTAGGATGAGACTACACAAATGGGGACACACAAATGGCAACACAAGAGGTTCAATCTGGACATCAGGAAGTGCTTCTTTACTGTGCAGGTAATGGAGCACAGGTTGCACAGAGAGGTTGAGGTATCTGCCTCCACAGAGATACTCAAAATACATCAGTATATGGTCTTGGATCACCTGCTGTAGGTGACTCTGTCTGAGCAGGGGGGTTGGTGTGAAAGACCTCCAGAGACCCCTTCCGACCAACTTTATCCCTTCTGTGATTCTGTATAGGCTGGTGAAATACCTACTTTACTTCTTGGTTGCAGCACTGCACTGCTCTGTCAAAGACATCCCTGCTGGAACACACCCTAAACCAAGCTCTTCTGTACTCATGACATCCATATGAGGTTTCTAACACAGAAATACATTTTTGGTTGCACAGCAGAGATGGGTCCGCTGCTTCTTGAGTCCCAGATTTAACCAGTGAATATGTGAGAATTTTTAAAGAAGCAGTTGATTAATGGGGGAAAAGAGGACTGCATGTCAATGTCCCACCACCCTTATCTTTCCCCTCCCAAACTCTTCCTGTAAAGCACATGTCAGGAAAGATTTGATTAAGCTGCAACACTATAATACTAAATACATAAACAGAAGGAATGGTGGCTTATTTTTGTTCTTTATGTAGGGCCTGATTTTTAAAGGTATGCATAAGTAGGTGTTAACTTTAGTCAGTTCCAACTGGAACTAAGCAATTAAAATGCCTTTGACAATATCCCCCACCCTAAACCCCTCAAAAACGAATTTAATTTGGGGCTTGAGCTTAATTAGTTGCTTCACTTCACTTGTGAATAATCACTGCATGAATAATAACTTTCTCTGCTTTCTGCCACTGAGCATAGGAGTCCAACTCAGTTTTTGAGCTGTATCTTTCCTGTTGAAATAAATAATGCTAAAGGGTGTCCTTTGGTGGTGCTCCTTATTAATCCCTGTTTTAGCTTGTGCCTCAGCTTTTTTCCCATACAAATCCCATGCATTGTACACGGTGGAGCTGTCATGGCTTAGGAGTCATGGAGTTAATTTTCTTCACAGATGTTCATATGATTCTGTGTTTTGGATTTTGGATGAAAATACTAATAACTCACTGATGTTTTTAGTTGTTGCAGAGCCGTGCTCACACAGGACTTTTCAGCTTCTCATGCTGCCCTGACATCAAGGGTCTGGGAATGGACAAGGAGCTGGGAGAGGACAGAATGAGGACAGCTGGCACAGACTGACCAAACATAGATTCCATACTATATAATGTAATACTCAGCACTAAAAGCTGTGGGTAAAGATGGAGGAAAGGGCTGATGTTCAGAGTGATGGCTCTCAATCTTCCCAATAAATTGTTGTGATAATTTAAATTGTGTGACGAGCCCTGCTTTCCTGGAAGTGGCTGAATGTCTTCCTGACAATGGGAAGTAGAGAATAAATTCCTTGTGTTGCTTTGCTTGTGTGCTTGGCTTTTTCTTTACCTAGTAAACTGTTCTTATCTCAACCCATGAGTTCTTGCAACCTTTCCAGTTCTCTCCTTCATCCCACCTGGGAAGAGTGAGTAAGCATCTGTGTGGTGCTCAGCTGCCTGCCAGGGTTAAACTATAACAGTAGCACATCCTCAGACCCCTTTCCGTGTTTTTTGTATGTGGTCACCTTTCCAGAGAAAGGAACATAATAAGATGTAGGTTACTCTCCACCATTAGGCATTAGCTATTACTGCTGTGAAACAGTCCTAGCCACATATACTTTACTGAAACTGTTGTGTATGTAACCTTGGAGAAATGCTAGTTCTGTACAGTGCAGAATAAGTCCTATCCTGTTACAGATAAATCAAGTCAGTGTTAATACAAAAGGCATATTCAAAGATGCAATCCTTGTTTCCTTTGCATCTAAAATAAATAGCTATCTCTTTCCATGGTGCTTGTTTGCTGTGAAGTGTGCCCATTAGTTTTCAGTATAATGAGCTAAGGCAAGGCAACCCCACAGAAACCAGACCTAGGAGTGCCTGCACTCCTCTGCATGTGCTCCTTTGTTAGCAGCAAAATCTCTGTCCTGGCAACATCTTATTCATAGGACAATCCCACAAGCACAGCAAGGTAACTGCTTGCTGTTTTTTGTGGGGACAAGGATCCAGACATTCCTTACTGCTGTGAGGCCCTTCTTTCCTGCTAGCTTGATGCTTTGTTTGTAAACAGCCTCACCTGTCAGTAACTACTTCTTTTGTGGCTAATATAAGCACTAGTTTCATTTCAGAACCTCAGTGCAAGGAGAGAAAAATCTGCTGAAGACCTCAAAACTTTTCTTTTGCTGGTTCTCAGATAACATGGAGATTGACTTAGTAAGTGATTTGTGATTTATGTGGATAGCCAAAACATCCAGAATTGTCACAGTGAGAGTAACAGATAATTAAGAGATCTCAGCTACAGCTCAGTGAATAATGATTAAATATTTATACCCTGCCCAGCAAGTGAAAGAATTATTTTGCTTTTTCTCCATCAAGAAAGTAGCTATATACCCTAATGGGGGTGAAAACCCTAATAGGTTGGAGGCATTATTCCCACCTGTCCCTTAGCAGATCTGCATCTGTACACAAAACCATTCAAGAGACCTAAAGTCTGATACCTGCTGCCAAGGCTGCTCATGTACACTAAACAACTATTTTCCCATTAAAAAATAAATAAATAAATAAATAAATAAATAAATAAAAGCATCGACCAGGACCAATCCAGTCCCCGATGTACAAAGCTCTACATTTATTGTCCTATTTTTTCTTTTTTTGTCCCTTACCCATGAACTGTAAGTCACCATTTTCCACTAGAAAGATTTCAGGGGAGGAAATACAGAGCAGCCATTCCCCCCCTGAAACCCTCTACCTTAGCAAAGAATTTGACATGAGTTTTGCACTTCTTTGAGGAGAGCAATGACCACAGGCAGGCCGCCTGCTTCTGAAAAGGTGATTTGATCACCAGGCTGTTATACACAATGGCAATCCAATCTACAATATATTGCCAGGGCTCTGAACACTGCCAAAGCACTCACTGGAACATAAACTGCCTGGTTTCTGAAACCTGATAAGGCTTAGCATGAACTTAATTCCATCAGTTTGGGTGCCTTAAACCCAAATAGAACAATTCACTGGATTAGTCACTTTGGATTCAGGTGCCTTAATACTACTCAAGTCCCACCTTAAAAATCCATTTTCCTTCTTAGTGCTGGATTCAAACAATTAAGAAACAGGATGAAGCAAAGCCTTTGAATTCTGGTTTGCCTAGCCAGTGTTTGTTCTTCAGTCTCTGGGTAGAAAAACATTTTATTGAAGCATTTTGTCTTTGTGAAGTAAGTGATACACACTCTGTGGCAACATATCTTTTCAGACTGTGAAATACTAATTAACACTGATTCCCCCCAAAAATATTTTCTCTCTTTTTATTTAACTATTAAATCAAATATAATCTTGTGGGGGAAATGAAAGGTGTTTTATTTCTTTTCTTTTTTTATAGCAACATTCTAATTTATACAAATGAAGGCACAATTAAGCAGCCTGACATTTAATTACAATCTGCATTTTATGTAAGCAAACATATTAAAACTGAGAATGATAATTTTGAATACCAAAAAATTGCCATAAGTAACAGAAAAAAAGCTCCAAATCCAAGCAGTATAAGGTATGCCTTTTCCACTTTTTTTTTCTCCTTTTTTTTTTTTTTTTTTTTTTTCCATATGGTTTCACTCACATGGCTCTGTAGAATCACATTTAATTGGCAGGCACTCCTCTTGATGCTTGTTAGCAATAGGTTATGAATAGAAAAATATGGGCCATATTCTCAACTGGTTTAAATCATCACAACTCCATCAAATTTATTAGGATTATTCAGTTTACACCAACATCATGTGTCTCCTGAGGGGTAATCAGTGCACATCAATGAAACTATGTTGATTAACACTAACTGTGAATCAGATTTTATAAAATCAGAATCCAAGGGAGAATCTTTTCTAGATTAAAATAAATAAATAAATAAAATAATAAAATGGCATTAGTAATATTTTAATTCTAAATTCTTGGTAAAGTTAGCTACAATAGCTCCAAAGCCCTCTTTGCAATTATGATTTGCAGTGCAAATAGCCTTCATACTGATCTACTAATGATCAAGGAAGTGAGATGTACAAGGGAGGTATTAGTTTTAATAATCTGCATTACTGTGCTCTTTATAGGTTATTATTCCACCACCATCACTATAATATTTGGATGTCTGCCAGCAGTACCTCAAATAATGTGACTAACATTGGTCATGTGTAATTCATTCTCTCTCATCTTTTCTCCAGGGAGAACACTGTATTTGTTTGCCTCTATTTCATGTGCACACAGCTTTGTGCTACTACTAGAGACAGAAGTTTTTAAAACAATTTAAATGTCCATATTGAAGTTGAGGAATCAGCCATTAAGGTGTGTCATGTTCCTTTACCCTATGAGATTTTATTCAACAGATCTTGGAGAGATGAAAACCTTACCAGTTATTAATTAATTAATTAATCTATTTATTTATTAGTTTATTTTATTTTACACTTGAGCAAAAGAATTACAGATTTCAGTGGAGAAAACTTGTCAGCTAGAGTAATCAGGCCAATGTTTTCAGTCATTTTCTTAATGTCCAGACAGGACTAGTGCTGCATTGTCTGAGGAACAAAGAACAGGCCTCATTTTAATTTTTGTATTGATACATTTCCACTCACTAGTGGGGTTCCATAGGGCTCCAGTTTAGGGCCAGTTCTCTTTAATGTTTTCATAAATGACTTGGAGGTGGGATGTGAATATATAATGAGTAAGTTTGTGGATGATGCTTAACTGGGAGGACCTGTTGACTCCCTTGAGGGTACAGAGGCCTTGCAGAGAGATCTTGACAAATTAGAGAGCTGGGCAACCACCAGACATAGGAAGTTTAACATGAGCAACTACCACATTCTGCACCTGGGAATTGCCAAGCCTGGCTGTATGTACAGACTGGGGGATGAGAGGCTGGAGAGCAGCCCCACAAAATGACCTGGGGGTTTTGGTCAACAGCAAGTTCAATATGAGTCAACAGTATGCTCTGGCAACCAGGAGGGCCAACCATATCCTGGGGTGCATCAAGCACAGCATTGCTAGTCGGTTGAGGGAAGTGACTGTCTCGCTCTGCTCTGCTCTGGTGTGGCCTTACCTTGAGTACTGTGTGCAGTTTGGGGCACACCAGTATAAAAAGGACATAAAACTATTATAGAGTGTCCAAAGGAGGGCTACTAAGATGGTGAACGTTTTGGAAGACAAGATATATGAGGAGCAGCAGAGGTCCCTTTGTTTGTTCAGCCCAGCAGGCCGAGGGGAGGCCTCATGGTGGCCTGCAGCTCCCTCATGAGGGGAGCGGAGGGGCAGGCGCTGAGCTCTGCTCTCTGGGGACAGCGACGGGACATGAGGGAATGGCATGGAGCTGGGACACGGGAGGGTCAGGCTGGCTGTTAGAGAAAGGTTCTGCACCCAGAGGGTGGTCAGGCACTGGAACAGGCTCCCCAGGGCAGTGGTCACAGCACCAAGCCTATCAGAGTTCAAGAAGTGTTTATACAACGCTCTCAGAAACGTGGTCTGATTTTTGGGTGGTGTTGTGTTGAGCCAGGAGTTGGACTCAATAATCCTTGTGGGTCCCTTCCAAATCAGGAGATTCTATGATTTCAAGAGTGCAAAGTACAGAGAGGTCACACTCCCAAGGCATACATTTAGCTGTGGGACAAAACCAAGGAAAGAGTCCCTGACTACCTATTCATTGTAAATATTACCAAGGACAAAATGGCTATTCTGTATATTCCATGATTCTTAGAGATCTTTGGATAAGCACTCATTGGCATTTCCAGAAGAGGATCCCTTTAATGAATCCTTGGGTTAGATTCCCCTAAAGAGAATGTTCAGTTGCCAGATGACAGCTCTAGCTATGCCACCTAGATGAAGATATCATGAAAAATATCTGAAGAACCTTCCTTTAAGGGACATTTCCCAGGAGGAACCATGACATATCAACTTTAAGATGTCCATTTTAATGCAGAAAATAAGATTTTTGCTCTTCTCAGTAACATATCATGTTTTGTACTAACTCACAAAAGCAGGCATCAGGATTTGTCCAGGCTACTCTCAGCCTAAACTGATTTTAGCATGTTTCACCTGTAATAACAGTTGTATAGCTGTCAGATGACTATTGCCTAAATTGTTCTAAGTTGTTTTAGCTTAGCTCTGTTATTGTCATATATGGAAAAGTCTAACAAATCTGAGTAGTCATTTGTAAAAAAACGTCACCTCATTGTGTTAACACAATCTGTAATAGTTGATGGTGTAGCTTCAAACTTCAGCTGATAAAAAATTTAAAAACCCTTCCTGGGTTAAGGAAACCTCAAAATATGCCCAAGAAACTCACCAAACCATAGAGTAAGCAATTTCTCAGCATAAGCATAATGCGAAGATAGGTTAAGAACTTGGGTCATTGGTAACTTATCATAACTTCTTCCTCCTTCTTAGGAAAAACAGATAATATTAACCTTTGAAATCAGAGAGACAGAGACCCTGGAAGTTTGAGTGCAACAACAAAAAAGTGGGCAAATACTAGAGTTTGTCCAGATTGGTTGTAAGTGCATTATTAACAATAATAGTATAATGGTATGTCTGGACTAAATAAAAGAATTGTAGTGTTTTTTCTTTGAAAAAGAATACATTAATTAGCCTAATGAGAAATTCTCAGTTCTTCCAATCAGATGTGCTCCTCTTTGCCCATAACAAGATTTTGCATGTAACAACAGATGGGATTTGTAAGCTTCCTGAGATCAGTTAGAATGAAGACCATGTACAATGGACTTGTAGAGATCAAGGGAAGGATTCATTTACCTAGACACAAACATTTAATGCCCTTTGAGACATACTTTCCAGCTTCCAGCTGCTGTGGTTTATGAATTTCCCATAAATCCTGTGACATATCTGCCAGCTGATAACCAAATGATCACCTGCCTACACAGACCACAGGTTTAATTGCAGAAAGATCTAATCATCTAGTGTGACCAATGGTAATTTTACATGTTTTAGGATGGGGCCTTTCAGTTTTCCATATTTTGACAGCTTAGGCCCAGAATGAAATCCACCATAGCCACCTTTTTGCCAAATACTATCACTTTGGTTGGCTTGATTCAAAATTGTGTTTTTATTTGTACATTTCCTTTATGTTTGACAGAATTAAAAACATTCAGGGGACTTAATGTGCAGAAGGTGTCAGTTTATTGAAAGGCTTTTATCTTTGTATTTTGGAGTTGGTAATTACCTCTCATGAGTGAAACAAAAAGCTAGTCTCTGCACTGGCTGCCTGTAATTTGCCTTCAAACTAAATGTGACTCCAGACTGCTATGTTTTCTTGGCAATGATTTTAGTAATATAGCAGGTTGTTACAAAGCAATGTTATTCATGTGATACAAAATTAATTAGAAAAGTCTGCTGTAATTTATAAATATGCAATTATGGTTAAACAAATAAGAAGTTGAGACTTTGCAAGGTTCCCAGTGGGTTATTATTTGCATGATTCCAGTGCATCCAGAAGAGTCACTGATTTGTCCTCTGGTGTTAAAACACAATTTGCCCTATTCTATTGAGATTTGCAAATGTATTAAAACATATTTTTGGAGCTTGTTCAACTGAATTATTATGAAAACAAATGAATGTGTGGAATAGCTGTTGAGAAAAAAAAATAACATCAAAATACCCTAATTACTTCTAAAGACCAAGTAAGCTTCTTCCAAATAAGCAAAAGGAGGGTGTAAGCTTCATATTGCTTTATATGATACCCCAGATATTAAATTCAAAGAAATCAAAGCTTGAAGAAAACAAATAGGGCCTTTCACTCTATGTCCTGATCTGCTCCTCATTGAAAGTTCTTATTTCTCCTCTGTATTTCACAGGCTTTTCTATAACTCTGTGATCTATCTGCTTGACACTTTCTGCATACTAAAGGTCACAGAACTCCACTCCATGACTCTGTTATTGAACTTAATTCAGCCTGTTACCCTTCTCTGAGCTTCTTTTTTTTTTTTTTTTTTTTTTTTTTTTTTTTTTTTTAATGAAAGACCATTATCCCAAACTTATCTCTGCCCTTATCCAGAAGAGGTTGTCTCCAGTGTAGAAGCAATTCTGGTTATTACTTGGCTGTTGCCTCTAACTGTCACTTTGCGTCCACACACAATGTTCCTTCACACAAGAATAGTCGTGCTATTAAGTTTGTTGAATTAGTTCAAAGGGACAGAAAGCTAGGTAACACAATTTAACAACTCTTATCATGCATATTCTATAGAGTAAATACCGGAAAGAGACATCAGTCCTCAATTGCCTCCTCATAATTTCTTCCAGATGACTAGACAGGATACATTTCTCTTAACAGTTTTCACAAAATGGCATGTATTGAAAACTGATGCAGAGTTAAGAATACACTTGAGTAAATGGAGCACTACCAAGGCTACAAGAACATCAGTGTGGCCTTCCTTACTCAAATCAGGCTAACTCCAGTGCAGATATTTTGAGTGGATTCCTTATTAAGAACATGCCTACTAAAACTATGAACGACTGTTCTACTTGAAGGGACTGATGACTTCCCATTGACCCAAATGGGGCCAAAATTTCATCCTGCATGTCTGTAGATCTAATTGGTCCTGTCACCATAACTCACTATGGTAAGACTAGAGTAGTTCTAGGGAACTGGACAGAGTTAAATAAGCTTGAAAACACCAAAAAAATATGTGATTGATAATAATCAAGGGAATTAATAGAGCAAAATCCTGTAGCTGCAGGACTGATTATAAACTGTTGTAAACTCTCACTCTTGTGCTTTTTTAGTTCTATTCTTAGAAATAAATAGTTTCTAAGAACTGGCATTGTCTTGTGTAACCTTAGATGAGGTTAGGTACATAATACAGAAACATAGCCATTCTACCACTGAATTATCACCACTAGATTGTGTCTGCAGAAGACAAAAATGTTCACCAGAGAGCTGAATTATACTGGTTGTTTCTCTGCTAAATGGGAATTTAAAATGATTCATCTCTGATGGCTGCTTCACATTTAGAAGTCTGTAATTATGTGAAATGAACCTGTGTTTTAAAATCTTTTAATCCTGTAAGTTGTTTGTTTGTTCTAATTTTTGTACCAATTTCTTGGTTTACCCTCAGAGGAAATATAAGAAGAAAGTGCAAATGTCTGTGGGTAAGTGAATCCCGATAGGACTAACCACCAGCTCTGATTCTGCACACATCAAGGAAAGTTTCCTTCTCTTTTTAGAGATGCTGAAGTCATAGAATCATAGAATGGTTTGGATTGGAAAGGATCTTAAAGATCGTCTAATTCCAACTCCACTGCCATGGGCAGGGACACCTCCCACTAGACCAGGTTGCCCAAAGCCCCATCCAGCCTGGCCTTGATCGCTACCAGAGATGGGGTATCCATAACTTCTCTGTGCAGCCTGTTCCTGTGCCTGACCACACTCTGAGGATATAATTTCTTCCTTATATGTATGTATAAATAAATCAGTTCTTTTTTAGTTTTAAACCATTACTCCTTGTCCTATCACCACACTCCCTGACAAAGAATCCTTCCCCAGCATTCGTGTAGTCCCCTTTAGGTATTGGAAGGCTGCTATAAGGTTTTTCTGGAGCCTTCTTTTCTCTGGTCTGAACAATCCCAACTCCCTCAGCCTGTCTTCCTAGGAGAGATGCTCCAGCCCTTTGATCTTCTTCATGGCCTTTCTCTGAAATATATATCCGTACTCCAGGTCTCAGAAGAGCACAGCAGAGAGGGACAATCACCTCCCTTGACCTGCTGGCCACACTACTTTTGATGCAGCACTGGATATGGTTGTTTTTCTGGGCTGTAAGCACACATTGACAGTTCATGTTGACCTTCTCATCAACCAGCATCCTCAAGTCCTTCTCATCAAAGCCGCTTTCAATCACCACCCAGCCTGTATTTTTGCTTGGGATTTCTTGGGATTGCATGGTTCAGGACTTTGATCCCAGGTTCAGGACCTTGCACTTGGCCTTCTTGAACCTCATGAGGTCTGCACAGGGCCACTTCTCAAGCCTGTCAAGATCCCTCTGGATGGCATCCCTTCCCTCCAGCATGTTGACCACTCCACACAGATTGGTGTCTTTGGAAATCTTGCTGAGGGTTCACTCGATCCCATTGTTCATGTCACCAACCAAGATGTTAAACAGTGCTGATCCCTATACTGACCCCCGAGGAACAACACTTGTTACTAATTTCCACTTGGGCATTGAGTCATTGACAGCAATTCTTTGAGTGTTACCATCCAGCTAATTCCTTACCCATCGAGTGGTCCATCCATCAAATCCATGTCTCTCCAATTTAGAGAAAAGGTTATCATGGGGGATGGTGTCAAATGCTTTGCACAAGTCCAGTCTAGAAGATGGATTTCTTATGAGTCCATCACAAGAAGCAGAAACTCAGAGCTCTGACAGAAAACAGTCAAAATCATGCATCTGATGTTCACACCTGATTTTTGCAGCTGGGAGTGATCAGGTTCAGTGGCTTGATTCACATTCCTTCTCTCCCTCCACATGAGAAGGGGGAGGGGAATGAATAAAGAAACAAACAAGTAAAAGAAACAAAAAACTTTGAGTCTTAGGAAGGAGATGGTAGTCCTGAACCCTTTTGAACATATGTTGCCAAGGACACCCCTACTTGCTATCCCTTTCATACTACTTGCCTGCTTCTGTCTCCAGGAAGAAGTGACACTGGGAATCTGTTATTTTATAGTGGATGATTTGAACCATTTTATATATATATTCAATTCTAAATGTAACTTTTCTTTCAACTCCAGAAGATCTAAGTGTTTTTAAACAATAAATTCACATTCTCCCTCTCCATCGATGTAAGACTTGTCAATATTTGCATCAATTTCTTCTGTAAATTACTCTCTCTGTGATGACTTTAAACCTTACTACGGTGTATAAAAACAAGAGTTTTCCATGCTAATAAGATTTTTGTTAATCCTGTACTGTTGTGGCCATCCCTAAATAGTAAGCGTGTAATATGAGGAATAACAGGAAAAATATATTACTTAATCCTAGTCTATGTGTTAAACATACTGAAGCTCATTCCTTCCTACAGATCAGTAACTGTATAGCAAAGATTAATGAATTAAGAGCACCATAACGCAAATGTGTTATTTCCCCATTTTAAAGTTCAGATCAGTGACAAATAGAGGTGAAAGTTGAACAATTAATTTGCTGGCATAAAAACAAAAGTCTAAACCTCCCTTCACAGGACTAGTGGATGCAGGCTTTAGTTCATGGGTGAGTAGCTTCTGCAAGTCTTACCTTCAAAGAAAAATAGGGAAAGCAAGGCAAGGCAAAGGCAAGGTGAGTTGAGACAAGGAGCTGAGAGGAGGGGAGGGCAGGAGAGGAGAAGAGAGGGGAGGCAAGGGGAGGAAAGAAAAGGGAAAAGAGAAGGGAAAAAAAGGGAGGAAAGGGAGGGGAAGGGAAGAGAAGGGAGGGGAAGGAAAGAAAAGGGAAAAGAAAAGGGAAAAAAAGGGAGGAAAGGGAGGGGAAGGGAAGGGAGGGGAAGGGAAGGGAAGGGAAGGGAAGGGAAGGGAAGGGAAGGGAAGGGAAGGGAAGGGAAGGGAAGGGAAGGGAAGGGAAGGGAAGGGAAGGGAAGGGAAGGGAAGGGAAGGGAAGGGAAGGGAAGGGAAGGGAAGGGAAGGGAAGGGAAGGGAAGGGAAGGGAAGGGAAGGGAAGGGAAGGGAAGGGAAGGGAAAGGGACTTAGTATGATCAAGTGCAACTGCCTGACCTCTTCAGGACAAACCAAAGATTAAAACATATTATTGAAGGTATTATCCAAATGCATCTTGACCACTGACCATCGACCACCTCCCTAGGAAGCCTGTTCCAGTGTTTGACCATCCTCAGTAATTTTTCCTAATATCCAGCCTGAACCTCCCCTGGAGCAGTTGTGTGCTGTTCCAACATGTTCTATCATTGACTGCTAGAAAGAAGAGATCAGTGCAAGAAGCAGGATTCCTTTCCACCTCCTCCAGAGCTGAGCTTTAAGAAAAGTAGCCCCTGCAACAGGAAATGCTGTTGGTCTCTACCAAGGAACCAGAGTATATGAGCTCAGCACAGCCCTGTCCAGCCCTGTCCAAAGCAAAACTTCTGCTACCTGTCACACTTTAATGTCAAATACTGTATTGCCTGAACAGCCTGGGCACCATGAAGGAGGCTGAAGCAAAGTGAAAAGAACCACCAAACTCAGATATTTTATATGTTTTTTTACAACCAAGTTCTGAGAAAGGGAATTGAAAGGGTTTGAATTCGCTTTAGTGACTTGAATATGAGCTGGTTTAGGATACCAGACCAATCCCATGTCTTGTCTTAAGTGCTGCAATGAAGGGTGAATATTTTGGTGAAGGTTTCAGTACAGTTCTGCTCTCCAAAATCTTTCTAACTATATTTTGTAACACGTTTACAGATTGCATGATTTGCAACATAAATAGCTAATAAAATTTGGCCCTGTCTCCTTATGGAGCCATCCTAGATTTGGCAATTACCCATCTATATCCAGGGGCATACCCCGTAGCTTTTGTGATTAAATTCTTTACAATTCTTAATTTTCAAAGGACACAGCTGTCATCCATTTATTGAAGAAACTAATTGAAGAAGCATTAACACTAGATTATCTTTGGGGTTTTGTATACTTATTTCCAACTCAGATCTCCATCCAAGGATACAATGCATCTCTAAGACTTGCTCAGACTTTCGTAAGTGAATGGTTGTGAGAAAGTGGATTACATTTCAGATCAGTCTGTGAAGAGAGGACATAACATCAATGAACAACCTGAAGGTAATTAAAAGCAAGGAGAAAGAGCGAAATAAAGAGATATTACAAAATGAATGACTATGGTCATTATTTGTCCCTAGAAGCCAAAGTAATTCTAAGCAAGATAAAAGCAGCACAAAGATGGCCAAACACAATTTGCACAGAAGTAGTGTTATGCCAGAAAGAAAGGAATGAGTCATGTGCATTCCTACATCTCACACCAGGCCTGCACTCAATAAATCAACGCATGGGTTTAATTGCTGTGGCAAATGAATACAGTAAGGGCAGTCAAATTCTGCTGGGTAATGCAGTCATCCAGCAAAACCCTGGTCGGCAGAGATATGTAGGTCAGTCATTATGGACCAGTGAGCAGAGAGAGTCCCTAGTGTGAGAGCCTAGATGGAAATCTCACAGTGTAATCTCTGTCTAATAAAATACCAGCTTGAAAGAGTGTCTGGCTTCAACATCCTTCTTAATAACCTGTAGCAGAAGAGGAAGGTATTAAATAAAGTGGCAATTAGCGAGACTGACAGAGCAAGAGAATGGGATTTATTGCTGTATTTTTCAGTTTGCTTGATTGTTTGCCTGTTTTTTGCTGTGATTCTACTGCCATTTTAAAAACGAGCTTCATAAAGGAGTTGAACAACTGAGATCTTAGAGTTTGTAGAAAACAAATTAACAGATTGGTAAAACTAGTATCCAAATAAGGGAGATAGGGTGCAGTTGTAGCCTATTTTCCCCACCGCTTCTGCCATTAGTGTGGAAGTCAACACTCAAAGGAGATTGAAAATAAAATCACCCAGAGGATGTGGAGTTAAGGAATTATGTCCATTTCTGTTCAGAGGTCTCAGTAGTGCTGAAATCCTCCTTCAGCTCAGTTCTATCTGGCTCAAGTGTTACTTATACAGAAGGTTGAATTTCTGTAGAGTAAATTAGAGCTAGAAAAACAAACCTGAACAAAGTGATGCAAATTCATGTTTTGAGGTAGGAAAAGCAGCAGTTATTTTATCACTGATGAATTCCCCGTCTACCTGCTCTACTGGTGCAGGTAATGGGGATCAACTTGGACCAAATTTCCATATCTCAATGATGAATTTCTTCTGATAGAAACAACACTGTTCCCTGGCCATAAGACTTCCTCCATCAGGATATCTGGTGGAAGAACACAGCTAGCCATGAAACCAATGTGTCTCACTGCCTGATTAAGCCAACTGAGTACATTGCAACTGCAAGATAACCCTTGTGAATATGTGCAGTAGTATCAGTTCTAACACTGAATCTGATAGGAATGTGACTGACTCTAGGAGGTCTCTAAATTTTATTTGTTTTTATTGTAACTGGAGGAATGGCACCACCAAACATGACAACACATATTAAACATGTATGAAACACTTTTAATAACACAAATTACTAAAAAAGATGAAGAACAATTCTTTGCTCGATCAGATAATGACAGGAAAAGGGGGAATTTTTTGAAACTAAAAGAGGAGAGATATAGATTAGAGGTCAGGAGGAAACTCTTCACTCAGAGGGTGGTGAGGCACTGGCACAGGTTACCAAGAGAGGCTGTGGATGTCCCATCCCTGGAGGTGTTCAAGACCAGGTTGAATGAGGCCCCAGACAACCTGATCTAGTGGGTGGTATCCCTGCCTATTGCAGGGGTATTGGAACTAGATGATCTTAAAGGTCCCTTACAACCCGAGCCATTCTATGATTCTATGATTATTTGGCATCTTCCAACCTACATTGTCAGGAGTTCCTCATTCTCACAACCTGCAATCACCTACGTTTCCCCCAAAGAACATGCAATATTTTACAGGAGATTATGTAAATTGAAATATCAAGATGCAATACTCAGTGGTTGAAATTAAAACATCTTGCTTTATTTTTCTGTATTTTTTTTTTCTCTGATGCCACATTCTTGTGAGACCCACTAAAGTAGGGATGATCATTAGAGCAGATAGGTTTACAGTTCAGCAGTACAGTCAGCACCATTCCCTATTCCTATATAAAGGTCTCTGTGGGTATCTTAATGAATCCTTTATATTAGTCTTCAGAGATCAGAATATTGAGTGAACATATTTTGCTAAATGAAACATATCTAGGTCAAAATCCCCCATTTAAAACAAGTCATTACTTTTCTGGATTTGCTCATGGTGTTTTTTGCTGTTTGTTTTCTTTCACATTGTGACGCTTGTACTTATCTGTAGATTACTTTTGCTTTTCCCTCCATTACCACTTTTTCTTCTCTCTAATAGCATGTTTTGAGTGATATGGTAAAAACACCCCCTGAAAACAAAGAAAGAAACAAACAATAACAGCAACAAACAGACAGATATTTATTTTATGCTCTTATTTTAAATTATTTTTCTGTCAGGGATACAGACAATACCTTGATGGTTATTTGTTATGGAAGATATTACATAAAGAACAAGGCTAAAAACATCAGGGGGAGCTTACACTAATTGCAGTGTAAAAATAAAACAAATAAAATAAAATAAAACAAATAAAATAAAATAAAATAAAATAAAATAAAATAAAATAAAATAAAAATTAGAAAAGTAGAAAAGGCACATAGGCTGCTTATAATGGCAAAGGCTGACTTTCTAAATTCATGTGGCTTAGATCTGATTTTGGTTTCACACAGTACATCTGTGATGCGTTGCTAACAGGAGGATATCCTCTTGCCATTTAAATAATCTCAACCATATTTTATGAGTACAGAAGCATAGATAAGGTAGGGGACAGGCTAATCCATACTGGATATAGGGCAGTCCCAAGCAGAGGGAAAATAGCTCTGTATTTAAGGGAACTCTCTTTATCAGATTCAGAAGGTAGGCCAATGTTATTTACAACCCTCCAGCAGCAGTGTTTCATTACCAGAAACTGTCTTCCTCATTTTATTTATTTATTTTTGTTACAAAACCTATCTCTGAAGATTCATCTAGGTCTCATGTGGTTTACAGCAAGTTGATTCAGCTAGCACAGGAAGAGAGCACAAGAAGAGACAAAAATAAACCTGAGTCTAGGGCACAAGAGGCAGATAAGTATTCTGTCGCAAAATTTCAGACACAGACCCATCATCTTTTGCAAATGAGTACGCTAATCAGTAGTCTTGAGTCTGAGCTGAATCTCCAAGTTACATTTGGTAAACTATAGTTTATATTCTGAGTCTGTTCTGTGTTTGAAGTTGGATTGAGAGGGGTACTGGGAAATCTTGTATGCGACAAGTTTATTAAAACAAAATCTGCACTCAAAATGTGTTCTCTGGAGGAAGGAAATTGTACTGCTTTTCTCTCACTAATTCATTTATTTTTCTTTCCTTGCAGTCTATTCATCTTGGGTCTAACATCTGCATCTTTTGGATATTCTCATCTGTAAAGATCCAGGTCAGATTACCCAACACACCAGCATTTTGTAGAACAAAGCGCAGTACCACTGTACCAGTATTTAACAAGAAATCCATTAATATTGCTATGTTGCATTTCTGTTACACATTTGGGAGAAAATGATATTCCTTTTGCTATATTATTTTTGTATTAACCAGATTTACAGAATTTAGAAAAAATGTGTTGTGCAAAAAGACTTGTGCCTGGAAAACAGGTGTTAGACTTACCTGTTCAAAGTCACCATGTGACCTTGAGTGAACATGGAGATTAATCTCCTCTTCCCCTCCCCCCCCCCCCCCCCAAGACCCACTTGAAAATCAGAGCTTACTTAGAAGAAAATGATGCCTAATCAGACACATATTTCAATGTAGAAACATGCAAGGGAACATACATAAAAATCAGTATTAGTCTGCTCAAACAACAGATCTGTCTATATATACATTTTCTAGATGAATTGTTGTTTGTTTGTTTGTTGGTGGTGGTGGTGGTTTTTGTTTTGTTTTGTTCCGTTTTTCCTCAAAAGTGGCCAACAATAAGGGTTCCTGAGCTTCTCACAGACCTCGGTGCATTTACCATGGTAACTTTATCAAGCAAAGGATTGCTATTAATTACTTATACAGAGTTCAGGAAACCAACTTTACTTATGTGACTGCTACTTGTCCTTCCCACTGTAAACAAAGAACATGTTCAAGACCACCTGATGAAACTGAACAAGTACAGGTCTATGGGACCTGATGCCATGCATCCCAGGGTCCTGAGCAAAGTGGCTGATGTAGTTGTCAAGCCTCTCCATCTTATTCAAAGAGTCCTGGAAGTTAGGTGACTGGAAAAAAAAAAAGAGATCTCACTCCTATTTTTGAAAAGTTATAAAGGAGGACCCAGGAAACTACAGACCGGTAAGCCTCACCTCTGTGCATGGGAAGATCCTCCTGGAAGCAATGTAAAGGCACATGCAGTACAGGGAGGTGATCTGAGACAGACAGTATGGCTTCAACAAGAGCAAAGAGTTGCTCTCTTGATAAAGTAAGGTTTAATAAAGTCAATTAGTAAGAATGGTGAGGGATTACTTTGTATTTCCTTAGATATATGAGATACAATGCCTAAACTAGCAGATGTATGCTGTGAGGGCTAACTATGGTCCCTGCTGATAAGTTGCTTGACATAATATCTTGGTACTCACAGCACATAGACCCTACCTGTCCCTCTGCAGTGCCTGGACTACTGCCTGGCAGTGACAGACTTTTAGGCTATGTCAGAGATATCTCAAATGCGAGAAGTCTTTCAAAGGTGACTATGTAGGGGTTTTAAAAGATCTGTATACCAGATTTAGGACCATCTGGATGGACATAGCAGCCTAAAGAGATCTTTTAAAAATATAGTATTATCTTTGAGGATCAAAGGAAAAGTCTCTTGTGCTTTAGCCCAGCGTCCTAACCAGGACCAGTTTATGTTACCTGGGAAGCTTGTCCAGCCTAATTAGCTGCCCAATTAGCTGCTGTCTCTTATTAGTTCCTGTTTGCTTTATGTATGCTCGATTTACAAAGGTGACACACTCTTATTGTGCAAGTTACATTATTATCATATTATTCAGATTTTAGTAAAAGCAGACAGAAAATATCAGCCTTCTCTGATAAAAATGTGATTGGTCTTTCATATGTTTACAAAGATGCTGAGCTCCTATTAAATGTATTATAGGAGGCTTCCTAACATTAATTGCAGCAAGCTCCCCTTTTCTATGCCCTACTTCAAGCTTTTTCACAAATTATTCTTTATCTGCATTGTCCCCTGGGAAACCTGTGCACCAACATATGATGCTGGGAAAAAAATAAATATTTTTTCTTTGTTCTCACCACAGGTACACACACACATGTACACATATATACACACACTTATTTACCTAGTGAATGAATGCAGTTAACTTCATACTATGCGTGCAGTGTTCAGGACTGGAGAAGAAGGAAATATGCTACTGACTCTAATTCCTGCGGAAACTGAGTTGGCTATAAATTGACATTGAATTTGGTACCTAATAGTGTTATATTTTTCCAATAATTTTTGTGCACTTGTCACAGAAGTTTGGCAAAATGGTGCACATATTGTATTGCATGTCATAGATATAATAATTTATGGTGTATTGCTGTCTTGCAATCTAGTGCAGTGTACTAAATTTGGGAATAGCACTTTTTGTCAGTTTGGAAGTCTAATCAGTAATGACATATCTTCAAGAGCCCTTTCATTTCTTTTCCCACTTCTTCAAATGACTAATACTTCTATTAATGGAGAGAAAGGGCAAAAGAATAAGTCAGACCATGGAAAGCAAAAGACACAAAGGTAGAATTGCAACAGGAGGTACAAATTATACACAGGAGACTTAGATGGCTTAGGGGAGTACCAGTGCAGTCTAGAAATTCTCTTTCAGAGGATGACTCTAGTTAGAAGCTAACTCCTGTTGGCAATATGGTCACTGCTCAGTCATCTACAGGCTAAATTGTTTTGAAGAGCAGTTTTCCTTTTAAGTACAGAGATATCTGCATCACAGAAGCCATCAAGATAATCTCCTAGGAAATCTGAGGAGTGAAAACTCAAGCACTGAAGAACGTTAGATGTTTCCATCCTCATTGTTAACCCAGTATTTGTAAGGTCTCTGAAGAACTACTCTACGCAGTCTGGGAATTCAAGAGTAATATAGTCCACTTAATGAAAGATAAACAATAGTAATACTCCATGAATAGCTGAGCAGGATCTGTCACCCAGCCCAATTGCCCAGCCTTTTCCCTAAATATCATAGACTCTTCATGAATTACATAGATAAAAAAAAAAAAAAAAAAAAAAAAAAAAAAAAAAAGTAAAGCATCAGTTTTTGAAATTTTCATTTTAACTAACAAGCTCATTCTCTATACAGGATATAGTTCCTGAATGAAATAGCTTGATTTTTGTTTGTTTGTTTGTATTTATTTTTTTCATTTAAAAGAGAGAGAGACATAAGGGAGGAAAATCTTCTCCTGACTGTTAAATAATGAAAGTAGGCCAAGTCCTGCAAGGATCCCAACTTCTCCAAGATTATTTATCATTTTCTTCTTTTACTTCTTCCTTTACCCTAGTAACATCACTTGAGATTCCTGTGAATTCCACATCAGGGCCTCCCAGTCTGCTGTGCTGCTGCTCAGATGCAACAAAAGGAATCAGAGAACTGTTGTGATAAACAGTCATAGGGATTTTTTAATGAAGGGAGAAATTTAGTCTTTTACTTGAGCAAGTCAGAAAAGAATCATTTTCATTGTGGGGTGTTATATAACTCAATTTGTCCCAAATGGTATAAAAGTCAGTAGTGATATATTTACAATCATTCTGTAAGATTCAAGTAACTGAACAAGGGTCTAAACAAGTGAGAATCTGAGTTTCCATTGTTGTTGAAAATTTGCCTTTATTAGGAAACAGGGATGGGATTCGTGTCATCCAGCTTCAGATATATATCTTCAGTGTAGGTGTCTCCAGCTGTGCTAGTCACTGTAGGCATCTTTGTACTCAGCTGAGAACAGCCGTGAATGACTAAGTACAATTCCCATGACCTATTTTAGAAGTCTAAATTCAGACCCTACAAGCACTTTTTATCTTTTCATAGAATGGAAGGAGGTCCTAGATGGAAATGTCAAAATTTATTCAGATGAACTGCACTGTAGGTGACTTGAAGTTATATAGTGGAACATGAAAACAGATATTGTGTGATGCGCTGTGAGGACCTTTATAAGGTCCTACTTGGAAAATAAACTAAAACTACTGACTGTCAGGTCCAAGGAAAAGTTGTTACACCATGGTAGGAGAAAGATATTGTTAAAGGAAGCTAAAAGGAAACAAAGAAAGACTTTAAAACACAGGGGAAAACAAACAAAGAAACAGACAAACAACAACAACAAACAAAACAAAACAAAACAAAACTATAAATTCAAACTGAACTTTCCAAAGCCCCCAAAACTGGTAAGGTAGCCCCCATGCTACCTTACCAGTTTTAATATATTTTCCATTGGCAATTAAAACATACTAACTTTAAGACTTTTTCTGATGTCTCTGGGAAATCGTGGCAGGGTTGGTAGTTGCCTTTGAAGAATCAGTTGCAGGCTGGTGTGTGCAGACTTGTAGCAGATGCCCTCCTTGTGGGCTGAGCGTCACTGATTTCAGTGGATCATAGTGTTCTCCCACCTGTAGTGTTTTGCCCCATAATAGGACAAGAGTGAACTGTCCACAGAAACAGTCTGAATGGGAAAGGCCTTAGAGGGCTTGATGTTCCATCTGGGAACTGACTGGGGGAGTGGTCACACCCAAGCAGGGCTGAAGTAGCTCAGCTGGGAGAGCGTTAGACTGAAGATCTAAAGGTCCTTGGTTCAATCCCGGGCTTCAGCAATGCTTTTCCTGGAAGACTTTGAGGTTTCAGTTCTGGCCATGCCACTAGAAGAAAGATCTGGATGTACTGGAAAGAGTCCAGCAAAGGGCCACCAAGAGTAAGGGATCTTCTAGGAGGAGAGGCAGAGAGAGATGGGACTCTTCTGCCTGAAGAAGAGGAGGCTCAGGAGAAATCTTCTCAATGTTTAGAAACACTTGCACGGAGCTTGCAAAGAGGACTGAGCCAGGCACTTTTCAGCGGTGCCCAGTGCCAGGACAAGAAGCAATGAGAACAAGCTGGAAAACAAGAGTTTCCATCTGAACATCAGGAAACACTTTATTGCGCAGGTGACAGAGCACTGACACAGGCCACCCAAAGAGGTTGTGGAATCTCCCACTCTGGAGGTCTTCGAAAGCCACATGGACATTATCCAGGGCACGCTGTTGTAGGTATCCCTGCTTGAGCAGGGGGTTGGACCAGATGACTTCTAGAGGTTCCTTTTAACCCCAACCATTCTGTGATCTGTGATTCTATGTTCTGCAGCGCTTTGGTCAGAATTCATAACAAAACTTGGACTACAACTGAGAGTGAGCCTTCACAGCATGTCTTTGCATGCGTTTTCCCCATTCACTATTATTGGTGTTGGATAAAATGCTATCCTGGATCAAATCTGAGAAATCCCTCCTTCTCCTTGATGGTCTTGCCTTTGCACTGCGTGGAAGTGCTTAGGCACTCCAGACTTTTTGTCTTTCCCTCTTCTCTGGTTTCAAAGCAGCAGAGTGCACTGGATGACAGGACTTGCTAAAATCGCTCTTTTGCCATTCCAGCTATTTTTCCTGCCCCTCATACCAGTGTAGGGGAAAGCATTGCTTTTAACCAATCTCACTATGGCTCTGACTACTCTAAAGTGCCATAAAGCAGACACTATTAATAAAACAAACAAACAAAAAACATGGAGTCAAACTCTCATGATGGAAAAGCTCTTTTTATGTATGCAACTCCTGCACTTATCCTGTTCATTGAATGGAACCACAGATATCTACAGTGTAATAAGGCAAACACTATGAAAATTATGGAGTTTCTTACAGTACGATTGCATGAAAGGACTTGAAAGCTGAATATCGAAGTTTCGATAGGTAATTGTGAAGGGGATAATCTTGTATGGGAATTAAATTCATGATTTTTGCTGTCTATATAATTATTAATGGTCTGTACTTGTTTCTATTTTAATTGTTTACCAGTGTACTGCATAGATCTTTGGTCCCATGAACAAAAGGATTAAGGAATAAAAATGGAGTTCAGATTCTGATTGCATCTAAATGTATATAATGAGGACTTTTGAAATCAGCACTGATCCAGAACATCATGTGTATGTGATGCACAGAGTGAAAGTTCGGTCTACACAAATATTTGATCAAAACACAAAGTCAGCAAGATAATTATTCTAAGATCTGCTGGAATAAGGAGACAGGGAAATATTTGAGCTAGTTCACTGATGAGGGGGTCCTGAGTAAAGAGCTTGACAAAGCTTTAGTGAATGCAGGTTTGATGCTCCTGGCCTGGAAGTAAGAATGCATCAACAGTTTGTTAGAGCCTCTGTACACAGAAATAACTGCTGATGTCACATACGTGCCCATCTACAACAATGGAAGCAAAGATCTGACAAGCAGGAAATTGCAAATGACTCTTCAACAATATGCATTGTTCTTTCAGCTGGTCTTCGCCTTTCAAGAGATAAACTATTGCTGTCCCCATTGGTTCACTGCACTATGTAACATTATTCATGCCGTGTCCAGGCTAATACTATCTTGACACCTGGCAGAAAACACAAAACTCACCAGACAGTCAGATTCATGCCTAAAATGAAGCATAAGATAGGAGCAACGGAATAATTATAGAACTAAGTATGATTCTTTCTGGCATACTCAGGAAAGAGTACTTTCAAACCCTCTTTCTTAAGCTTACTCTAGCTTCTATATCTTATTGTAAGATCACAAAGGAAAGCTGAGCTGGAACATCTAAGGTATGGGAAATAAATTAAAAAAATCTGTCTTTAAACTGCTGTTAGCTGCAAAAGCTGGGTGCCTGTGAGCATGCAAGACTGCAGCTTTTGTCTGAAATATCCAGAGCCACATACATACATCAGAAAATGGCCAAAATCTCACAACATAACTATTTCAGTAAGATTTATGGTTCTCTTCTGTTTCTGGGTAACACTCAAATATTTTTACAGCAATGTTTGTGATAATAGTTCAGTATCAAGGGTAATCTGAGTAACAAGAACCACCCAATCTAATTTAATAGGAGGTTCTATAAAATTAGAAGCAAGTAAACTTTTGCATCTATCTGTAGTGAAGGAAAGATTCAAGTCTATAAAAAAAGTCTATTATTTTTGCTCGCCAGTTGACCCTATGCACATTAGAGCAGTCCCTCACCTCTGTACCTCTGACTAGTAAACCAGTGCATTACCATAGCTGAAGAAAAAGAGGTACCAAACAGCCGTACCTATTTTAAAGAAAAAAAAATCTCAGAAGACTGTTATTATACAAGCAAATTTGATATGGACATACAAACTGGCACAAACTCTCTACTAGCATAAATCATTCTGGTGTCATTATGAGTTTGGAACAGTTTTTAGACCTGCAGACAACCCAACCTCTTGCTCTTGCAGCGGAGAGCTAGGAAAGCCAGTTACAGTAATTGCATCCTCAGCCATGCATGTGTTGGGCTAAGGCACATTTCCCTGATCAGCTCATGGAAGCTGAAATATGCAGTTCACATAAACATGGAAAGACAGCATAAGTTATATACCCTGTGAAGGAGCTGCCAAGGTCACTGAACCAGTGTTTCTGTGTCACTAAGGAAAATGAAATTTTGTGGGAGAGACAAATTTCCACAAGGAAAGAAATAGACAGAGCGAGTGCTTTGCAAATGACTCTGGGAAAAAGAGCAGTACTGAAATATTGTTCCCATTACGGCTACTAGCACATGAGATAATTGTGTTTGAGGTTGGTAATTACCATATTTGCATGTTTAGGTTGTATCAACTCCTTCCATGTTATTAAGTGTCTACAGCATTATTTCATCAGAATGGCACACTGTCATTGCAGGGGCTGAAGAATCTCCTGTGAGTCAAAGCACACAGCTGTAAAAAATAAATATATATATATATATATGTATATACATATTTTGTGGTCCCACATTTTCATTCTTCATCAAACCTGCAAAAAGCAAATCCATCCCAGGAAAACAGCAACAAAGATAATGGAGATACAGCAGGGGAAGGCAGCTTTGGAAGTTTAGGGTTCTGTAATTTATTTAAATTAAAAGTTGCTTAGTACCTGTACTAAGCAACTCTGCTGATACTCCTCCACACATCACAATACAGAATTAATAATAACTGCATTTTGTTCTGTGCACTTATCAGCCTTTATTCTAAGTACTGCAAAATGTTTTATAGACACTAATTAATTAAACTTTAAAAGCCATGCTCAGTGCACTTAATTCATTGGTAGTTATCTCAGGATTCAATTTATCTGTAAGCCCCATAAAAGTTTTGGAAAGTAAGTAGCTTTGCACAAATTTGAAGATATAACCTGATTGTATGAGTCATTTGTAAGTTACATACTGAAACATTTCCGAATTTTTCTGGGTAATCGACATCAAATATATAAAAATACATCCTCATAAAATAGAGATCTAAGAAGAAAGAAAGGGGAGAACTGAAGACTAATGGAGAACACTGAATCAAATGGGATAATCCATCCACAGAAATATCTTGTCTCCCTCCTGACATCTTCTCTAAAACTTTCACTCCATTTAGGAGTGGAGTTGACAAATTGATTGACAAATCTGAACAATTAACCAGTTGAGATAAAGAAAATTAAAAAAATGTATTGTATAGAAACAGATTTTCAAAACTGGCCTCAGGTTCTTGGGTACTGTTATTTTTCAAAAATAAGCAAAACATATAGAATAATATTTGTATTTTGATGCAAACACTCAAGTGAAAAATCTAATGTCAGAATTTGAAGTGATCATTTTCTGAGGTCCTGATATTTTCTGCCTTATCCTCCAACCAAGTCAATTAGTGAATGTCACAATTAAGCAAATGACCAGGTGGTCGTATTCAAAGAATTTCCTTGTTTCAGATGTTATTCCTTCCCTTTTAACTGTATTTACAGATGTCTAAAACTAAAAACTTAAGATGGAAGTATTGAAAATTATAAACCATTTTGGGAAAATATTCTGAGAATTCTGGGAACTGTTGTTCTATTTGTCTTGGAAACAGGGATACATCCAAATGATTTAGTTTGCTGAAAATTAAACTCCTATGCGTACCCACTATGATGCGTACCCACAGTGATTCCGCTAGTAAGTGACCTTTCATTTTTTTCTCTTTTCACTGAGAAATGATAAATAAACACATGGTGGAAGATGAAGACCATTGTTAAAGTAGAAGACAAGACAATGTTCAAAGGAAAGTGAAGAATTCTTGAAATGAATTGGAGAGTTGCAAGTAAAAAGTGCAGAAAAACCCAAAGGGACAAAAAAGATCAACATCAATGTTACACAGATAAAAATAGTCCAAAGTGACTCTAAAGACATGAGAATGGACATAAGAATTTCTCCGAGGTGTAGCCTAATATAGTGTTGATTTTATGTTCAATATAAGATTTAGAAGTGGTGAGTGCAAAAACTGAAACCGTAAGATGCCTCTGGAGAGAGAACAAATCATTTCTCATGTATCATTTTGTATAATATTGAATGATGTGTTTTAAATAGGAGGAAAGACATTGCAGGAGAGTACATTTAACAGTAGAGTGGGAAGAGGTAGTTATTGATTTATTGATGTTCTCTTCCAATTGTCACAGTGGCCTTAAGAATCCATGCAGACCACCAGAGTTTTTAACTTTTTTCAAAAACTTTTAAATGTGTCTTGTAGCTGTTCCTTTTTAGTTCCCCAAAAGCCTACAGAGGCCTTTACCATGCAATCCAGGCTACAAGTAGATATCCATCTTTCTGAATTTCAGGTGAGCTGAAGTCTATTCTATTTGGAGAGTATCTTTTTTCCACAGATCTTAAGTATTTTATCTTATTTTCTTATTTGAAAGGAGGTCACTTTTCTGCATATGATACAAATCAAAAAACAAAACAAACAAACAAAAAAAAAGTGGTACTATCATCAGTCATCACAGTTATCTGAGTTGTGTCTTTTTATATTTGTTTCAGTTTGAGCAAATTTCTGTTTGTTTGTGTTTTTTTTTTTTTTTTTTGAGTTATTGTTTATTTGTCTTTACAAGGTTGTCTGTATTAATAAGTCAAAGTCCTATCTAGTCAATTATTGAATTGGATAGTTGCAACCCAGATCCAGCTACGTAGTATTTAATTATGGCTCCTTAAAAATGCTGTTCCAAGCTGAATTCTTCAAATCAAGCAAGTTCATATTTAATATTGCACTTGGATCATAACAACTCCTGGCAGCAGTATAGGCTTGGGGAAGAGTGGCTAGGAAGCTGCCTAGCAGAAGATGGTGCTGGTGGTGCTGGTTGACAGCCAGCTGAACATGAGCCAGCAGCGTACCCAGGTGGCCAAGAAGGCCAATGGCATCCTGACTAAAATAACTAGTATGACCAGAAGAACTAAGGAAGTGATTGTCCATCTGTACTCAGTACTGGTGAGACCACAGCTTGAGTGCTGTGTTAAGTTTGGACCTCTCAAAACAAGAAGGATCTTGAGTTGCTCAGGCACGTACAGAGATCAACGGAGCTGATGAAGAGATTAGAAAACCAGATTTACATGTATGAGGAGCAACTGAGGGAACTGAGGCTGTTTAGACTGGAGAAAAGGATGCTGAGGGAAGACCTCATTGCTCTCTTGGTCTCTTTTCTGGGGTCACAATTGACAGAACTCAAGGCAGTGGCCTCAAGTTGTCTCAGGATGTATGAGGATATATGCATGCATAAGAAGGAAGTGAACTTCGAGTGATCAGACAATAATAACAGAAGATTTGAATCACTTCTGGAATGCTAAATTCAGGATTTCTCCTAGATCAAAATACTTAAGACCAGAATGTTGTAGATGGAAATTGTAAAACAGAAGGGGGGGGGAGGAGGGGGAGGAGGAGGAGCTTATCAATGTATATAAATACCTGAAGGGACGCTGCAAAGATGGAACCAGGCTCTTTTCAGTGGTGCCCAGCAAGAGGACAAGGAGCATTGGGCAAAAACTGAAACACAGCAGATTCTCTCTGAACATCAAGAAGCACTTCCTGACTGAGTGATGGAACTCAGTCCCAGTGAGGCTGGGGAGCCTCCCTCCTTAGAGATATTTGAAAGCCATCTGGACATGTTCCTAGGCAACATATTGTAGGTGTCCCTGCTTGAGAAGGGGTGGATGGACCAGCTGACCTCCAGAGGTTCCTTCCAAGCAGATGCATAATCATATGCTTTTCAGTCCAGTAACAGCTATGTTACTCTTTTCTTAAACTTCAATTCAGCATTCCATTTTGCAGGACCAAGAAGAAAGGCTCTTGGTCTAGTGAAAAAGGTGGAATGCCTCAAAAACACTTTTTATGTGTTTAGCCAAAAGAGAAGAGGGCCTATTTCATCTTAATATTGTTATATATTTGCTTAATAGTGCTATAAGTTTTCTAGGAGTAGGACAGGGACACCTCACTGGCTGGTAGGTTTAGTATCTCAGCTGTAGTATCCCCTAAGTGCTTTTGTCTTACAGTCCGCTTTTGCCTCTGGGTTTCCATTTTTCCCCTCAACAGCTGCTCTTCATCCATTTGCTTCTGTCCCATAGGCTCAATGACATCTGTCACAGCCTTGAAGGCAGTTCAAGGCAGATGTTTACAAGGACCATGACTACGGGTGTCATGAGCAGCCTGGTGACACTGATTCCTGAGGCATCTTACAGCCTCTCTGACAGACTATCTGTCTTCCTTAAAGTAGAGGAGAGGCAGTTAGACCGAACTTGTGGACATAAAATGGAGATAGAGACAGTTACCATTATAACTTGTTGTGGCCCATGAGACAGGAAAATTAGTGTTGTTAGAATATACCTGTCTGTCCTCCCTGCATTTTGAAAGTGTGACGGAAATGACTTGGACTGACAGATTTAGAAAATAACTGGCCCAGCACTATATGGAGAAATGTTTCTCATTTATTTCTTTAGCAGTTTCAATCTCTATACCATGTTTCTCGTCTCTTTTTTTTTTTTTTTTTTTTTTTTTTGAGCTAATGCTGTGTTTTTTGCACTATTTTTTTGTTTTGTTTTGTTTTCTATGGCTCTAACAAAATGTTTTTCTGAATATTTTCAGTAAAAAATATTTCCTTGAAAGTAATCTTAGTGATTTCCTCTGTCATTAGATCGGTAGGCTGCTTGTCTCTAAAGGAGGAAAAGATGTTATCTAGTAATGGGGCACTTTTTCTTGCTGCTTTGTGCCATCTAAAGAAATCTCATTTGCACACATTGCTGTTGAAGTCATGTAAGGTTTTGTAAGAGAACCAACTTCTGCACAGTGCAAGTTGCTCAGTATTTTCCAGTTATCTTTGTAGTGAAGATGGAGTGGCATCTCTTCAGTAACAGATATTTTAAAGCATTTTCAAAGTTTTATCGTGGATATGTCTTATGACATTAATAAAGAAAAATGGGTTAATACTTAATGAACTTTCTGTTCATTATATATCTTCTGAACAAACATATTTCTTATTTATTTTAAGAGTTACTGACTTTTCAACTTTTTTAATTTTCAAAACTGATTTCAGTAAACTTATTGAAGGAGTAGAAAGCACAATAGGCCAATCTCTTAGAAAGACTTAAAAAAATAAATGTTTTCTGAAATTCCTGACACTTTCTTAATCTTTAATAAGACCCTTGCTACTTCAAATATATGAGATACTTTCGCCTGTGCAAGCATTTCCAGAAATTGCATAGGTGTATGTATTTCATTCTAGCATGCAGTATTTGCCTGGATCAGTAACGTTCCAACAATTTAATTATATTCTCCAAGCTCTGTTGATTCAATGTATAAATAGTTCAATAAATTATAACTTAGTGTAACTAATCTGCAACTGTATAAGTCAACATGATCCATATTTCCATCAAATGTTCTCAGCCTGGTAAATTTTCTTGTTTTCATATGTCTAAGGAAAGAAAGAAGATCTACGAATCTATGACTGGTGCTATTTAGGGCCATATTCAGTGGAACATGTTAAGATTTTTCATATTTGCTAATTAGAAGCCTAATTTTGGTGCCTAACCTGATGTATTTTCCCTGAAAGCTTTTTAATACTTAAAGAAGGCTTATAAAAAAAGATGGAGAGTGACCCTTTGCTCAGGAAGACATGGACAGGACAAGGGGGAATGATTCTAAACTAGAAGAGGACAGATTTAGAGATCAGAGGTTAGGAAGATAGTATTTACTCAGGGGGTGGTGAGGCACTGGAAGAGGTTGCCCAGGGAAGCTGTGGATGCCCCATGCCTGAAGATGTTCAACACTGGGTTGGATGAGGTCCTGGCCAACTTGATTTAATGGATGGCATCCCTGCCCATGGCAGCGGGGTTGGAACTAGATGATCTTTAAGGTCCCTTCCAACCCCAGTAATTCTATGACTTTATGAATCCTGACCCTTGGTAGCCTCAGCATGAACATGGTGATAAAGCAGTTCTGAAGCAGCCAAAATCACTGGCTATACTTGAAAATCTTTCCCAGGGACCTTTGCAAGGGCCAGGATGTAGTACCTGCTCCCCTGTTGTATATCAATGTCATGAAATACAAGCCTCCTATTAGGGAATGTATACCTAAGATGCTAGGTGCTCAAAAGGAGAGAAACAGACTGAAGAATACACTGCTGTTCATGTACGCTCAGTAACAACTAGCAAGATTGCATAAATGCTGTGGATATGTGGGTTTCATTGTGTTCACACAGACATTCCTCTGTATGCTTTCTTGTTTTCCTATCATTTTGCGCTATCTAATTAGCATGCCAACTCATCTTTTTCCTCTGCTTTAAGGATTTTGTTTGTACTCCCTTTATTTTACCCTGTTTTCCTTTTCATAATACATTTTTCATAATTTATCATTCATTTACATTTCAATTAAGAACACTAGCTGTTTATAAAAGCTACCCTGATGGGAAGCATGAAATAAATTATTGAAGTTCGTATAATCTGCACTTCCCATTACCACCTCATTTACCTTAATGGCACTAAAAAGACTGTCACCCTCAATACAGTTCATGCTTGTAATAGGAATTCCCTTGGGACCTAGTCTCATGTGAATTACATATTTGCATATTTTATAGGTTGTGTTTGGTGATTATAGGTTGAGCTTTAAAGTGCCATTCTTTAAGTATGACAGCTACATGGAAAGCTACCTTTCCATAGTCAAAAGATGATGGTTCTTGATTCAAACAGCTAACATTTTTTAAAGAATCCCTAGAAGTAATCTAGAGATATTGGACACTAGCAAGCTGTCTACCCATTAACTACCCATTAAAAAAAAAAATGGGGGGGGGGGGGGGGGCAAAGGGGGAGGGAAGAGGGATGACAGATTTTTTTTTTCCATTTTTGCATAAAAAAAATAATCCATTCAAATGTAAAGGAGAAAAGAAGAAATTAAAAACAAAACAAATAACCAAAAATGCCTAAGTTCCTTAGAAACATTTGTTCTTATTATTTTTAGTTACTGTAGCTTCTGTAGCTTCCTATTGATTCAATCTGTTATGTTTCAGTACTTGTAAGACCTATATTTCAACATATTCCCTACTTTAAATCAGCACCTTCCAGATAAATCTATTGCCTTCAAATCGGTGTTTTGTTACAAAGTTTTCCTTTGGGAGGCTGTCATCTATCTCTCTTTATTTTTATTTTCATTATGACAATACCCAGGCTCTAACTAGAACTATGAATTAGAGCAGTAGAGACATGTAGTAAGAAATGGTCTCGTTAACAAAGGATTTTACAATATAAGAGTCTGAAATAGTAAAATAAATATATATATAAGGGGAGGGGGGAAAAAGGAGATGTATAGTGGCTTGGTCAACTAGAGATGCAAATTTATTAAGGTAGTTTGAAAACCCAAATGAGGACCTTGATTAGTAAACTATCCTGCTTTTCTTGCTTTGCATTTCAAGAAGCTCAAAGATTGGGATGTGTTGATTAACATAATTCAAAATAACTGGGTACAAAACTGAAGAAACTGAGTCCCAGGGAATGGATTTTTCCTCTCCACTGCTCAGATATCAGTAAAGATATGGTCTGACAATGCCTGCCAGGAACTCAGTTGTGATCTTTATGGCTACATCTCTATTTCTAAGTAGAATAAGGCCCAGCACCCAATTTTCATTAACTAACTGTGTCTGTAACACATAACAGTTGGCCCTGAGCTACCTCTCATTTCTGTGAGGCATCTTCTGGCCTTGACAAATTCTTATTGCTAGTTGTGTCTATGCCTTTTTCTGACCCCTAGATCAAAATGTGTGAAATAATGTGTTGGCTGCATTGAAACCCAGTACAGCAGTGTTTTTTTTATAACAGAAAGATGATGTTGCATACTCTAGGGTATGATGTGACAGCACACCACACTGAGGAAAGCCTGTTGAGATAGTTTGGATGGAAGGAGATTAACATGATCTTATCTTCACCATATGGCCTGATGGGAACTGCTCTAACCTTTAAACCATGACTGGGTACTACATGATGTAGTGGCTTAAAGCACAACCATGCCTGGGAGTACACTGATAATAACCAGTTTAGGAGATCACGGTTCAAACCTTGAGCATGTCTTTGTGTTATTTTAATATTATGGATCTACTAAATATAAAGACACTAAGAGAATGGAACAATTACCAGGCACTGGAATAATAATTTGTACTGCTGAAATGGGCTATTGTAAATTGTGCACTTGGTCCAGCAACACTTTTCCAAACAGTACTGGGTATGGTTTGGGAGGTAAAATATTGCAGTAGACCTTTCCCTTAGAGAAGGGAAATCCTTTGAGATTAGGGAAATCTGAATGCAGCCACCTTCTTTTGGAGGGAAATAAAGTTAAAAGCAAACAGGTATATAGTGCAGTTTTTAAGAACCAACTAGGCAAAACCTGGTCCCAACCCACAGTTGTGCTAGAGACCTGCTAATAACCTTTCCAGTGTGTCCTGTATTACCCTTGACATCCATACTGTGCCATTTGCCACAGAGGCAGGACATTATCCACTAACACTTTTTAGTTGCAATTGTATACATGACCTAGGAATTTTTAATTTGAATAATAAGTAACCAAGAGTAGAATATGGTTGAAGCATATAAAATGACAAGTAGCATAAATAAATATATATATATTCAGTGTCACAATTAAAGAATTAAGAGCCACTGAGGGAAATTATTAGATAACAGGATTAAAACAGAGAAGATAATATTTCACATAGGATTTAATTACATTGTGTGGCTCACTGCTGCAAAATTTTACCAAGGCCAAACATTGAAACAAGTTATAAAAGAATTAGCCAAATCATGTAGTATGGACCACTAGTATAATTTAAATAAATTAAATAAGATTATCTAGACATAAACATCTTCTTAGGGATATCTGATCTGATTATGACTGGGAGGGTGTATCGAGGATCACATTTCTTTTGCTCTATTTTTACTGCATTATTCGATATGTGTTCACTAGTGTTCATATGACAACATGGTTCTGGATACCGCAAAAACCTTTTATGTAAGCAGGCATGGTAAGAGAAAGAGCGTAGTAGCAGAAAATTTAATCTGTACAATTTCACATCTGTTTACCTTACCTTTTATGAAAGTTTCTTCTCCTCCATATTTTACGAGGGATTTCTTTTACAGTGGATTTCTTTTGATTTCGTAAAGGACATTGTCTCCTTTTGTTTGGATGACTGTAAAGGAAAGAAACATGTAAGACATGTCCTCATACTTTCTCCCCTTAGGAATGAAAACAGTATTCTTTTATAAATAATTCAGTCCTTCTGGGACAGGTACCTGCTCCATTTCATCCAAGGCCATTACATAAAGTCAGAACAGTTCTAGGTTTAATTCAGGGTGAAAACTTTACAGTTAGAATTTTGTCATTTACTATAATATGAATCAGCATGAAGAGCAAATTTCATTTCTTGGAGTCACTCTGGGGTGGTAAGTGAGAAAAGAAATTTGGCAGATCATCTTAAACTTCTTTGTGAGAAAGATGAAAAAAAAAAAAAAAAGGAAAAAGAAATAAAGAAATTGCATAATATGTCCCTCAAGTCTTCACAAAATACAGGAAGGAAATACAGGAAGTTAATGATATAGCAGAACTGACAATCTATGTCTATTCAGCCTGCTCTCTTTTTCAAATGAAAGATGTGGCAGCATAGTCAACGGTGATTTCTCCTTCATTCAATGTTTTCAACTCTATCTAGCTTTGTAGCAAATGCTTTTCTTAATGGTGGCAAATGTCACCCCACACAATAGCCCTCTCTAAGTCTTCACAGCCAGTGTCAGGTGGAAGGGTGGAGGGAGTAAACTGGTTATTGTTCAGTCTTTTACCAAATGTTTCCAAAATGGAAGGTAGCAACCCAGTGCCAAGAGTTTTCTAGAGTGAGGAGTTTGTTTGTACTTTTATGAGACTCTCACTTCCACAGTATGCATGTACTATCTCCCATCAAAGCTGGAACCAACACACCAGTCAAAACAATTCAGTGATTAATTTTAAATAAAAAGCCTGTTTACATGAATAATCATCACTGAATATGCCTAAATAAGAAAAGACTGCTCACAATAGCCACCTATTGTTAGAAGTCAATGCATTATGCATTGTTTGAATTAAATCAGGATCTAGCTGGTGTTTTGTGCATTTTTTTTTTTTTTCAACCCATCTGCCAACTACAATAGGTTGTAATTTTGTTGAGGTTTTTATGCTGAGAAGTTATTAATACCAGATGTTCATTTCTTGGAGTACCCTAAGCACAAAACACCCCATAATGAAAAACAAAATGTTAACAATTACATGTCCAAACTCAGTGGATTAAAGTTCCTATTAAAATTCTGGGGTATGTCTTATGTTTAATGCATTGACTCTTTTTTCCATCAAGGGAGACCTGAGACAGGCTAGGTTTTGTCCTGCTCAAGGGAGAAAGGAAATGTATTCACATCTCTAACATTGTTCTTTCTCTGTGTTATGTTAAAAATATCATGAGTATAGTAGAGTTCTGGGGCGGATGATGAAAATACATAGGTCAGGGGTTTTTAACTGAGATTCTGGAGATAAGCACTGCCATGCAGGACCCACATTCAATGAATTTTTAGCTTTGAATGAATTTAGTAAGCTCTCCATTCCAATGAACAAATAACACACTGAGAGGAAAAATAGAAATGAAAATAAAAAGTCTGTGTTCTTAAAAAAAAAAAAAAAAAAAAAAAAGGCAGCTTTATCAGGGAAGAAGATAGGCAAAAGACTGGATCTTCAGCTGCTATAAATTGGTGCAGCTGCAATATTAATTCTAGAGAGATCTCTCTTTTCATAGCTTATCTCCCTCCATTAGTTTTGTTGAAAGTTATTGTTAAGCTTCTGTGGCCGGGCTTTGGGTGAGTATGGCTTGGTTTGCTAGCTTCCCATGACCTGCTCCAGTTCACACTATTTAAGCCACTGTAGATCTCACCAAATAATTTCTAAGACAAAGAAAATAGAATAAATTAATAATTGCAACAGACCATAAATGCCTCCCAGTATGAGATGCATGCCTATAAACTGCTTTTGTTGGTTTTATGTTTTGTGTTTTAATTTCTAGATTTTAAAAGCCTCTGAGTCGAGAATTTCTGGTTTGGACTGCTCTCAACGTCCAATGCTATTCCACAAGCCAAGAAGTAAAAGGAGAGAGCAAGTAATGGGAGCTTTGAGGGAGTCAAGAAAAGTTTGCTCTTCTTGCTAGATGTCTCTCAGGGCTGTAAGACAAAGGAGTTTTCAAGGCAGGTGAGTTTCAAACACCAATTTTCATGATGAACTATTGATTATTTTTTTCTTACTGGTTGTTGGTGATTAATTGGTTTTGTATAAACAAGAAATTGACCAATTAAATGTTATGATGGCAGGAATACACTGCTGAGATTGTTATTCTGGCATGCTAAGAGTCAACTGAATTTAAGAGCAAAAACAGTTTTCACCTCTGCATTTCAAATCAGTTAAATCTGCCGGATCACCTTGTATAAACTATGCAAATTGGTTTTGGTGATTAAAAATTCTTTCTGTCTTTTAGATCCTCGAAGGACATATGTACAAGGAAGCAATTTGGAAGCTGATCTATATGCTGAAAGCAAAAGGTTACTTTCAGTTGGTAATTTATTTAATTTAGTTTTATATGGTAATATTGCTATTTTAAAAAGCAAACTACCTGATACACCACAGGAGCAAATATTCTGGCACTATTTTCCTTTCTGATTCATACGCTGTTGTTAGCTTCTCTTTTGTGTGGATATCTGTTGGATAATCTCTTCTCATTCAGTGCACAGAGATCCCATTAACATCAGTGAAAATTTCCCGCTTGGAACAAGTGCAGAATTAGCGATAGATGCACTTCAATAGCTTCTCTTCACTTTGGATAAACTCTGCAAAGGTCAGATGTTTATCTGAAGCTTATCTGACTCACCCAAGCCTCTGGAGGTTACTAAATATCATAAAAGGAACTTTTTTTTTTTTTTTTATAGATGGAATTAATCTAGACCTGACCAGAAATACCACCGGTAGATGTTTCTTGCTTTTTTTCCAGGTTCAGAAGCACATGATATTGAAACATACAGTTATTTCACATGCACAGAAAGTTCTTTAAGTTGGAGGGGACCCACAAAGTTCACTGAGTCCAACTCCTGGCTCCACACAGGACCACCCAAAAATAAAACTGTATGTCTAAAACCATTGTTCAAACATTTCTTGAACTCTGGTAGGCTCAGTGCCATTACCACTGCCCTGGGGAGCCTGTCCCACTGCCCAGCCATCTCCGGGTGCAAACCCTTTTTCTAACATCCAGCCTGAACCTCCCCTGTCACAGCTTCAAGCTGGTCCTGTTGTTGGTCAACAGAGAGAAGAGCTCAGTGCCTGTCTCTCCACTCCCCCATGTGAGGAAGTTGTAGACCACCATGAGGTCTCTCCTCAGTATCCTCTTGTCCAGGCTGAACAATCCAAGTGACTTCAGCTGCTCCTTATACATCATACTAATTAGTAATGGAGAATTGCCCCCAGTGTGATATCAGTCAGGTCTCTGTTTCTTTCCAATTGATATAAATTCCCTTCCTAAAGTTGTGTATTCCTGCTCTTTCACTCTTTCCCCTCTGCTTTCTTCCATGCATGCGTACCTGTACATATATGTATGTGTACATGCGTGAAGGTATTACCGTTGTTCTGAATTAAACGTTTTTCCACCATATAGTACATATGGGGGCAGTTCACTGAGTCTTCCAAATGTCCAGGCAGACTGCTATGAGAAAAGGATATTTTCCTTAAGCAGAATTACTTCTTGCAGTTTACAAGGCTCTCTGCTACAAATAAGTGGTTTTTTTTTGTTTGTTTGTTTTGTTTTGTTTTGTTCTGTTTTTTAGAAAAAGAAAAAAGTAACATTAAGATTGACATGATGTATCTTACAAAATGAAATAAACAGTGTGGTAATTCAGTGTGTATTTGCTGAACTGCTTTTCTAAGGTGGAAGGAAAAAACAAATTGGGAAGACCCTCTTTCTGAATTGCTTTTCTATCCCCAATTGCACCAAAATTCTATTTTCTCTGTATCTAATCCCTTTATCACTCTTACTGTAAACACACCTACTGAGACCATCCTTTCCCTCCAGCATTCTTCTCCCATCTTATATTTATCGGCCTTTTATCAGAGTACTATGTAATGCAGAAACCTAATCAGGATCTTTAGTTTCAAAAGATTTTTTTGTTGTGTTTTTTTTTGTTCATTCTTTGTGCAGACTTTTTGTTACACATCAGTTTTGGTTAAGCAAAATGGCTGTAACACTGCACCCACACAGCAGGTGGAACAAAGTTCATCTGGCTCACCAGGTCCAGCTGTTGCCAACCATGTGTTTCCCTGTCCTTTAAGTCTAAACATGATGTTCCAACTCTTGTCAGAAATTTCAGAGATCTCTGAGACCAACCAACTCTAAAAACCTAGACTGGAGGCTAGGATCCTCTTGTCATCCAGGAATAAGATTCACAAAAATTTAGAAATACTTCAAGGAACATATTCATAATCTAAAGATGGAAAGGAAGCCAAAGCTAGGTAATGCTTGTGTGCTCATAAATATGCAGTGCCTACAGTCTTTTGGAGGTTGTAAGGAATGGTGGTCTATTGTGCAGGTATACCATATTTTTTGTCACTTTTATGCCTGATTTGTTCAAGATGTGTGTTTGGTCCCGTATTTCATCTCTAGTGAGGTTTGATCTGCAGTCTTGGCTGTAAAGTTTCTTGCCCTCATTTGAAAATATTTCAACCCTGTCTTTGCTCTTAGGTGAGTTTACAGCCCTCAAGGTGTACAAATAATCTGGCAGAACTGTCTATTTTAAACTCACGTGTGAATATTTTGGACTTAGCATGAAAAGGTACACATGGTACACAATTTTCCATGGATATACATAGCAAATTTCTTAATGGAACACTAAAATGATCTTTCATGCATTTGCAGAGCAAGCATAAATGTATTTTTGGGTTGTTGTTCACAGTTTACAGAGATTTGAAAACATCAGAAATTTACTAACGCATGTCATTTTTACATATGAAATCTTGTAAAACAGAAAGAAAAGTCAGATTTGAGAATCCTAATCCTAGATGGCATTTTGCTTTAGGAAGAGTCATTTTGCTTCAGAAAACATATGCATCACCAATACCATCATACACATTATTAACCATCTTATCAGGACTGAGGTGAAAGGACAATTATTACAGCTTATTTTACAAGAGTGTATGTATTACTATAGAGATAAGGGAGAAAGTCCCTTCCAAACCAAGCCATTCTATGATTTTTTAATTTTTTTTCCAATAAGATTATAAAAAGCATCTGAGAATATAATTTCTAAGTACAGGTAAGAGAAGCCAAAATTATTGGGAAAATGTGCTTTCTTGTAATGATATCTATTTATGAAATGTTACTGCAAACCTGTGATATTTTTCAGAAAGTTCTTTTTTATTTTGTTTGTTTGCTTTGTTTTTTTTGTTTTTTTTTTTTGTTTTTTCTTTGCTGTCACAATGACATTTCTAGAAGGTGTTCTAGGCTTCAATAATCATTTTAATTGAAAATCTTTAATCAACATTCTTGCCTGTATTACTAATATGTAAAAGTCAGAAAGACTTTTTTTTTTTAGAGTCCAGCATACCTTATATTAATGGTATATATTACTTTCAAGGCCAAGATCTTTATCCTAAGAGACTGTGCAAAATAAGTGTTTAGCATAAAACAAGGATAACCTGGGATTAGCTAAAAATGTTTTGCTTCAGTTAAGTCTATTTGTACTAAGCACTCTTCACATTTTTGTACAGTTAGCATTGCTGAACAGGTTACAGTAAGTCATGATACACTCAGGACACACGTGAGGCAGGCACAGTATGCAGAATTATTGCCTCATTTTAGTACAAACTAAATTTAGTTGACTAGTCTCAAGCATTAAAAGCCAGTGCATCAGAGGCTGAAGCCAGGCCAAGTGATCCAGGACGAATACAGACAGACCATCTACATTTCTCTATAAACATAAGAAAAAAATTCTTACTGTGAGCGTAGTCAAATTGGTTTGCCCAGATGGGTGGTGAGTCTCCTACCTCAGAAATATTCAAAATCCTGAGCATGACCCTAAGCAACCTGCTCTAGCTAACCTTGCTTTGAGCAGAGAGTTGGACAAGGCAGTGGACAGAAGTGCCTGCCAAACATATTGATTTTGTGATTCTGTATCATTAATAAATCAAACATACAGGTACAGGCGCTTGAAAAGACTAAAAAATAGCTTAAGAGCCTGAAAATCCAGACTTTTTTTTTTTTTTTTTCTAAGTATATGATCTAATAAAAAGCTGATCTTTGTCCAGAATTACAGCTCAGAGCTGAATAATTCTACTTCAGCAGGTCTCTCTCTTATTACCAATGTCCATGGATTTTCTTATTCAGACTAATATAGTGAAAGCACCAGTTCCTTGCAGCATTCTTTTGAGCATGCTGCCAAAAAGGCTTAATAGGAGATACTTGAATATGATCTGAAGGATTGTGCCTAGCCTTACCTTCATTACCTTGGCTAGCAATGAAGTAGAGAGCAGAGTTTAGTCCCTACAGTATACAAAGGACATTGATAAATTATTAGGGAAAAAAAAAAAAAGAAAAAAGAAAAAAAAAAAAAAACATACAGAAGTACAACCAAAATGATAAAGGGATTGTAGAACATCGCATGTGAGGAGTCATTACAGACTTTGTAAAGTAAGAGTTTTAAGAAGAAAGAGAAAAATGGGGAGAGAGCACTTTGTGGTCTCTGCACTAATGCATAATAAATAGAAAATGTGTGCACAATGATATCACATCATAAGCATTTTTCATTCTCTCAGCACAAGATGTCAGGGAGTGAAGAATTTGGCTTGTGTTAATTGGTTGTACCCTGGTGGGAAAGTACTCTAGATTTTAACTGTGACTTAATCAATTATATTCTCTAGAAATTACTGTAAAAATCTAAGACACTTAATAGAGAAAAAGGTTATTTTCTGTAGATTGTCTGAGTCACCCTATGGAATTCAATAGCTAGGATCAAATTCCTTATTAAATGCCAGGTGATTGGTTCGAGTAAACAAGCTATTGGATGCTTAAAATGTCCCAAAATTCTACACATTTTTCATTTAAGTAAATGGTAAATGATTTAAAATTATTCTATGAGGTGTTAACAATATACTTTAAATAGCTTATTCAAAGACTGAATGTAGAATGTAGAAAAGACAGTTTTGTTTAAAAAAATGTTAATTGTTTAAGTTTAGGCTAATACCCACCTCAATAAAAATCTTCTAATCTAGATATAATTGTTATTTATTTTCCCTATTAAACACAATTGAAGGTCTAAAAGGTTTATTTATTTATTTATTTATTTCTGTTCAATTTTTTCCTTCCTTGTGCTTTTGGGGATTTTTTTATATATATATATATTTTATTTTTTACAAAATATCAAGCTCTGAGTTTTCATTTGCTCTACAATACTAATCCTATAATTGCTTTTTAAAATGCTCTTTTAGTATTAATTTTCTCAAATCTTCTTTTTCATTGTAATTCTTTCTACTGCTTCATTTCAATCTTTATTTGCAAATTGGCTAGCTACAGGAAAGGTAACTAGCCCCAACATAAGAACAGCACGTGTGTGTGATTGCTTAGCAAAAGTCTTCCTTTGAATCAGTTGGCTGGTTAGGGAAAACTGGATTCTACGCTTCTACAAGCAAAAATATTTCGATTTTTGTTTGTAGTCTGCCTAACTACAGATTTGTTGTTCAGAGCTGCATCAAGATACCTATTTGGATGAGTGACAAAGCGCTATCCACAATAAACCACGTCAATAAATTAATTGTTACAAGTTCCCTGCCCAATTTTGTACTGCATTAGACAGTGTTCTCTCAAATCTTTTCTAGACATTCCCAGGCACTGGGGCAGGACAGGGACTGTTCATGAAAGCAGTTTGGATGTAGCCATCCTGTTCTGGAAGGCAAGAGAGATCAGCATATGGATGCAAGCTATGCTGTAGCGCCCGTGCAGATAAGATTTGGAACTTTCTTTTTTAAATCTAACCTGATTATTATTTGTATAATAAAGCCACCAAATGCTACTTAGGAATAAAACAGGTGGTTACCTAGAGGTGTACCTACAGACAGGCTCTAACTACAAACACAGAGCATGTGTGCTTTAAGAAAAAGACAACATTGCAGGCCAAAAGAAATGAAATGATGAAAAAAATGAATCAGGCCATCTCCTTTTCATAACATGCTTATCCTTTTCACTTCCATAAGGCTATTATTTGTGTTTCCCAACACTCTAGCAAAGGACTAAGGCAAAAATTGGAGACTGACCTTGTTTACAAGGTCAATGCACAAATCACACTGGTCTGGAGTCTGGGATAAAGGATCCCACATTCCAGGACAGGAAAGGGGACAGGGTCACAAAAGGGTATAGGCCAGGTATTCACACTATTAGGGGACCATCGTTCATCAGCATCACATAGCAAAGCCCACATTCACTCCCACCTTTGCCATGCTAATGAGCCAGGTCTGTATCTGCAGTGTTGAAGACCATCTTACAGAATGGAGGAATGGAGTTTCTGAGGAACCAGAAACCCACCAAGTCCCACCCTTAGCAGAGTAAGATCATTCTTTGAGGATGTTACAGGGATCAGGAAAGTGGAAGAAATAAAGTACAATGATTCAATGCTCTTCAAAATTCCCAAATTCCTCCAAGCCCTCAGTTTCCATTGAAAAATCAGGAGCTGGGTAAACTTTTGTAGAACTGCTCTGTTATTGTTGCACATTGAGTATTGCTGTATGAACCAATGAAAAACCTAGGGCCAACCCCAACTTCAGTAACAACTGTATTCAGTAACAACCTGTTCCATGCACTGTGCAAAAACACTGTCCTTTATATTAATTAGTGTTGAACATGTAACAATAGATGCTCCTTCTCTGCATCTTTCTCATGACAGGCAAGATGACTGGCTATAGAATTACACAAAATTCCACAACAGTTTTCTTTGGGAACATCTCCAGTGAATCTGTTTCTGTTCTGTTTCCAGTAGTGAGATACTTTTGCGGTCAATGTTTGACTTCCACAAAGAGACTCAATTCCATAAAAAAGAAAGACAACCATTCCCTGCCTGATAATTTTTCATTTTTGAACAATTTAAATACTTTGACTAAATTACATTACAGCGTCATTTTGGATGTCTTTCAAGAGTGCAAAATTTTCACTCCTATTTATGATTTGAAACTCACACACTTCTTTCAACAATTTGTCCTCTTGACTACAGGTTTGCAACCATGCAGTGAGATGTACACACTAACTTAATCTACTGTATTGAGCACCTCAGAGCCATGGCTGCAGTAAAATAAACAATATCAATTAAATTATTTCCTCTTATGTCACACAGTAAACTTCATAAACATGTAAATTCAAAAATCTCCATGAACACTTTGGTATTATGAATCACTGCAGGGTATCACAGCTGGTTACCTGCAGAAATTGTGTCTGGAACCTAGTTCATCATTTACAGGCAGGCAGCAGATGTTAAAGGGAAAATGTTTCTTATAATCATCCCAAATACAAAATAAAGCAAAGGAAGCAGCAAGATACATACCCAGCAGTAGCCTTTGTTTGCATCTATTGATACACTTTGAGAGTTTTGAATTTTGTTAGTGGATCTATACACATGGTCAAGAGAGATCATTCTGTAATGCTTTTGTTCATAGCAGTATTGCTTTTGGGTTTGGTTCTGACTGTGACTCAAAGACTCTTTCACACGTGCCACAGTATCTTCAAAGATGCTACTTATACTCTTGCCTAGAACTAGAACTGAGTTAAATTAATATTTTATGGTCAGGTGTCCATTTTTATCTAAGATTATCAAAAGAGCGTATAACAGCTGGGTGCCTAAATCCTGCTGTGAAGTACTTGTGTTTTCATATTTCCCAGACTCTATTTAGCATCCAGCTCCTATGTTTAAAAGAGCCCCTATGTAAGATGGTTTATAGTGTTATTTGCAAACATCTGAATCTTTGACCCAGCAATGGCAAGACTTGTGCCCTACTATGATGGATTGCAATCTGTCTGTTTGCCCATTCCCAGACCAGCTCAGGGTATTTGTCTTGTTACGCAGGGCTTAGTCTGTGGAAGCTGCGACCTGTCAAAGACTGCCTCGCATGAATCTGATATTTATAATAAATAGGTGGTAAAAGGTTGTCTTTAGCTGTGCAGCTCAATCTCAGTTCTCCTATTGAAAGAGCCCCCACTGGAGACTCTCTAAAACCCTCCACAGGCTGCAATACTGCGGGCTCCTTTCTGAGGGAAATTCACCTTCTTGTTTTTGAGACCTGCTTCTATTTGTTATTTCCATCTGTATTTTCCATCCTCCTATGAGTGCCTAACTGTCAACAAATCAATTTATTAATGAAATACTTTTTAACAGAACTTATGGCTTCCCTTAAAGAAAAGAGAAATCATTTTAAAATATATATAGATAGATAAATGTTTCATTTTGTAAAAATGTATAAGAAGTAATTGTAAATTTAACCTAGTGATACTTTATTCTGTCGATTACTTCCATTGCATAATGCATAGGGAATGTGTGACAGGCACCTGAAAAAAAAAAAAAAAATTGAATGAAATGAAAAGATAACTGTCTAATCATTTAAAAGAGAGTTCTTAGAAAAAGACTATATCTGGTAGATGCAGGTGGATACCAATGAAAAAAAAGGGACTCAGAAATGCAAAATTTTCAGGTAACTGCTCTGTATCAACAGAAGTGTCAGACAGAGCAATTGCATTTGAACCTGACCTACTTTTTATCACTATCAGCCTAGTGGTATCAGCCTAGTCTCCCCCCTCTAGGGAAGGAGAAAAAAAAAAATAAAAAAAATTAGGTCAGGTATTTATGACTTGAAACAATAAGCTGGGGGGAAGAGGGAGTGTAGCAAGGAACATCCACTTATGCTATAATAAAAAATTCTGATGATATTCTTCATTAAAAAAACATCATATATGATGATAAATAAATCATGCTTAGAGACTCTGATAGTTGGGCATGTATTGATTCTAATATTCACTGATTTTGGCTGATGAAGTCCCAGGCCAAATGTTTATAGAGTGAAATTTTCCAGTTATCAGCTAGTAGTTTACCTTGGCATTTCTCCAATGTGCCAGCAGTGACATTTTCTTCCACTCTGTTGGTGTGTTAAGGTTTGCCCACAAGAGAAATGGTTTTCATTTGACGATTCCCATAACTAGGAAATTTGCAATTCCAAGAGAAAATAACAGCAGCGGCACCATGTAAACAATGCTAAAGGTTTCAAATTCAGCTCAGACACAATGGAAAATCTTAGTTAAGGACCACTGTGCATGATTCTCAAGGAGTCTTTGGAGACTAATTCACAGAACAGGAGGCTGATTGCCAGCTCCTCTGTAAGTAGGGAAGGCTGTAAGTCTAGTTTTGAGAACCACATCACCCATGGATTATGGGCCAGGTCTTCAACTTCTGCAGGTCGCAACTGTTTCACTGGAAGTAGGTTATGTTGATTAACACTTCCTGTACCTTTTATACCCATATGATGTACACACACTAGTAATGAATGAGTTAGATCAGGTATACTTTCCAGGATCTACAGAGAATACTCACCTTCAAACCATGTCTTAAAATTGTTCTATCCACACTGCCCATGAAAAAGTGGTACGCCCTGGTTTTCCCATTTTTCCAAATTATCTAGGTTGACCTAATTAAAGCTATTAATGTTCTTTAACTAGCCACACTTCATTTGCAAAATTCTTGACAGTGCTTGACCTGTTTCTATATGTTGCCATTTGCTATCATGCTGACTTGATCTAAAAATATTTATGTCCCTGTTTGTTGCACTTATATATTTTTTGATCCACTACCTTCTGCTGTCTTGGCATGTAATTGTATGAATCTCTTTCTAAAGGGATCACATTTTTGCTCTCTGTATGGAGCCTTAACTTAGACATGCTGCATAATTGTTCATCATACATGTTATAATAAGAACAATTAAAATAAATAAATAAATAAATAAATAAATAAAAAGTACTGCCCTCATTTCCCTCTAGTTTTTCTATGATTTATTTTGTGGAAAAAAAAAAAAAAAATCCTGAACACAGATCTGTTTTCTCCTCCCAAACATAAATCATGTTCATTCATCATCCCTATGGCCTCCACTGTTCTCGCGGAAGGTGGGAAAACTGTAAAACCTTTTTACCTAAATTAATAGAGAGAGTTTTCTATCACTGAATAAAATACTTGCAAGGCACCTGAAACCATGCACAATGGGATTTTATGCCATGAAATGCAAGGAGCCCACAGCTGCCCTTGGCTTTTATTCTAATCTTGATCTTCATTTTGTTAGGTGTTCCAAATATTCAAACTTTATTTTCTTCCTCTTCCATTAGGATCTTCTTTCTTCTTTGTTCATAAATCTTTTTTTTTTTTTTTTTTTTTTTTCCTGGAGGGTCCATCCCAATTAGCAGCACTCTACTCAGTCACAGAATTATCTCAGACATTTTGCCTGACGAGTCACTCCATATGGAGTTGACATCTTAAAGATTTTTGTGTGTGTGTGTGATTTCTGCCTTTTTCTTGAGTATTTCATTGCCTTCTGTTCTACAAAAAGATCGCTTTTCTGCTGACTTTTTTTTTTCTGTAACCTTTTATTTTGTTCCACATCATTACCCTATTGGCTTACTACACTGTCTAGTGCAGTCCACACAATGGCAAAGCACCAAGCGTCCTCCTACTGTAACTGCCTTTTCCATCTGGTGTGTTCACTGTGTATCATCTTTCCTTTCTGGACACAGGCATTGAGCAGCAAGGAGAATGATGGTAGCCTAAAAAAGCTTCCAAAAATGTTGTTGGTAGGCGAGGACTAAGTTACCATTACTGTATACCAACCTATAAAATTTTATTTGGAGAGGAAAAAAAGTGTTTTTAACACATATATATTAATACTATATTATATTATATATGATTATATATATATATAAAAATATATATAATAAATTATATAAATTATAATTTTGTATATATAATATATATATATAAATAAAATGTATGCATCCATTCATATATATATATGCATATATGTGAAGAGACTATGTCTGTGCATGTATATTTGTATTCATGTATGTGTGTGCCTTTTTTTATACTGAGGACTTATAACACTGATGATGACTGATCTTCATTATAAAGAAAAATATTTAAAATAATAGTTGATTTAAAAACAATAAAGCCTGAGGTAATGTCAGATTTTCTATTGCATGCATATTAAAGATGGAAAAACACGGACCCTGTGATATTTTCCAGCAGATAGTAACTTTGGCTATTTAATATTAGTTTTGTGAAATCTTTCTTCAGGAAGACAAGTCCCATGCTGAAAAAGCCATTACTCATGAGACATTCAGAATACCTTCCTTTTCTCTTATTATTTTTAATGGAGAGACATTGTATTTGGCATCTTGCTCATGCTTGTAGCTTCTGTCTTCCCTCTACTTCCATTACATTGCAAAAGGCAGTTTGAAAAGCAGTGGCATAATATAAATTAACTTCTAAATTGCTGAACCTCTATTTAGAGTTCATTCATATTCAATAATTTAATAAATATACACACATAGAATCATAGAATCCTTAAGGTTGGAAAAGGCCTCCAAGATCATCTGGTCCAACTGTCCCCCAACCACCAATATTACCCCCTAAACATGTGTGTATACACAGATGTATTCATATATAAAATAGATATTCATATATACATGTAGACATTTAGATAGATGTAAAGATATATGAAGGTAGACTGAAGTCAGAAACCATATGAATAAAAATTTGATATCGATCACAGTTGACACAGAAAACTGTACTGTCTATGCAGTAAACCCTTTATATTCAAACATGTCTATCTGTCATGATGTTTTTGGCTTATTAAGGTAAATGTAAACACCACTTCTGTTGAAAGAAGTTGTTTGCTTGGTTTACAAGTGGTTACTGTGTTTCATGTGACTGAGTTGCAGCACCTTTGCCATCTTTCAAGGTTTTGGATCCTACATACAAAAGAGTTTTATTAAGGGAAGGCAGGTCGGTCAGGATTTCTTTTTTGCCACTTTCATGGCACCTGTCTTTAACAGTCTATCCTTTCCCAAGCTTCTGATCCCTGATTACCTTTGATGCTGGCAAAGCTGGGAACTGGGGGCTGAGGTGGCTGGACAGAAATGCACCTTAGCTCAAAACAGACCTTTGCATGTGGCTGGTTGAATTGTTCCTCGGATCCTGCTGTCTGAGTTGGACAGACTGCAATGGTAAATTATACGCTGATTGCACCTTTGAACATTTATATTTGCACTCTAAGTTTGTTTCTTTGTGTTCTATATTGTTTTGTTTTGTTTTGTTTTCCATTTGGAAGTCATGTTGACTTCCAGTGTAACATAAGGATGCAGTTACGTGCTTTCAGATACATATCTAGGAAGCTGTTGTTGTTGTTTAACTTATATAAACCTTATTTTATCCTAAGAAATGACAGAGAAACGTTTTCAAACAGTTCTTAGTACTTTCTCTAATATCATTTTGTAATACAAAATCAGTGACAGATAGCTACATTTCAGATTTGTAAAGTGTTTTGAATATGGAAGCAGCATGACAAGTGCTACACATCATTATTAAAAAACATATAGTAATTAAAGAAGAATGATAGCATTACCCACAAGGTGAAAGTGCCAAATAAATATGTGTTTTACGCAGTGCAAGTAATCTCACAGAAGCAAAAATATTTTGCATAATTACATGGGCTCAATCAACATTAGAATGAATGAAGCTATCCCTCTACCTTCATGGCTGGGCTATTTAAAGACCTTTTTCAGTCTGCCACAACCCTCCCTTTAATGAACTGATTCTGTCTTTGTGGAGGGTAGCTGGGATCCTAAACACATGATTTAGGAGTCTGGGTCACCTTCAAGGGTAACTTTGCTTAACAAGTTCGGGCACATAAACAATGCTATTAAGCATCTTAATTTTGCCAAGGTATTGGTTTAGCACTTGTATTCCACTTCAGACTACTTAGAAACAGGAAAACAGGGATGCCCACTGGCCCCCATCTCTAAAGGCATTCCATTTGTTAGACTATTACCAAAACTGACTTGCTCAACCTGCTCAGGAGGAAAGGAGAGCTACCTATTCTTTGCATAATATGGTAAAGAGCTATAAAATCTCATCCCTAGGTCCTTCCTGAACACATACCTGCCTTTTCCTGGTAGCTAGTGACTCAGCCTGAAGTTTTTTCTCCTGTCTTCGTAAAGCTCTTACCAAGTTGTTACCTGTTGTCCAAAAATGCAAGATTTGGGGGCTAAAAAAGAAAGCAGATAAAATGAATCCTGAATTTACAGCATGTTGGTTGGGCCATTGACCTGAAAGAGAAAATAATTATGTGTTATTTAATTAGATAATAACTGGATGAATTCTACAAAAGTAATTTGGAGAATGGTATTACCAGCAGACTCCTAAATACGGGAAAAAGTTCTGCACTCTGAAAGGTATATATGAATGTGATTTCCTTGGGTATATAGGGTAGATGAGCTCACACTGAGGACAGATGTCTTTGGGATCACTCCTGCTGTTGAATTTATACTTTCTTGGGCTAGTGTGAATAACAAAACAGGGGCCTGGTTCTTCCCTCTGCATGGGGAGCATACACACTTAATCCATCACTATGAATTCCTGTAGACCTTAGCACTTCAATCTCACACTTCGCATCACTGAATATCACAATGCTTGCTCTCCTTGGTGAAGGAGATTTCATCAAACATCTTCATTCTGATTCTTTTTGCCAGAAAAATAGTTGTGTGCCAAAATTGCTCTGTGGATATAGGTCCTATCCTGTATTCCTACATTGCTGCTTGGGTGACAATATAGTTTGAAATTTCCATATTTTGATTAAACTGAAAACTGCTTTTGTTTGTTTGTTTGTTTTTTTGTTTTTATTTTTGTTTTGGTTTTTAACATCATAGTGGGGTGCCCTAGAGAGTTTGTTCTTCTTTCCTTTATTTTTTTCTTCCTAATTTTAGAAATCTAACTCAAGAGAACTGTGTTTGCGGATTTGTCATAAAAAATAAAACAAAACAAAACAAAACAAAACAACAACCAGAAAACAACATTGAGAGAGATAGAAGGTATACATTAGTACTTGGTTGAGAACTGATCCTCAGCAGTTCCAATGAGAGAAAGGCTAGTATATCCCTTCTGAATGGATGAATTTTTCACTGCCAGGAAGGTAGTCCCTCTTCCCTTCTAGTATTAGGGAAGAATCCCAACTACTAACAATCCCCCCCCCCCCCTTTTTTTTTTTTTTTTTTTTTTTTGTTATTTCTGTAAAACAAGTTTTGTTCTGTTAGTATATTATCTTACATTCACATAATCTGTTATTGTAATTGCACAGCATCCCCCGAGTCTCACCAAGGGCAGGCACTTTATCAATAAAATGATAATTACGGAAACTTAATGAGGCCAGCCAGGAAACACAAAGAATCCCGATCCACTAGTCAGAAAAGCACCGATTATTTAGTACAGCTCAACCCATTTCTGGTCTGCAATCTGATAACTCTATGTTCCATAAATCACCCCATGGCAGCTCAGAGACTTCGTTTCTAACTGCTGACATCCTAACTTCAACACAGAGCTGTCATCTGCAGAGTAAAGGAGGCTCATACAAATATCGTAATTCCTGAATATTAGTATGAATCTCACAAAACATGGAAAAGCACTAAGAGGCATCTGCTGTTGCATTGCTTTATGGCCACTTTTTTTTTCCTAAAAACCAGACCAATGAAAAAGTGCTGGAGCTTTATGAGCAAGCTGAGGCTCAGAATTCAACCTGTCTTCTCAGGTCTGTCACTTCTCCACCAAGACATGACCTCTTTTTATAGTATACTCTCAGTAACAATGGCATAGGCCTGATCCTTCTCACTGGTACAAAGGACAATTATTGGAGGTTCATGTTATCGTGGTTTTCTTGCAGTTACAAACTTCCAACTACTCACTGTGGGGTAAGAAAAAATCCTTGAGCTCTTTGTTGTATGACATGTGACTTCTCAAGAGCAAAAGTGAGCATTAGAAAGGAGAGGGGGTGATGAAGAGATTCAGAGCACAAGAAGGAATACAAAGACTACCACAAAATACCTGTGATGAAGGTCTCTGTCAAACCATTGTAAAGATATCAGCTTCAGTAGCCCTTCATTACAGGGAGGCAACTTGTGAGAAGAACGCACAAAATGTTCTGTTCTCTCCCCTCTGCCCTTCCTAGGTATCACACCACTAATATTAAAAGAAGAGAAGGAAAAAAGAAAAAGAGAAAAAAAATTAAGCAGCCTTAACACATTTTTTCAGACACCTTTTAATGGCATCTTCAGCAATTACATTTTACTGAAAGCAAAAGATAAGCTGACACAATTTCCAATATGCCCCTTCATTTTCTTTTTCCCTTGTGCTGGCAAGTTTTGACAAGTCACAGCTGTTGGTCGAGGATAGCAAAAAGGGAGAAGGAGATAATATGCAAATTTACACAGCAGCATTGAACAGTGAAAAGAAACACATTTCATTTACATTTTAAAACAAAGTACATTTTTAGGAGTGGGTTACATTTCTGTAGGTCTGTTTGCTGCTTTCTCTGGTTTTAAGCTCTCCTAATACAGGGTATTTTGTAGTGTTGGTTGCTGTTTAGTATTTCATCCCCTGCCTTTTTAGGTATAAAACAATTAAAGCTTGACTTCAGGATCTCTCTCCCTAAATGCAATGTATATCTTAGCATGTAAAACTTTCCATTTAGAAATTTACAATTATAATTGCAAGCTCATTGCAGACCTCCAGGGAAGGATTATACTGAATGTTAAATAGCTGTTTTTGTTTGTTTGTTTGTTTGCTTTTGATTTTTTTTCCTAAATAGGTTGAATACAGACGCATTTTCCTGATATAACTTGGCCTTGAGCCATTATTCCACTAGGTCTGATATACATAGAACAAGAGAACAGCCTTCAATGCTTAAAAATAATAATACTTTTTCATATATTTTAATATTTTTACTTCATGCCTTAAAGAAACTTTATAACACCCAGGCTACCACTTAAAGGAGGAAAGAGGGCCAATCCCCTGATTATATCTTCATTACATAACTTTGTTGGCTTCTATAACAGAAGATCAGTTCAAGTCTCTGATCCCAGCTTTGGAAACCAATTCATTAGTGACTTAAATTTAAAAATATCCATAAAAACTAATATCTTCAAAATACTATTGAGGTCATCATTCATTCTGACTGATTTCTTCAAGAGTCCCATGTGGAAATAAGAATAACAATACAATATAAACCAGTGACTGATGATCTTCTGAAATGTAAGAAATCTACCAAACTTCCTTGAACGTGCATCACTTCTTCTAAGGTTTTCTTCGATAATATTTGAAATAGACACTCATCTATTTCATCCTTTATTATGGTTTCACCAGATATCTCTGCTGTTTCCCTGTCTGCAATATTTTTAAAGTATTGGATATGACAGTAAATTGCTTGTTATGTAATGATTTTGTAACTTCCGAAGTACCCAGCTATTTAAATAAATAAATAAATATTTTTTTAAAAAAAAGGACAGATAACTAACATTAACTAGAGGCTAATAAGTTGAAAGGCATTTGCATTACTTCTACTGCTGAGTGGTCTCAGTCATCAGCTGACATTTCACAGTAGAAATGGTTTTAGAAATGTTTCATATTAAAAAGACCACATTTTAAATCTGTCTGACTTTGGGTATTTTTATTTCATTTTATTTATTTTATTTTATTTCCTTGCCTTGCCTTGCCTTGCCTTGCCTTGCCTTTCATTATTTTTTATTTTTTGTTTATTTTTGTTATTCTTTATTTTGCTTTCTTGTATCTCATTTCATTTACACTTTGTTTCAAAGCTAGCAGATTTGAAAAACTGATCAGTGAAATCCATGATTTCAAGAGTTTCAGTACTCCAGAAATGGAAGAAGAAATATATTTGTTAGTCAAAAAGCCGAGAAATCTCACATCCATTTACCTTGGGAAACAATGACTCTCTAATAAGGAATAGTGTATCTTTTGGGAAATGGATTTTGAACTTATAGTGTAGAAGGCTGATATTTAACAAGCAAAATCTAAAGCATATACCAAAAAGTTCCTTCCTGTAATGTATATTTCTACCCCTGCCATCTGGGCCAGTTTGCCACTGAATGGAATAGAATTGATCTTCTGATCTTCTTCATTACATTTCATATGTAACTTTGTGTATTGTTTTTACTTTACTTAATAGTTTACTTCTCTATTTTTCAAAATAAATAATGGTTCTGACAACCTTATGATTTAATATATTTTCTTTCATCAGAAAGCAGATTGTTTATAACACAATTAGAATCATAGAATCATAGAATATCCTGAGTTGGAAGGGACCCTTAAGGATCATCAAGTCCAACTCTTTGACACCGCACAGGTCTACCCAAAAGTTCAGACCATGTGCCTAAGTTCACAGTCCAATCTCTTCTTAAATTCAGACAGGCTCGGTGCAGTGACCACTTCCCTGGGGAGCCTGTTCCAGTGTGCAACCACCCTCTCTGTGAAGAACCCCCTCCTGACGTCCAGCCTAAATTTCCCCTGCCTCAGCTTAACCCCGTTCCCGCGGGTCCTGTCACTAGTGTTAATGGAGAAAAGGTCTCCTGCCTCTTGACAACCCCTTACGAGGAAGTTGTAGACTGCGATGAGGTCCCCCCTCAGCCTCCTCTTCTCCAGGCTGAACAGGCCCAGTGACCTCAGCCGTTCCTCGTACGTCTTCCCCTCAAGGCCTTTCACCATCTTCGTAGCCCTCCTCTGGACACTTTCCAACAGTTTCATGTCCTTTTTATACTGTGGTGCCCAGAACTGCACACAGTACTCGAGGTGAGGCCGCACCAGCGCAGAGTAGAGCGGGACAATCACCTCCCTTGACCTACTAGCGATGCCGTGCTTGATGCACCCCAGGATACGATTGGCCCTCCTGGCTGCCAGGGCACACTGCTGGCTCATATTCAACTTGCTGTCTACCACGACCCCCAGATCCCTCTCTTCTAGGCTGCTCTCCAGCGTCTCATCGCCCAGTCTGTACATGCAGCCAGGGTTTCCCCGTCCCAGGTGCAGGACCCGGCACTTGCTCTTATTGAACTTCATGCGGTTGGTGATCGCCCAGCTCTCCAACCTGTCCAGATCCCTCTGCAAGGCCTTTACGCCCTCATTCGAGTCCACAACTCCTCCAAGTTTGGTGTCATCAGCAAACTTGCTCAAAATACCCTCTATTCCTACATCCAGATCGTTTATAAAAATATTGAAAAGTACCGGCCCTAAAATGGAGCCTTGAGGGACCCCACTGGTGACCGCCCGCCAGCCTGACGCAGCTCCATTTACCATAACCCTTTGGGCCCTGCCTGTTAGCCAATTGCTCACCCAATTAAGCTGTAACAGAATGCAAGGAACTAAATATTAATGAGAAGAGATACTCTTCATTACTGGGAGACAAAAATCTCCTTTTTTTTTATACAGGATTAAAATTGGAGGAATTTTCCCAAGTGACAACTGCTGAGGTCCTTCCCATCCTTTTCAACACACACCAAAGTATTATTGCTCTAAACACCAAAGTATTATTGCTCTAAATCACAATATTATCTCCTATATATCACTTCTCATAAGAAAAAAAGGTTAGTAACTTGTTCTCAGCCCAAGAATAGAAATATTTTGAAAATACTTCTCTGAAGCTCTTCTGATATTTCCAAAATATTTCATGTCAAACAAAAACTGAAAGACAATTCATAGAACTGCCAGAATAAGCATTTTAAAAAAATAAATCTGGAATTTGAGATTCACATTCAAATGGTGCTTATTTCTGAAAGGCTTTGAACCCACATTAACCAATTCCCCACAGTGTGCTATAATCTTATGTGGTATTCTCAATATTTTATTCTGAATTTATTTCATATTCAATTCTATTAAATATTCACTAGATCAAGTACTGCAACATAAATATGCCCTTTGGGTGTACTGATGGCCAGGATACAGAGTCATTCTTTCTCCTACTGACTTTCTGCCTATCTATCTTGTATCTTGGCTAACAACACTAACCACTAGGCATAAATGAAGATACTTCTCCTTCCTCCATTTTGGGAATCTAGATTATTTTTTTTTCCAAATGTCTACTTCAAGAATGTCAATATCATTCAAAAAAATCTAACCAAATCATTTTCAGCAATTCCAAATAACTTTATTATTATTGTTATTTATTTTTTATTTAAACAGAATTCTTCAGTGAGCTTAAATTCAGGAACCTCTGAAATGACATTATTTATTAAGTACTAAATTAATCTAAGCTGTTTTTTATCTCTTCATTGTTTTCACATCTGTACATATGAATCAGTTGTTGGTGCTTTTTCATTATAAGTTAAAAAACAAACAAACAAACAAACAAACACAAAAGATATTAAACTGAATGGCTCTAAATACCAAAAGTTGGAAAAGGAACAATCTGAAGTGTTTTACAGGCAGACTGGCTAACAGAGGAAATTATGTAATGACATCCTAAAAGCAGATTAAGCTTTTATAGACCAAATCCTTAAATAAATAAATGCCTTCATTCCATCACAAGCAACAAATAAATGCAGCCCATTTTTAACACACTGTTTATTGTCAGTTTATGGTAGAATAAATGCTGTTCTATAAAGAAGAAATATCTCAGTGTATAATAATATATATTTGTCTGGGGGTACAGGGTCTTAACTGTTTATTTTTGAAACAAATTGAAGATATTAGTTTATCTTTAGATACATGACAATGGAGTGTAAAACAGATGAGAAATTCTTAGCTTTGCAATTGGTAACTATAATTCAAAACAACACAGCATTAAAATGGTTTAATCAGACAGTCAAACAATATATTTGGAAAGAGCTAGTACTGCTGTATGCCGATGTAAGTCTGGGGGTGCCAGCCCCACACAAAGAGACACAAGAAGTTTCATATGTAGTGCTATTAAAATTATAATCACAATAGAATGAGGCTAAAACATTAGCATGAACAAATAATTCCTCTTCCTTTAGTAGAGACGATACCCACTCTGTTGTGATGGAGACACAGGTAGAATAGCTTTGAGAAGGCATACAGATTTGTTGGTAGGACAAACAGTGTCTATCAGAGGCATTGAAATAATGTAAATTTGTGTCAAAATAAAAAATATGAATTTTGAAAGGTTCTTATTTACTACACTTAACACCATTCTAGTTACTAATGTCAGCAGAAAGAGAACCCAAATGGCTGTTGTAAAGCTACCTTTGGGCTGATGTAGAGACTCCATTAGTCAGACAATAGTCCTGCAGAGATCACTGGAAACCAAGCCACAGCTCCCAGAGAATGGGCAAAATGTGTCATAACTCTGAAAGGTCCTTTCTGAATCACACGAATGCCGTGGAAGTGTGAGACAAAACATGTGCTGCCTACAGAACTAGGGTTATGATAAGAAGCAGCAGTCAGTTCCAGAGTGGATAGTGACATTACTTTATAGAGCTTCAGACAATTTTGTATGATGAGTAATGAGTCACGGCTGCACACAGGCATACACAACACAGACACCAGGAGTGTTGTTTAGTGAGGGTTTTTATTTAACAGCAGCTCTGTTTTTCATCAACTATTAAACAGACCCCTTATGAGATACTCACTTAATGATCAGTCCCTTGGACTCTAAAGACCCTCAACAAAGCCACAGTAAAGCTTGATGGGTAGTTTCTACTATCAGGTTTAGGCATGAATACCATAGATACATTGCAGAGGCAATCTGAGGACTTCATAAAGGGACCTAGCTGTGAAAAGGTGAACGTCAAGACAGACAGTTTCACGGTGGTCTCCACTAGGTTGAATTCACACCTGAGAAAAAAATGAGCTTATTTAGAGAATCACATTGTTGTGAAAAGCATGTTGAAATGGAAAGGACATACATGCCTTACTACAGGCTTGCTAATTTACAGAACTTAGTGACGTTAAAATGTTTGTGGAAAAGAAGAGTAAAAAGAATATGGAGAAAGAGGAAAAGGAAAAGGAAAAGGAAAAGGAAAAGGAAAAGGAAAAGGAAAAGGAAAAGGAAAAGGAAAAGGAAAAGGAAAAGGAAAAGGAAAAGGAAAAGGAAAAGGAAAAGGAAAAGGAAAAGGAAAAGGAAAAGGAAAAGGAAAAGGAAAAGGAAAAGGAAAAGGAAAAGGAAAAGGAAAAGGAAGAAGACCTTGTGGGTTTTCCCCCTTGATTTGGTCTCAATTTCTTGGAAGAAATACGAACTGAAAGTGTACTATTTGAATCCTTGAGTTTCCCACTCCAGACTCTTGCATCTTTGGAGCAATAACAGTAACTGAGTATGATGCGATATGAGAAAACAAATCTTATTGGTTGTGTTTTGCTTTTTCAAATGAGAGTGCAGTACAGTTCTACCTTACATTTTCTTTCATTTCTAACTTTTCATATTTAGGGTAAACAGTAGCTTAGCTCTGGCTCAAGCTATTGCAATGGACATTTGAAATGGGAATTTACTAATTTATTATATCTCTGGGATAAAGACAACCTCCAAGGAACCACCAGGTCAGCCCAGCAGTTTAGTTGAACAAAGGGAACTTTAGTAAGGATGACTTAGTAAGGTCTGATGCAGACATTGATCACAGAAAGCCTCGGCTGGCAGAGTAGCTTGCTTTGTTCCTGAACAGTGTGGAGGTAGGGAAGTTTTTGTTTGTTTGTTTGTTTGCTTTTGTTATTTAAGAAAATGAGGAAAAATTCAAAGGATTATAATGAAAAGAAAGATTGGCTAATTAATCTATATAGGTTGGTTTGCTGGAAACAATCTCAAGCAAGTGTAAATTTAAGAGTCATGTAATTATTTGCATATACCAATTTAAGGTATCTGCTTAAATGACAGGTTATAGATGATTCAGAACTAAGAGGAAATGATCCAGCTATTAAGTTACGTGTTCACAGAAGCTAAATCCCTAAAGAGATTCTCTGTATCAGGAAGGGTAGGTTGGATTAACTGAAGATATCCTGAATTCTTGGATTGGTTTAGTCCCTCCAGGTATGGACTTCTGAAGCATGGGCAAGGCATAATGGGGAAGACAATAGCACACCTAACAAGGAAAAGTGTAGTATGAAAGCTGTGAAGGTCAGCATAGCTCAATGGATGGTCCTCTGGCCTTCATTTCTAGTGAAATGTAGCTCATGCCCACTGTCTAATCCCCTAAAACTTTCTGTACAGTGTCTGTGAAACCACACTCAAGGGCAGACTACATTGTCTACCTTGTGCACTCTCAGAAGTCTGCTCATGGCCAGCCCCACAGCCTGAGAGCAGGCACATTCACAGTAAGAAACATTTCTATCAGTACCCTGTGCTTTATCATATGCAAGGGTACAACCACCTTTAGTAACAGTGAGTTCCAGTGTTTTTCCTCTGACATAGCTACTGTCAAGAAATATATCCATCTTGTGGAGAAATCATGTGTCTTACATCAGGGGCATCCTGGTTATCCATACAAGGTTTCAAGTGTCAATTTCTACTGGGGCAAAAGGTATTTTTAAGTAGAAAAGACAGGGGTATTTTATTGGTTTCCAGAGGAACAAAGTAGATGCATAGAGCTGAGTCTTCAGAGAGCTTTATGCTACAAGTTATTTTAATTGTTAAGTATGTGGAAGACCTAATTAATAAGTATGCGTATATTTTGAATTATCTTATTCCCTGTGAATATGAAGATATGAATTAACGTTTGTATTGTATCTGTGTAACAGGCACATGTATAATTGCTTTTCTTTTTAGTACTAGTATTAAAGTCACAACAGTATAAACTAGTGCATATGGTTTTAGGCTGAACTCTAAAGTCCCTAGTGAAAACTTACTGTTTAAGATATCATTTGCTAATGATATTCCAGTTGGCTCAAATATATTCCTCATATTCCTAGAACTGTTGTCCTCAGACCTTTGAAATACACATTTAAAAGATGTTGAATTATATAGTTTATTCTGCCTTAAGAGTAGGTTTTTCCTTTTTTTTTGTTTGTTACTTTATTTGTTCTTCTTTTTTTTTTTTTCTTCTTTGGTTTGTGTTTTTTTTGTTTGTTTGTTTGTTTGTTTGTTTTTGTGTGTGTGGTTTTTAGTATTCTTCTCCCGATTTCCTGAAAAATACAAAGTTTATGATGTGAATTTGTCATCTCTCTGCTTGTCAATTTCATTTGACCCAATGACTTTGGAATTCACTGGTTAATTTCAAGAACATTGAAGAGAGGAGTATATTTAACTACAAGGATACTAAGGCAGATTTATTTATCTGAAAATTATTGGTTTAATAGAGTAGAGATCCTGTTGTTGTCCTTACTTACAGAAATAGGGAGATAATTCAGCCCTTGTTCATTCTCTCCTTGTTCAGTCTGAGAGATGAGAGCTGCCAGCTACCCATACATAGCCACTAAGTATAAGGGTAGTTCTGAATTACTCACAGTCTAGCTACCAGTTAGACAGCTGCAGGTCAAAAAGACATATGTAAAGGATGTGGAAGCAATTGATGGACTTCCTCCAGACATGCAGATATTTGGCTTTTCAGCCAGTGATTTCAAGCAACCAGTCAGAATAATGAATTTCAGATGAAGTCAAGGAACTCAATTCATTTCACACGTGACTTTAGCAGAAGTGTTTTGGTCCCTAATGGTATTGACCAGATTTGGGCTTTCAGAGAATAATGGCTTCATTTACCATACATTTAGATTCCCATCAATTTTAGATTTTATCATAATAACCTGGAAGCATATAGAAAACAAAACAAAAATTAAGGGAGTATCGAAGTCTCAGGTGTTGGGAGAACATTAGGTAATTGCCTTTAGGATTTGTCATAGTTTTATTAGGATTTGTATGAACTGTGGATTTAATCAGCAGGCAACATCAGTGGGCCATTTGCACAGGTTGTGTGTCTTGCTAGCAGTTTTGCATGCAATCGCACATATAATGAGACAACACAAACAGAAGTCTTCTGAATCTTTCATGTGTTATCATTAAACTGATGTCACTTGAAATTTAGTTCCACACATCTGTGGAGAAACTGTATTCATAACATTTTATGAACAATACACTCCCTTAAAACAAGACATGCAGACTGATGCCACATTGCCAACTGATCTTGCATCTGTTTCCTTGGAAATGAAAGTGCAGGAGAAAAAAGTCAGGTCTTGTACAGTGCTTTTTATTATTCCCCAGCTTTTCAAAAGCTCTGTTTTTTAAGCCATCATTAGATTTCAGAGACAAGCTCAGGTTTAAAGCATCATAGTCTTCCTACATAAAATTTATCAATTTCACTGCAAACACATTTGTGCACCAAGCAAAGCTCATCAGAGTGACTTAAGACTTTGTTTCCCATCTTCTTCAATTAGGTGAAGAGAAAAAGATATTTTAAATTTTTCTTTCTTTCATTTTTTTTCTTTGTTTTCTTTTTTAAATAAGTGGTAGTGTTAAACATCATCTTTCTGCCACAACTGCATCCCCCTTGTACAAGGTAATGAATGAACAAACAGGAAGGAATAGTCTTTGTCCACAAAACCTTGTATCAATTTGACAGGACTGAATATAAACATTAGGAAAAATAAATCTCCACTTTCTTTCTCCCTGTTGATTCCCTGTGGAATGGAGGCTTAAGGGCTAAGGCAAGAATGCTGACAACAACTGGGCAGCTATCATTGACACTATATTTTCAGAAAATATCACCTCTGGCAACAAGGGTCATATTCTTAGTGTCACGGTTGATTTTGTTAGAGATTTCTTAGGGGGTCATCTTTCTTTGACAACTGGGTCTGGAAACAGATCATTTATGCATGATGCAATATATCTGTCTTTAGCACCATTAATAAATAAGTGTTAAGCTGGTGATCTGCCTAAGTCAATGTGCTTTCCAAACATGCAGTCTACCCAGGCCACAGTCCTGAACTGATTTATTTGTGGCTGTGGTTGCATGTATATTTGGCAAAGAGCATGAAAATCTGATTCCCTAAATCAGAGCAGTGTTTTGTGGGAGATTCATCTCAAACAAGTCCACACACTCACAACATCAAATCCACTCCGAGACAGCATTCAGAGTTCCTAATGTATCTAATGGAGAGCTAATAGAGGAATGCAGCTTCATCTGATCTGTGAGCGCTTAGATGAATATAGGTTGAATCACATCATAAACACTATTGACAATATTGACTAGGCTTCCATGGACTACTAGGGGAAAAAATGTCTATGAACATCTTAAATGTAGACAGCTACACTGCAGACACATACATTTAGTGAGAAAGTTCTTAGTCTTTATGCTTTAAGTTGCATTCATAGATGATGATTTATGCATTCAATTAAAGATTACATGTAGTATTGCCATTTTCATTACTACTTTTCAATTGCAAATACCTGAAACATCAACAGCATACTGTTGTGAAGAAACTGCTTTTTCCTAGAGTCTGTTATCATAGAATCATAGATTTGTTTGAGCTGGGAGGGACCTTAAAGATCATCTAATTCCAATCCCCCTGCCATGGGCAGGGACACCTCCCACCAGACCAGGTTGCTCAAAGCCCCACCCAGCCTGTCCTTGGGCACTGCCAGAGATGGGGTATCCATAGATTCTCTGGTATACTTGTGCCAGTGCCTCAGCACCCTCAGGGTAAACAATTTCTTCCTTATATCTAATCTAAACCTACCCTATTTTAGTTTAAAGCCAATACCCCTTGTTCTATCATTTCACTCCCTGACAAAGAGTCCCTTCCCAGATTTTCTGTAGCCCCCTTTAGGCACTGAACGGCCACTGGAAGGTGTCCCTTGAGCCTTCTCTTCTCCAGGCTGAACAACCCCAACTCCCTCAGCCTCTCTTCAAAGGAGAGCTGCTCCAGTCTTTTGGTCATCTTTGTGGCATTCCTCTGCACTTGTTCTAATACGTCCATGTCCTTCTTATTCTGGGGGCCCTAGAGATGAATGTTGCAGTCAATGTGGGGTCTTACAAGAGCAGAGCAGAGGGGGACAATCACCTCCCTTGATCTGCTGGCCACACTTATTTTGATGCAGCCCAGGATACAGTTGGCTTTCTGGGCTGCAAGCATACATTGCCAGATCATGTTGAGCTTCTCATCCACCAACGCCTCCAGGTCCTTCTCCTCAGGGCTGCTTTCTGACCAGCCTGTGTATTTGCTTAGGATTGCCCTGGCTCAGATGCAGAACCTTGCACTTGGGTCCTTAGATTATCAGTCCTTGGGTTATCAACTCTTCAGCTAAATACTGAGTGACTGAATGACATTGTCAAGTTCAAGATATCATTGTTTCCACAAGAATCCTTCACTAGAGGAAGCATAGAGAAAAAGTAAAAGCATTAAAAAAAAAAAAAAAATCCTTAAAAAGTAAAATTACTAGCTATCACCATGTTTTTAAACATAGTCTGGGGATTAGCTAATTATTACTACTTTTCTACTGGCCAATACTTAAGTTAAGAATGAGTAGGGACTTTGGTTAAGTGTTTTTTTTTTTATCATGTGAGCAGTTGCTTAACAGCTTATGAAGCAGTAAATGTGTATTTGCTAGATTAAAATATTGCCCAGAAATAAGTGTGCAGGAGATGACAGAAAATCTCAAAACACCTATAATAACTGACCCAGTCCCTTCTGTCCCCCATGGTTCTCCAGAGGCACAGCTTGCTCTAGAGAACTACTAAATGCATTAGCAGCATTGTTTTCCATTTAGGAAATACCTTGGAAGCAGAATTGTCATTAACGTGAAATTGCTTTGGCCAGCACTTAAACTCAATAGAACAATATTTAAAACATTAACTACAGACTTCCAACTGAGCTCTTCAGCTCTTCTTTTCTGTCACATTACACAATACCACCGCTTTATGCTGACTGTTTGCCCTTTCTTCCTTTTTCTTAGGCTTATCTCAATAAGGCCTGTCTCAGAGTCACTGAAAGGAAGAAAAAGAAGCTGAATATATCTGACAGCTATTTCTATCAGATAAACTAAAGTTCAAATGAGTGGAACTCTTTTGCCTTTCAAAGGCCTTCAGTCCCCTGACGTTTTTTCACAGAATCACAGAATCACAGAATTTTCTAGGTTGGAAGAGACCTCAAGGTCATCGAGTCCAACCTCCAACCTAACGCTAACAGCCCTCCACTAAACCATATCCCTAAGCTCTACTCATGCAATATAGCCCTTTCTGAAAACCAGGGATTGCTGTCACTTTCTTTTTGCAGTGATGTGGGACGGATCCACCTTTGATTTTCTAACTTTGCTGAAGGATAAACATTTCTGCTGTGGTCAAGGGGAGTATGGCATCACTAAAAGGAAAGTATAATGTTATTGACTTCTTTTCTAACCACCCATCAAAATAAGTTTTAAGGTTATTTAGAGATATCCTCCTCCAGTCCTTTCTAGGGAAGGTTGTTCTCTGTTCTTACAGTGCCAAATAAGTAGCCACACAAAAGGTTTTCTATTTGACAGGATTCGCCTAAATGATCTTTTCAGATTAAGGTGAATGTATTGATTAGAGCTGGTTGGGGATAAAAATTATCCTTCAATAGAAACACTTTCCACAAGGCTATTCAGCCAACAAGAAGGCATACAGAACAAGGCAAGGTGGTATTTTCATCGATAATTGGCTTGGCTGTTGCAGACAGGCATAGTCTTTGAACTGAACTCCAAGAGCTACAGTATGACCAAACCTAAGAGATGCATCGTGGATACATTCAAATTTCTCCCTTTTCCTGGAGAGGAAGTTTTCTATGCACATCTAAATTGAGCAGCAGGGTTTTTTAGCCCTACCTTCTCTATTTCAGTTGTTTAATAAAGGATGGTCCAGAGTCTCTTGCTGCTAAATTCCATTAAAACAGTGCTCAGACCCTGTTAAAGATGAATTGTGCTTTTAGTCTGATGCAATCCCAGGAACAAAAGTTATAGTTTTATTAAATGACTTTGACTACTAAAGTGAATGGTTATAACCTTTATTAGTATGATTATAACCTATTAAAGTCACATTAACTTTTTAACATGCCAGGGGTTGCCACTGTAATGTCTGATAAATTAAGCTGTAGGCTCATTCACTGCTTTCTATGCTACACCAATAGATTTTTACAAAACAGTTTATATCTGTTCTGTAATTAGTGAGTTCCATAATGGAGGTATTATCAATATTGCCAATGGAAAAGGATATACTCCTACTCTCTCCTATTTTACCAGCTCCCTTACCTGTCTTAAAAGATCCAGTCTTCCTTTTGTCTTTTGATTTGTAGCTCCAGAACTGGGGTATCAATGTGGGATATGATGAAGGCTGCTCAACAACCAGTGTAAGTATCTTTTACTGGATAAAGAGGAAAACTTTTCATCAGCTGAAGGCTTAAGTCCTGATACAAGAGAAGTTGGTAACTGGAAAGCTCTATGTTTACTGCCTTGTCTAGTGATAATGCTGTATTCAGGATGAAACCTTCCGCACATAAGTGGTGAGACCTCTCTGAAAATACTCTTACAAAGAGGTATTTAGCTCTAGTTACAATAGAGTCTTATCTACTATAAACTGGTACAGGAGGCACCTTAATAACCTGCAAATTACCACAAAGATCCTCTCTTTCTTCCATGGGCAGAACCACAGCATGTCATTGATTTTTCATTGGATTTAGGACTGCGCTTTCTAATAGAAGGACCCTCAAAACCATCTTTTGGCTAGGTATTTATCAGGTCCTACTAGGATAGACCTTACCATTTTACAAGTATTATTGTTACTTTTAATTTTAAAAATTAACAAGAAAATGTTTTTGAACATTTGAAAATGGTCTGAACCAAAATGTTCAGAAGCTTAAGTATTTAAATACCACATATAGTTGAATCATGGCCATCAGTAGAAATACTCATTTATCTTTCATGAGACATTTTTAATTATAAATTGCCAGTGTGATAAGTAAAACAGTTCATATGAAATGGTCATTTAAAATGAATTCCACCTATTTTTTACCTCAAGAACAACTTTTAAATGGACGCCTTTTTTTTGTTTGTTTGTTTGTTTTAATTAAAAGTTTTGCTTTTCAGTCTGTTTTTTGTTTGGTTTTTTTGCTTTTTTTTTGTTTTTAATTTCAAATAAGATTTAGTAGAAAAACTTGAAATGAACCTCTGCAAATGGTAAATATGCAATAAAATATATCAATCCAAAGCTTCTGTTTTTTTTCAGATTTTAGACTGCAAAATATTTTTTGCCTCAGTATGTGAAGGATTTTTTACTCGTCTTTTAGCCAAATATTTTACATAGGTCACAAAGCTATTTCCACAACCCCTCTATATGCCTTCAAGAGGCCAAAAATATTGGTATCTTCCTTTTACAAAAATGGATGTCAGTGGATGTAATATTAATTTATTCTGAAAGTAAGTTAGAAATGCTGACCAACTTGAAATCTGACACATACTTCATCAGAAAACTCTATAATGATTTGTAGACATTCATATTTTTATGAAATCATAGAATCACAGAATTGTCTAGGTTGGAAGAGACCTCAAGATCATCGAGTCCAACCTCTGACCTAGTACTAACAAGTCCTCCACTAAACCATATCGCTAAGTTCAACATCTAAACATCTTTTAAAGACCTCCAGGGATGGTGACTCCACCAGTTCCCTGAGCAGCCCATTCCAATGCTGAACAACCCTCTCGGTAAAGAAGTTCTTCCTAATATGCAACCTAAAACACCACCGGCGCAACTTTAGCCCATTCCCCCTCGTCCTGTCACCAGAAACATGGGAGAATAGACCAACCCCCACCTCACTACAGCCTCCTTTAATGTACTTATAGAGTACATTATATAATGTACTTATAGCAGGCATATTTTGAATCTATCCATTACCTATTTATATTTTTCTCCTGAAAGATGCTAGCAGAAAATGGATGCATTTTTAACAAAGTTTAATTTAACAGTGCCTGGTAATCTTAGTCTGAGAAATTAATTTGGCTCTACTACTGGAAGATGGAGTATAATTTATTTACAAATGTTACTGAAAATTGTAACTATTTATAAACAACAAATACAACTTTAAGGCCAGCATTGCCCCATTTGATTAAATGAATTAAGATTTTATTTACTTTTCTTTGAAACCTGATACATATTTTCAATAAGAACAATTACTGCATTAATTATTTTGGACCTTGCCTTCTTATTTTTAAACTGAAATAAGGGGATTGAAACCAAAATAAAATCTCTGATCTATGGTTATGTTCAGATTTATCTACAGCAACTGAAGAGGTCACTTTCCAATGCATCTGCCAAGCCATTCCAACTGTGCTTGCCATCCCAGAACAGTAAATTAATAGGGACCAGGTGTAGGGATTAAAGTTGAAAATGGGGAAAATAAATAAATAAAGGCTTTCACAGTTTTGGCTTTTTATTTTCATTATTTTTTGATGGACAGGACAACACATTTCATTTTATTTCCTTCATTTCATTTTTCTTTGTCTTCTTTATTTTATTCCTTCTCTTCTTCTTTTTCATAATGAAAAACTCAAGTCCCACAAAAAAATAAAAATAAATAAATAAATAAAAGAACAAGAAGAAAAAGCCAACATATTTAGCTACTTAGAAATATGCAGAATGTTCATTCTGGCAAATTGCACCATTTTTCTGGTGTTCAGCAATGTTAGCTGCTGTTAGATTTCATTGTCCCACATCGGCGTCTGCTACAGAATTACAGAAATATGTTAAATATATAGAAAGAACTAATTAACATTTCAATTTTTTGCATAGCTTTTTTATTGATCTTTCTCATTTTTAATAGGATAGGATCAGGAATCAGCTCTTTTCTGATTCCACTGGGTGGGTTTCAATACTGCCAAGCAATCGATAAGGAGTTCACTGGGGAAGGGACCAATTCTACTTCTGTGAATTTATTGGAAGCCAGTTACAAAGTTGTTAGCCTGGTTCAGAATGCCCAGTAGCATCTTCTTCTGAGTAACAGTTTTTAAAAATATATATAAAAAAGAGAGGAATAAAATACACACCAGTGCTAACGTGCATAACAACGTTATTATGAACAGAATAAATACTTTAAAAGATCAATATCTATGCCTGATAATTGTTACACCTTTACAACAGCTTTTATTCCTATCACATTTTCTTCCACATGACTTCAGTTCATGAACATCAGGTGCTCTGTCAGCTAATGTCAACTTCTGCAGCAGGAAAGAGGAGCCTCATGACACACACTTCCAGGCAGAAGCCTTGTGCCATCGCATTGCTTAAAACACCTGATGTGTGCATAAATCAGGTTGCCATATCTCATGGCGTCCACTCCAGTTCTGCCATGCTCCATCCCAGTAGCCTGCTCCAGCAGAAAGTGATTATGGGTCCCCCTGCTATGTATAGGTGGAGCCAACATACCAACAAATCTTTTGCAAAGGAATAATCTTTTGCAAAGGAACCTTCTCTATTACAAGCAGGCAACTTGCTTTCAGAAGAGAGGGATTAAAGGAAGAACATATGATATATGCTTCTAAGAGCAACAGAAAATCCAAATCAAAGGACTGAAGAAACTTTTTACTTCACATATCTTGAGCCTTAGTAATAACTATATGAAGAGCAGAAATTGCAGACAAGTACACTGCTGTAGCAACTGAGGAAACAGCACTTTTTTATCTAAAATCTTTGTGCATATTCTGGTTTCAAATATCAACCTTTTTGGGATGTTCAGGACGACTCAGATTTCAATATAGGGATTTGTTCCCTCCTATGGTTTTCATCATAATTATAATAATCATTATTCATGATGATTGGAAAATTGATCAATAAGTAAGACTCATGTCCCCTTAAACAACCTTATATATTTTTTAGTTCAATTAAAAACATTATACTGAAATTAAAAAAAAAAAAAATCTAATTTTTTTCATCTTTTTTTTTTTTCTTTCCAGTCCTACTTCAACATTCTATAGGTATGACGTAGGAACTACACTCTTTTTTTTTTTTTTTTTTTTTCTCCAACATTTATTTCTGTTTGCTGCATTGAATATTAAAGAGGAGGTTGTTATTTTCGATTCCTAAAGCATACATCTGGCTCATTGAAAGACAAATCTCTGATGGGGAATAGGTTGCATAACAGCATAACATACATGGCTATTCTGTGCAGGCTGGACTGTTGCTGAACCTAGCATGGGAGAGTAAGGCGATCAAGATAGGAAACAATAGATGTTTAGCAGAGACATACTGAAATTAGTATGGGAGAAAGCAGCCTAGTGCAATAGCATGGGCCTTCCTGATAACACGTTGGAGGGTTGTTACACTAATCTTTCTCTCATTAGTTCATTCTCTGTGGTTTGACACAACTTCAGGCCTCATGAGTTAAACAGGCTAAAGCGATGGTGGAGTCCTGCCATGTACAGTTATTTCCCTCTGTATGGAGCAATTAGAAAACACTAATGAGCATCCCATGAGGATACCCTAAAGAGCTTCACTGCTGAGTATCTTATGTACAGCAGCAAAGAACAGTGGGAAGTAAGGCTTAGAAATGTTTATAAACTTGATCACTCTTGCCTCCAGTTTAACCTATAACTGCAGTGCAGTAAGCACTGCCAGCTTCTGATTTCCATGCAGAAGACCCTTAAAATAATTATTTTAATCATATTAAAATAATAATAATAATAATAATAATAATAATAATAATAATAATAATAATAATAAATTGAACAGACTATTAAGCCTCATCCTACTTGTGGTGGCAACAGTAAAGCAAATGGAATTGCAGGCGAGGATTTAGACTGTAATCATTTTTAGTAAAAATTAAGGCCAAAACCCAAACCCTGTAACCTGAAAAGGGTGAAAAAATGAATTTGATGAACAGTCAGATGAAGACAGAACAGAGTGAGACCGGTAGGCAATGGAAGAAAAGAGGAAGGAACAATGGAGATTAATTACACGGCTTGACTTAAACTTATAGTTTGAGTCCTAAGTGAAAGACCACTTGGGTGATCCAGAGCTTACTTTTCTCTTTCTTATTGTTCTCTGTATTAAAACCTTAGCATCCAAACCTAGACATGAAAATTATCTTCATAAAATAAGAATACCAATTTCCTTCATATGATTCCATCATCAGGATCAGAATAACTAGCAACTGAAATAACAATAAAGCTTTTTCTTCTATCATATATATGTCTAAGGTGCCATTACCCTTTTTTTTTTTCTTTTTTTCAAGCAATGGACTTACAGACTTACAGGTATTTGCATTTTTGCAAGGCAGATTACTTTAAGGTACTATATATGCATAGATAATATAGATGGTTTGCATCTCTGTGAATAAATCTAGTTATTTATGTTGAATAGCACTCTCTCAGCATAAAACACTAAAGCTTCATTAGCACAGATATAATGTTTATTGTAACATAATTTTAAGATGGATTTTACATACCTGTCTTTTTTTAAAAGCTGACATTGCTTTGGCTAAGGAATATATGAAATGATAAGAAATAGTTTCTTTTTTTTTTTTTTTTCACTATAAAGAGCAACAAAATCTAATGAATTCTTTGTAAGCACCTAGGAAATAACAAGGAGTAACAGCTAGTCAAGCTTTGTCAACAACAAAATGTGTCAAACCATTTATTTGTTATTTTTCCCTTCTGTAAAATGGTTTGTGGACTAAGCAGAAGCTGTAAAGATCACATTTTGACTTTGGAAGAGCTTTTGACACAGTCTTACAGGTTATTTTCCTGAATAAACCCGAGAAATCGGGATTGGAGTAAACTACCAGTAGGTGCAAAGACAATTAGAAAGCTGTACCCAGGAATTAGATATCAGTCATTCATAGTCAAAACAGGGGAAGTGCTGGGCATTATCCAACGGGGGTCTGCCTTCATTTTGGAACTACTCAATAGTTTTGTTAATGACCCAGACGATGGAATGGAAAGTGCACTTATTAAATCTGCAGGTGACAACAAGCTTCAAGAAGCTCAAGAACAAGACTGGAATTCGAAATGACGTTGACACATAAGAGAGATGGTTGGAAAAAATATGATGAAATTCATTAGGGACTCATGCAAAGTATAGCACTTCACAGGCATAATCAGCTGTAAAAAAAATCAGAATGGAGACCAGCTGCCTTAGCAGCCATTACACAGAAAAGGATTTAGACATTATAGTGGGTCACAAATGAACGCTGTCAACACTGTCATCCTCTTCCAACCCCTTCCTCCATACTAAATATAAAAACAGTAGTATAACCTTCAAAATCATGTGCTATTATCCTTCCAATTTATTCGACACTGGGAGGTCTCTTGTAGAACAACATACCCAAGAGAGATATGGACCAAAGCCAGAGGACAGAACTGAGAGTGATCACATACCTGAAACCATGATATTTTAGGAAAGACTGGGAAAAAAAAAAAAAAAAAAAAAAAAAAAAAAAACTGTTCAGCCAAGGAAAAGATTGGGAACATTCCTGGCAGCAGTCTTCAGCTCCTGAAAACAAGAAAACAAGATATAAATGTCCACAGAGAGCATCATAAGAACAACCAACCTAAATTCTAAATTTTAGGTCAGAGGTTGGACTCGATGATCTTGAGGTCTCTTCCAACCTAGTAATTCTGTGATTCTGTGATTCTGTAAATTCTAGAAGGAAAAAAATGACATTAGATTTCAGGACAAACATTATAGAAGCAGAGGAACAGGTGTCACAGAGTCAAATCCTCTGTTATCAGTTAAAATCAGTTAAATCCTCTGATATACCGGGATAGATGTTCCAGTGGGTACCAGGGACCATGCCCCATTATAGACCACCATCATTGCTGAGCTCACAAAGAGTGAGACTTTGTAGCCCCTGTCTGTGTCCCCTCTGCATCAACTGCTAAATCTGGGAATGCTTGTCTAAAGCCAGAAGCTATATAGGTTTCTCCCTAGCACTTGCTGAAAGAGTGTTTGGCCCTCCCTAAAGAAGAATCATCTGGGGAGAAAAAAAAAATAAAAAAAAAAATTCAGTGCATCCTCTGATGAAGAATAGCTGGTAGAGTTCATCAGAAGCTTCTAGAGCCAGCTGTAAGTCAGAGGTTCCTGTACTTATAGTTTTCCAGCAGTAACTAGCACTCTGGACTTATAAGAGTTCCCACGAGCCCCCTGACAGAACCTAGAAGTTCCTGGGAGATCTCAAAGCAATGTGCAGAAACTGCTGTGCTATGTCTGTCAGCTGCTTGGAACAGGAAATAGCAAATTTCACAGTAAATTTTAATTTTGAGAACCTATTTTTTAATGAAGCCTTCTACAGGGTGTAAAAATGGCATTTAACTTGCATTTTTGAGTTTTTGTAGCTGCTGCTATTTTTTAATTGGGAAGTTGTGGTAACCCTCAGCAGGTTGGGAAATCTGCTTGCATTCTCTAGGTATTTGGCGAGATCAACAATACCTTTGTTATTTGAGAAGTCCAGAACCAGTTCCTTCAGTACTAAAGAAACAAAGAAGTTATGTGAGCAAAAGTAGGTTAAACAACAACCAGAGACTAATGCTACAAACTATTATGCTATAGTCCGTTCCTGTAAATCATCTGTATACATGGTCACTGTCTCTTCAGAATACCATTGCTATGAAAGATCACAACTGGACACTTTGGATATGAGTGAAAAAGCAGTGAATATTCTGTGTTTTATCCTGTAACAGTTTTCATATGTAATAGTATTGTTGGAGGAGGAAATTAGGTCTTCAGGGGGTCCTAATCACTAGGCTACAGACTTATGCTCCCACTTGTGCCCTGCCTGGTTTCATGAATCTCAAATTATTTAGCTATCTAGTAGATTACTTTCCTCAGGAGGGAGTAAAGAATAACAATATGCACAAATTCCCTCATTCCCCCATTCTGTTCAACATCTAGACAGTTGAAGTAGCTTACTCAGAAAAATGAGAGATGTAGGACTGAATGTATACAGGTAGAAGTGGGTATCAATACACAGTCTCCCACCTTGTGGGACAATGCAACAACTTCATTAGAAAAAAAAAAAAAAAAAAAAAAAACAGGGCAGAAACTAAAAATTGATGATGCCCCAAAGTTCTGCCTTGTGTGAGGCTCTCTGTGGAAATACTTAAAAGATCACACTTTTCCAGGAAGGATCCTGATGAAACAAAATGAGCTGGGTGGCAAGTAACACAGCTCTGCCAGGACAGATATATTTCTTGGCACTGAAGAGGAACTTAAGGCAGCTAGGGAAATTTTGGGTAAATGAGTAAATAAAGTTTCTGCTGCATTTAGATGCCTTTAGATCTAGGGTTAAACCTCCTGAGGCAAAGTTTGACTACATTGTGTGAAAAATCACTTCCTCTTGTTTGCTTTGAAACTAGAAATTGTTACATTTGTTGAAGTGTAGGTTTAGCACTGAGAAGAAAGAGGGGACACCTAGTCCCTGTTCCCCTTCCACAGACCACTCATGAATTTGCAGACTTTCTGTACTCCTCAGAACCTGCCTGTCACCAAAGTGATAGTAATAAGTAATTTTCCTTTTTAGATACAGGGGGTGATTTCATTGTTTAACAAAAAAAAAAAAAAAAAAAAAAAAAAAAAAAAAAAAAAAAAACTGGCAAGACTGTGCATTCTTATGGTTACTATTAATTAAGAACACTAATTACAATCCTTGGTAATATTCCTTGACATTCCCTAATATATTCCTTCATATATTTCCTTGCTCAGCTGGTTAGTGAGCCTACCAAGAGGGTGCCACAATAGACCTGCTATTCATGAACAGAGAAGGACTGGTGGGAGATGTGGTGGTCAAGATTTGTCTTGGGCAGAGTGACCACGAAATGGTAGAGTTCTCAATTCCGGGTGAAGTCAGGAGGGGGGGTCAGTAAAACTGCTACCTTGGACTTCTGGATGGCAGACTTTGAACTGTTCAGGATGCTGGCAAGGAGGGTCTCTCGTGAGTCAGTCCTGAAGGGCAGAAGGGTCCAGGAAGACTGGATCCTTCTCAGAAAGGAAGTCTTCAAGGAGCAGGCTGTCCCTGTGTGCCATAAGATGAGATGGAAGTGAAGAACAGTGTGGCTAAATGGGGAACATTTGCTGAGTCTCCAGGAGAAAAAGAGAATTTATGTCCAGTGGAAGAAGGGACAGGCAACTCAGAGAGAGTACAAGGAAGTTTCTAGTATATGCAGGCAAAAAAATTCAGAAAGGCCAGCATGAGCTCAATCTGGCCACTGTGGTGAAAGACTACAAGAAATGTTTTTTAAAATATATTAACAGTAAGGGAAGGGCTGAGGAGAATCTCTATCCTTTACTGGATGCAGTGGGGAACATGACTACTGAGGATAAGGAAAAGGCTAAGGTTCTTAATGCCTTCTTTATATCTGTCTGTAGCCAGACCAGTTATCCTTGGAGTACTCAGCCTCCTGACCTGGAAGTCTGGGTTGGGAGCAGAAGAAACCCCCATGGTTCAGGTGGAAAGAGCTAGAGACCTTCTGCTCCATCTGGACTGTCACAAGTTCATGGGGCCAGATGGAGTCCACCCAAGGGTGCTGAGGGAGCTGGTGGATGTGATTGCTGGGCCACTTTCAATCATCTATCATCATTCATGGTCAACAGGAGAGCTCCCAGATGATGGGAGACTTGCTAATGTGACACCTATACATCTATAAGAAGGGTCACAAGGAGGACCCAGGGAACTACAGGCCTGTCAGCCTGACCTCAATGCCAGGGAAGGTTATGGAACAAATCATCCTGAGTGCAATCACACAGCATGTGCAAGACAAACAGGAGATCAGGCCCAGCCAGCACAGATTCATGAGAGGCAAGTCCTGCCTGACCAATCTCATCTTCTGACCAGGTGACCCACTTGGTGGATGAGGGAAGGCTGTCGATGTAGTCTACCTAGACGTCAGCAAGGCCTTTGACATGTCTCCCACAGTATTCACCTGAAGAAGCTGGCAGCCCATGGCTTGGACAGGTACATTATTTGCTGGGTTAAAAACTGTCTGGACGACTGGACCCAGAGATTGGTGCTGAACAGAGTGAAATCCAGCTGATGACAGGTCACCAGTAGTGTTCCCAAGGGGTCGGTGTTGGGGCCCATCTTTAATATCTTTATTGATTTCAATGAGGGAATTGAGTGCACCCTCAGTAAGTTTGCAGACAACACCAAGCTGGGGGGAAATGTTGATCTGCTGAAGGGCAGAAAGGCCCTACAGAGGGACCTGGAGACCTTAATGATTCAATGATATTTCTTTAGAACCCAGTATAAATGTTTCAGGAAAATAAGTTACCATATACCTGCACAGAAAGCCCAACTTACCTTCTCCTTCCAGCAGAAAGTTTGTCCCTTCTCACATCCTTCATATTTCTAAGGCACACCACAGGGACTGTAAGCCAAATAATAAGCTCTAAGTTATATATGACAGTACAGAAAACTCTTCTGACTTTTTATGCTGGCATGATGAACTGGTGACCTTGCTACTTCATGGCCTAAATCCACAAGCTTTCGTCATGCAAATCTTCCTTGTGAGACGTTAATTTTACTCCATTCATATTATCTAATGAGAATGTCAGCTTAGATTTTCTGAGAATTACTGAGAGAAAAAAGTGGGCACTTTCTACAAAATGGCAGTGGAATTTCTTTGGCGGATCAGAAAGAAACAGGCTGTGCACTGCTTCCTATGAATTGACCTTCAATGTAAATCAAACAGAGGAAAAAAATACATCATCACGGTGTTAGTAATTTGAACAGACAACACTAAGCAAATTTAAGCTAAAATATTCACAGCAATAATAGTTATGCTACATTACCCTTTTTGAAAACACAAAAATTGACAGTGTAGTAGTTTTGACAAACTAAAATCACTTTGCCTATATTATATCAATTTTTTTTGTTTGTTTTGTTTTGTTTGGGGGGAGGTGGTGTGGGAATAAAAGAAAACAATTCGACCTTCCAATTTACTTATGTGGATAAATGTGAAGAGTATTATGATAGCATTAAACATGAACTCTTCCAAAAGGGAGAACTCTCCTCTTGTTCTTCACAGACACAGTAGCTACAGGAGTAGGGACCTGATCTGTAATCCAGACTCTAAACCATTAATGAAGCATATAAAGTAAAATATAAATGCTAGCCCATTCCATCGGGATTTGCCAACTGAACTGTTCACTGAACACATGCTAATCAATTCCCACATAGTGTACATTCACTGCCCACTCTAATGTAGTAATCTCATACACTTAGGAGCAAATATTTTTCAAAGGATTTGAAGCAGAAGATGCAATTTTGTCAGTGAATATAGATAACATGGTACAACTGATTCCTTTAGGAGATGTGAGTCTACGGTTGAAAGCTGAAGTCTAGACAAGAGCTACATCACTGGCATTTTAGAAGTATTGTATTACAGCCTCAGCTGGCATAAAATGGCATGCACAGTGGAGCTAGAGTGATTTACACCTGCAGAAAATCTGGCCAGCTTTAAAGATTTGTTTATGAAGGTAAAAAGCAAGTAACAAACAGAAATCACTTTTATCCCCATTTTTTTTTTTTTATATATATATAATCTGTCAAAAGCCAAGAAAGAAAAGTGAGAGCAAACTGCTGTGATTGAAACAAAGGCTGGGATAGCAAACAATTACTAGAAAACAGCATAAGCAAATTAAAATGGAAAGAAAATGCCACAGACTACTACTGTGCTGCATTCTTTGGAGAATCAACTTGCGATGGATTAGCACAAATGTTCCTTGATTCATCATCATGTTCTCCAGTTCAGCAAGCGCAAACTGATACTTTGGAATGGAGGTAGTCCGCAGTAAATGCTGTAATTTGTGACTGTGTGACAGCAAATGAAACTCGGCAAGTGGGCCAAGCTATCTGAAGCAAAACAATAATAGCTTGGTGAGCATATTAGGCAACCCTGGAGGAGAGCATATGAAAGATTCAGGCAATAAGAAGAATGTATGTATTTTAGATGTTAGGCAACCCTATTCTCAAGGCATTACAAGCAATGAGAACATCCAGAAAGTGCATCTGGGTTCGGCAGAAACATATTCACCCCTGGTAAACACATTTCCCAATAATACTTTTTTGAGGGAAAAAAAGGTATATCACCCTGGCTAGTAGATTCTTTTTACATAGCATCTGGCTAGAGGTAAATTGTATTATGAGACCTTTGTCTAGTTTTTATGATTTATGGGTTCAGTTTCATCAGATCTAGGATATAGCATTTATTGGGTACTATATGCTCTGAGAATTTATGTTGCATAGCGAAACATCATGTCTGTATATTTTTTCTCAGTAATCTCTGATAATACCCAAATGGGCTTTTTATTTTAAACATCTGGACAGCCGTATGGTTTGTGAGAATTAAGGTGCTAAGTGAAGAAAACAGCACAGCCATAAAACCTTTCAAATAAACAAAGCTTTCTTTGGAACATTAACTTCTTTACAGAGAAATCTTCTCTGTTCCTAAAAATGCACTTAGTACTTTATGTCTTAATCTCAAGGTAACACTTTTCTTTTACAAATAATCTCAAGGCATTTAATGGTACCATTACTGTAGAAAACTATGAGATATTTGCATAAAAGGCACATCACCAAAAGAGATGTACAAAAAAGCTCTATTTTTTTCTTCTAGCTTTTGTCTTTGTTTCATCCTAAAAGCAGGAAAATACTGTTCAGCAGGGTGTTCTTTTCTACTCAGTAATAACATTGTCAGCTTTGTCATAAAAATGGCTAAAGGTGTAATTTAGGGAAATTTGTCTGCATACTAATAATTGACTTTCTATTTGTTGACATTGAAATCCAAAAGAGGGAGGGAGAGAATGCAATTTATTCAGTTCTTTGGTGGAACCTGTCTTTATGTGTGTGCACATCTGTGTCTGTGCATGTCTGCATGTGTAGTTCAAAATTGTATGTAGAGCTACATTCCCATGTGTAAATAATACATTGTTCAAGGTGTCAATAGAGGTTTTTTTATTATTATTATGTATATTTTATATAGGTATATACATGCATTTATATATATATATATATATACATGAGACTATCTCCTTCAATAATACAAGAAATCAAAATATGTAGAATTGAATATTCTGGCAGCCTTCCTTTCCTTGCAATGCACTTTTATTCATGAATGATATTTCTATTATAAAATAACATGATTTTATCTTATTTAGGAAAGGAATTAATTCCACTGAAATAAAGCTTGGGTTCATGTGTTGACTCATTATCATGCATTTATGTTTATTAAATGCAGTGGAACAGTGTGGATATGTAGAGTTTGTTTGGATAACCATGACTTGCAAAACTAGATCCTGAATGGAAATTAGTTAGCTAGGTCATACTTGACCTACATTGCATCATCTGTTGTGACAGGGCTTCCTATGCATTTCTTTAGAGGCAATTAGAAAAGCAGATTCTAATGTGTGGAGATTTTTTCCTTGGCATTCTTAAAAGTAGCTGTCTGCCTGTACATGGCTCTGGTAAAAATGAGATTACATATATATATAAGGGATTTATGGAAAAGTCAATGTTCAGAATTCTCCAGCTCAATTTCATTTTGAATGAGATCTTAAAACAGAATCCTTTTTTTTTTTTTTTTTTTTTTTTTGAAGGGGGGGTTGTTTTTTGTTTGTTTTTTTGCAAAAATCTTTTTGGAAATTTGAAGGAATCATTTTGATAAAGGATAAACTAGAATGCCTTGGTAAGACTGACTAGCATGACCTGGGAAAAAAGAAAAAGAAAAAAAAAAAAAAGATTTTGATCAGTACTAGGCTTAGAAATGGAAGAAACTGTTCAGGGACAAAACATAGTACCACTGTATACCACTAAACTTGTCTGCATGTATGGGAGCTGATAAATAGTGCTGATATCTTTGGACTGCTTTCAAGCTAGTAATCATAAGTACTTTGTGAACACACCAGTGAGAAGCCAGTGGAAAGCCACTAAAACAATCAATGCACAGCATATGAAGAGAAGTGGGATTATTCATCCAAGAGAAGAGGAGGGTAACAGTAGATCAAATGGCTCCCACCATTACATAAAAGAGGCTTTCAAATAAGACAGATCCAAACTCTTAGAGGTATTTAATGGAAGAAATAGGCACAGTGGTCAAAAATTCAAAAAAGGTAATTAGGAAATTAGGAAAATATTTGCCCACAGGAACGGTGATGAATAATGGGAAGGATTTGCCCTGTGAGGCTGTGATATCTCCACCCTTGGAATTTTTCTGTACAGGACTGGACAAGGTTCTCTGCAACTTGACTTAACTTTAGAGATGGCCATATTTTTGATGGAGGAGTTGGGATAGAAACTGCCAAATGTTCCTTTCAACATAAGTGTTTTTAACAATTTTACTTAGCTAAGAACATCAGTGCAGAGTCCATGAACCTTTTAAAGTCAAAGGAAAGAATGTCTTTCTGAAGGAATCGGTCATTCACTGATTACAGAAGCCAAATTCAGCTCATCTTTTAACTCAGATTCCATTATTAGATACTCAAACTTTGTCCAAACATGATGCCAGTGTGCTGGTCTGGAAAAGCATTCAGCGTAAGGATTAAAGGGAACATGGGCAATGATTCAATCCTAATGGATAGAGTGCATGTTTTGTCATCCTGCTCATCTTCTGTTCAGATGTTCTGCTTTGTTGTCCATCTGCAGAGAGGGAAAGATCTGACAGGATGGAATACAGAAAACACAGTGCCAGTACACTGCACTGACCCAATTTGAGCCTTTGCTGGTAATAAAGTAAATGCAAAGTAGCATTAGCAAACAGCCCAAACCTGATCCCTAAGGCAAAACCTCATTTCATCTGAAGGTCACACTCCATGTTTGTTTCTACAAATATTTGTGCAGATTGAAGACTGTTCTAATGTACAGGACATGACTGATGATACATTGTGTGTGTGTGTGTGATCAAAGTTTTTAGACTGTCTCATTCCAGGTATTTATTAATGAAAAAGGGAGGAAAATTAACTTTCTGGATCACCGATCTTTATATAGATATTTTTATGAGAAGGAAAGAAACAACCCAAGTATCCAGTCTAAACATAGTTCATCCTTTGTGAAAGGCTGGTGCTACAAACCTCTTCCTAGGTTGAACGGGCTAAGTATTTGCTAAGTTATCCCAAAGATGGCAAGAGACTACATGGCTATATGTATATTTTCAGGCCTGACCCTTAAATCCTGAGTTTAGTCCTTTGTGTTTTCCCCAAGGAAGTGGTTAAGGTCATAACAAGCAAAAGAAATCTGGAAGCATTTTCCTGTATTTTCTTCCATGCATTAGAGGTTTTTGCTGACTTCTGTATGGGCTCTTAAGAAATGGTCTGTCTGAGCACAGTGACTCTTTCACTTCAAGAAACCTCAAAATAAATAATTTAATTGATTTAACTGAGGCTTACATTATCAGCTGATCCACAGCCTGAGGTGGAATATGGCAAGAAAGCATCAGGTTGCTTCTCTGGAATTCCAAGTGGAAATCCAATACAGAAGGCTATATGGTATAAACAGCAAAAGTCCTTGCATTACCAAATGAGGTGTGTCAGGTGTAGACACTTCAGAAAGTTTTGAAAGCAAAGGCAAATGACTTATATTTAACAACAGAGTCAAGAACAGACAGTTAAAGGGGTACACAGCTGTTAGACCTGTTGAAAGAAAGAAGTTTCAGTTTTCAGCACTATGCAGTTTGCCCCTGCACAGGTGATGGCTGGGAGCTGTAGGACCTCTGTGGGGAGGACAGGGCCCAGCTGAGCCCTGCCCTAAGCTGGTGGCACCTTGAGGAAAACAGATTTCCGAAAGGGCAGAATGGGCACAGGCTGAGGAGGAGGCCCAGGGCGAGGGAGAAGCAGCAGAGGGCCCAGGCCCCAGGAGGAGGAGGGCAGGAGGGGCTCCAGGCCCACAGGCAGCAGGGATTCCCCGGCAGCCCTGCAGAGCCCCCCATGGAGCAGATCTCCACCCTGCAGCCCGGGGAGGGCCCATGCCGCAGCAGGGGGACATTTCCTGAGGGAGCTGCGGCCATGGGGAACCCCCACGGGAGCAGGGTGTTCCTGAAGGGCTGCAGCCCGGGGCAGGGCCCTCGCTGGAGCAGGGCCACGTGTGAGGAGGAAGGGGTGGCCAAGAGGGGCTGGGGGAGCTGAGCGCAGCCCTCATCCCATCCCATCCCATCCCATCTGGGGGACAGGGGTCGTGATGAAGGGAGGATGTTGGAACTAGGAAAGAGTTATTGGGGAAATGTTTTAGTTCTGTTTCTTAGCACTGGTTCTATTTTAATCGTCAATAAAACAAATTATTTTTCCCCGAGTCCACTCTGTTTTGCCCTTGATGATAATTAGTAGGTCAACTCCCTGTCACTTCCTCAGCTCATGAGCTTTTTCATCCTCATTTCTCCCTGCCCTGTTGAGGAGGTGAAGTGAGCAAGCAGCTGCCTTGGGAGTTTGGCCCATTGTCAAAGTTTACCCAAAACATGCTGATACACCTGGGTGACCGCAGATGACTTCTAACTGGTACACAGAAGATAAAAAGCAAGGCTTTTGTCAATAGGCTTACATGGCTTACATGCTTCTCTCTCTCTCTCAAAAAAAAAAAAAAAAAAAAAAAAAAAAAAAAAAAGTGCATATGATCAAAATAACATTTTAAATAACAATCTGCAGGGGTCTGAACAGGACAAAATGGTGTTAAATGAAAATGACTAGGTTCTGTGGCTCAGAGAGCAACAAATCATTATTCCTATTAAATCTCACTCAAAAAAGGGAGTACAACAACTAACAATTGCATAACAGGCAATGAGAGACTCCTCAAATGCTCTCCATCTGTCACTTTCCTAATACCAATCTTATTTGAGAAGATGTTTTGGGGGATGGAGGGGTGAAAGGGACATTTACATTTTGACACTTTTTTTTCTCTAGTCCTCGACTGGGAAGCCACCAAAGTATTCAATAGTGACAGATGGAGTGGTAATGGATAGTGAGTTCTAGAGGTACCACTAGCCATAAGGCAAAGTCTAGAAGAATAACATCTCCTTGTAAGCCACCCTCAAAGAGTGCAGCCAGTGGAATTTTAATTTAATTACACTCAGATCAACTTTTCCTACTCCCTAACTTGCATAAATGCCAGGCACAGATTGGCCTTCAGTTTGTCCTGCATTTTAAGAAGGGTGCAAGAGAAAAAATACTAGTAAAAGCAGAGACAACTAGCAAAAAAGCGTAAAAAAAAAAAAAAAAAAAAAAAAAAAAAAAAAAAAAAGAGAGAGAGATCTTCCAATGTTACCTGTTTCAAATGACAGTTTCAGAGACAGCTCCTTTGAGTAATCTTCACTAGGTCTCTGATGAGCCACCTGTGGCCTTGCCATTGAACTGGAGGTACCTGGGATTGCTTCTTTAAATTCTAGCACAAATGAAAGACCTCTTTAAAGTCAGCAGACCCCACTGCTGACTACCTATTAACTCTCACCTACAAAGACTGTCAGACATTGATTAGTTCAGAGGGAGATACTGGGAGAACAAACACCTAGCTTCTGCACCCAGCAAATGGGCACATACTGTTAAATGAGGATGGCTAGTATTGGCCTTACCAAAATTTCTCTCCTTTTCTTCTCCTCTACTTTCTGTTGCAAATAAAAAATGAAAACAAAACCCAGAAAAAGGAAAAAAAAATCTTCTATGTATTTATTTATTTATTTATTTATTTATTTATTTTCTGAGGGCATATTTTGATAAAGGTTTAGTGTGAAAGTTATAATGTTTGTTGAAGTCTAGCACAGAACTGCCTGTATCTATCAAGGTAGTATCTTCCATAGCACAAATCTAATATGACAGGACAGAAACATTCTTTCCCTTTTAGTCTTAGATTTTATTTATAATAGCACGGTAACAGCAGTGTTATGCCAAAAACTTCTGGTCTGAGAAACAAAAAGGAAAAGATGCTGGGTAAGAACTGGGGATAAGAAAACAGGGGCAGGGTTATTTCTGTTACAACTCAACATTCAAGTTCAAGTGTCTTCATAGCATATGAGACATCTACAGCCTCTTATTCCCATTTTTTATATAAGAGGAAACACAGGAGAAAATAAGAACTTTTCCTTTTTTTTCTCTTTCTGTACATTCTATAATATGTTAGCCACTTCTCATTTTGAATTGATCCAGTTCTCACTGTTGTTTATACTTGGGAGGTTGATAGCTCCAGGGAATATGTCAGTAATTAGAAAGTCATGCTGTACTCTTTCTTGCTTTTTGTGTTGGATCTTCTGGGTCACATAAACTCTGGAGATTTCTGCCAGTGTCTGAAGAATATTTTCTGACTGTTTTTGAATCACACTGTCTTTAATAAATTTTACAAAATTGCTAATTTTTTACATGGTCACTATTCACATGCAAAGCAGACACTTCAGCTGGCACTTCACCTAGAAAGAGGAAGAAATGGACAATGGGAGACATGGGATATGGAGAGTGCAGTTATTGATTGAACTCAGGGTCCTCCTTTGTCTATGCAGTGAATTTTGCTGGCTCCACTTTATTTTTGAATGGTGAAAAAGGTGACAGTCAAAAAAAAAATAAAGGGGGGGGGGAGAGAGAAAAAGAAAAGATCCTCTGTGGACTGTTCTATGCATACACAGAAAGAAGTTGCTCTCTGTTCAAGAAATTCATAAAGACTTGCTTCTGCCTCAGTGCTCACCTTTCTGCATAGTGGGCAGGACTCATCTGACCAAGTGAAAATCTCTGTAATATAGATTTATCTATAGACAAATTGTCTATTTGCCAGAGTTGTCTAGGCTACCTCAAACATCAACTAACAGAAAATGGGAGAAAAAGAGAATTAACACTGATTCTTGTATGAATCTCTGAAAAGAGCCCTTTCTTCCTACTGTAGAAAAGTCAGTTCAGCCCTTAAGATCTGATGATGCTCATAAAATCAGCCTGAGATCATCTACAATGAGTTTAAGAGGGCATATGTATGTCTAGGACAGGAAATTAACTTATGGAAAGAGAACTACTTAACTTAATTTCTACCTCCACTTTCTGTGACAAAATGAAAAGAATAAACTTGTCACATCTAAAGTTACACAATGAAAACCACACTGAGAAAACTAAATACATTATCTGAAATTAAGGAAAGTCTGTTATCCTTCTGGACCTCTGGTGGTAAATATAGTCGCTCAATTCAATAACTTGAACAGATGTTCAGTGCTATTTCAGATATCTTGGAGTATCTCAGCTGTCTCTTAGCTGTCCCCTCACAAGGTTCACACCTCCCTTAGATCTTGTGTCATATTTGTAAGTCATATGCAGATGTCTCAAATATCCCAGAGTATCTCTGATGGTACTAATATTTTTAGAAAGTTAAACTTAGTTTTATTCTAAGTGTCAACATTTTAATGCATAGGCTTTAAAAATGTATTCTACAAGTACTCCTACCTCAATGAGGTCTTTTTATTCTGAAAGATAATGTTTTGAGGCCTGGATTTTGTAAGCCTAAGATTTGAAATATTTTGCCTCTGTATCTGATGTGTTCTGTTCATTCCAAGACACTCTAGAAAGTAAAAAAGTAAGCTAGTCTTTTCAAACAAGGGCTGGTAAGAGAAAAAAAAAAAAAAAAAAAAAAAAAAAAAAAAAAAAAAAAAAATACATATATATATATATTTCTTCCATGCTGTTTTGAGGTGTTCTGTAGGAAATGCTTGACAGAGAGCTGCCCTGATGTCCTTGTCCCAGAGTTCCCTCTCCCATGCCAAAGCTGTTACTGTCTCTTGTCTATCACGCTCCATCCCAGAAGTGGTTGCATTAAATGGATGAATGAAGTGATTCCTGCACAGACGGAGTTGACAATTGCCACAGGAATCCTTGGAAGAAAAGAAAATGCTGTATATGGGAAAAATATTTTGGTTTGAGATATTTAAGAGAAAAACAAGGCTTATTTATTTTTATTATTTTTTTTTTCAGGCAACATTTTCTTACAGCTCCTTCCTGTGACAGAAAACATCATGCTTTGTCTGTCCTGCTGTAATACAGTGAGTGACATTGCTAATACAAAGTGACTAGACTAAAGCAAACCAATGGGATGCAGCCAGCACAGTTCTGTTGATGGCTCCAAAGTTGCTCCTGGGACTCTCAAGCAGTTAAGCTGCAAATGGGTTATTTGCTGTGCCGTGCTCCTTGACGTATAATGTTCTTTGCATTGCTGCACAAAGAAGGAGGGGGGGGAAACACTTTTCTTTTTACTGAGATTTCATTCCTGCACAAAGGCATATGATTTAGGCTTTGTTTTTGTTTTGGTTCAAATTATTTTCCAAATAACACCATGATTTGGGAAACACAATAAATGGTGGGAATAATGTACACCTCCAGAATGCTGTGCATGAGAACACATTATTTTGAATCCACTGCGTTAGGTCTACGCTGGCCTTTGTATTCCACCACATCATTCATGGTACAAGTTAATTACATACTTTCACTGTGCTTTCTTTCTTACCACACAAGATAATACAATTCTGAACTCATTTAAGCAAAGTGCTTTTCTCCCTATTATGTATTGTGCCAAACAGTAAATAACAGTAATTAATAAAAAAAAAAAAAAAAAAAAAAAAAAAAACACGCAGCAGAGTTCAGCAAAGTCACTTCTTGTTTTTATTAATAAAGAATAACAAGATTCTTTTGAGTGCCGTGCATAATGTTCCTCTGCTGCTCCCAAAATACCATGCGGGCCATAGCCAATCACTTCTTGAGACAGGCAGACAGTGACAATGAAGACCTTAGTTTGTTTTCCTCAGAATGCCCCAGAATTTTTTTATTTTTTTTTAGTGACATAATGGGTAAACTGTAAACATATTGCTAGTATTTACAGAATCAGAAACAGGTGCAGGTGTTACCAGAAATTTATTGATTTATCCTGGGCACAGACATGCCAACTAGCTTGTTGTGATCTCCTCTTCTGTCCTTTTAGTCTGATTAACTGGTCGTCTGGGCTTCCTCCTTTTACCACCATACTTCTTCAAACCCTTCTCCATCAGTTCCATGTAAGACACACAAACATCCTTTTATTTATGGACATAGCTGCCTTTATCTATGTCTGAGATAGGACGTGTTAGGACACCTGATTATTCCCAGACTGGATTTTTGCTGCCTTCTGGAACACAATATTGTTAGAGGTTGATAATGTTCAAGGTATAATAAGGAGTTTCTGCATTTCATTACTCCTGCACTGGAGATTGTATTGGTCAGCAACATCAGCTTCCTTTCAGTAGCCTGTGCCATCAGCGAGGATAGACTTATTCTGTTTGCCTCTGTAAAGAATGTTGTAGGTAGTAGCATAGGTAGCTGAAGAGGGTGGTAGACACCAATTGCCAAATCAGTTGGAAAGGAGAGCAGGTTGCAATTCCAAAATGTCATTAGCAACTGGATGCTTCTAAGGGTGATGACCTGAGGCGACCAAGAGGAAGAGAAGGCATTGGGAGAGAATTTTGAAAGGAAAAAGTTGTTGCACAGGCATATAAAAAAATAAAAAATAAAGATTACCCTCTCTAACTTGCTATGTAATTGATACTTCATTAGATGTACATATGGAGCATAGTTGTAATGAAGTTCTCCATCAACAAACAACTCATTCCACCAACTTGTAACTCTGCTAAGTCATTTTCACTAATGTGAAATACAGAAACAATATCACCCACATTTTTCTGGTAAACAGCCTCTTTCTTCTTCAGAAGTTTCATTCCTGCTTCTGATATTCAGAAAAGTTCAGATACAGCTTTCACCACGGTTTGCAACATAGAGCTGATCCCAGAGGCTTTATCTGTAATGTGCAGGTGTCTGCCACTTGTCTTAAGGAACTAGCTAACAGATAACAGCAATAGTATGTCAAACGCTGCAGATAAGCAGGTCTCTTGAGATGGGACAAAGTTGCATCTGCCCACTTATAACTACCTAATTCAGAGTTATAAGTGCTTCAGGTATAAATTAGTAATAGCAGCTCTAATTTAGCTGCAGGTGAAACAATAATTCTATAACTTAGAAAATGTTTGAAATATTTGATAATAATGCATCTCAATGTAGACCTCTCCCAATACTTTATTCTGGTAGCAATTAATTATTTTGTTGTTAGTGCTAATGTACTATACTTCGGGTGTTGTTTATAAATAAGTGTTTTGCAGTCTAGGAGAGTAATTGTTTCATCATTCATTTTCAGTCACAAAAGCCAAAGGTGCCTTTTATACTAACAAATTGACTCCAGTCTGCTAGCATTTAAGTGGTCAAGCTAGGCTTTAAAATTAGAAGCATTTAGATGAATGAACAGGAATTTTCACTTTGACTAATGCTTTTTTTTTTTTTTTCAGTCTCACTTTCACTGAGGAAATTAAACAGGTTAATGAGCAGCTGGGAGCTGTGCTTAAATTCCTAATGGAAGTTCTGTTTTGGTGAAAGAAAAAATTGCTAAAAAAAATGCTAAAAATGCTAAATCTATAGAAGTCGAAAAATCTGTACATTTTACATGCTCAGAGATTTCTATTACTCGGTAAAAATAATAGATTATTGCACAAGGTTGATTTAGAAAAGCAAATATTTTACATACATGTTCTTTGTGATATTAATCAGGTCAACACCACACGGGGACCTAAGAGCATTGCTTTTATTATTGTAGAATTATAGATACAGACCAAGATTCCTGAGTTGGGAAGTCTGAGTTGGAAATGTATTGATTCAGTGTTAATCAAGATTCATTCACGGTGTCGGTATGTTTGTCACTCTTGGCTTTGGCAAATAAAGTATTATTTCTATTTTAACCCTTTCATTTCATTAATTCCTTACATCAGCTGTTTCCAAACACAAAATTATTCCAGCACTAATTTTATTGGCTCTTATAGGTAGAGTTGTTAGTATTGCCTTTGTGTAAGACTATTCAATAAATTAAATCTAAGATTATTTTCAGCTGCTCCTAAATTTTAAATCTCTAAACTGAAATTGTCAATTCTGAGCTTATTTCTTCCTGGGCTATTTTTTTGTTGTGTTTTCTCAATGTTATTTCACTTGTTTGTTTGTTTGTTGTGTACATTTTTTAATGGTTTTGTGTTCTCTTCATTTAGTTCTGTATCCTACATATTGAGCCTAAAAATAAGCAAGTAGTCAGCCATATTATCACACCTAACAGAATACTTAAAACTGATAGATGTATTAAATATTGATGTGCATCCTTGCAGTTACAAGCACATCTTGAATTACGTGCTAGCATTGATCTCAGCAAGCTAGTTTAAATCTGAATTATACAAATTGATAGCAGGCCATGAATTGCAGGCTGGGATGGGAGGCTATACAGAAGATAGATGCTAAAAACATATGAAAATAATGGTTGGCCATTTCAGAAAAGAGGCAAGAACCAAAAATGAGTTTTGAGTGTTAACAGGGAGAAAATAAGGAAAGGAAAGAACTCCTTTCTAACCAAAATCTCAGTAAAAATACTGAGAAATTTTGCATTATATAATTCTTATTTTGTATGGATTAGTTTACCTCTTGTGCTATCTACAGTACAGTGTTTCTATTAAAAGATTCTATAAAGAACATCCTCAAACTTAACATCTCTACAAAAAAAGTGCCTTGTCTCCCTGAAAAGATGATTACAAAACAGAATGCCTTCTTGGGGATAAAGCAACAAAAGCAACAAACAGTTCAGGAAGTCCTCAATATGGAGAGCTGATACCTTTTTTTAGGTGTGAGTGATTTGAATACCAGGTCCTTTACCTAAGAAGGTATACCAGAAATATTTTTTGCTCTAGGAAATAAAGTCAGAAAACAAAGAATTGTACTAGTACTACTACTACTCCCTTGCTTAGTAAGGAGCTGTTGAAAGAAAATAGAAAACAACAAAGCTCATCTGTTGGCATTCAAATTTGGCATCTGGGAAGGGCTCACCTGATGTAATCATTTTTCTTTTCTTCTTTCAGTGTGTGACTCTGTCTGCTCTCAGAGAAAGTATTTCAGACCCCTGCTATAAATGGAAACGAATGGTTTTTGTTTTAAGCAACATTTTATTTTGTTTATACTGTTGTTGCTCATATTATCCTGAATTGACTTGTTGAAGAAGTGTCTCATGGAAGAAATGTCTCATGGAAGCAGTGCAAAGACCAACAGTGACTTCAGTGAGCTCTCAAAGAAACTTATTCATGTTGGAAGAACTACTCTTTATAAGTTTCTCTTGCCTCTCCATCACACTGTACATTTACATTAACAGCCTTAATATGATGATGGTTTGATTTCCCCACTCAAACACACAACACCCTACTCAAATTTACATTCCACATAAAATTCATTTATATTATTATAATTCGATTTTTTCTCTCTTTCTTCTTAATAAACTCAGTAAACTTAGCTGTGATTGCAGCAATAGCACTTTCATACAGGATTTCAATTTGCAATTGAAAAAAAAAAAAAAAAGAGGGAGAGAGAGAGGGAGAGAAAAAATAGATATGGAGGTTTATGACGAAGCATTAATACCTGCTGAATAATTTCCCTAAGTTGAACATTGATTCTTGCAGTAAGGGTGACAGACAAACAGGAACAAAAATATTAACGTTCATCTTACAGCAAAAAGGGGTGAGTGAAGTACATAGAATTGAAAAGGACCTTAAAAATAAAATGTTAGTCTGTAAATTCACTCTGCAGAAGACTTGTCCCTGTCTTTATTTGATTGATTTTGAACTTACTTGCTCAGTGAATCCAAGACCAGCAGGAACCCCTTGTCTGATGACAAACAATTTCACCTCCCAACCCATTTGAAGTCCAATAACTTGTTTTCCTAGAAAGTACTCAGAACTTGACAGAACTGCGTAGGCATTGGTTGTAAATGGGCTATTTACTTTTCTTCCAAATGATTTGGTAGGATGAATACAGCAAACAGTGTATTTCATTATAAAGGGAGTGCCTGGAAAGAGAACAGACAGCTGCTTCAGTCTTTGTTCTGCCTGCTGCAGAACTCTCTGGAAGGAACGATACTGTTTGCCAAGGAGCAGCTGGAGAATAGCTGGGCAGAGGAGGAATGAAAGAGATCTTGTGGATGTCTATAGCACAAAAGTAGGGGAAGAAGGGACTGTGCTAGGAAAATACCCCACAGTAGCAAAGAGTTTGATAAAGACGATGACTCCCTTTGTGAGGGGTAGTGGTTCCTGCATCACGGGAAGAAAATGAAGAGTGTTGGTTGTAAAGCAGGATAGAACAACTTTGCAGGTACACTTGATAAAGGAAAATAATTTTTCTACTCTTTTATTTAGTCTGTCCCATCCTGCAGTTCTGAGTTTCCTCAGGTTTAAGCACTGCCTTGTTCTAATTTGGCGTTTATGTATATTCATACAAGCTTAGGGGATAGATACCTCTTCTGTCTTGGTGCAGGAGGTAGGAAACATTTCCAACTCATATTTCTGGTTGGAGAGGGGAAGGAAATGTTAACACTACTTTCAGGACTGCAGTCTTACTCTCAGTCTGACCAGTCCGGCACAAAGATGTAAATTTACCTCCTTACTTTCCTCTGAAACATACATCCAAGAGCTGTGTTAGTGTCCTTTGCTGTAGCTTTATACTGGGATCTCACTATGCACTGCACATTGCTGTTACCTCTGCTCCTTTTCAGTCTCGCTGCTCTTCAATTTTTTCAAGAACTATAAACATTTCTTTATCATCAACTCAGACCTTTCAGTATGGATGTATCATAACACATTTTGTTTGAAGAATTTCTGCTTTCCTGGCAGTCAGGCTCTTCATAAATGCCCCAACATCATTCTCATTTCCCTGTAGTCAATCTTTATAGCATCTACAGGATTGGCAGCAGGATTTGTATTCTTAGTCACTAAATGTTCACAAATGCTTCTGGTGTAGCTCTTTATATTGTAGCCACCTAAATGTGTCTGACTCTACAACTGAATTCCACCTCTGTTATCTATAGGTTGGGTTTACATGGGTTTACTTTCCAAAAAGCATCAGAAGACCCTGTCTTTTCTCAGAAAACACCTCAACCACTTCTACAGGACTGAGCAAGTTGCTCTATATCTGTCTAGACATTATTAGTTGTAATGTAATTTATATTCTTTTGTTTGTTCATGCTGTATTAGTAACTGCAGTAGAGTCCTTGTGACATGGACAGCATTACATCTCAGCTGCAAGAGACCAGGTGTTCTGAAAGCATTAAAAACTTTATAGAACTTACAGACGGAATGGTTTTGGGGGATCTAACAGCAGCTCCCAGTACCTACATGGGAGTTATGGAGAAGATAGATCCTCTTTACTGAGATAAGAACAAGAGAGAATTGTCATAAATCAAGCCAGAGGAGGTTCAGAGATGATGGAAGCAAACAGCTTTTCCAACGAAGATAATTAAGTGCTGAAACTTGCTTTCTAGAGAGGATGGGGTCCCCACCCTTGGAGGTTTACAGGACACAAATGGAGATGGTCCTGAGCTACCTGGTCTGAATTCAAAGTTGGTCCTGCTTCGAGTAGGTGGTTGGACTACAGACCTCCTGAGGCCCCTTCCATCCTGAATGATTCTCTGATTCTAAATCCAAAGAAAAGACAAACCCAAGGTGTTAAACCCCTCTGCTGGTGTAACTGTGCTCTGATACACCACTTCTGAAAATTGTCATCGTTGTCATCACTGCTGGAGTGTTGTATGTGTTTCTGGCAGCATACCTCTTCCTCAGATAACTCTGTTGGTAGCTTCACAAAAAAGCCAAGGGAAAAACAAACAAACAAACATGCAGACAAACATGCAAACAAACAAAAAAGACAACAGAGGGTACAACAGAGGTCTCAGCAGTAGTTGTCAAACATCTCCAAAACTTTGCTTTTAGATAACATATTTCATGTTGCAGATGGAATCTTGCTTTTTTATTTTTTGTCTCTCTTCAGAGTAGTCACGTCCCCACATTTGTGCAGTCCTATCAGCCTCTAGGAATCCTGCTGAAGATTGGATAAAATCCTTGCATTCCTTTTTCCTTGGAAACCTTTTTTCTTCTCATTGGCATTCAGTGCCATCCTGGATAACTGTTTTTTTCTGGCCAGTTCAGGAAAGCAAAGAAAGGAGGTGGCATGGAGGTGTGGGGATTATCTTTAATAACAGAGGAAAGAAGATTGCTGTTTTTTGTTTGTTTGTTGTTGTTGTTGTTGTTTTGTTGTTGTTTTCGTTGGTTGGTTGGCTGTTTGGTTTGGTTTACCTTTTTCCTTGGTGTACATTTTCCAGTTCTGCTTTATGGCTTCTCAATCACAAACCCACCTGAACAAGACAGCAGTAACTGCTTTGTATTTTGGATAGAAAGAAAGGACAAAGTAATTCAAATATTTTCATCACAGCTGTTGTATGTAACTATGTTTCACACTATGCTTTGACAGAAAAAAAAAAAAAAAAAAAAAAAAAGTTTCTTGCAGTCTCTCAGTGACAAATATTAGAGTACTCCCAGGCCACTGAGAAGGGCATTTATCTTGACCATGAATGTGATTGATGGGTAGAGTAGTGATTGCAGGAAGACCACAGAGAGACAGGTTAGAAGGAGTATGTGCAGAGCATGATCTGCCTGAAAATGTGACAGTTTGCTTAGAGTTCCTGGTAAATAACAGGCTGATACAGAAAGACTAAGGGTGTTATATGTGTGTACCAACATCGTCTGTCATTGCAGTACCTATATAGGTATCCTAGCTAAGGGTTATTTTTCTGAAAAGTACAGTATTCATTTAATGTTGTTAAAATCCAGGATGCCTCCAGAACTGGTAATAACTAATCTGCAAACAAGGACACTGAGATATACATGTCTGTACATATGTAAACGTTTAATATAGATGGAGAGAGGTAGAGATGGTTTTTATTGATAGGTTGTCTATGTTTGTAAGAGTTTCTTAGCTCTGTGGACCCCTGGAAGTTCAAGATGACTGCATTAATTAAATTAATGCAGCTAATTGCCTAATTTAAATCTTGGAATATATCTATGATGGCAGGCTGGATTGGGGTGGAATGTGAGCTGGGAGGGACCTGAAGGATATGATTTTCCCTTTACTTGAAGTCTTCAAGCATGGCTTCATGGATAGGTAGATTTCAGTTGAAACTGTGCAAAAATCTGATCAAGAGAAATAAATCTGTATTTAAATTTACTGCCTGTCAGTGTGTGCAAGGGAACTGAATACCTAACAGATATGTAAGATACACCTTCACCAAAGCTTGTGTAGTACCACCTATGAATCTCAGCTGCCTTCCATTTGCTCTTTCAGAAGGGAACAGGTCTCCTCTAGGACATATACCATATTTACTACTTTCATGCAGACATCTGAGATACCTGCCATAGTCATAAATTACCATTTGACATCACCTACTCAGACATCTGAATTTTATACGTTTCCTGCAGGAACAGGGCTTTGGGTTTTGATTTAGTTGCCCAACCATAGGTGTTACTGACATTTGAGACACCCTCAAGCTGCTGTTCCAGATGTCCCATGTTTCCTGTAGTATTCTTTGTTGTATCTGCAGAAGACCTGTCATTTTCTGAAGCAACTGGAGGGCAGCCTGTTTATTCAGCCTGTTTATTCTTGTGTGGCACATGTGTAGCATACTTTGTTTGCCTCTGGTAGCACTGTACACACTTCAGACACGTTGGCTGAAACTGCAGCAAAATTACAGCAAGACAGACATGAAAAGGAATTTAAATTTTGAATATATATATACAGAATACTAGGTGATTTCTGAGGATATGCTAAGAAAATTTGACTCTAGGGGAATAACAGAAAGCTTTTGGAGAAATTTCAGACATTTTAGCTGATTACTGTCTTTCTGTACTGTGAATTAGATAGATTGCCATCTTTGTTGTGCACAGCAAAGTAGTGTTCAGGTTTCAGTCAGCAGATCCCCCAATGAATTCCTAGTTTAGCTGGAATTTCTCACTATCGTCAGGCTGGTGCTTGACTTTTTTGTGTGAGTTGAAGCTTACCTTTACAGCAAAGCCATATCCCATCACCTCTGAGATTTATCTGAGGAATGCTAGTAAGATTAGAATAGTAAGATTAGAATAAGAAAGGATGGGCAATGCTAACACCTTACACACACACACACACACACACACAAAAAAAAAAAAAAAAAAAAAAAAAAACAACAGATTTTATATTAGAATTCTGTCTCATTGCATTTTTCCTTGTTTGAAAGAGTATGGGGATTGCTCAGAACCTGCTCTCTGACTCTGCCTACAGAGTATGTGCCATTTAAAGTAACTTAATAACTGCTTCCCAGCTGGATCCAGATAAAATGGAAGAATGGATGAACTGTGGTTCATAGAGCATACTAGCAGCATTCCCTTCAAAGTCAAAGAGTTAAGACTAGTATAAGTCCAACCATTGCTCAGGAAATACAGGGAGAAAACAATCACCAAATTCGATAAATACAGAACTTTCCTTAGTAGAAAAAGCAACAACACAGAAAAAGAGTTCAGATACAGAAACATACAATATGTGAAGAAGTAGGTAGGAATGGGTTGAGAATAATTGAGTGAAAATGCATAGCAAGTTCTGAGAAAAGAGAAAATAATTCAGAGGTTGAGCTGAGTACTGATAATTCAATAATCATAGTGTCAGATGAATTAAAAGGCTTCTGTGGTTGGGCTGCCATGAAAGAAGGGAGAACTGGAGAACGAACAATTCAGATGAATTTTGGTGTTCTGGTGTGGGGGTTTTTGTTTGGTGGCTTTTGATTTTCCTTTGCTTGCTTGTTTGCTTTTTTTGAGGGGGTATGTTTTTCTTGTTTGTTTGCGTGCTTTGAGAGGCATTTAGAATATGTACAGTTATGCAAATAGTAACTCCTCAGTTTAATATTCCAGAGTCTAGTTTGGCCAGAGACATCACTGAAGCACATTTGAAATTCAAGCCACTCTCCTGGGAGGCTAGAAATAGATCCTATATATCATATTAAATCTGCTAAAATTAGTATGAGATCGCTTGCATATTTCTTCCTGTTAATCTATATATCTCCTAGCATTTCAGATCACTTTCTGTTCTTCCTTTCTCTTCATTTTTCAGGAAATTACATTCACCAGTTTGCATACACAAATGTTCTCTTGTTGTTGCTCCAAGCACCTTCCTTCACTTGTTAATAGATTCACATGCTTTTGCTCCTGATGGTCTTTGTTTGCTGTTGGTTCAGTCACAGAAATCTGTGTGTAGCAAGGACTCTGAACAGAGCACACAGCTGTTTGCCAGGCAGATAAACTGACACATCATAATTTTGTGCTTTTGGCATCCTCCTGTGAATTAATAGTCCTGTGGCTACTATAGCTTTATAAGAAAGTACTCTAAGTGCTCAAAGTTCATTTCACTGTTGTTTTGTTTTGTTTTGTTTTTTCCTTTTTTTTTTTTTTTTCCTTTTTCTGTAGACATATTGGCGGACTCTTGAACCTCTTGAACAACCAAATACTGTAGCAGTCATATCACTTTCAATTTACACAAGGCTCTTTTACTGTAAGGCTTTGTTGTGGTTCATATTTATACCATCTCTGAAATGTGATAGAAGCTTTACAAGCAAATAAACAAAATCTAGCCTTGGCTGTTAACCTGGAATCAGTCCCATACATAATTATTCTAACTGAGCACATAATAATAGCACATAATTGCACTGTCTGATTGATATGGCTTTGGTGACAGCAAACTGAATTCTGATTTGGTTATTTAGGAGTGTGATGGTGTAAGTAATCAGAATTCTGTTCTTGGGCCTAAGAGTTTAGAAATATGCCAAGTCCTTGGCTTTTCCAGTAAGTCCTACAGATTTATTTATCTTAACAGAAAACAACATTTACAAATTGATTTTGTTGCAGCTGCATGGCAAGCATTTTATATACAAGAAAATAGTGCTGACAATGAAAAGAGAGGCTACCAACCCATATCAAAATTATCAAAATGCTTCACCCAAAATATCACTGTTCTACCAAGAGCTTGCATGAAAAAAAGTCCCCTGTATAAAACAGCTTTCACATCGTGCATTACGACTAAGCAAAGGAATATGTATATATTGTTTGGTCTTTGTGACCACAAGTGTATTCCTCTATTTAGTCATCCAAGAACTATCAGTTAGGGCGGGGTCATATCTTCAGCCTCTCTCCTTTTCACATTGCCCGTTAAGCACTTTTACTTTGTAAGTAATCTTCCATAAATATGATGCAGTGACATTCTCAAGATATGACTAAATTCCAACATATAGAATTCTAAAGATCTACTGATTCCTCGAGCAGGATAACCTTGTATTATCACTGCATAGCATCATTCAACTCAAGAGGATGCATCTTTGAGCAAAAATGTAAAAATATGCACAAGTTCCATCTTCAAACATAACCCAAGAGATCCACACCAGTGTTATTTCTAGACCCCTTGGCAATGAATACAATTCAAAAACAGTAAGAAGCAACATGGCCTAGCTTTTGTTGAGTTTTTGCATTTGTTTGTGTTTTGAGTTTGGTGTTTGTTTGTTTGTTTGTTTGTTTAGATTTGTCCAAAGAGAAAACCAGAACCAGATGACCTTTCCTAAGCAAAATCAAGTAAAGGGTTTTTCTTTAAGGAGCCTAACTGCTGAGCTGTCTCTAACTACAACCATATTCTCAATAGCAAGCACAAGAGGTGGTTATTTGCTTTTTCAGTTTCCCTTCATGCAATTTTTCAGTACCAATAGGGGAGTAAATATTGCTTGTTAATGTGTAGTCTAGCAGTCCCACCATCTCCACTCAAACATAATCAGAACAAATAATTACTGATGCAGTATGGCAGTATGGTAACATGTTGTGTGGTGCCTCATACCAAGCAAATGTTTAAATATCTACATACAGTACAAAATCTCTCCAGAAAGCATCAGCAAAATGTAGGCTAACTGTGATGACTGAGCACACAATTTTCTTTAATTTTATCAACTCCTCAGATTTGGCAGTAAATGAACATTGGCACCAAGTAGTCTCCAATTCTTTAGGTCATATTCTTTCTCTAGATGCCTCAGATCTCCATTCTTCCTCAATGAGAGTTGCATGCATGGATACTATGGAAATAAGAGTAGCTAATAGTAAAACATCTACCTTTCATGTTCTAGAGAAGGAAAAAAAAATGAAGGTAGAGCTTTGAGGGCACTATATTTCTGCTCATTTGGAAGGATTGTATGTTACTTATTAGTTTGGAGGCACAAGGGTTGTGTCATTCCTTTGTCTACAGCAGCTGCCCAATTTCTCAAGGAAATAAAATTCAATCTGTTTTGTAGTTTAAATTCAATCCGTAGAAATGTAGGGCATGAGATTCCTTATAAAATTGGCAGAGTGAACTGGACACCTTCTCTGTGGATTTTAGTAAAAGCCACATACACACACACACACATTCACAAACACAAACGGCTCCCATATCTCAGAGAACACTGAGACTAAGAGAAATTTGTTGAATTCCTGGAGCTGATCAGGGTGACTATTCCAACCTTCATTTTCCTGCCAAGTTCAAAACCTTAAATCAGCTGAGCTACCAGTGAAAGCTCCTTATGCAATTATTTTTCACCTGATTGATAAGATATGCAAGCACTTCTAAAATCTGGACTTCAAATTCTAACGAGAACCCAAAGTATGGAGGTGAATTCAGGCCTGGATCTCCCTCAGTCAAGTGAACAACTAAAACACACATTTAATGTCAGTAAGATGCTGTTGAATTGAGGACTTGCATTGAGCCTCCTGTTAAAACACATTTTAACTGCTGAATCCAGCTGAGAGCTCAGCACACTTCAGGATTCGACTGTTAAATGATTTTCTAGATTAAACCTTACATCATTTCATGACTGAAATGTAGTCTGGGCTTGGAAGGAGCCTGGAGTTAGTGACCTCCTACACAACAACTCAGGGCCAGTGAAGAGTGATATAGCCATTGGACTGATTCATTCAGGAATCTACATTTACCCATTTGGGAATGTTAGGGGGTATCAAGCAAATAAAGGATCAAATTCAGTTGATGACCAGGTTGTTAACCTTGAAAGTCCAGCTCAGTCTTCATGGAAGTGAGAGAAAAGTGCCTAAAGATGTTACATACATCTGAGGAAGTTGTACTCCTGTGGTGGTGATGGCCAGGCCATGATTCAGTTTCTGGGAATTGTCTTAATTTGTGCTCAAATTGAGAACAGGAGAAGGTACAGCACAAATCTAAGAAGGGGGTTCCCCAGTCATGCATTGCTCCGGCCCCTGTGGCCCTAATGCTGTTCATTCCTCTTTCTTTGAACAGTTTTATACTATCAGCTCACTTTTCTGTTTCTTCTCATTTGTCTATACTAGTTCTTGAATGTCTGTACTTCAATAAATGCCATAGATAACTAGTTTTCACTGTATTTGCCATATACATAGAAAAAAAAAATAATGAATAAATCTATACAGAAAAGACAGAAAGTCTAGTGATGAGACAGCTACTTGTATGACAAAATTAGCTCTTTTTCTCCCAGTGAATAGCCTCTTTACAAAAGTAGTTTATTTCAATCTCCTTATCTTCATAAAACGAATCTGTAGTGAGGAGCAATTATAGTGAATATTTCCCCATTTCTGGTGCCTCTAAATGTGCCTATATTAATTCAACAAAGCTATTTTGCTTAATATATAGGTGTTGTTTTTTTTCCACATATATTCTTGTATATATGCTTGTATACAGATAAGTATGTGTGTGTAAGCCTGAAAATTCTCTGGACAGGGCAGATTTGACTATCCAGATGATTGCTGCTGACAGCAATTGAAAAACAGTTGTAAAGATGTCCAGTCTTATCTCTGAGGCTGTAGTGACACGGAACTAGGCTGAGAATGCTGACATTTGCACCCTGGCTCTCACAAACCTACTCAGGAGATCAAAACATCATGTAAACCATCCTCACAGCTCTGAGAATGTTGTTGTCCCAAGGTGTCCGGGAAGAAGGTCCGCTGCAGCAGCAGCTGCTGAAGGAAAAGATTTCATATCATGGATGTGGACTGAGTTAAATTTAAGAATCCTCTAAGGGATGCTTCCAAAAGCATCTTGACTGAAACTGAATGGGGTGGGAGAATAATGCATAAGTGCTTAAATTCTGTCTCTCATCAGGAAGCAAGATGTGGCATTAGGAAAGTAAAGGTTTCACTTATAAACATTAAATTAGAGTGGAAGTATCAAAAATTTCCTCAACCTGCTTGAACATTTCGTTTTAAATCTGTGTGCTTCAAATACAGGATTTTAGGCGTACTGTCAAAGCACCCAAACTTCTAAGGCCCCAGTGTAAGGGCTATGTGTGTCTTCACTCTCATTTCCTTAATGACTGTGAAAGTAATGGCTGATGTCATATAAATCAACAGAGAATTCATACTGTGTTCCTACACATCTTATAGGCAGCTGGGTGAAAATTAAATTTAAATTAAACTAAATTAAATAATAAATCAAATCAAATCTAATCTAACTGTTCCAGTGCAAAGAAAAGGTTTGGTCAGAGTTCATACATTCTTGGCCACTAGAAAATCCAAGTCAAGAGTGTGAGAGAAACATTGATTTGGGTTGTGTTGCGTGAGGCTTCTGCACTGGTAAGGCTGCTGAGTGGGGGATGTGACCTTTTCTAACATGTACCTCAACCACATTTACAAAGCTTCCTAGAAGGGGACTTTCTAGTGCCTGTTAGAGGTTGAGAAATGTCAAAAAGCAATTTTGCCCCAACAGTATCCTGATAAGGATTTGCTTAGGTTAGGAAATACTACCAGGGCTCAGTCACTCAAGTAACTCATGCTTCTGCTCTGATCTTAGGAGTTTTTCCCCTCCTGAATAGCATACAAGTGTCTCACTCCTTCTCTTCTCTCTCTCAGAAGATTTGGGATATCTTTTCTCTGGAGGAAATCTGGCAAATGTTCAGGCATCCTCACTTCACTGCAGACTGTAGACGAGGGTGGAACTTGTCTACAGTCAGGAGAATTTAACAGAGAACAGAGACCACAAAGTTAATTATTTTCCCAGAAGTTTAAGACAAACTGTAATCTGACTGGAAAAGACAGTTCAAATGCTCATAACTTTGTTTCTAAAAACTTTCATATGCTAACTCATGTAATTAAACATGGCAGCTTACATTTTACAGTCACACTGTACATTAAGAGATTGGGATATATGAGAAGAAACACTACAGTTAAATGGCTGATCAGGTGAGAAATACAAATCTGTAGAAACCAGGCTTCATTAACTGTGCATCTCACAAACTACTCAAACTACTGGAATTTATTTCGCTTGATTTTCTTTTTTTTTTTTTTTTCTTTTTTTTTTTTAAGCCACATTACTAGAGCATGATGCTTTTTAAAAAAAAAAAAAAAAAAAAAAAAAAAAAGCTGTATTTCTCTTAAAGCTGTATTTCTCTTCTGTGAGAAAAGCTAAAAACTGATCATGATTTATTTCTGGCCATTTTTGTTGTTCATTTGTTCTTAAATATAGTGCTTTTTTTCATCATCTGTCATGAAACCCACTCTACCTCCACGCAGTTTCCAAATATATTCCTATTTGATCTGCTTTTGCATATTGTGGATGTTTGCTATAACCCACCAACTTTCCTTCACATAGATATTCATTGGCAGCATTGTGCAAAAAGTCCTGAGGAAAGAAAAAAAAAAATAAAAAAAAAATATAAAAGGAGTCATTTCAGATTGGATTTTTCTTGTTTATTTATTTATTTATTTTCAGGGAGAGTGCGGGGAACTAGAGAGAAGTAATAGAAAGTGCAGAATTAATCCCACTGAAGTCCAAGTCCAGCCAAGAGCCAGCTGAATAGCAGGTTCTGTACTTGGGAAATGCCAGATGTCTATACAGGAGTGCAGAAATTGCCATTGGAATTACATGTTTGTCCAACTAAACAGCTCAGAGGCAGAAGTGATGATCACAGGTGGGTTATTATTGGATGCATTGAATGCTCCCAGCACCAGCGAAGGGAACCTGAAGCATCCATGCAAGTCATCTGCACACAAACTGGTCCCTTTGTCCCTGACTCTGAAGAATTTGTACACAGCCCAGATCTGATGCAATTTAGCTCTGGCTTTTTCTGACCCACTTCTTTCTAAAAGCTCAGCAGGTATGATGGAGTGAAAAGCTGAAACTAACAGCACCATCTACTGGGTATGGGATGTTATTGGCTAATAAATTTAATTTGGGGCATTAATGAATAGAGAAAACAAACCAAAGCAACATATCCTCAGGGGTATGTATAGGGTGTTCAAATAGGGTGTTCAAAGTCTCTCTGTCTCTCTGTCTCTCTGTCTCTCTGTCTTTTTTTTTTTTTTTTTTTTTTTTTTACAGCTGGGATTTTTCAAGGGAATTTGAAATACAAAAGCAAGCAAATTTATCTCTGTTATTTCCCTATGCACAGCCTGGACTGCTCACTGTTGTTGTACTTTGGACAGTTTTTCTTGCTGGGGATAGTAATACAGACCAAAATGGCTTGTGAAAATAGGGAATGAACAGCTGGGTCAGGTTCATTTAAAGCTTTGTTTTCAAATCCACGTTGCTTCAAAAACAAAGCAGACAAACAAACATTAAAAAAAAAAAAAAATCAAAACCAATCAGAAGTTGTTTCTATCATATGGATTTGATCTAGTCATTAGAAAGGTGAGGAAGCTGAGAAAAATAAATAAATAAATAAATAAATAAAAAGCTATTTACACTGACAAAACTTTTGATAGCACGGGGCTCCTTGCACCTTACACATGGGTGTCCAACATGAGCTTGGTGGGGTTTTTGAAGGGTGAGCATAGACATCTGTTTTCAAGAAAGGCTTGTCTTCTGAATATTTTAGGGCCATGAGTAGGTGTAAGTTGGATCAGTGGAGAAGGATCACTGGTGGTTTTTAAATACTCATTACCGGTGAGTTGGCTGCCTCAAAAATGCCATTTTTGTCATTACAAGGAGTGTGGGATATCAGAATATTTTTCTCAGTGCTCTTTCTTTTTTTTTAAATTGTTGTTACACCAGGCTTTTTTGCAGCAGTCAATTTGTGTTGTAAAACATCAGGAAAACATCATGAAAATAAACCACCAAACATTTTGCTCTCTGTTAGTGCCATCTGAGAGGCAGACCTGGAAATATAGACTCACTTGTGCCATCTCAAATGATTTTAGTGAAAGGCATTGTTCTCCCCATCATACCCACCAAACTCACCATGGCAGCAATTTGCTATGATTGCATCCCCACCAACATGAGATGAAAACAAATTTATTTTTTTAAAACCATTTCTAAATGCTAATGGTATTATGATATTTGAGATATAGTGGTGTAGCTGTAGAAAATGGCAAAAAGAAACATAGTGTGCATAACATGAAATTGCAAAACCCAAATTAAACTCACATCTGCCTTTGACTAGAGGCAAAACACCCGAGCAGAAAAATGAGATCCAAGGAAGCGATGATGCTCCACCAGCAGAGAAGAGTTTCCTCTGGAGGAGATGAGGCAGCTACTGAACACAGAGAAAACCACCAGTTTTCTGACAAAGAGAATGAGGACACAGATTGGTCTGTTTTTGTTCAGGCTGCTGGAAACATATATTTTATACCGGCTCATTTAGCTCTTCTTACCTCTAAATTGAAAACAATTGGCTGTTAAGTCCTTAGCTAAATACCAAAGCATCTCTCATCCTGGCCTCCTTCAAGTAGGTTCTGTGTAATAACACCCCAAAACCCCTGGTTTCTGCCTAAAAGATCTTATGCCTTAAAGAGCAATCAAATTGCCTTCCTCTCCTTATTCGAAATCAGACAGCTGTTACAATTGCAATAAACCATGTTACAATTTAGTGGGGTCTTACACTTCACCATTGCACTCAGGGGATGCAGCCCTCCATGGTGTGGGTGTTGAAGCATTATAAAACGATGCCCTTCAGGTCCATCTGATGACCTTTCCAGCTGCACAGAGCCAGAGACTGGGGCAAGGGCAGGGGACACTGAATACCAGCTATGGGACTCTCGAGCTGGGGCACAGAGCATAGGCTCTGTGGATCATATCTTGGGACATCACTGACTTCCAAATTAAGAGCAGGATGGGGTATCAGAGTCATAGGGGTCATTCATGTAGCATCATGTTTGTTTTTCCTGTTTTGTTTTTGTTTTGGTGTTTCCATGGAAGTTACTCTCGTTTTCCATAACTTACTTGACTTTCCTCTTTCCTGTATTTCAAGGCAGGAAATCATATTAACACCCCTTGCAAAGGGTTATATAATTTTCACTACACAGTCCTCAGTCTTTCTCCCAGATTCAGCTTCCTTCACAGGAAAAAAAGATATTTTTGTGGTTTAAATAGTATCAGATGAGTTTTGTTGAAACAAACAAAGAAACAAACAAGTAGCAATTCATCCTTTACAAGAAAGAATCTGTTCCATGTAAACAATTGCTTATTTTGTGATTTTATACAAACTTATGCCTGATTTAAAGGGTTTGCCAGGTGGCCATGATGAACATAATTCCTTCTGTTAACAGTCTAGGTATGGTGGGAGAGCTTTGGGCATTTTTGTTGGATGATGTTTTCACTATCTGTACCTGCATGGCATCTTGCCCTGACATGGCTAACAAATGATTTATCAAAATCACTTGGAGTAGTTGTCTACAGCAGAATCTGTCACCACACAAGCCAAGGAGCTTTCATTAATAACTACCAAAATAAATAAATAAATAAATCAGTGACAACATATAATTTAGCTTTTACTTTAGAAAAGCTTTAAAAATACCTTTGATAAATGTTCTCATTCACAAATCTTTAAGCATAGAACAGCCCATCCTGGGGAGTCCAGAAGAGAAGCATGTAAGATTTGTGCAGGTTACTGACACACACACTGCACAATCCTCCCATTATATTTATTAATTCTGTTTTTTGCTAAATACTGCTATCAATCTGTTCATGAATCCAGTACGGGATGTCAGGCAAGAGTATAAAGAGAGAGGGAAACTTCAGATCTTTAGTGGTGGTCTTGATCCTACTTAAAACTATTTCTGGCCACTGGAAAGGATGAAACAGTTCTAATAGCCACAAACAGTAGTCCCTGAAGCCGAAATGGCACCCTGAGTGGACCACTTTTCAAGAAACCCAGCGATAGAAACAATATCATGGTACAGAAGTGCCTTAAGTTCTGGATTTTGAGGAGGAATTGGTCTCTGAACCAGATCTATAGTTAGAGTGGACAAGTCCTATCGCAGCCAAAGCTGAGCCTCTAGGTCACCTAGCAGACTCAATGAGACTTTGAAGCTAGGGCATAGATGACTTACCTTCTGTTACGGCAGTAGAAGGGGAAGTGAGTGCAGTGCAGAGGAAAACTGTCCTTAGCCACACCTGCCAGCAGCACAGGCCAGGAATGAAAACCAAGAAGAGAGCAATTATTTTTATGGGTCTTCCCTTTCCCAGCTCCAGCATCAATAATTTTGCAGAGTTTATCCTGGAATGAGGAAATGGAGAGAGAGACAAAGAATAGAACTTTAATAATAAGTCAAGCCAGGGTCTTGCTCTGGTCTGCCTCCAAAACCTCAGCAACGCTGGACAAGGAGGGTAGGTGACAATTAGAGTCTCAGGGATTGAAACATGACCTTAAAATCCACTGTGAGTGTTACATTTAGGGCAATGATCCACTGAGCACTTCACAGCCTCTTTTGGTGCTTACATGATCTGTAAGCCAAGTCCTTTGTTAATTTCTTTGCCTCATTTCATCTGGGTGCTTAAACACACTAAATTTCAAGACATCCACTGGCCCTGTGGATGTCTTCCATGCATCTGAGGTAGGCACCATCCTTTATACTAGGGGATTCTTTAACAGAGGTATTCTCCATTTTTAACCCCGTCTTTAACCCAATGGGATTGATCACTTACCTCTTCTGGCCTTTCAGGTCTCTTTGCCTTTTACACTGTTACTGGTACTGCTTATTTGATTGTATGATTTGGATGTGTTGCTCTAAGGGCTGCTGGCACCTGCACTCGGTGATCTGATCACATTCTCTTTTATTAAAGCTGCCATCACATTCACATAGTTCTGCTATTTGGAGATGTTCATTTTCTGTCATCTTTGTCCACGTATTAGATTTCCGTGGACAGTGAGCTAGCCCACAGGATACATGTCAGCTTCTGTCAGCCCTGGGGATCCAGATGGTGGCTAAGGGATGTCTCAAAAACAGAGGAACTTTTTGCATATTCTCTGATATGCTGCAGCTCCCTTCCCAAACTCCCACACACCACATTCATCATTTTGGGGACAGCTGAAAAATAATCCCCAGTGACTGATTTTGGTGGCCGTATTATTGGAGAGCCATTACAGGATATGTGCGTCATTGCTGCATGGTTTTGTGACTCTCAGCTTTTCTTAAGCTGCTCAAAGTGGTGTTCATAAACCTAGAAGGAGCTCACTGTTTGTCCCGGTATACATAAAGGCAAAGAGTGTGGAAACCAGCTCCCTCCTTCAACACGGTTATAGTCTTAATAAAGTGATGAAGCAGAGATAAGAAAAGAATATCTGAGAATCAAGTTGGACAGGATTTACAAGTATTTTAGTCAGTGAAATGGGGAAGAAATGATGAAATTTTTTAAATTGCATCTTAGGGTTTAGAAAAATCTATAATGTATGGGTTGTCTGATAGATAGATAAAATGCTAGAAGAAGGATTTTGTATTGGTCCCAATGGACTGGTGGAATTCAGGACAGTTCTGGCAAGCCCAGAGGTGGAATTGCTCTTCTGCAGATGAATCACAGCAATCCAGGATTGAGGTCATTGACAAGACGGTCCTGGCTGGTGAATAAAACCAGTACATCTGTTCCCTGCAATAATAATCCCCTAATCTCACATTAGATGTTTTATGCTTTAAAGAAAACTGTATATATATCCCAAAGCATAAACAGCCATTTCATTTAGAAATAGAAAGAAATCTATTTAATCATTTCTCTTCTTAAATACCCCCAGCCAGCCAAACAAAACCCATCTGATACAATTCAAATCATTTACATGCAAAGGTTTTTCAAGGTAATTCTGGTTGTTGCCTATCCTGAAGGTAGAAACTACACCTTGTATTGGGGTTTAATTTCACCTTCTTCCTCTCTCTCCACCCTTCCCTTCCCTCTCCTCATCCTCTCTCCACCACACTTTTGAAGCTGGCTCTGATTTATCTTGTCATAAGGGCCACTGGAACAGGAGCACAATTCTGGGCCTTTTGTTCCTGTTAGCTGTTAATATCATGAGATAATGAGACAATGTAGGTCTAAAGGCAGGTTAACTTGGCTTTGGGTCTTCTCTCTTTCTAGGCTTAAGTAGGAGGTTTCCAGAACCTTGCCCGAGGTGTAGCCTGTGCCATGGTTCCTTCAGAGGTAATGGTGCCTTGTGGTGGCAAAGTTTTATATATCTGTGACTTGTATATCACACTTCAATACTTCACACTGATAAGACTGTTTTAACAGACAGCCGTAACATCCTCAGAAGACTTCACATCATCCCTGTAGTATGCCTTCTCCAAAAGTATTAGATAACCAGATGTCCACATGGAGTGGAAATTCAGGGCCACAGTCCAGGATTTGTTCCCATCCCAAACACTTTGTGCCTGACCCTTACACTTATCCCAGAAATGCCACTGCCTTGGATAAGCATCTCTGAGCTGTTCTCAGCTCTGGGACTTCTTTGGATTAGTAAATTAGGAATCCCCAGCCAGATTCCCCTGCAAGAAATTTCCAGTTAATTTAAAGTCAACATTATCTTATATAGACAAGGGATGGCTTTCATGCACTCTCTCATTAGTACTTCCTATTAGATGACTTAGTTCATAGAATTATAGAGTCACTCAGATTGGAAGAGGCCTCTAAGATCATCCAGTCCAACCTATAACTCAGTAATGTAGTCCACCACTATACTATTAGCACTACATATATACTAATAGTACTATATACTAATCTTCCCTCACTGTAGAGCAATTTTTAGGCCACTGATACCTAGTTCATGCATCCTCCTACATGGCAAGAAACATAAAATTTAAGCATTTACATGGCTCACTGAACTTCACTCCCAGAACATTAAGTTTACTGACTCTGGAAAGGTGGCTCTGATGCCTTCTTTTTACATAAAAACCAGAGTACATTAAACTTTTACACATTGCTCCAGCAGATTTTAGTGATGTGGGTGGAAATAAGAGCTTTGCTACTAGCTTAAGCATGGTAAGAAACCTTCACTGTTGCTGCACTGCATCCTCTGGGCATACTTGTTCTAGGACTATTCTCTTCTCTTCTCCACAGGGCCTGTGCCAGCCTTCTCACCATAGCATCTGGATGCTTTCCAGTAGGGAATTAACAGCTGTCACATTGTTGCTTTCTGTCTCGTTCTCATGCCCAAGGAAAACCAGGCTGTCACCCTTGCACAAGTACCAGAATTTCCCAGAATTAAGATCACTATTCTTTATTTAAATGAGTGCATAGAAAAGTATACTCTACTAAATTAATTGTTTTCATGAAGTCTCTTTGTACCTTTTCCTTCCCTTCCCTTCCCTTCCCTTCCCTTCCCTTCCCTTCCCTTCCCTTCCCTTCCCTTCCCTTCCCTTCCCTTCCTCCTCTCTCCACTCCCCTTGGCTCCCTCCATCCCAGATGTACAGGTTTGAATTGCATTGCTTATTTTACCTGCAAAGCCTGTTGTAAGCTACTAACTGAACTGCTACAGAAAGAAAGAATTACACTGTTTATTGTGTGTTTAGTGACATCTGTGGCAAAGTAATCACATGTAACCCTAAACATGAGAGATGCCTAGTTAGAGTTGTGTCAAAAGATGCTGCAGGACTGGGGTTTCGGGGAGGTGTCTGGACATATAGCTGTTTTTTCCTCTGTTTCCTTTTCTCCAGCCAAAGTATTTCTGTGAAGACAGTGAGAAAATAAACTGGTCCCTTCACAGACGCAGCTGCTTTATTAAATCAATCTTCAATCAACCACAGAAGTGAAATGTAATTCACTCTCCTAAGACAGAAATGACAGTTCAAGAAAATGTTCAGGGCTGATGACCATCCCAGGGTGTTAATGCATTCCACCTCCTGCACTGTGCTTGTTCTTCCTGAAAGTCTCCACCCCTGACCTGACCCAATTTGATGAAAAACACACCCAAAAGTCAGCCTAATATTGAAAGCAGTCATTGCAGCTCTGATGAGGGTGATGACTTCTTGTTGAGGAAGGTAAAACAGGCTGATTTGTCCTGCCACATGAGCAGCAGCTGCACACTCCTAAAGCAACAACTGGCGTTAGGTGCTTGGAAGGGATAAACAAGATTTGTGCCCTGTGTCCCCTCTCCTGGCAGGTGTCACAGCAGTACTACAGTGTCAGAAGACTTTGACTGCAACAATGGCAAAAACAGAAGTGGAGAAAATGTGTCAAGGAATTAGAAATAAGAGGATAACAAATATTTTGTGCTTTCACCACAGCTTTGTGTATATATGTGTGTGTATTTAAGGGAGGCAGAGAAACAGAAAAGAAGAAAAAAAAAAAAAAAAAAAAAAAAAGGATGCTTTATTCTGCTGCTTACATCATTCCTAAAATAACCTCTTGAAAACCCACTCCCCCACACACCTAGTATCTTGTAAGAAAAGCATTTCTTCCCTCACAGTGAGATCTCAGAATTAGTGCTTACCAACACAGCACTCACCATCAATCATGCATTGTCCATTCCTTATTGAACTCGTGCCTTTACCACACCAATATTTTCACATTTTAGTAAAGTGTCTTGATTTTTTTATTATTCCTTCCCTCACAAACACACTTCCCCACAGCTCACTCTGGTTGTGGTCCACAGCATTCAGCAGAAATAGCACAAAACCTCCAGCACATCATAATCAAAGAGCTTTTTTTTTTTTTTTTTTTTTTTTTTTAATAAAGAGAGAGAGGAAAAAAAGCTCCCTTCATATAATACCATTTCTTTTTCACCTGTAGGAAACTCACTATCACACAGTGCTCTTCACTCAGGCACTATTGCAGTTTGGATGGAGGAGGACCTAGTGTACGTCAATATCCCATCTTTAATCTCCCAAGATTAAGCTGCAATCATCAGGCAATGAATTATCCTGGATGAAAGTGAGGTGGTGGTAGGAGTACAGGTCACACTTAGCTGTTTCATTGAAAATGTTGTATTTTGTATTAAAATATTTACATAATAAACAAATCTCCAATCCCTGTTTTCATAGATGAACCTTAATCACACGGCGAAGGACTTTTTCCATGAGAAGTAACTGAGAGACTGGTTGAGATTTCTCCCTGTCTCCCTGCAACTGCAGATTTTGAGCCCCCCTTATAGTTTGTTATGGACATTGAATTGCCAAAGCCAGTGATTCCTGAGAAGAGATGGATGTGTCCATGAAGCCACAACTCCCTAATCTATGAAGAAATGGTATTTTCAGCTGCCTTCTCAGCATGTGGTTTTTGCTAATGTGTATTCAGGTTCCATGTTTATGTTCTCATCTCTTCATCTTCACCATGCAGGGATTCCTAGCACCTCATTCAAGGTCACAAATTAATTTAGGAGCTGGGGAACCAATATTGGGAACCAAGTGCCCAATATTCATTTCCTTTTGCTGAATCCTGGAGGAGTGATTTCACCTTTGCTCTGAGTTAATCATCTCTAAGATGTTAAAGGATGCAAGAAGTACTGAGAGCAGTGCAATGTATTAGGTCAGCCATAATTTCTGACATGATTTTGCTGGTTTGTGTCAGAGACAGGAAAAAAGAAGACATGCCTGATATTCGTGTCTGTCTAGAAGAGGGAAGTGAGCATAAGATTCAACCCAAACTTCTAAAAAATAGGTCAAACCTCTATTCCCACCATTGCAGCCACCAGGCACCAGCCTCCAGCTTGTTTTTCGTGGGCTACCACGGGAAAGCAATGTTTTCCACTGCTCCCAGCAGTCTGCTGCTGACTGTATATGCAGCCAAAGCAGGTCCTCCCGGCTCCGCACCCCTCATTGCCAAGAAACTGCCACCCCAGGGAGTAGGAGAGGGCTCTCACACCCATTTTGCGCCTACACTGGCCCCAGAACCAGTACAAAAAGGACATGGAGAGACTAACCATGCAGGGATTTGGCTTGCAAAGGCAGGGAGAGCACAGCCCATCCAGAGGGAGAGCAACAGCACATATAATTGCATGTACAAATCAGTGAAACCCCATGACCCAAACTGGCAGGAATCCTGCAATGACCAGCACGTAATTTCTCCAGTTAACTGACCATAATGACCATAAAAGGCAGATAATATCAGCTCGCTAAAGACAGTAAATTGCTTTTTTTATTTTTATTTTTTATTTTTTTTTCCCCAGATCATAACTTAATTGTGATTTTCCTAACAAGCCTTTTTTTTTTTTTTTTTTTTTTTTTTTTTTTCCCTCCCTTCCCTCCTATTACTTCAAAGAGGACCTAGGGCTGATCCCACAGGCTTCCAGGCTTCAGGGACAATAACGATTTAATGAGACAACTTATGTCGTGTTTATCCTCCTGCCGCAGGCACAAACACTCCGCGGGCAGGAGCGGAGAACGGAGCCAGCCCACCTAGGACTGGAGATGCCACTCAGACCTTTTCTGTGAGTAGTGTCCAAATAGGAGCCAAATCAGCCTCAGGCTTTTGCTGTTGTGCTTTTAACAGTCCTGGGCCTTTTCTAGACCTGTACCTGTTTAAGAATATTAACAGCGTAGATTATTTTGCCAACAGTCTCCACTCTGCACCCCCTTCACTTCCCCAAAGAGATCCTCTGCTATTTTTTTTTTTTTTTTTTTCTGTCTGAAGCTTGGAGGGAGGCTCCTGGGAAAGCGTGCCGTGATTTTGAGTTAACAGTGCCATCTAGTGCTGTAAGGGACGCATGGGCCTCCGAGACACCCGGCAGAGATGCTGTACTCGGGGGTCTTCCCAGGGAATTAAACACCTTGTGCAATATTTCATAGTGTCTCTGTGGTGTTCGTTACCTGTCCCAGGTGCAGACAGTGTCCGCACACGCTCCTGACACATCCCTGAGGTGGGGTAGAGGTGAGGAGACAGTAGCCAGAGCTTGGAAAAACAAGCAAACAGAACCCCAAAACACAGATCTGTATGTGAGGTTTTAGGATTCTGCTTAGCACTTCCAGGAGCTGCAGAAAGGAACAAATCTGGTCCAGTAATGCCTTTGAGTATTCCTGGTACATACATACAGCTATATTCATAATACATTATGGATATTTGTGAATATATACATTTATCTCTCCAGCAGCATGCGTTAATCTGCTGAGCCTTCAAAATTTAGCAACCTTCAAAATTTAGCAACCAGAGGCTATAGTTCTCTCATTTATTTCCATATAGTGTAAAATAAAATAAAATAAAATAAAATAAAATAAAATTAAATTAAATTAAATTAAAATAAAATAAAATAAAATAAAATAAAATAAAATAAAATAAAATAAAAATAAAATAAAATAAAATAAATAATAATAATAATAACAAAGCACCAGTCCGTAGTGAAAACCACATATATTCATTCATGGTCATTTGAAATATTTCACTACAGTGACATAAACAAGTACATGTAAAATCTCAGGTACTTTTTCATACTCTCCAGAATCTGAATTTTTAAGGGTAGGTGCAATGAAAGTTCACTGATATTCCCACTGAAGCTTTTTCTCTATATTCTGTCTTTGTGCCTTTCAGAGTTTGCCTTTGTGTCTGTCCTCTAAGATTCGAGTGACTACCTGAGGACTTCTTTTTAAGCCTGAAGCACGCAAAGACAACACTTGCTGTGATTTATTTTAATGAGAAGGCAAAGCACTGTTATGAAGCCAGACTCCCAGCAAATCATTCCTTCCAGATGCTGAAGGAGTGTGCTGCCTGACACATTTCTGTACCTTCTTATAGCTGAGGAAATTAGATGGAGTACAAAGTACAAAGGTGTTATCATTTTCTTAGATAAAAAACTGGAAAAGTGACTCTGAAAAAAAAAAAAAAAAAAAAGTCCTTAGGAAGTTGCACCAGTATACTGGTGTTAAAGATATGAAAGGATACCTGGCTGCTGGTTGCTTGGCTTGTATTTATTCTGTATCTCATGTTTTGGAATTCCCTCTAATAACTTCCAACAGCTGGGGAAGAAATCTGCCTCTTTTCCTTTCTCTGCTCATCACTTCTTTCTGTTTTTAATTGCCAGTTGTTTTTTGTTTGCTTGTTTTTCTTCTGACACTTCAGAGTTTGCCCAGGGGTGCAGGCTGGGATGTGTTGATGACTGGAACAGTATGGAAATCACTCAATTATTTGGATGGCATCTCTTCAACACACACTCAGAGCTGAAATCATATTCAGTCTGCAGGCAGAAGGGAATTCATGGGACAGTGCTCTGCAGTCCTGCAAAGTGTGGGCTGCTCCTAAAATCACACCTGATTTTTCCCTAAATCATCACTGGCTTTTTCAGGAGGTGAGTATAGTGTCAGTGCTCAACATTTCTCACATTTTTCTTCCTTTGACACATCATACTTGGAGATTTTGGCCTTTCACTATAAAATTTAAGTTTCATGTAGGCTGTTTGAAAGTATTTTCTGCCCCCAGGGTTTGAAGTGTATATTCTGTGGACCAAACATTAATTGCATTGCTGGCTGTAAGTTTGAGGACTGGACTTTATGACCCCCAGAATCACCTTGTGCTCCTAATATTGTTTTCTTTCCCTATTTTTTTTTTCAAGATTGTTTTTTTTAATCTTAAAATAGCTACAACTTCTAGCTTGAAATCAAGTTGAAAAACTAGGATACAATCAAAGAAAGCCTGGAGAAACATATCCAGGGACTTGCTTTCTGTCTCTCCCCTCACCATTTGTTGGCCAAGGCTGAAGAAAGTAAATGCACTCCTGGGAGACCTTGTCTGAAAGGCTTGTCTGAAACAGCACACGGCTACAGCAAGAAGCTGCAGAGGCTATCTGTTCTTTGCATGAATCAGGCAGTGAAAGTATGCATACATGTGACACACAAAGGCTAGGAACACTCCCATGGCCTCTAAAGATTCCATGGAAGAACCTTCATGCACCTCGATGCAAGCAATTTATTATGCAGTGAGCTTGGGTTTTAATGGTTATGGTTTTTTTTTGTTGTTTTTTTTTTTTGTTTATTTGTTTTTTTTTTTTTTTTTTTTTTTTTTTTTTTTTTTTTAATTATCCTGGTCTGCAGGTCTATTGTATATATCCGATATTTGATTTTTTAATTTTTTTTCTAAAGTGGGAATTTCACACCTTTCTGAGTGCCATTTGCCTGCAGGTAGAGAACATCACCATACAGATTAGAGCCAATTAAAAATTGACTGAACCGCTGTGACATGGAAATAGCAGGCAGGATTTAGTTTGCAGAAAGGAGAAGGTAGAACACACACTTGCGTTGAGGTACCTGGGAAGTTTTCATACATCTGGATTTTCCAGAGCCTTTTGTTATAGGTTGTCTGACTTGGTTGTTTCAGGACCCTTATTTGGGCCAGGTGAAAATTCACAAATCTGGGATCTTGGAGAGGATTGTGTCTGCACCAGGTAGTGGAGTGCTTTATGTTGTGGTCATGCAGCAACATGTAGATTTCCTTCTTTTCCCTCACAGTATGGATCAGCATTGCATCTGACCCCAGTGCATAGTCAGTATTTCCCACAGAATTTTACAGTTCATTTAATATCTGACGTCTAAATTGAGAACCAGAACCCACCTCCCCACCCCATCCCCAGCTATCTCCATTCCCATATTCCCATCTACATTGTCAACATCAGTGGCAGATCCATTATATGAGGATCTTGAGGGGGTTATCTACGTTATAAGATCTGGGGACTTGGGGTTATCTAGTGGTTTTGTTTGTTTGTTTGTTTGATTGGGTTCCACCTTCTGTTTGCTCTTCAGATAGAAAGGCAGGCAAATGCATATCAGCCCTGTAACAGAAATTGTTCTGAGCCCTGAGTATAACGTGCATGCTCAGTGATGGGTATGCTCTGCCTTTCTCAGAGTACTCATGTCAGGAAGAATATGCTGTCATGGAGCAAACTTATGTTTGAAGCAGGGAGTGTGAAACATATCTACAAATACTGAGTATTTGATTCCTCTATGCCTGTGTTCTGGTATTTGATTTTTGTATTGATTTTTGTATTAATCAAGGAGCTTCAGTTTCCCATGTTTTTGGCCTTATAACACTTTTTGTCTTCATATACTTCTATGAAGAATTCAGCACTTTCTCACTTCTGTTTCTCCAATCTGATTACACTGTGCTCATTCTTTTGATGCCCATGAAATTCAAAGGGGTCGCATATGGTGTCTCTGTGCACTCCTGTACCTATAACACTCCCCCATAGGCTCCAGGTGAGGGAGACTATAACCATGCAGTCAGAAAGAAGGAGTCTTATTAAAGCAGAAGACTCCAGAGATGACAACGATCTTTAGTTCACATATCTGCTAGTCTCACATGCTTTACGGAAAGGGTAAGGTATATATAATACATATACAATTATATTGGGGTGCTACGAGTCATAACTATTCCCACTGACTTCAGTAGGAGCCAAAGGAAAGAAAAAAAAAAAAAAAAAGAATAGAAAGTGAAACTATAAATAAGTAAAAATCTGACTAAGCACTGTATCTGTTTCTATGACTAGAACAATAATGGTCTTTTTAATAATGAAGTATCTTTGGGCCATCAAATCCACTTTTTGAAAAGAAAACCTCCTTGAAGCCATTGCAGATGAATGTTGTTAGTCTAATTAGCAATGGGTTTGTCACATTCCCAACATATTCACAGGAGAATACAATCTAAAAGGTTGCTGCCTTCATTTGAGTTCATTAAGATTGTATGTGCCATTATAGTTACAAAACTTATAATTTTGCTTGTTCTTTGGGAAAAAAAAAAAAAAATCAACTTGAAAGAATCTCTAACACACTCAGACTGCATTCAGCTACACAAATACATTATTTTATGTATTCACACCAATGACTTATCTCATTTGTTCTACTCTACCTACATTTATAGCAAACACCTTCATCCCAGAACTAACAAATATTAGAAATACTACAATTTATTTACACTTTGAGAGCCTGTGCTTAATAACACAACCTTGTCTTTTTTCATAAGGCTCTTATTCTCATCTTCAGCTGTGAGGCCAGACTGAATTACAGTTGCACAGGAGTACAACTATCCTTAACTCAACCTGTTCCCAGCAGCTTGGAAGCAGCTGCACAGAACATAATGGGAAAGAGCAGCATGAACAAATATGGATCAGTAATGCAACAAAGAAGCTTGGTTTTTAGTCTCAGTGATGAGAAGGTGTTTGGTTATTTTGAACCTTGTTTCAGATTGGTGATGTTTTTGGACCAAAATATCTTCAAAATATCAATGTAAAACCATATCAGCCATTTATTTTAGTTATTTTTCTATCTTTTTTTCCAGTCTTTCCTTTAAGAACAGTATGTTGTGTACAGTGCAGTGTATGCACGTACATGTATTTAGTGATACCATAAGATTCAAACCTACATGTCTCTCTAGAATGTTATGCTGGTATCAAATCCCAGGGGGATTTTCTTTTCCATTTATTTCAGTGGAATTGGCATTTCAGAGCATTCAGTCTGCTGACACTGTAATCACCAAGAGATTTCAAAGCCAATGGGAATATCATTTAACAAAGTAAGGCATCACCAGTTAACTAAGACTGTATTAGATAACTCTGTAAAGATGGACTTGCAAGTCTCTTTTAGAAGGGAGTAATAGAGGTAGAAAACAGAGACAGCAGGGTAGAGACCTGCATCTACAAGAAGGTGTGAGCAGTAATGAGATGATGGTAATATTCTTCAACACGTTTCTTGCTGAGCCACAATTCTGTAGGTGGACTAGAAGCTTCTCAGAATTAGCAATTACAGAGAAGGGAGGAATTATAATTATTTGTCCAAGTGTGAAAGAGAGAGAGAGAGAGAGAGAAGAATACATAAATTTTAAGAAGAATTTCCAGAGTGCATTTTTGATTTAAAGTTAAGCAAGAGCATATTGTGAACAAAGGAAAGGACACCATTAATGCAATTACAGCTTTAGAGTCATGCTGTAGACAGAACTGGGCCAGTTGTTACCAGAAAATCCGGCATTCATTATAATTCATTTAGAAAGGGAAATCAAGCTACTGAAAACTCAGCAAGCTAGTGGAAAGGAAATAGGACCCAGGGGAAAAAAAAAAAATAGGAAAGATAATCAGAGACCCAAGGAGAGCTGCACATCTCTGTTCTTTCCTTCCACATATTCCCAGACTCAGGTCTTCAGGAAGGGACACCTGCTCTGTTAGTGTTCATGTTCCCATCTTGTACCCTTAGGTAAAAAATGGGTTGCCACTGGGAGAGAGAAGAGTAAACAGTCATAATCACTGTCAGTTCAAAGTAAAAGAAGTGAAGATTTCCATGATAAGCAAATATTCCATATTAGCACTAAAACTGCCATCTCCACCTATCTCACCAGAGACATGCAAGGATATGCTCGAACAGTTCTCTTCCTGGCAGACATAATGATGGTTTAAAAGTCAAGGGCATTCATTCAGTAGGAACTGGATAAAACTAGTCATGTGTAGCTTAGGATATGAAATAACAAATGCCTACTACTGTCTTTTGGCCTGTGCTTGTTTATTAATAAATAGAAAGAAGAGCAAAGGGGACATTAAAAGGATAGATTGGGAAGATATTTTAGGGAAAAAAAAATGTAGATTTGAGTATTTCCTTCTCAGTCACTCAGTCTTTGAAAACATGGTGAAATATGAAAGAAAGAAAAAAAAAGAGAGAGAGAGAGAGAGAGAGAAAACAGACAAGAGAAATAATAAATAAATAAATAAATATAATAATAATAATAAAATAAAATAAAAAAAAAAAAAAAAAACATGTAAAACATGTTTCAGGATTCAGGGATGGTTCCAGTCCGAGACACCTCTGCTCTGCATGATCAAAAGGCTTGACCACCATGAGCAGAAGGCAAGCAGAAATCTTGTTACCATAAATTCTTTGTATAGCATAGTGGAACATTGTTTGTGATGTAATCACCAGAAAGGATTAGAATTTTGCAGGTTTAAATTATTTATGCTCAGGTAAGCATGATAATTATTTCTCTTTTCACAGGTAAATGCTAATTTGGGTAAGTAAATTACTTTCTTCAAATTCCTCAGCCTATGCTTTTTCAGAGAGTAACTGAAATTTTTGTTTACTTCCAGCCTTTCATGTGCTGAGGAATCCTATTTGCTAGAGAGCAGCTGCTGTCATCTGAAAAATAACAGAAAATGCTCCAGAAAGAGAATGAACTCAACTATGTGGGAACCTGGTTGTCTGTGACTATGGTCATGCACCCTTCTAAAAATGACCAAAGGCTCCATGCAGTATGACAGGTTTCATCACAAGCAGATCACTCCCCTACTAACCCTTTCATTTCTTTCACATATCTTGTGGGTTTTTTTTTCACTCACAAGTGTGTGTGCATGCCTACATGAATGGTTTGGCTAAATTTGGGCTCCAGTAGCAGAGTGGCAGTAGTACTTCCACTTCCAGCTCCTCAAAACCCTTCAGGAGGGTCTGCTCCTTTTTTTACCACTCTGCACAGTGCATATCATTATGCCAGCAAGATTGGTATCTTAGGATCCTTGTGTGGTCTAAAAGTTAAACACTAAATACCTGGGAAATCATAGCTTAACTTACCTGAAGCTTCACAAGAACAAACTTAATCTCTTCCATCCATACTCACCTGACATGTTGACCCTCATGCAGTAGGTGTTAGAAGGCTCATGAAGTTACATGAGTGTATTCCGAGAGCTGGAGCCTTCAACCTCCTTTCATGCAAACTGTTTCATTAAGTACATTTGTGTTGCTATGGAAATGTAATACCTAGTACATGAGTTGTGTTGGCAAGGAAAAAAAATACATTTGCAACACTTTAAAGTTCCAAGTTCCTCAAGGATAATCATTACCTCAGGGAGATTTTGCTGTAACAATATCTCTGACTCCTTTATTTATATCATTGAAATCTCCAGAGGATTCACAGGTCTGGGTGCTCTGCTCCTGAGCCCTTCTTCCCCTCCACACACTACCTGTCTTTCCCTCATTTTAGTCTCAAATTTGTTTCTGAGAATTGGATCTTCTTGCTAAACTTTTTGTGATGTGAAAGTCATTGACTACAGCTACTTTACCCTTATGCACATTTCTTTATTAAAAAAAAAAAAAAAAAAGTAATTAGTCTGTGGCAGTGCTTCTTTTCAAAAAGAAAAAAAAAAAAAAAAAAAGTCAGAGGTTTCCAAATTATTTGTTTTGTCACAATTATCAGACAAAGAAAGGATGAGGTGAAAACACAGAATGTGCAGGCACCACCCCTTCATTAACATATCCACATCTCAGAGCACATTCCTGTTTTGTTCCGGTGAGAAAAACATTACCATACCTCCAGTCACCCATGCAGTACACAAAGGATGCATTGAGGGAGAGTGCTTATCAAATATGAACAGAAGTTGATGTAAAATTCTGGTGAAACAGCAACTGACTTGTTTTAGCATGGCACAGAAATAGGACAGATGTGAGCCTGGAATACAGAACACTGCTGAGATGTTAATGTAGAGGCAATGACAATGAAAGAACTGTGCTGAAGCTTTCAAAACCTACAAAATTTACCTTAATACTTATGTTTACACATTAGTAATGGAAGAGAAACTGAACTTCTCCATTATGACATCTTTATGCATTTGTATTCATGTTTTATTAGGTGAGTAGCAGATGCCAAAATAACTTGTCTAAGAAGTTGTTTAAGAATATGCAGCAAGCTGGTGGCATAGCTAGGAGTGCAATTTGATAATATCATACTATCAGAGACTCAAGTCTGGACTACGAGCTGAGTAAAAACTTAAGACATGCTTTCATCAAAGATTTTGCATTGATATTGTTATCTAATTAAAGGTCCTTAACCATAAGGACCTGGCTAGGGTCAAAAGAACAATGATAGGTGTAGGAACATTAATAACATTATCAGTGAAAACTTTATCAGAGTGGAAGGATTAGATCATTGTCCTGATGTGAAACCCATCAGGAGCAGCCAACCAAGAACACTCCCTCCACAGGAATAGGGGTTATTGCCTAAAGAGGTTAACAACTTGCGAAAATGCTGCTTTAGCCAAAGTTTCCTGCAAAAAAATGTTGAAAAACTCTCATTTACAAAATTTCTAATTACCTTCATCAATATGTACCAGGTGACTGTGATGAAATGAAATTTAATATATGGTTAGGTCTTTCATCACACCAAGCAGTGGATACTCAGAATTTTTGATGCATGACTTGTATCTCACTCAGAGATTATTTTTTTTTCCCCACCTTCTCTATTTAGCTCATAAGGCTATCAGTAATAAATTTTGGAAGTTTCCAGTGATTCTGAGTGTCCTGGTTTTCTGAAGAGCTTGCCTTGCATTGACAGACCCTCTTCAGCCTGGCTATGCTTCAAGCACTTGCAGTTAGCTACTTCTTAAGAAAATTTTGTGTTCTGAAGTCGTGTCTACATAATCAGAAATGATACAGAACTCAGGAAGAAACTAAGAAGTTCATTTTATATCAGTCTTCTGATATATTCATATTTTCTATCAGACTCCTACATCCCAGTACTGGAATGACAACATCTATTTAGGACTGACATTGAATATGAAAGCACTTATGTCTACTGAGCAAAACAATCACACTTTAATCTGTAATGAAAATTCAGCATCTTCACTGTCTCCAGTAGTTGTGTTAAGCTCTCAAGGGTTTACCTGATGTTGAGGGATTTTTGAAACAGCAAATATTCCATGGCTTGCTGCAGCTGAGCAAACCAAGTGACCAGGACGACTATGAGAAGTTCCCATGATAGTGTTCCCACATCACCCAATTGAGGAATTTAGAGAAATATTGTTGCCAGCAGCTGGCTTCAAGGACAAGGTCTACGTGACTGCTAATCACAAGAGGGTTGTTTTCTTGCAGGTGGGGTTGTTTTCATGCAGTTGTTTGAGTGCTTTTGACCAATAATCTTGTGTGAGACACTATCCATCCCTGTTAAGTTTACTATAAAAGTCAGGCTATTCGGGTAATAAAATGGAGCATGATCTGACCATACTAGTGTCTGTTGTGTTTTTGGCCATTCTTCCTGCAACAACCTGAACTGCAAAAATGATCATCTGTTTTTATCTCTGTTCTGGAGGCAGAAGCTGATGAACTGGAGCCTGGATTTGCCTAGATGGTTTAGAGGAAAATCTATGTTTGCCTAAGTCTTGTCTTTGTTTTATTAACACACCGTGTTTTGATTCTATTTTTGAAAGCCGTGGTGGTTTTACTTGGATGGGCGGCTGAGCTCCACCACAACTGTTCTCTCATTCCCCCTCCTCATAGAGGAACATGGAGAAAATACAATGAGAAGGGCTCAAGGGTTGAGATAAGGACAGGGAGATTGCACAGTAAGTATTGTGACAGGCAAAACAGACTCAGAGTAGGGAGATAGTAGGATTTATTACTTATTACTAACAAGCTAGAGAAGTGAGAAACGAAAGAAACCAAAAGCACCTTCCCCCCCCCCCAGTCCACCCTCTTCCACCTCCTCCCTGAGTGGCACAGGGGGATGGGGAAATGGAGGTTCTGGTCAGTCTATAGTGCTTCTTCTCCTCCACTCCTTGGTCACTCTTGTCCCCTGTGCTGTGGGGTCCCACCCACGGGACACAGTCCTTGATGAAATGATCTGGCGTGCGCTTCCCACAGGCAGCAGCTTTTCCAGAACTGCTCCAGATATGGGTCCATACCATGGGGTCCATCCCTCAGGAGGAAACTGCTCCAACCTGGCTCCCCCACAGGCAGCAGCTTCCACCAGGTCACCTGCTCCTATGTGGGCTCCTCTCCATGAGCTACAGGTCCAGTCCGGAATCCGCTCCACAGGCTGCAGCCTCCATTGGTGCAGATCCACCTGCTCCATTGTGGTCTCCTCCACGGGCTGCAGTGTGAAACCCTGCTCCACCGTGGTACTCCATGGGCTGTAGGGGGACATCCTGCTTCACCATGGTCCTCACCACAGGCCGCAGGGGACTTCTGCTCCGGCACCTGGAGCACCTCTCCCCCTCCTTCTTCACTGACCTTACAGCCTGCAAGGCCGTTCCTCACTCCTCTCACTCTCCCAGCTGCAGTGTGGCGCAGCTTTTTTTTTTCCTGTCCTAATATGCTCTCACAGAGGTGCAAGACAACATCACTTATTGGCTCGGCTCTGGTCAGCAGTGGGGCCCTTACCTAACATGGGGCAGCTTCTAGATCCTTCTCACAGAAGCCACCCGTATGACCCCAGCTACCAAAACCTTGTCATGTAAATCCACTACAAGCATGTATGTACCAACAAATATACTCATTTTCCTCACAAAATAGATGTAGAATATTATTTTAAAAATAAGATTTTGAGACAATAAATTCAGGACTAGCTTCCTCAAATAGTTTCTCAACAGCTTCTTTCATAAAAGTTTATTCTTAAACATTTAATTTCAGATTCTGCAAAGTAGTACAGTATCATAATCACCATTTAATTGATGTTTTAATCCTTCTATTTGCCTGAGTGACAGTAAAAGGAATGTCAATTAAACACCAATTTTGCTGTGATAATATTTAAAAGCCTTGTAAAAGAAAGAAAAAAAAAATCTAGAATTAACATCTACCTGAAAGTAAAATATTTTACAGTGAAAATGCATTGTTGATGAAGTATACAGTTCTTTCCACTAGAATTACAGATTTTTTTAATCTTTATTTTTTCCTGTGAAAAGAAGATGCCAGGACCCAAATGATTATACCAGGTATTAAGACACGGTCTTATTCTGTGTTGCTTCTCAAATATGTGGCTCTGTTTTCTTGTATATCTATAAACGAATTTCTTTATTGCCCTTTTCAACATACTTTCCATGTATAAAAGGGAGAAGAAACAGACCTGTTGACATCCTCTAATGATGCATATAGAAGATAAAATATTTTTGTTGTTTTTATAGGCAGCCACTGAATTTCTTCCATAAATTTCACTTCAGCTCACAAATTAACAATTCCCAATATAAAAATAAAATAAAATAAAATAAAATAAAATAAAATAAAATAAAATAAAATAAAATAAAATAAAATAAAATAAAATAAAATAAAATAAAATAAAAAATCTTCATTTATATTTATTACAATTATCTGGGTTGTAGTGACATTTCAGGCGATGGAACGTTATGCATTGTCAGTGGACTGTTATGCAATGTCATGTAGGTTGCAGTTCAGTCCATTCTGAAGCATACACCCAGATTTGGCCAATTCTGGTTTCTCAAAGGAGATTGAAACCAACTTTGTGTTTGTCCCTGCAAAATATGGGATGAGAAATTACATGATTAACGACTGATGAAATGAATATATAGTTAACTCTGAAATAATGTAGGAGACAGTTTCTTGATCTAAGACCAATGTTGTCTTGAAACGGCCTCAGATTAGCTACAGGGAGGCAGAACATCCAACCGAGGTGGAGCTCTGCTCTTTCTTGTGGCCACTATGGATAATTTGTCATGACTAATTTAGAAAGGTGTCATTTGTCATGACTAAGTTAGAAAGGTGTCATGGGAGAGTTTGGGTATGGCAAAAGCAGTCCTGGCAAGAAAATAATGACACTGCTGGTTTAACAAAAAGGCTAGTAAAGCCCCTGGACAAATTAAATAAAAATAAAATTAAAAAATAGTAATGTATTCATAGGGTGGCATCAAAGATGGAATTGATAATGGCAGCTTTGGAGAATGGTTAAAAGGTATTGCTTCACTTAATTCTGAGCCATCTGGTGACTCCAGAAATTGAAAATGGGATCATTTCAAAAAAAAATTCAAAATGGGATATTGAACACTCAGTACTTTGAAAACTTAAAACATTTCATTTTCTGCTGATGGAATAAATCTTGATCCAAGATCCTTGCAAATTATAAAATGAAAATAAACAATTATGTTCTCAATAACTGTGCTTTCTTTTTGAAACAAAAATCATTTGCCAAAATGGGAGCATGCAGGATTGCATATTTGTCATTTGTATCTCAACATTTTTTTTTTAAATCTCCGAATGTACACTGCTCTCAGTCAGCTAAAATGTAATATATTTAATACCTTCCTTTTCAACCTGTGCTTAAAGCTTTTGATAGACTTTGCTAACGAGGGTGATATTATTTAAGCAATATAAACTTATTTTTAATTAGTCATCTTGGATATCCCTCTGTTCAATGAATAACATAAAGCCTATTGCCAACAGTAGTAATGCAAATTTATAACTAGGCTGGCCATGGGATACATCTAATTTTGTGGGTTTTTTCTTTCACGTTTATTGCAAGCTATTTTCTACTGTATCTCAAATCCCAACATCAAGGTGGATCAGTAAAAGCTTCCTGATTTAAAAGATCAATTATTGTTAATGGTGTTTATACACAATTTTAATGGTTTTATAGCTGTTTATTCTTTTGCAGTTAGCTTTTGTCATTGAGTTAGCCCTTGAAATGCACTGGTGTGAGCCTTTAAGATCCTCTGTGTGCCCAGTAGCCATACTGAGAATGGTGGTCATTTTTTTTTGTTTGGTTGACTGTTTTTGTTGGTTGTGATGTGTGTATGTGTTTGGTTTCTGGCTTTGGTTTTGTTTCCCCAGGGTGGGATATATGTAATTAAAACTATATAATTCTTGGTAAAAATAGACATATTTTTTTTTTTCCATAGGAGATCATATAGAAGGTAATATATTGCTCAAGCCATTTGCATCCCTTCTTTTCTCATGTTTTCTTTCGTAACTCCTACCCCCTGAATCATACAGCAAATAAATAGTAATAATACCAATAATGAAATCAAGAGGCAGCCCTCTGCAAAAATGATCCAAACTTCTCCCACATACCACTGCCTACTCTTCCCCTCCTCTCACCCCAATAAACAATGTCGATCTCTTTATATAAGCAAAGCCTTGTATCTCAGGAAATAGCCTGGCTTCTAAAAATCTGCTGAGCTACTTACAGCAAAGTGGATTTGACTTTATCACCAAATCATAAAAAAGCAGGATTAAGGATTGTTTCCTTTTCAATTTCTCAGGCTTGTGCCTCAAAGCAGGGTAGAAGCATGCCATAAAGCGTGGCTTCAGCTCTGAGAGCTAATCCTTTTCCTTTGTGCACTGGTAGGGATGAGTTTTGCTCCACTCTGAGATACTGCACTGTATTTACCCATCTCTGCTGGTGTTCCTAAACAAGTTTTGTTCCTCCTCTCAACCCTCACTGTGTTGATAGGATTCTTGTCCTTCACTTGCTTCATTAGGCATCAGATAGCCCCAGTTGGGATAGATTCCTTTAGAGAAAAGAAAGCCTTCCTAGTGAACAAAGTAAGGAAATTCTGTAATTCTGCAGTTGAGCTCCTGAGCAGAAGTTTGTGGGATGCAGTGGCAAACAGGGGAAGGACAGCCATTAGGGCCATTCAGAGCATGCAGACATCAAAGTCTGCCTGCACATTGGCAAGCTCTCTGAGCCAGAGCATGCTGTTAGCTATCTCAGCTTCATGTATTATGCAGACTGTGGAGACTGCTCTTTGATCAGGGGGAAACTGAGAAGAAAAAGCACAGGAAACAGCCCAAGAGGGTTGCTTTGCGAGTGAATAGCTGCCTGCTCTTCTGCAGTTACCTTTCCTTTCAAGGCTCTCCATTTTGTCTTACCAAGTTTCAAAGGATGGAGAAGAGCAGCTTGCAGGGAAAAAAGAAAAAAAATAAATAAAAAATAAATAAAAAAAAAAGGAATATGCAGGAGAGGGTGTAGATAGCTTTGCTTATACTTAGTGTCCTAACTTTTTGGCCAGAGCTTTAAGAACACATGGAAACAAACAAAATAGAAAAGAGGAGAGCAAATCAAGGTTTTCTGCAAGAATCACTGTGCAACATTTTGTTGTAGTCCTACCTTGTTGCCCTGTCTGGGCAAACAGTGGAAGGGTTAATGGGAAGTCTCTTTTGAAGGGTGAATTCCTCCTTGTCCTCCTGCCTTCCATGCTCTGCATTTTAAACTGTGACTACTGCAAGGAAAGGATTCCATCTGCAAAGGAAAATTCCTGTCTTTTGCTTAAAACTGCTCTGAAAAAAACATGTGTAGTCAAAGTTAGGTCCATAACAACTTACTGTGTTATGTTGTTAAGTTGTCAAATAGTTTTGGTCAGAACCAGCTAGAACTCTTCAGAAAATTCCCTGGCATCTGGCAACTCGACATGGGCTGCAGACCATTTTCAAGAAACCTATTAGAAGCAGACACCTTGTTTTGAAAGCAAGAGAGATTTATGGTATAGATATTGAGGCCAGTAGCCACAGTCCCTGCACATTTAATTTAATAGTGCATATGTAGCCTTTACATATTTCTAGAAATAATCCAAGACCAGGGACGAAAACTGAATGTTCCCATCACATTCCCATCGTCACTATGGGCTCGTGCTCTTCCTTTCTCCTGCAGCCATACACTTTGTACTTCAGTAACTGCAGTAGCCCAGATCCTTTCACATGAAGGATGGAGAGCATCCCAAGCTTTTGGAGTAGCTTTGGGATTCTCCCTAGGGATATGGCAGATCTTTAGTGAAAGAGGACCTAAGACACAGGTCTTGCCCATCTGAACTCTCTGTTCCACAAATGTTTGGACTGGGTTTGTCTGAGATGGAGTTAATTTTCTTCATAGAACCTTATACATTGCTTACTTGTAGATTTGTGGCCAAAAAAAAAAAAAAAAAAAAAAAAAAAAAAAAAAAAAAAAAGAACTAGTAACGTATTATTATTTGAGCTATTTATGAACAGTGTTTACACAGCATCAAGGCCTTCTCTTTTTCTCACCCCACTCCCCACTATATAGGTTGGGGGTGCACAAAAGTTTGGGAGGTGACACAACCAGGCAAATGACCAAAGAGATCGTCCATGACACGTAATATCTTCCTCAGCAATAAACAGGTAGAGCAAGGGGGTTGGTTTTTAAAATCTTTTATTGTGGTTGTTAACCTTGGCTACCTGACAGGTGCCCACCCAGCCACTCTTTCATTCCCCCTCCTCAGCTCCTCAGCAGGATTGGGGGAGAAAATATAATGAAAAATATCATCAGTTAAGGACAGGGAGATCACCCAGTAATTGCCACCACAGACAAAACAGACTCTGTTAGAGGATGATTAAATTAATTTATTGCTGATTAATAACAGAGTAGAGAAATGAGAACTAAAACAAAACAAACAAAAACTAAGACCACCTTCCCTCCACCCCCTTTCTTTCCAGACTCAATTCCACCCCTGTTTTATCTACTTTACCCCCCCAAGGCAGTGCAAAACAAGGAAAGGGGGCTGCAGTCAGTCCCTGACTCTTTGTTCCCACTGCTCCTTCATGGCATGGGCTGCCCACAGGCAGCAGCTCTTCAGGAACTGCATCCACATGGCTCCATCCCATGGGGTCCATCCCCCAGGAGCAAACTGCTCCAGCATGAGTCCCCCATGGGTGGGTGGCAGCTCCCCCCAGACCCCCTGCTCCTGCGTGGGCTCCTCTCCACGGGCTGCAGCTCCAGCCCGGGGCCTGCTCCTGCGGGGGCTCTCCATGGGCCGCAGCCTCCTCCAGGCCACATCCACCTGCTCCACCAGGGGCTCCTCCATCCATGGGGGGGCTGCAGCGTGGAGATCTGCTCCATGTGGGACCCATGGGCTGCAGGGGGACAGCCTGCTCCACCAGGGGCTTCTCCCGGCACTGGACTGCTCCTGATGCCTTCTCACAGAGACCACCCCTGCAGCCTCCACTGTTCAAAATCCTGTCATGTAAACCCAATGTATTTAATCATGAACTGGCTGGGGATTGGTCTATCTGTGGAGTGTGATGAATGATTGCTGTTGAATCATTTGTTTTGATTTGGTTCTCTCTTCTTCCACTTTCCACTTCATTTACTAAACACTTTATTTATTTTTTTTTTATATTTTTTAAATCTCAAACCACAGGTTTTCTTACTTCAATTTTCCTTTCCTTATCCCCCACCCCACTGAGATCTGTGGGGGGGGAGTGACTGAGGGGCTGTGTGATGCCTAGCAGCCTACTGGGATTAACCCACAGTTTTACAAAACAGGAGAAAACAGCACATGAAACACTACCAGAGGCTCAGCACTGTGGACTCCACACCTGGAGATGGGCACTTAATTCTGAACAGCTGGAAGAGAAGATTACTTTTTCTTTAAAACCATTCATTCTTTTCTTGACTTCCCTTATTCCTTTTCTCTCGGTACTGCCACCCCCCTCACTCATCCCCCCCTCCCCACCCTCCCCCCCTTTATACAGAACTGTAGCAGAATTAAAGCAAATAGCAGTTAAGCAAATTAAAAAGTGAGTGGTCTAGATATTCAACTTCTATCAATTTACGACATACCCTTCTTTGATTGTTTAGATAATTCACCATAATCAGATGTTCAGCTATTATAAGTATTAAAATGACTAAAATAAATGCTATCAATCTCACCTGAAAAGCTCTCATTACAGTAAATAACACATGCAAACCTACCCCAATAATAATATTTAAAGTTATAAAAAGAAAGTTCTCCATAATGTTATTTGTAAGGCATATCTACAGGAAAAAATACTGTGTGTACTCCCCACTTATTCATATCTTTTAAAGAACTTGGCGGCATCTTTGCTTGCTGAGAATAGTCCCACAGCAGATGTCTAATGGCACTTACTGAGGTCCTGGAGACCAAGTTGATAATAACTAAAAAGTGCAATTACAATAATTTTCTCAGAGTGCCACTGGGTAAAATCCTCCACATTACTGTGCACAGGCTTTTAAGCAATTTTCAATCTGTGCCTCATTACACAGTTAGCAACATGTTCTTTCTCACCCCCAGCCATTTGGATGGATAAGCAGGAGTGGAAGGGCTTTTACCTCAGCACTATTTTCAGGGTTATTTTCCCATTCCATTGTGCTGATGAGGCTTTTTTCTCAAAGACTACAGATTGCATCCTGTTTTGGTCCCAGTGAAGTGAAATCAAACCCAACAAGGTAATTCAATTGCATGTCTAGCACATGAAAGCTAACAGTTTTATCTTGCATAGCTTCTTCCATTTCTGAAAGTTCCCAGTCACGTCTTGGTCATACTTTGAAATTGTAGGGACTTCAGGGCAGAAAGTGCCAGCTGTTCTTTGTAACTTTGTTAAGTTGCAGTGCTTAACATGATGTGGTCCAAGGGTGGATGAAATCAGAACATACTGCATTTCACCAACAGGTGAAATTCCACTGTTTTTATAGTATTCACTGTACTCTCAGAGGTTCTTCTGGGGCTTAATGTTTGTTAACAGGTCAAAAACTCAGCTCTTTGACACTGATTTTAATGGTATTGTATTCATGATGGGGTGGTTAATTGCACATCCTCGCTGAAGTCTGATTCCAAAGGGAAATTAGACTTTGAAACTTGAAAATCCAGGGTAAGTCCATGTTAAGTCACAGCTCAATAACCAGGGCAGCATGCAAGCATATCATTTTTTTTAACAGGCATAGTAATTATATTTTTGTATACTGTACTGCACTAATATGGGTTGAAATGAATGTAAATACTCCTTATTCTTAGTGGTGATGGATTAGGAATATTTCAAGTCAGCATCTCGTATTCACAGCTTCTCTGCCCTGATACAAGGGGCCCTGAAAGACAGCAGAATGAACAAGAAACTATTTATTTTTAAGGTATTTGATTGTCTTAAGTTCCTTCATCTTTCTGAGCCTTCAATTTTCAAGTAATTATCTGAAGGCAGGGCTTAAGCTAAATCATTCAGCTTCTTTGCAAAATTCAGATTGGTATATCTTTTAAAAAATAATCCTACTTTTCTCTTAAAGCAAATCTCACAATTCAATTTACCTGTGAAATTCATTATGTTTGCAATGTGAATGTTTCTATTATTTCTTCCTCACTCATAACCGACCATAACAGTTTTTCTTAAAAAAAAATAAAAAAATAAAAAAATAAAAAAAAAAAAAATCAATATTAGCTTGCACTTTCACTCTTTTCTCTCTTTTTTTTTTTTTTTTTTTTTTTTTTTTTTTTTTTTACCATTCTTCAGACATCTGAAAATTATTAGCTGAATGGAGAAAAGTTCACTATTCAGAGACTCATTCAGAATCAAATTATGATTTGGATACCCAGATCTGTTTAGGAGTAGGATATTTGACTGAAAGATATTTCTTAGCTCACAGAGCTCAGCTCACTGTTATTACAGAAAAGAGTATCCTGGAACCTCAGTTGTACAATTGCAGAAAACTAACATTATAGGCAGCATTCTTGCCCCTTGTACCTTGATTTTTTATTTTTATTTTTAAAGTAAAGCCTAGCTCTGTAGGTCTTGAAAGAGTTCCCTTCTGCTCAGTTTTCATATTACTCCATTTACACATTCCTTCATCTCCTTGTTTCAATTAATGTTTTTTGAACATGAATTGGACAAAAGTGGGCAGAGCTGTACAAACAGTTTCAAATGAGATTCACTAGTACATAGAATCATAGCTGTGGGTTGGAAGGGACCTTAAAGATCATCCAGTTCCAAACCCCTAGTACCTGGTATGACAGGTAAGGCCTACAGCTTTTTCTCTGTCTGTTAAATTAATTATATTATTTTACCTTGGCTGTTGTTGATTTCTGTGGAATTTATATCAGTTTTGCAAGCTCCTATATCTTTATTCTTAATCCTTCAAACACTGCATGCTAATCAGATGTAACAAATTGATCTGTATCTATTTGCAGTCACTTCTTTGCCTGGAGGACTCAGTTCTGTCCTGTGAAGACATGCACTGAGGTCATACAGTGCAGCACTCTGTTAGGCAAAGCAGCAGCTCATAGCTGCTCCTCTGGTGCATGCCAGCAAGTGCTACAGAGAAGATCCAGGTTCTACCCACCCATTGCCTTGCTACTCCCACAAGAAAGAGAGAGTATAAGTTGCTCCCAAACCTGTTTTTCTTCCTCAAGCCTGAGTATTCAGAAGAAAATATTTTATACATCCACCTTTCTCGAATTTTTATATTGTAATCTCCATAGATTAGATGCTAACTTCTGTGGTTATCTGTTGTCATCCTTTATTACCTGCTCATTTTATTTCCCTGCTTTCTTTCTCCCTTCCTACTTCCCTTTCTTGTTCCTTCCCTCTGTGTTCCTTTTTAAACCTGACAGTCACCTCAATGGTTCTTTGTAGACAAGCATGAACCAAGGCTTTAAATGAAAAATCATTAGGTTCCAATCAGCTGCCTATAATGTACGAATCCTCACAAGGAGAGGAACTGCAGAAGGGAGCCAGGTGTTTGGGGTCTGGTTGGCTTCCCAGTCACATCTTATGTGCCCTCAGATGCCAGCTTAAAAGCTTCCCATTGTATTCAAATAGAGGCCTGCAGGCAGCCCAACAGTATCAGGACCAGTGCCAGCCAGGACTGTTGAACAGACTAAATGCTATAATTATTACATAGCCCTTTTAACAGCAGGGATGGGACAAATAACTGCTTTCTGGCCAAAGGAACAGCCACAGACTATGAAGAGTCATATTCTGCTCTGCTGAAGCATGCATGCTGTATAACATAGATCTAGTGCTGGAAGGCTTATAATCCTTCCCCAAAAAACATTTCATTTGTGAGAAGTCTCAGCCAACTCTGTCAGAAGTGTAGTTATGGCTAAGAAAAAAAAATCCTCAGAAGAGAAAAGATAACACGGACAGTTTGCTATTCATCATGCCATAGTATCACAGCAAGTAACAGACAGGAAAGCTGAACATGATACAAACATCACTGAGCCCATGCTATGAGATTATCAGGAGTCTTCTGCATTTGAGAGCTTTAACAGGCAGAAGCACATTGTCAAAAGCCATTAGTTCCAGCTTGATGGCAACCAACCAAAGCACACATTCTCACTAGCTCTGGTTTGGCTCCTAGATAAAACCATCTCAACCTGGTTGGAAGGGACAGTAGGTCAGGCTAAGAAACTTTAGTAAATGGCTGACAGTACTGATGTTCCTGTGGTGGTGGCAGGAGAGACTAGTTTTTGGTTTCCATCAGCTTTTCCAACATGTAGTAAACACTTTTTGTTGTTGTTTGTTTTGCTTTTTGTTTGTTTGTTTTGTTTGTTTGTTACCTGAAGTGACGGGTACATTTAGAATCATTTTTTCTTCCACATTGCATTTGGTGTTGTTTGCATCACTACCACCTTCAAGTAGCCCACTGCTCAGGGATGGCATTATCCACCTCTGCCACTGGCAAAACCAAAGTAGAGGAGCTACATCTTTGAATTCGGTAACCTTCTTCTTTACCCAGGAGTAAAAGCAAGCCACCACTGAACATGAACCCAGTGCAGCAATACAGGACATCAGTCTGAGACAAATTCTGGAGTTCAGCTTTTCCCTAGATTTTCTACCTCTTCCACTTTTCCTCATGGCACATACATTTTAACTGGCAGCATCACAAGATTTAAATCCCCCCTTTCAGCATAGAGGAAAGCTGTTTTAATGTTCTGATGAGCACAGACAACTCAGTTATTGATGTTGTCTTGTTTCAGAAGGAAAAAATGCCTGGATACTAGCAATAGAGGTTAGATGTATTAGTATACTAAGGGGGAAAATGAGAGGAAAAGGATTTCCCTTTTTTACTGAAGAACTTCAGGAACTCCTTAATAAATTTAGACATCATAATATTAATATATTAATTTCCAAAGCTATAAATTATCATGTGAGTTCAGAAAGGTTTAAGTCTGTACTAACAGACTGAGTAACTGAGTACTGAGTAACTCCAGTACTATGGAAAAAAAATGAGATCAACAAAATGAAACTCACAACAGTATTTTTTTTCCCCTTTCTGATAAGATCTCACTTACAGAAAGAGTGAAAACTTAATGTCTTAGTCAACTTCACCCCCTCTATCAAATTTAGATGAAACTGGAATCCAGCTGAATTGCTTAGCAGGACAGTATGAGCCTCATTTCCTCAGGAAAATAATACAAACAGCTGAAGAAACTTTTACCCTGAGGGAACAAGTGGAGCATTGATACTTTACACTACCATGCGACTCCTTTGGGATCGATTGCAAACCTCTCCTGTGTACACTGGCAATCAGAGGATGTGTTTAATTGATTTCACTTTTCCTTCTTCCCTTGTTCAAAGAAGGGGTACAAGTCAATATTTGCACTGACTGGGGAACCATCTAAGAATTTCTGTTAAAAGCCTTTAAACTACAAAAGCTACAAGCACTCTTGTCTAATAGGAATGTTGCTTCAAAATTGCCCCACTGATGATAAATCAAATGCTTTAAGCATAGAGACTAATATGAGTGTTTTAAGGGTCTCTCAATTACATTTTTTTTTTTACTATGCTTTTTTCTTTTAGCTCTTCAGAGTGACAACGTATTTTATTCCTCTGTGAAGGGTGAGCACTGCAGAGGTATCTGAAATAACTTTGATTAATGTGTCTGAAGCTTTTAAAACCTTTGACAGGAACTTGACTGAATGCTCTATAGAAAAACTTTTTTTTTTTTTTCCGTATTCTACAGCATTCCATAGTAATTTTCACTACTCCATGTACTTCTACATTAAAACTTTAATGTGGTGGTCTGTCCTTTGATGTCTTATTCAGCCATTTGCTGTCTGGGTTGGAAAAAGGAGGAAGGTACATCTGACTGATGAGGACACTGCACTTAGTTGGAATATTCTACAAGAATAACATATCAAATAAAAACTTTCTCAGCATAGATTTAAGTTGTATCACAAAGTCTTCTAACAGTCATTGACCACCATGTAGAAATTACATTCATAAAGTCTGCTTCTTCTGACAGAAGTTGGAAAGGATAGGAATGAAACTGCTAATCCCTCAGATAATAAAAAATAAAAAATACCCAATATTCTCAGTTTCCCCTTGGGGAATTAATACTGATGACCAATTGACGCTCCTATGGAAAATGCTCTGAAAGAAGAGCATTCAGCACATGCTGCTGGTGAGGGTAATTCTGAAGAGGGAGGAGAGAGACTTGAAGGTATGTTTGGGGCTTTGAGTTTGTATTAGGACCTTTACTCTGTGGTGAAGACTTTCTTCCAAGACATGAATAATAGAATATCTTGACTTGGAAGGTACCCACAAAGATCATCAAGTCCAACTTCTGGCTCCACACAGGACCATCCAAAAATACAAACATATATTTGAGAGCATTGCCTAAACTTTTTTGTTTGTTTCTTTGTTTTTGCACTAAATTAGGGAGCCAAGACTACACTAAAGCTTTTTTTTTTTTTTTTTTTTTTTTTTTTTTTTCCCTAGTCTAGACCAATTCTGAGTACATTTCTACTTATTCAAGCATTATCTGGAAAGAGATGGAAGTATTTAAGACTATCCATGGTACATACAACAAACTGGCAAACTGACACAGATATGCACCATGCATCTTGCTTCCACACAGTGCTTTTATCACTGTCTCTTTAGTGTAGGCACTATAAGTGTAAGTATGTGAAAAGTCAAGTCAAATATAGTCTCAGTATGGCTCCAAGAAAGGTGGAACTGTGATTTGTGTGCTTGGGAGTATTTTTCACTGCTTGAACTTAAGCAGAAGAGTCAGCAATATCAAGATATTTCCAGAATGCTTCAAGACACACCTAGCTTAGAAAGACCTACATTTTTCAAACTGACATCCTTTTGGAACCACCACAACAAAAATAAAAGAAGAAAAGGCATTAAACACCTAGATAGCTGTTGTGATACCCTTGGAGAACAGTCAAGGATAACAAAATGGCTGATGGTGGCAGAAGAACAATGAAAACTTGCCTCAATTGCTTCATCTGTTTTTCCAGAGAGAAGACTTTTACTGGAAGACTTTTAAACAAATTTCATGCTAAATAATAATAATATTATTAATAATAGTAATAGTAATAGTAATAATAGTAATAATAGTAATAGTAATAGTAATAGTAATAGTAATAGTAATAAAATCTAATATTAATCTAAAAAACAAACAAACAAACAAAAAAAAAAACCAAAAAACTTGTGGCTTAACCATTACAACTCCAACAGCTGGCTGCTTACTAGAGGGGTTTAAGAGGATTTCAGTATTTAATGATGATTTAACTTTTGTTTGTTTGTTTGTGTTTATACTGTAAAAAATATGGCAACAGAGAGAACATTAAGTTATGTAAGTATTAACAACAGAGTTGTTCTAATACAGTGCTAATCCTTCTCTATGTATTAGTCATCTTGTAGAAAAGGAAATGTAGAACAGCAGAAACCCTATGAACATAAGAAGGTTTACCAAACATATCTAGCATATGCTTTCAGCAGAGATTTGACATGTTACCAGCAGAATGGATTAAGCTTTTCAACACAGGCTCCAGTACTGTTCATCAAAAGGTTAAGGATGTTCAGCACTGAAGAAGAAACACAGTTCAGTAGCCAAGTGAAAGTAGCAAATGTGTTCAATTTCCTGCTCAGTATTTGTATGTTTGCTAGTGGAAAAAATACATCCAAGCTTTCATCTAAGTTTTGTGTTGGACATATGTACCCTTCTGCTGGAGGACATGTCCGTATCAAAGATTCACCAATCATTTTAATGAAAGAGTGCAGTAGCATAGGGGGTGGCATTTGATTAATGCCTCATGGCAATTCCTGTGTTCAGAGTCTGATGCACTGGAGTCTTCCTGTTAAATTCCAGCAGGCTCTGTGCTCTCATGCTTTTTAATGGTACAATAGCCTAATATGAGCTCATACTTTTGTTAATAAAAAGTAGCTAGTCCTTAACAGACTCTAAAAGAAATTTGATTTCTAGGAACTCAGAGGACAACTTCTAAGAAATTGTTGAGATAAAACATACTGAGCAAGCCTATGAGCACTAAGCTTAAATCTGCCATGTGCTGGGTCTAAATCTCCAGTTTCGGATAGAAAAACAACAGGAAAAAAACAATTCATATAGCCTCAGGATATATGCTGGCAGTCTAGAAAAGAGAAATGATTTATCAGAGGCAAAATTTCAAGTCAGAAGAACACACAATTTTGTCTTTATGGTCATGTCGTGGTGCACCTGGTCCTGGGCTGGTACACAGTGTGTCACCTACCTTGGGTCACTTCCAATATAGCATCCCTTGGCCCGTCACAGTCCTGCACGGGTGTGCAGTGGCAGCCAAGGAAATGCACAGCTCATTGTATTTGTATGATCCAACACTGACATCGTGTGGCTGCCTGGAAAGGGTCGACCTCCTCAGGCTTCACTTGTAACTCTGATGGCTGTTGGACTATCAATCCCCATGACTTCTAAAAGCATGTTAGTGATTTGGAGCTTGGGAAGACAGCATAAAACTAACAAAAAATGCCTTCACTCATTTTCCTTCTGAAAACTTACAGTGAAAAACGCCATCATTCTTGTTATGTGCAAACTGATTTTTCAGGAAATTCATGGTTGGTAATACCAATACTAGTGGTTCACTTGTGTAGTCAGTGGCATTCCAGCCATGAAGATGACATGGCCATATTGGCACTATGCTGGATTGAAAGCTTACTTCCATGAGTAGAAAAAGATTTGCTGCCTGTTTAGCCCTTCCAAAGACATTGCATGCCAAAGACTTTCATAAGGAGACAATGCAGCATGCCAGTTTCACCATCACATCTGTGTGAAGTACAACATGCTCTTGGGAAAGTTCCCATCTAACCCAGACTGAACTAGGTACAGAGAGTCTCCAGTTACTGTTAGTGGTGATTTAAAATAGCTTTCATTTTGACTAGCTGTGAATCTCTGCCATGTAGGGATTGCTTTTATGATTTATCAAAGCTTCTTAAGGATGTTCTGAGCTGCCTGCTGCTTTTTTTTTTTTTTTTTTTTTCAGTTAGCACAGTAGTGTACAGCACTAGAGAGATATTGGTGTATATGTCCTGTATTAAAGATCAAACAAGGTAATCCATAAATAACTCTGCAGCTAAAAAGCTTGTGGCAGCTTTGGATTATAAGAGACATGCTTGTGGCAAGAGGCTATACAATTTAATTCCATGATTTTGATGTCCAAGTTCCACCAAAATCATTTGAAATTGTGTAGAGAAGTCACCAGGTCTATCTGACAAGTTGGTGGAGCATGGTCAGTATTGCCTGAACTAATCTATTCCCACTGCACAGCACAAGGCAGGCATTCTGTATTGCAGTAGAATAACACCATCACTCTCCACAGTCCCTGTAATGAATATTATTTCGAAACCTCACCTCACACTGTTTATGGAATGAGTTTGTTCTATATGCAGGAACAATAACTGCTATTAATGATCAATTAGTGGTTGAATTTGACTATGAAACATAGCAGACATATAACGAGAGGGAGAAAAAGTAAGCAATGATGGAAGAGATGTTCCAGGTTGGGTGTTGATTATATTCACAAATTCATGGCTCAAGAAAGAACAGTGCATCCCAAGCTTCATCTCCCTCTCCAAATGTGTGCAATTTTGTATGAATATGAAGCTATTAGCTGGTCTATTTGGACATAGACCTACAGCAGAATTAACTGTAGAGTGGATGCTGGTGTTGTGTGCGCATGTGAATGTATACTCTCACTCCTTGTATGACTCAAATTAGAGAGGAAAACTCTTTGGGGCGTGATAATGAAAGCCTGATTAGACAAGTGTAAGCTCCTGGGACCCATCCAAACTGAAGATCAGGTTGCTAATGCCACCACATTGTACATATCAGTTTCTGATCAATGACGTCTGAAAAGGATGAAACGCAAAAGCCCACTCTCATTCCTTTATTGAGTAATTTGGCTTCAGTTCCAGCACAGTAATGAATTCAAAGTCCAACAAACCAATTTTGACTTATTGGTTTGCTAATTAAAGTCTTAATTATGTCAATAGGTGTTTGGGTCTGCAATAATTCAGTCTCCTTTAATTTGTCTCCTGACTTTTACAGCCAATTGTCCATCACACACCAACCTGTGCTGTCTTTGGATAATGGGAGAAGGATGTGTTTGTGTTGGGGGAGCAGGGAGGTTTGAGTTAGATGAAAAGGAGAGAGAAATTGGCCTATAAACATTACAGGAAAGGACACAGGCTGCAACTACAAATGTCTTACACATGGGAAAGAGGAATGAGAACCCAGCCATAGGCAGGTTGGTGCCATGCAGAATGACCTGTGCTTCCAGGTGATTAAAAGGCTTTGGCCTAGATTCACCAAGGGCTATATACAGTAACATTTTATTAGCCCGACTACTTGTTTTCCAACCATAACCTACCTGGAGTAAGGACAGTACCATAGCTCTATTTTGAAAGCACTACTTTGTCTTGGACAGTCATGGTAACAAATCGTGGTGTTTCTTCACTAGGAGTCCCCAGAAGAACACTACAGCCTGACAAGGATACAGTTTAGTACATAACACCACAATATGACTTACAAGAATAATAAGGTAAATTTAGCCTTTATTAAAACAACAGATTGAAAATACCAGTTTGGACCAGGCAGAGTGAAACTAGCATTGGTTTGTTTTGCAGCACAGTTGTGCCAATGAGTATCTCCTGGTGCTGACCAGAGTATCTCCTTATCTGGACTATTTAGAAGTGCACTCTGCCAAATCCCAGAAAATACGTCAAATCCTGTAACATTCTGAGGATGGACAAATGACTTGTTGGGATTAAGGTGAGGCCAATTCATTTTCTGTCTGTGAAAGTGCAATATAATTGTCATCAAAAGTAAAAGGGAAATGCATATAATCAATGCACGCATTATCCTCCCCCTGTGGCTGGTTCCTTTGCCATTTGATATGATTGAGGAGTGAGTCAGAAAAAAGAAAACCTATCTCTACAGACGCAGGCACATCACCAGACCCCTTTGTTGGCTACTAATCAGTTTGCACTAGGAAAGCAGCAATCCCCTAGATTTTGTACTCCCTTTGTGTTCATGCCCCTGCTTCCATCAGCTGCTCCATGTATTTGCTGTCTTTTGGAGCTTCTGTGGGAGATGTCATCAAGCACCTCTGTTTCCCGTAGAATTGTCTGAAATAGCATAAAGACAAAAAAGGGCCAGGAAATTTCTTCTGGGACTGCACACACACAGCTTCATCCTCACTGCCTTCCTTTCTATGTCTCAAGGTAGAGATACCCAGTGATTCTACCACACTAAATCACAGATAGCATCAGCAATCATAACTATCTCTGGGGTAAAATAAAATAAATAGACAGACAGAGATATATCCTTATCTTTGTAGGAAAGGATAAAACAGAGACCTGCATTGTTGACATATATCTGTGACTAATTTTAAATGCAGATGTATTTTTCTGGAAATTTGTTGGGATAACACCAGAACTTACAGTTGAAGTCCCTGTTCACTTGACAAAAAGCAGAAATGTCCTTTCCCTGTATAGTTAACTGGTATAGAAATTGCCAAAGGCACATGAAGAAGCAGCAACACCCCCACCCCAACACCAACTCCTGATGATGGTAGGCAGCTGCCTATAAGGAGGTTCATGACCTCAATATATGGGACCAGAGGAGCTCAAGTTTAGTTATGGATTATATTCCTGAAATGAATTCTTAAATATACATACAAAAGCCTGAAAAAGAAGTGTTCAAGCACTTAATACATTGCTGCCTTCAATGTTTTTCTGCTTCGAGGTCTTATTCATTTAATCAGTCAACATAAGTTCCATGTTAAAAGCCTTTTAGGTCATGATCAGTTCATCTAATAATTTCTATGTATTATTGATTCAGTGTCTCAGAGTTGTTTTATGTTCTTCAAGCAGAAAGTCACAATGTGAATTGGCCAAGGTTGCTCATACAGCTCATGCATTCTCTTACTTCACATTTTCAGAATTTTTTGTTTGACTTCTCTTTATCACTGGCATCATGTTCCCTCACACTACAAAGACAAAAGAAATTTGTGACTTCCTGTGTAAATACCAGGAACCACACAAAGTACAGACAAAAGGAAGCAAAGATTTTATTGACATTTCTTTACACAGAACACAAGCTACACAAAATGCCACAATAAAGCATATGTAGAAAAATAGTAGAATCATATTGGCACTGATGACTATTCATTATTATTATCATCATCTTATTATACAGGTTTCATCATAACCATAATAAATAAGCATTAAAATTTCACAGTGGCATTATAAGCTTTACATTCATGATCTTGTTTATACAAGGGACCATGTCAGGTTTCTTCACTTTTTTTTTTTTTTTTTTTTTTTTTTTTTTTTTTTTTGTATGATCATGATTCTAAGTAGTAGATTTAAAAATTAAAAGCCCTTTCCCTTAACCTATAAGGATCTGTCCACATTAATCCATTGACTTGATCCCTTGAAGAGGTCTGCATTTGTCTAAATAGACATTACTTCTAAAACATAATTGACCAATTTGAAAATTGGCCTTAGAAAGAACCCAGGATATTTGTTATCTTCTGGTGGTCCAACTGTGAGATGCCATGAATGCTACTGGCTGCCATTCAGCAAGATCCTTAGGAGGTATAAACTGCTTTATCAGGTTAACCCACTTGGGGATCTGGCCCATTATAACAAAAGTGCATTTGAGCAGCATTTCTCAGGATCAGACCTTTAGTCAAGACTTTGTGGATGCTGTTGAGTCAGAACATACATTTCAAGAAAATTGATTTGTGTCTGCATTTTCCCTAAAATGTCACAGAACTGACTCAACTTCATTTGTTCCCACTTTGTGAGATCAGTTTGGGTTTTTGATATGTCTTACTTAAATCTTGACAGACGCAGTTAAAGAAAATTGAAGTGTATGGCAGTTGACAAATGTTCATTAGGGAAAGGAAAGTAAATTAGAGTGAGGCAGAACAGAACACATTTTGTAGATCTTCTTAAAAAGAGTCTTCTTAAAAATAAACAAAGAAACAGTACAGATTTTCCAAGCTCACAGACTCTAATTATTGCCTCTTCTGTCTGATTTGAAATACAATTTGTGAGAAGCATAACTGCCTCAATCAAATGTAATAATATATAATTTAAAAATACAACCTCTAGTGTCACATGACAGAATCAGTTGTACTCATATTCAGACCACAGAAATGGTTATACTTTAAAATACCATAGATTAGTCATCTGCAAAGTTCAAACTCAGTATAAAGTTACTGTCTTTAGACCCAAATTTGCAGAAGGTTGTACATGCATCACTTATGTCATGCATATTGCTCACCCTGAACAACCAGCCTTAAAGGAAATACTTGGAGAACAATATATTTCTGATGCATTGCTTTGCATCCTGTGTGTACAAACATGGACACATTGTCCAATGATAGTATAACACATCCACTATGCATGGGTACAAACGGTTATTAAGTCCAGGGATCAGCCTCTTTATTTGTTTGTCTGTTTCTTTGTTTTGAAATTGAACTGCTTGATGATGAATTTATCACTTGAAATTCAGCCCATTATTATTTATGTCAGTTGTTTACTTTAAAATATGTATTTATTTTTAAAATATTCTAACCTTGTCCTTTTTAACTAAGAAATGTAAAAGTATACTTAAAGAAAACTACTTTCAGAGCTAATCACTTAGAGGAAAAAGCAGGGGGTTAGTTCTAAGGGTTATTATCTTGTTAATTAGTATAGTAAATAAAACATATTTTTTATAACATAGAATAGGGATCTTCACAGAACTGTGATCCTGTCCAGCAAATTCTATTCCACATGTCTGTTGAGGAACAGTAAAGATCCAATTTTAGGTGTTGCCATTGAGCTGAGAAATAATCCAGCAATGTAAGGTGTTCCACTTGAATAGATACTGTACAGTTGAAAAGCTATTTCTGGTGACCTTGCTAACCTTAACTATTAAAAAGTTACAGGCTGATTTTGAGGGTTACAATTTTAATAAACTTGAAAAAGGAGTTTCATCAAGTTTCCCAAGACTCTCAAACCAACATAATGGTTCCAACATCAAAAATAGCAATTGCCTATGTACATCACATACAAGGAAAGATATGGCAAGCAAGACCTGCCTCATGGATGTGCTTTGTTTGGAATATGAACACTATTTTTCTGATTTTAAGCACCTGAGTGTGAAATTTGCAGCAAGAAATAGAGAGATAGGATGAGGCAGAGATCCACTTACTCCTGTGAATTGCCTAAAAACTTGTTACATGTTCCTTCTAAGGAAAACAGAAAGTTCTCCAGCAAGCAAGTCCTCCCAACTAAGGGCTTGATAAAGGTAATTCTGATTATAGGGAAAATTACATTTTCTGATATCTTAGATGCTGCCACTAATTATCCAAACATAAATGGGAAGATGGAGATATAATGTCAGATTTAAAAAATAATAATAATACTTGAGTATATGTTAACAGATTTAAGCAGATGATAGAGGCCTAGTAAGATGACTACGTAAGACTAGGGTTAAAAAAAACTTCAGTACTAAATGGATTCATTACTGAAGTCAATGAAGCCCAGTCCTGGGTTAATCTGAACCATTAAACCGCTCATCATTTAAGAAAGCTTGCTATTAAAAGTTGAATACAAGCAACAAATATAGATATGGATTTCAGTTTATCTCTGAACTTTGTGTTTAGGAATATGCTCTTCTATATTTTGATTTTGGATCAATATTTCTCCCAAACATACAAAAATATTATAGGATGATTTATCCTGCATCTTTGTCTTTTATCTATCTTTTTATCTACATCCAGACTCTTACTTACCTGGATAATCCTAAAAGTCATGGGACAAATTACCAGTATTGCTTCTTTCTTGGTAAATCAGTGAAAAATAAACCTTGAAAACACTACCAGTGATGTGATTTATTTATTTTCTTCAAGACATTTGCAAAGGAGTACCCTGGTTTGTCTAGACTGATCTCCTTCATACTTCATAAGAAGATTTAACAGCAGAAGAAGGAAATAGCTAATTCCCCAAACTGTATGAATAACCAAATACACACAAGGCTAAAATTAGCAAGCAGAATTGTAAAGCTGATAAATTAGTGGTCCATCAGCTTAAAAATAAATGCTTGGTTGAAGAGGAGGGATGTCAAGAAAAATTTAAAAATGGTGACAAGCTTCCTGTCTCAGAAGATAGGGCAGCTGGGTTTGACATTACATTGACCTTGGAAGCCATGGAGTTGGTAGATAACACCCATCAAATTCAAGACTGCTTAGATAAGATTAGTCAATGAATGGTCTGCCAAGAGGCTGACATTGTCCAAACCAATCTCTCTCCTCCAATGAGGTGGAGGAAGCCAGCAAACTGCTCTTTCACAGGAGCTCTGGAAGATAACCAAAATGTTCCTCCAAAAAGGAATAGTAACCTATGAAATTCAACAGTCACCACAAGCTTCAAAGTAAGGTATGATATACATGTACATACTCTACATATGGGAACATACATTCATTACATATAAGATTATAACATACATTACATTAGGGAAAGGACACTTTTTGTATGCATAGGGATGTTAGACATACCACAAAAATGGTATGTGGGGCATACAAGACCTATTTTTTTTTATCATTTTTACTGAAAGTGATGATATATCTCAGATCAAAAAGATTCCCCTTATCTCTTCCTCAACCTTTGTAGTGCATGTAGCTGCATATATGGTAGTGTATCAGAAATGCCTTGACATCTTTCCACCATTAGGAGTAATGCAGGTAATGTTATCCACATTACAAAGAAAAAAGTAAGAGTAAGTGAGCATTTCTCCTGAACTGGGACAAGTAGATTTCTACTAGTACTTTAGCATTCAGGAAGGAATTAAAAGCTTCTTAAATTAATTGACAGAAACTACTACAAAAATTGAAATATTGAACCTCTTGGCTATTCTATTTATTAGACTAACCACATGTATAGGTAATGGAGAAAAGTGAGGCCATCACAGTATTTGAACCACCCACTCAAAAAATAAATAAATAAAACATAAAAAATTGCTCGAGGCTGGACTTGTTCATAGACTTTGGGGAGGTTTGTTTGCTACTTTGGAAAAGCTATTTGTGTTTGCAGTTGATAGCTCTCAAAGTCTGAACTGCATGCCAGAATAGTCCTATTTACTACGTCACAGTTTCACGTTTTCAGAAGCAGAAGCTACTTGAAGATGTGCAGCTCCATGCATATACCTAATGGACTTCTGGCACGTTTATCTACTTGTGGGAATCAGTTTTGCACAGAAGTGATTAGTTTTCTGCACAGATAATAGGATCTTCCAGTGCTTTGGGTAGAAGTAGAGTTGAATTCACAAAAGCAGATAAATCAAGTTTCAAGGTTGTAATAGAAGTTAATTCAATTTGACCTTTTGCATAAGCAGAGCTTATACATATTTATTCTTTATGCTTCTTAACCTATGAAGGGAAGGCCTGACTCATCTGCATTTAAAGCAGCTATACAATGATTAAACTGTTTTCATAAGCATTTCAATTCAGTGCATTGACTTCTGTTAGGGAACTGCACATGTATTATATAGTCTTACTAAAAAAGAAAAGAAACAGCAGCAGCATCTATTTCAGACCACAACCTGTTGGGAAGCAACATGCCATGGACCTGATGATCAAAAGGTAAGAGAACATACCTGTCACTCATGCCAGGGTGAACAAGACTTACATTAGGCTCTATGTATTGTTATTTGTGCCTGAAGATTACCAATGACCGTAAAATAAAAATATGGAAAACCAGGAGGGAAGCCATTAGCATCATTGTGGGTGTTCCAGGGGTATAATGTAGTCCCAGATGTATTGTGTGCTGAAAGAGAGGCCCACCAATGGTGGTGGTATGACACAGGTCACAACACTTTGCCCTTGCTGGTGCAACCACTTCAACCAAGATCAAGGATCAAAGGATCAAGAAGTAAAGATGAACTCACAGAGGGATGCAATCTGCAAGTTTACAAATTCTGGCAACAGGAGGACAGCTCCAGCTCCAGCTGTCCAGATTAGGACCTGAGATAGGAAGAGGATGTGATGAGAGTCGATTGCCAGTGACTCCCTCCTTCCCAGGGCAAAGGCACCAGTCAGGACCAGAGCTGCTATCCAATGGACTTTCCTGATACCTGGAGGCCAGATCCATGACAGTGCAGAAAGACTGCATAAGACCCTTCTGACTATTTCCTCTAACTGCTCAACTATGTGGACAAGACCAGGGTTAATCTTGAGAATACTAAAGGTGTTTGGGCACTTGGACAATGCTGTAGCTTTGTATGAAGGAAAGGACTGAATGATGAAGAGAAAAGGAATTCATGGGAGCTGTAAGAAGAAAAAAAAAAAAAAAAAAAGAGGCAGGAGATGTAATCAGATAATGGAAAAGTGACTATACAAATGGGCAAGACAGAATAGTAGCTTGGGGCCATTTAGGCTACTCAAGAAATAGCAAGTTTTGGGAACCATAGTCAAAGAACAGAGCAAGAGGGACAATCTTGCTGTGGTCACAACATTTGATCCAAAAGAGAGTGGTAAATAAATATTGAAGATTGAACTAGGAATTGACAGTTACTTAACAGCATTCAATATCAAAATTGCTGAGTATATGCACTGAAATAAAACACTCTTAGAGAGCTCCTTATGAACATGACCTTTAGGCTCCAAATAACCATCAGGAGTGAAATATCATGGTCTGTTCTGATGATCATTTTCAAATGGAAATTTAAGTCCATAAAGAAAATAATCACTCAGTTAGGCTGGCACATATTGGCATGCTGAGACCACTGTAGAAGTGCCCCATGACTATTCAATGTATATAATGTTTCATGGGATATTTACGTAAACTTTCACAAGGGTCTAACACTCTTAGAAGTTCTCATTTTCTTCTTGCATCACCACTTAGATACTTCAAATGCAGCAGTAGAAAGGAAGAGATCTTCTTTTCTTAACTTGCAGAATGAACAGAGGAACCTACAAATTCTAATGAAAGCTTTGGCCTGAATTCCCAGTTTTCACATAATCTTGTGACAGCTTTCTCTTTCAAGCTTGGCACTTCTCTAGCAAGGAAATGCTGAAGAGGATTGGTCAGTTGATACTTATGAAGTGCTTTGAAGTAAAGTAGCACTCAGCATTTGTACTAGTAATTTCCAAGGCTCTGTGCTAAGGTTTCAAGCCTTTAAGACACAATCCTTTAAAGCTAAGCAATTTCAGCTTCCACTTTTGTCAGTGGAAAGACTTGATTTTAAAAACAGATTAACAGTTTTGTTAAAGAGAAATTGGCATCATTGGAGGCTGGGAAAGACACATTTTCAGGCTAACTTTAAAGGAACCTGTTTGTCTCTTCAGTGCTTGCTTATGATCCAACTGTACTAGTCCAAATTCACACCTAATTATGAAAAACAGATCAGTTTTCTAACCAGTCCACCAGTGTTGGTCCTCTACTTTATGCCAACACCTTAGGGACCCAAAAAATGAGCCTTACAATAAGTCAGTGAAGAGAGGCAAGTGACTCTGAAGGCCACCAAAGGAGAAAACAGGAGCACTCCTTCAGAGTACTTACCTCTCTTCATTGACTACAGTAAGAACTTAGACACTTCCTTTAGTTGAACAAAGTCATTTTGAAACTAATTTTTAAGCGCAAATTAGGTAATAAAAATAAACAGGCTAATTTCTACTCTACAAGCAGAAACATCTCTAGAGGTTTCTCCAGGTTTTGTGAAGGGCAGTCAGCAATTACTAAGAGATTAAGAAACAGACCCCTGAAGATCCTTAAGAGTGCCGCAGGAGGAGCTAGACCCTTTTTGTCCTTCACCTACTCACATTTAGTCAATACTGCAATGTCTTTCCATTTGTATTCAAGAAATAATTCTTCTGTTTCAAAAGAGATTAAATCCTTATAAAACAGAGTTCAGTAGTCTCATTCTAAGTACTTTGTCAATAAAATTGGTGATATTTTAAATACTCTTTCTTCCAGAATTACTGTGCTATTCCAAACTAGATAACTGTGAAACTGAAAAGGAGATAGCTTCAAAGGCAAGTGTTATTTCAAGGTACAGTAGGCTTTATTAAGGCCTTTGGAGTGGGGATGGATTCCCATAAGATTTCCAGTGGGAAATCGGTGGGGGACTCCCACTGATATTTTGAAATTTTGAAATTTTGGTGTGGTGGCCTCATCTGATCAAGCTTAGGTATCTAGAAAGTAGACGACAAAATCTGATATCCTGCATAGTCAGTGGAGAAGAACAGGCATAAAGAAAAATAGAACAGACAAATAAAACAGATCCGACAAAGCACACCCTAAAAGTGTATCTTTCCTTCCACTGACCCTAAAAGTCTCTCCTACCAGGTCACAAAATGACTTCTATACCATAATTATCTAAGGTTAAGTGTAATGATACTACTCTGTGTGGAGGTTTTCAATTACTTGTAAGGTAATTTACCATTGCCTGTGCATATTCCTTGAAACAATTTTCTCATATAGCCCATACCTCATATTTAACACTGTCAAACCTGACTAGACAAGTTCATTTTACCAGTTGGAGCCAGGATGTCTACCATGCTGGTTTTAAGACATCACACCCAGGTGCTCAAGAAACAGCCCTGCATTGTCTTCTGTGTTTTATCTTATCTAGAGAAAAGATACAAAGAAGTGGATGGAGTTTCACTTCAAATACAACCGCGTTCTCCACTCTGACCAACCTCTTGAAAAAATGTCTTCTTGTGAATGTATGAGCTTCACTTAAAAAATTAAGCACAGCCTCCATGGATATACCAAAACAAGCAGAGATTGTAAAGTTTGAAGGGAAATCCTTGTATCAATACTGAAAATGCAATTAAATCCATTTAAAGTGACTTTATGTGACAGGGCAATACATTAAAATTCCAAAACACAGAAACACAAAAGCTTACTGTGCAATTATTTTGACATCTCCTATGAAGATAATTCTAATATTATATTTCTCTCCATATAAATCAATATATAAAAAACTTCTAAAAATGATTCCATGTTGATTGCTATATTTTGATGAAGTGCAACCACTCAGATGTTATTTACATTATAATGACAATGAGGATTTCTTTGCAATACAGTCTATACCATTAGAGAAGATTTACAATATTCTGTGTCATTATCAAGGCAATATCCCATTAAAAAGCATAAAAGAAAGGGAGACTATTCTGAGAACCTCAAAATGAATGCTAAGCTAGACAGTTATTGCCAATATATCCCACAACGCTCTGGCAGCATAAGGAAGTTAAAATCTGTGTCATATCATTTCACAGGAATGACATCTCCCAGATTTTTCTGAGGCTCTATAGAAGCTCTCTATCACACCCTCTAAGGAGCAAGTTGAATGAACCTAATCCAACTCCGCTGAAATCAGACTCTAAGATGTGGAAGAACAGTTTATGGACAGGTACATGGAAATCTTTAGGTATGTTTGTCCATAAGTCACAGCACTGGTAGCAGTGTACAGTGTGAACATGAACGTACCGAAAGGGCTACCAATTTCTGCAGTAATACAAAAGAGACTTTTTCACATTTCCCCTCTTCCACACATACATAAATAGAAGGCTAGGAATGCTGTCTAATGTACAAGGCAAGGCAAGAAACCACCTGTATGATTTTAAGAAGCACTACACCAGTATGTTGTCATATCCATTATATTCATGATTAAAAACATGGAATGTTTGACCTTGAAATAAGCATACTTCTTTGTATGCATTGCAAATACACACACGCATTAGGTATGTATATATTTGTAAAATAGCCTCTCAACAATTTAAAAAATTTTCCATGTGCAGACTCCCAAAAATTTTCTAAAAGAGGAATAGATCACCATATAAATCACTAAAGACTGCTAATGTTTGGGGATTGCTTTTCTTTCTTGCTTTTCATGTACTCCTTAGAAGTCCGTGTCTGTGGATCAAAACCTCTGTACAAAAGCTTTATCTCCATGCCCCATTATGTTTAATAATGTGTAAACAATTCTCCAAGGAAGAAGTAAGCTGTGATGTGTAAGTTTAGTTGGCATTAAAATGTTGAGGTGGAACAGTGATAAAGACTTCTAAAACAATACGTGAGACCCAGAAATTCCTGATTCCTGACAAAGAATTTTTTTTTAACTGGGCAAATCCATCTTTTAGCTTTAAAATGTCAATTTATTAAAGGAAAAAAGAGAATAGTATCTACCTATTTACTTCAAGTATTGCGGTAATATTTAATGTTTACAAAACTAATTGCTATTGAAATGCACCATGTGACTACTTCTATTTCATTTCAGTGTCAACTTTGAAGAGCAGAAGATGATTTAAGGTGCAATATACCATTCTGTTTTCATGTTTTAGTCTTACCTTTTTGGACATTCCTTCTTATTCATTTCTATTTCAAAACATGCCTGCATTATTAGACCACCCTAGTCCCAGTTTGTCAGCAACTCTTTTCTCGAACGAATTCTTCAAAAGTTTTCCATTTTTCTTCTTTTAAACACAGCTAGTTTTACCTTCTGCATGTACAAATATTTCCCTGGGGTTGCAAAATTTTGGGGCTTATTTTCTTAATTATTTTATTTCAGAAATTTCCACTATCTTCATCCCAGTTCACTGATGACAGTCTTGAAACCTAGAACCAACTTTGTCACTTTTTATGTTCATTTGTTTTATTTTTTCACAAGATATAGAGGTCTGGTCACCTATGTTTTTAAACAAATTGCATTTGCTTTAAAAAATTACCTTCCTTCCAAACACAAATATTTGTGAAGAATCATTTGCCTCCTTCTTTTTGAAAAACTGCTGTGACATTGAAAATTTATCAAAGTGGTATGAAAATGTATAGAAAGTTATTGAAATGTGTCATTTATAATGCTGACAACTTTTTTGATAAAAAAAATAAAATTGAAAATGCAAAAAAAAAAATAATACAAAAAGTGAAAAATGGTTATTTTCTAAACCCCTGAAAAGAATTCTGATAACATTGTATGAATAAAATTTTAACTGTTTTGACCAGCTGTAACCATGTAATTAGGACTGGTTATAGCACTGCAAATGGGAATTAGTAAAACCCTATTATAGCATTACAGAGAAATCTAAAACACATGTATGGTTTTTAAGCTTTTGACAATCATTACTGCTCTAGGTCACCAACCTATTTTCATCTGATTGGTGTTTTTTAGGAGTATTACTGGCTAGATTTTGAATTTCAGACTAATGTATATATATACATAATACATATATACATATATATATATGTACGTATAATACCTTGGGGTAAATGTATTTTGATACAAATTTAAAAGTGAAAATTGTACCTCTGAGGTTATAACAACAAGCACAGTAATGGTATTCTAGAAATGTAAACAGAAGAAGTGCTAACAGATGCCACTGATATTTCACAAGTAATCCAATAGATTCCCATCAGTCTGGCAGCTTTTAACTTGAAGAAGTCTTCCCAACTAAAGGTTTGTGTTGTTTTCTTTTTTTTTTTTTAAAGTCAAATATCAAGTTTTTTTTTTTCATTCTATGTTAAATATTTTCCTCCTTTCCATGATTTGAATGTGTGCATGTTACAAATGATTACCAACGATGGAACCATTTTCTTTTGAGAAACAGAAATGTTGAAATTGTCATAAATGTTTTTTAGACTTTTCATTTCATTGCAAAGGAGGTTTTAACCTGAGTTCATATACACTTGTTTCCTCTTGTATTAGCCACCTCAAAGTGCTACAGATGTATAGCTTTGTTAAAATGTAAATAAGCATTAAATCAAGAACAGACAAATTCCTGGGTTATTATCTGAGAGAAATGGTGATCATATTGGTCCCATCACATTTAGATAATATTAACCATCTTTATTCTGATTCTCTACTTCAGAAGTAGTTCATATCTTTATGTGGACAAACAACATATAAACAGAAGAGGAATATTTATTTCTTCCAAAAGCACCAATATTTGGAAGCTTGAATGCCTTAAAGCCATAGCACTTTATTCTCTGAAACAGAAATGGAAATGGAGAGAGATTGAAAGTCCCACCTGATCTCATTTCTAACACTGCACGCTTTTGGCTAAGGGATTCTCCTCCACTCAGTGAAATGGTTTGCTTCTGCTACCCCATACTTCAGGCACTATTTGAAGTAGTTGAGTCCTGCCACAAGGAAAAACTTCTCCAGGAAAAGTTCAGAGTCCAGCACAGCAATGTGGGCTGCCCGGCCAATCAATGTGTTGGCGGTGTTTGGCAGAGCATGGAACACGTTGTGTCTGATCAAAGTGCAGTCCTTCGCCCCAATCAAAGGCTGGAGCAGGTTGTTAATCATTTCTGCATAAACAGGACCTGCAAAAGATTTTAAAAGTCACACATACATGCCAAAACTGCCAGATCCCCTCTTTCTTTCCAGTATTATTTAATTACAGTCACAAAGAGAAGGAAAATGGAACAAATAATAACAAAATGCAAGTGAAAGCAGTTTATTTCAATGGTTTGCCATGTACCAGGATGTTATTAATGTAATGGAGCCACTGGCCACCCAGAGAGACCTAGTTGAAGCTGCTAGCACGAAGAGTGGGACATGCCTCAGCATTTAGTTCCATTTCTCCTGAGGTGGAAAGAAACACACATTTCCTCCAGGGAAAGAGGTCTGGATTCATACTGCCTGTGAAGCTGAATGCAAAAGGGTCAGGCAAGATATGTGTGTTTTTTTTGTTTGTTTGTTTGTTTTTTCTGGGTAATCTAATGCAGGAAGAACATCATGCCTTTCTGCAGATAGTTTAGAAGTTTATAGGGCAACAACAGCAGCTCAGGAAGCTTGCACTCATGGATGTAGGTCTGGCTTCTACTAGGCCAAAAATGTCCCTGAGGAAAAAAAAAACACCTGAAGAAAGAGTTAGAAAACTGCCTTTCAATTCATGTGTTAGGTAAGACGAAAAGATCTGTGTGAAGGCAACCATGTTGGCCCTTGGTCAGCAGAGAGAAGAGATCAATACCTCCTGCTTTTGCTTCCCCTGTTGAGGAAACCGTAGTCCTGCAATGAGGTAACCCCTCAGCCTTCTCTTCTCTAAACTGAACAAAACAAGCGACCTCAGCCATGTCTTGCCCTCTAGGCCCTATCTAGGCCCTACACTATCTTTATTGCCTTCCTTTGGACACTTTCTAATAATTTTATATCCTTTCTAAATTGCGGCTCCCAAAACTGCACACAGTACTCAAGGTGAGGCCACACCAACACACAGTAGAGTGGACTTCCCTTGACTATCTATCAATGTTGTGTTTGATGCACCCCAGGGTACAGTTGGCCCTTTTGTTGCCAGGGCACACTGCTGACTCATATCGAACTTGCTGTTGACCAAATTCTCCAGATCCCTTTCTGCAGGACCACACTCCAGCCTCCTGTCCCCCGGTCTGTACATATAGACAAGTTTGCCCCTTCCCAAGTGCAAAATGTGGCACTTGCTCTTGTTATGATATGTTTGATATGTTTGATATGTTTGGTGATTACCCAGCTCAATTTCTCAAGGTCTCTCTGCAAGGCCTCTCTACCCTCAAGGGGGTCAACAGCTTCTCCCAGTTTAATATCTGCAAACTTACTCAAAACGCCTTTAAGTCCTACATCCAAGTCATTTATGAAAACATTGAAAAGAACTGGCCTACAATGGAACCTTGGGGAACCCCACTAGGGACTGGCTACCAGCTTCCAAGGACAACCTCCATTTCTACATAACTATGTATCTGAAACTGGTATAAAATTACACTGAACATATTTCTGGAAGTGGTATCAAACTGAAACGATGAAACATTTTATAAGCGAGGGAGACTGCAAATAACAAAGGCAGTATTTGGAACAATGTACAAACTAAACTCACAGGAAAGCTAGGCCTCTAATGGCATGAGTGCTGATGTACTTTGCAGATTTTATTACAAACCAGTATGATTTTACATCTTTCAAATTACCCGGCAATCACCCAAATACTACTGAAAACAAATGGAAAACCTATTGACTTTGGATGTGCTGAAAGAGATTTTGTCATGTGAGACAATACTAATAATTCAGTAGACTAAAGAGAAACAGTGTTAGGAACTAGTTCTATTATCTCCACAATTTAAAAAATTATTTACGGAGGCAAGAGCAATATGAAATCTTTGATTACAACCTGATTGAAACCTATTTTCATCAGACAAAGAGTATCTTTGAAATATTTTCTTGATTTCAGTCATGTCCTGTGAGAGTAGAACACTTTCTTCCTTATCAAATAAACATTTGAGTTTACATCATGCTTATGAAAAACCCTTCTGATTTACACAAAATCACAATTTCTCAACAGCTTTGTAAATATAGAATGGATCTTAAACATACCTGTGTGTCTGTCTTTAAGAGCATTTTTGCACATTTCTATTCTTGCTGAATGGAAGGGTACATATCTGTCTTGGGGTGAGGCCACTAACACAACATTTTTAAAGTACTGAAGGCCTGTGGCAAACAAATTCATTAAATGCATTTATTACAGTGTTGAACAGCACAATCATATTCATGTTGAAATGCACTTTAAAATCTATTGTGAAAAACAAATGAAGAGTAATTAAAACATACAAAACAGAAATATTCACAAGAATAACTTAAAAACATTGCTGCTGTTTCTATGAACTATTTGTTACTTATCAATGCTCATACAAGTTAATTGTATATCAACAACAATAACAACAAAAAAAGTGAGAACTGACTACGTTTCAAAGAGTAAATGATTAAAAACTTAATCTTGCAAATATTTATGCCTGTAAACATTGCAAACACATGTACAGGATCACTGTAGTCCATGGGTGTACTTGCATGAGTAAATGTTCACAGATTTGGGGATCACATTTTAAAAAATAGTACAACCAATTAGTAAAATAGCAAACAAAATATATAGAGAGAAGGAGAAGAGAAATCAGCTTCACCACTATGATGTCATACTATTACATCAGTGTGGAAGGAGCCTTGGGATCCAGTCCTTGCATCCAGCAGTCCTTGGATAAATACACACTGATGGTACATGGACTGGAAACCAGGAATTCTCCCTCTTCCCTGGAAGTAATGGAGCCACCATTCGCTATGAAAAGACTCCTGCTACTTACTCTGTCTGAGATCTCTTGAGCTCTAGATCACCCACATTCAGCAGAAGAGTAGGAGTATGGACACAGATAATCTACACTAACTCAGAGATTATTCTGTACATAGGAATGTTGTCGGTTTGGCCTTCATCCTTCCCTTCCCCTTACAGAAAAGAGACCCAGAACAAAGCCCTTTGCTTTCTAGTGCTTAATAGAAAAGTTGACCATCACCACCACGAGGAAGAGCCCTGATAGCTGCCTCTACTAAGCCTGGCTGAAGCCATCATTTTCTTCCTGTGTAATCAAACCAATTGCGTTTGTGACTTCTCTGGGGTAAAATGTAAGAGGCATCAATGAGTTTTAACATAACTAAAATCTTATGTAAAGAGACTCAGTAGGGAGCAATGTCATTTTTATTTTCTTCTGAGACAAGCACAAGAAACATTTAATGAAATTGAATAGTGGAAGGGATTTCTACTTTAAGAAAGTCAGAAATTGCTGGAGGCTCAAAGAGAGAGCAAGCAAAACACTGCAGCTTTGTAGGTACTCTCAATCAAATGTGTCCCTTTGTAGGTGCTCTTACCACTTTTGGGAGCAGAGTGCTAGAGTAAGGGCACCTCAATTCTGACTCATTGTGCTAGCTCATACATTTTAATATAGAATTTTACAATTTAAGATTTTTCTCCTAAGCATCAACCTGGATCGTTTTAATTTACAGGCAACCTTTTTGATACTTAACTTTCTGCTATTATAGAGACATCACCTTCATTTACTGTCTGCCAGATCTCCAGTCTATCAAGCTAACAGGCAACAAGTCACTTTAACTCACAGGAATACTTAGGAATTCTTGGCTTGGGAAGTAACAATGCGAGCTTCCTATGTAGAACCAATTTTATTTGAACATGACTGTCTTAAAGCAAATATCCCACTGTGGTCCATAAAAAATGGGAGCTAGAGAACCAAAGGAAAATTCAAATAAGGAAATTTAAATAATGCCAAGATATAGCATCTTCCTATCATTGATTAGGTCATGTATTGTGGTCAGAAAATTATGAAACAGCTCTGTCTGTCAGACCAAGTATTAAGTTGTACCTGTATTAAGATAGTATTTGTTTCCTATTAGCAACATAGCAGAGTAAGAGAAAAAAATAAAATATCAAGTAGTGACTGTGAGTGCATCCTTAGCACTAGCTTACGCACAATATTAAAATAACTTTTAGAAGAAAACATTTGTCTGAACAGAAGGATAATGCTTGCTTTCTTTTCTTAGGGAAAGTCTGATTTATTTCATTTATTCATAACAGACCAAGGAAGTGGTAAAATGATGTAGACATCATTTTTACAGCGTATGGCCATACATCTTTCTCTGTAGTACAGAGGTGCCACCATAGACATGAATAAAATTTGCTCTTCATCTCACAGCACCATATTTCCTAAAGACAAGAGATGTTGAACTTAAAAAAATATTAAAAAAGGAAAAACAGTTTGCATCTAATAACATAAATTAAGTTATGGTGGCCTGTCAAGAATAGTATTTCTTGCTTGAAGAATACAAAATTAGGTGCATATTTATTACAGCATGTAGGTCTTATTGGGCACTAACTGTTTGGCAACTACATCCACTAGTAATGGTGCAGATAAAAGGCAGATAAAACACTTATTAGACAGGGCAGACCTTCTTGAAAGCAAGACATTTAAAGAAAGATCAATAATGAAATGCAGATTTTCTTTACCCCCTGGAATACATAGTATCTAGCACAATCCTTTGGAACATCCCCCAACATTTACACAACATTAAGCCCTACTCACCTGTTTTTTGGCTGAGCTGGTAGAGGAAACACTTGCGCAAATCTGCGTTGTCCCTGAAGGTCAATTGCAAAAGTGACCCTGATTTTTTCAACTTCTGCATGAGCCACAGACCTGGAATAAAATTGGTGTATATTTTTAGCCTTTTTGCTGATTATCAAACAAGGGGATTGAAGTTGTGTGCCTATAATAATAAACTTGAAGAGATTACAGTACAGTTAGCACTGTAACTCAGTGTAAGTCTTTGTTTTCTCTTGTATTGTTAATAAACAAAGAGAAAAGTCTAAGGGTCTCTCTGGACTATCCAGTGTCATGGTAACATAAACGTTCAGGAAGGGTGAACATAGGGCCATTCATTTTCCATAGTACTGTAAGTGTTTTCTTCAGCCTTGGAGATGCCTCTCTTTATTGGCAGTATAAAAAGTGGAAGAACACAGTGGAAGAAAGGTCATCTCTTGCTGCTCCACACCCCTGGATTTTCCACAATGCTGGACCATGTAGTAGGCCCTGAAAGCCTCTCTCACTGCTATTTTCTCTGAGTCTGAAGTCTTCAACAAATATTTGCCATAGGTACAGTGTATGTGTCACGTTGTCACAATTTACTGCTACCTCCACATGTTGCTCTCTCATATACTCTGCCATGGACTCCAGTAAGTCATAGCTTTCCCATTTAACTCTTACCTGTACTAACCAAAGTACTATTGTTGTAAAGTGTTCCCAGGTGAGGTCCAGAGAGGGACAGGAATGTATGTAACTTGTTGAGGTAATAGCGAAACCTGGGGCGAGTTAGTACAGATCGGATGATGACATTACCGAGGGAATGTCCAATAAAACTGTTAGGAGAAACAGAATTATATTAATGCCAAAATCCATCTGTATGTTATTTAAATTAAATGTAAAGGCAGCAAAAATTGCTCTTGAGGGGACTCTATCAGAGCTTTCAGTATCATCCTTTAGCTATCATTTTACATTTTGTTCAGCCTAGTGGATACTCTTCCAGCTATAACACATGTAAAAACTCAGCTCACTGACTTCAATGGCCTTTGACACAGGACACTTTTGAAAAAGCTAATTTCACAGAACAATGCTGATGACCACAAATAGTTACAGACAATTAACTATCAGAATGCTTACCTTATTCGGGATATGGAGAGGTTATACAACTGAATATGCTGAATAATTTCATCCAACAATCGGTCAGTCATTGTATCAAAATCAGCAAAAGTATCAGTCTAGTGTAAAAAGGATTGAGTAGGTGAATTCAAATATATTGCTCTTATTGAAGTATACATATATCATAGACTAACGTTATTTTCAAAGTAAGCTGCAATCACAAAAGTAATAACTAGTCCAAATTTTCTTTGTACTTGCTCAATGGGGAAGAATTTTTCTCTGTTGCTTAGTCCTCCCAAAATAGAAGCCCTTTGAAAACAGCCATAAATTTTCATTTTCAGATTAATATCAAAATTATTTCAACTAAAATTGTTAACTTATTCAAGGCAAGTATTTTTTTTCTCACACAGTTTTAACAGTAACAACACTTGTCACTATCAGTCTTAGGGCTCTCAGTATAGCCCGTATGGAAATTAATTGTCTTCATTAAGCTCCCATGTAAGATAAGGCAAAATCTTTCATCGCGGAGGTTCTTTGACTCTATATTGTGCCTTTTAGCTTCAGGAATATGACCCGGGCTTTCAATTTAGGACAGGAGTTACCTTGTGCTTCCTTTGTAGGGTATGGAAATAGGGCCCTCTAGAAACTGTATTTTAAGGGGATTACATTACCTTCTGTGGTTGCTTCTGTTTCTCTAGTGACTGTGCCTCTAATTTAGGCATAATTGGATAAATCTGGGCCTAAGGTTTATTAATAGTAAGATTAATAGTGTCAGGCCGATTTCAGAGTCAAAAGTAAGGTTTTAAAGCAGCCTGACTTGACAAGGTTGAGAACTGCTTAGCCTCTCCAGGCACCGTACTCTGCATGTGGAAGAAAAGCTTTTTATATTTTGGATTTAATGGATTACTATAATAAAATAGTTACAGCTTTATACACTACATATAGGTGATGTTGACACTACAGACACAATCACAAAATTATTAGGCCATCTTAATTAAATGCTGTGTGTTTGTTATTCAAGAATGTCAGTAAGATAATGAGTGCCAGAGAGGGACTTAAACAATTTGTTGCTTGCAACAGTTATGGTAGTTTTGATACAATAAAACTAATAATATATTGTCTAGTCTATACAATTGCAGGCAGATCTTATTCAGAACTGTGTCATTTGGCACTCTAACAGGACTCTAAATCAAATTTGTAACTAATGAGATGCCACAAAATCATCAAATGTTGGAACAGCTATTCAGAGCAAGCATATCTAGTAATTAATGCTTTTGTAACACAACCCATCTTACTAATTGCAGCTCTTGCAAAGGAAAACGAGCATATTCACTTTGCAACACTGCCTTAAAATAAATGTTCTTCTATACTACAAACAGTCCAATAACCTCTTGCCGGTTTGTTTAGCCTGCATTGATAATTAACAATTTCCCCTTAGGCTCATTATCCCAAATCTTTCAGGTTGTTTAAAAATGGAAGAATACCAGCCTGAGCATTAACCACAAACAAAACACATCAAATGTCATATTTCACCTGGTTATACCTCCATTCTTCAGTATCATCTCAGCCTGACTGAGCTTGTCAAATATATTACAGATGAGTGCATAAAAATGTGGCTTAAATTTTATTCTGTAAAGCAAACTTCAGCTAAATGACTGATTTCATGGATCATTTTAAATGTGGTTCCCAGAGCAGGGAAAAAACTGTGACAGGATGTTTTAAAGCATCAAAACATTCATCAAAAGATATCGGTCCTATCCAGTTCTATGTGAACTTGCACACACTTCCTTACTACAGGAGGACTGAAAGTTTCCATTATGGGTTCAATATAATAGTAAACAGAGATGTTGTAAGAGCTAATCCTTTCAGCCTTGCAAAGCATCAGGAGAAACTTCGATGCAAGTCTGGTCTCCTCATTATTTCCATTTTGTTCACATTAACCATGCAAGTCCACTTCTGGCAGAGATGTACACTGAAAGGCGGCAAGTTCACAGACAAACAACAACTGGCCATTTCAAAATATAAAAGCTATTGAACAAAGAGAGTTTTGACTCTAGTTTCTTGGCTGCTCATAAATCAGAATAATGTTTTTGACTGGGCACTGGAAATCCTTATTCTATGCATAAAGGTGTCATAAATATGGGTTCATTGCGAAGCAGGCCAAAGAATTCATTTCTGGTGTTCTGCCTAGGCTAGCAATGAATTGCTCTGGAAGACACTTATTTATCATTCAAGAAAATAAATCTCACAAGCCTTGCAACAGGAGAAACAATGGCTGATGCATCAAAAGCAACTGACAACACCTTCTGGATATTTCTAATCCTCCAGAGAATTTAACATTACTAAACCTGCTGCTTTCTGTCGGTGCTGTGTTGTACAGCATCCAAAAGGCAGAGGCACCCAGCTGCTAAGTTTGCAAACTGAGAGGATAAATCAATTTGGTTTCTCTAAGGTTTAGTCCTATAAGTAATACACTGAACTTTGAGTTCAATGCAAGGAATCTTTCCTGGTGTGTTTGAATACCCTATCACCTCAGACAGGAACAGGCCTTTGAACTAAATCCTACATAAAATTCCCTAAATTCCTCAGTGCTTTTGCTTTATCCAGCTTCTGAAAGAGCCTTACTGAAGGTCCTTTTGCAGCAATGGCAACAGGTTGTAGGAGATCTAAATGAAGACAGAAATTAGCTCTACACTACCTGATTTCGTTCAGACATTAGGAAGTCCAGTTTTCCACCAGGGAGTCCCAGTTCTATAAAAGTCTTTACCAGCCGTAGATCTGCACTGTTACCTGGAAACAGATGGCAATTTATAACATGCGATTCAACAGGAATATATATATATAAATTCAATTTAATAAATTTTTCTTCTTATAAACCTTCTTATAAACCTTGGCACCAGGGACCTCTTGTTAAATGCTGCTAAGGCAGCTCACCACACCATATGATCATGCATTGAAACATCAGGAGAGCAAGAATACCCACAACATGTGCAAGGAGGGCTGGACCTCACATCCTGCTGCTGGGCACTTCATGTGCTCTCTAAAAAGTGGGAGGAGAAGGCAAAGATCAGGCCCAGAATAACTCTGTCCCTTAATTGCTGAACAATGTAGGTAAGACAAGGCGTCATCAAAAGGTTAACATCTGACCTTCCCAATTTGCAGCTGGTGACACCCCAAGGAGACACTGCAGCCATGCTGGGAACTTCAGCACATGTACCTGGATAAGGGGGATAAGGATGTGCCTTCATATGCACAGCAGCCTGCCTCTCCTCTCACAATTAAATTTGGTGCTAAAATGATGTCAGTCTAGTAATATTTTACAAGACTAGCAGGGTGGTTAGAACTACATGATTTTCAAGTTCCAATCTTTGCCATTCTATGTTTCTATCATTTTGGGAGATGAACAAAATGTTCCAATTCCATATTAGGTAAATTACAAGGTATTCTGAATTATTTTTTCTGGAAACGGAGGTACCTTCTCTTCGTAAGAAACTTATCACTGTCATTGGTGTATTGGATGGCAATGGTTCTTGCACAAACCAAGGAGAATTTCACACTTTTCTGAGGCTCTGCCCTTCCTTCTCCATAGTCTCAAGGTTAATGCTTTCACCTTCCCCACTGAAGCCAATAGCTTATCAAGAGAAGTTTCAACTTTAATATATCTGTTTTCTGCTTAGAAAGCATGTATTTAAAATATTTCAGGCCCGGCTTCCTTTGTAGTGAATATTGATTTCAATTTTCCCACATTCTAAGTCCAGCCACTATCTATCCTATAATATCAGTTTATTTTGTTTAATAATGTCATCCCAGTGACATACTGCTAAACAACCAGATACCTCCGGAAAGACAAGAGGAACTACTGTAGTGTACTCTTACTGTATGCTGAAGGGATGATGTGATTTGGTGTAGAATTCTGATTAAATAAAATAAAACAGAAAAACAAAACAAAACAAAACAGTGCAGCACCCATTTCATAAAGAAAATACTTAATATTTTCCTAGACCCTTTATTACAATGAACTGAATAACATAAAGGAAACTGAATACTTAGTTAAGATAAATGTTTTCCATAGACTCTCTGTTCTTTCTCACTTCCTGACGATATGCCTTTCTTTTGTTTTGTTTACACTTGAGTGACTCTTACACATATCTATTCCTCTTGGTCTTACCATCCAACCCATGGACACAGACAACCAGGTGAATTCCATCTTCCAAATTTTCTTCCTCTTCCTCTGGTGGAAAATATGGGATATCAGATGCTAGTACAGATAAGTCACTGTACAGAAATCCTTCAATCTTCATCTCTTTTTTAAATTTTTCTTTGGCCTGATAAAAACTGGAGAATAGATTAATTAATCACAGTAGAACTGGGTGTCCAACAAAAAACCCTCAAACTAGAAATAAGAAGGTTCTATTCTGATTGAGAGAAATCAAGATGCAGGGAAGAAAAACTATTCCCAAATGGTTTGATGCCATACAGGGAATAGGTAAAAACCTTCAGTATCTCACACCTGCTACAGGAACACAAAGAATCTTCTGGTGGCCAAGAACTATGAGAATAAAATGCAGAATTGCAAAATTTGCATCTTATAAATGTCCTCAGACATACTGACACTGAAAAGCAAAATTATACCATCAGAAACATTTATAGGCAGGTTGCTCTCCCCATTCCTCAGACAGTGGAGTTTAAGGGTACACCTCATTACAGAGATGACATATTTTGGTTTGGTTTGGTTTGGTTTGGGGTAGTCTTGAAAACATTTAGTGGCTAAGTGGAAAAGCAGCTCAGAGCTGAAAGAATTAAGATAACCCCTCCTCTGATGAAGGCCTAAAGTTTGACATATGAACTCACCTTGAAGCTACCCAAAGGTGACAAACACTTCAGTGGCTTTTTAAGTAGAAAAACTTATCCAGAGCTTTTAGGAATTCAAAATCGCAATATAAGTGTAGAATTAGAAAACTGTGATGGACCTGGCCAGGAGATATAAACCTTTAAACCTTGGGGGTAGCCTAAGGCCAATCAGTATGATGGTGAAAATTACTTACATCAACCCTACTGACATTAAAAGGACTCAAGAACAAAAAATCTAATATTCTGGCCATGGACCTAGAGGCCCTGAATTCATCAATGCATGAATACATGGTTAAGTATTCTGCTTCACAAAGAAGGAATATATTTTGTGCTTATATCAAGCGGGATTTACAGCAGGGTTCATCAAATGAACCTCAAGATGTTAAAAAAATAAAAATGAAAGTAAAACTTAGGTCCCAAATGAATGCACGTGCAGAGAACCAACATGGGTGAATGGGTTGAGAAATTCCCATGCTACCATTTTCCTTCAGCACAGCAGAGACACAAAAAATATAACAAAATTGTATATTTACTAGCATGTCAGTCTGTGGCATAGGCTACTGTAAAATCAAGACCATGAATTGGCATTTTTTTCATGGGGTAAGAAACAAGAGAAAAACAAATAAACAAACAAAAACACCTCTTCTCAGTATGCTTACTCTCACGTTTTCCAGTTTCACTGAAGCTGATGCCCTGCCAACCAATCTGTGTATCCCTTTTATAGTTTCACTAATGAGTAAAATTAAGCAGAAAAGAAAAACAAGCTATGACACTGTTATAGTGAAGCAAATATCTGGGATCAATATCCACGTCTTGGTAATGTGACTTGTTGATGGAATGCCAAATTTTAAAGCCTATTTAGACACCTAAATCCCACTCATTTCCATGAGGATTAAGGACCTAATAATCTTTAAAGATCTTGATTCTCTGTGTTTTTGTTCTTCCTGTCTACTTAGATTATTTATTGTGTATAAACCATATGTCTATTTGGATAACTTATACTGTAATTCCAGCAACTGTCTCTGAATGCAAACTTTCACTATGCTCTGAACTTTGTCAGGGTCTCTTGGCATCACTGCAACATTAATTAAAAGTAATTAGACATTCTTACTTCAGCATCCTTTCATTGGCCTCTTCATCCACCTCATTTGAGTTAGAAGAAACAACTCCAAAGGAGCCTAGAGGCTGTCGTGTGATGGGGAACACAGCCTGCTTTGCAGAGAAGCCGACCATCGCAGGGGTCTCTTTGAGCACAGAAGAAAAGGGAAGACATGTGGCCGTGCAAGAGACAGAGAGGTTAACCACATCAACAGCCTTTCTGCTTTCCAGTGCTACCCCCTCTGTCGTCACCGAATGAAACCCAGTGCCATTAGCAACAAGTTTATGGTCTTGGCTCTCGGGTTCCTGAGGGTATTCATCCTGGTAGGATCCTGAAGCAGGGTCTGCTGAGGCAGGTGAGTCATTGAGCTCAATTTCTTGTAACCCCTGCATTTCTGTGTACACCAGCTGGCTCTCATCAGCAAGAGACCTACCGCATTCTCCTTGCATTGAGCCAAATTCTGTTGAAGTCTCTGAAGCAGCTGAAACAGGATTACAAGTATCTGGTAACACCTTTATGCTTTGTGAGAAACTCTCCTCTCCTGTTACTCTGATATCGGTGTAAAAGCCTTGTTCTATTTCAAAACTGTCAGGCTTAGGTTTGTCCTTTGGATCCTTGGTGCATGCATCAAACTTTTCTGTACTTTTGTCCAAGTAATTATTAGCCCTTGGTGTTTTTAAGCTGCACTCACCATTGCTCTCCAGTGACTGGCATTCAGAGATGTTATCTCTGAGTGACTTTGGACATGCAGGTGGTTTTGCACATTCCAAACTACAGTAAGTCTCTGAAAGACTTTCCTCTGCCTCCTCCTTATGTAATTCCATGTGACCACTACTGTGTTTGGCAGTGGGTATGGGATGTCCTTTTGGTTCTAGCTGTCCACTTTCAGTGGTGATATGACACCCAGAGAAGTCCATGATTAATTGCCTATCTTCGTCCTCTGTTTCCATGCAACTTTTTAAATATCCTTCTGAGTCTCCTGAGGTTGCTTCGCTGTGTTTGGATATATCCACCTCCTCCACAGGCTCTTCTGGGCTACTGATCTGAGGAGCTGAAACAGACTTGGTCAGTTTGGTAAGCTCCACTTCTCTCTCCTCTTCTTCAAAGGGCAAAGAGCTAATGGATGTGAGTGATGCTTGGATTCCACTGGGCAAGCTGGTATTGCTTTCTGTGTGGCCACCCTCCAAGGAATTTCGGTGGATGGCGTGTCTCCATACCAAATGGTGCAGGATCTCTCGATCACTGGGCAGCTCCAGAGCCCGGCTACGAGCATCAGACCATGCCACTGAGCTTGGTTCACTTTCAATGCCTGAATCAGATATTATAGAGGAGGATCTCTTTATAACTCCTGACATCAGGGTAAATTCTTCACACTCTTCAGTTCGTTGCTCCTTTGCGAACAGTTTTACTTCCAAGCTGTGGGCAGGCAAAGCTTTCAAAACGGGCAGCAGAGTCTTGTTGTCTGTATCTGCTGTTTTTTCAAGACTGGTTAACTCACTCAGTGCAAGCTCAGAAGTGAAATTATTCTCAGGATGACCAGATTCAGCTGTTTTCTGTATTTCAGACCTGTCTTCCAAGCTATCAGTTCCACATGCTTCACACTCATACTGAGCACTGACAATTAACACAGGCTCACTTTTGTGGGCATCCTTATTGCTAGGTTTCATGTCTCCAGAGGTAACATCTGCTGCAAGTCTATTGTCTTTTAATAAAACTTCTTTACATGTTTTAAATTCCTCTGATGTGCATTCTGTATTGCCTGGCTCTGAGTCAGTAGTTTCCTTACTTGAAACAAAAATATTTTCAGGTTTCCTTTGGCCTTCTTTGTTCAATGTACATACCTGAGATGTGGAGTGTGGGTTTAAACCCTTTGCTGCATGAGCAGCACCTTCAGTACCACTGTACAAGCAGGACAGATTCCCATTTATCCTGTCTGTGTGTATTAGCAGAGTACCTTTTCCAAAGTCCCCTTTTGTTACTGCAGTGGTATCATTTGACGAAAAATCTTCCTTGTTGTCTATTACATCCATTTGTGTATGTTCAGGAACCTCAAAATCTGGGAAAACATCCAAATTCTGATCTGAAATGATGAAAAAAAAAAAAAAAAAAAAAGTGGTATCTGCAAGAACATGACATATTATCCCAATGTGATGTAGGACTTGGAAAAGTGATTGTAAGGCCTAGAGAAGTATGTATATTTATGTTGTAAATTATCTCTACATTATTTATTATGTTAAGAATTATCTTTACATTAGAGTTATATTACAAATACAAATGGCCCAGGGCATTTAATTGGAATTATGCTCAGTAAACAGTTACAGTTAGGTGAAAAAAAAAAACTTTCCTCTGTACAACTGTATTTATACTGCTAGTTTCTAGAATTGGTAAATCAAAGCTGGCATTTCGTTGCACTCCTGCTGTTGTACCACATTGTATGAAGAGTAGATCTTGCTTGTGAATCAGTTTAATATGGAGTTTCATAGTTTAAATATCTGTAATTGTTACTGTCAAAATTTAGCAAGTATGATAGCTCTGGAAATGGCTACGGGTCATCTTTACTGGGCTATACTTACTTATGATACTATCTCTCTGCTACACTTAACAATTGTTGAAAAGGGAAGCAAGTGCTATGAGGTTTTACTATACGCTTGAAGAACTAAGTATTTTTTCTTAATGAAAAATCCAGTTTGGCTACTCTAGAGGATTTTTTTTTAAAAAAAAAAAAAAAGCAATACTCCCTTTTGGACACCATGTTAGGCTTCACACAAATTTTATTTTGTTGTTGTTCTGACTCTTCTTAACACTAGATGTCACTCTGAGTATGAAGTTAGTTGCTGTAATAAAAATGGTTTTGCTTTCTTTCTAGGTTTTGCCTCCAGTCCTTGCAACTTAACATCTTACTTGGAAGATGAAAACTATGAAGTTACAGGAAATACTCTAAAGTTCATTATGAGAGAAAACAGAGGATTCAGTTATATTTTACAGTGGGTTGTGCTTTGATCCAAGGCAGAGTCAGCACAAGTTATATAGGATCATTTACCTTCAGCTGGGGAAGTGAACCTCCTCAGCTCAAGCTGTCTCATGTACCTTGGGGTGTTTCACTCACCTTTGCAAGGCAAATCCATATACCTGTCTTCAAAAATAACTGGAAGTGTGTTCCAGTCCCCATCTATGTCGAGGCATTCTGCTGGCAGCGGGGGCATGCTGGTGAAGTACTCTGAATTACGAATTTCTGTAGAAATCTGTCCGTGACTTTGGATCCTGGCAGCAAAGGACAAAAGAAATTGAGTATTCGAATGGTTACCATGCTTTTTCTCAGTCACTGCAAGCCAGGCAGCAAAGGCAGATATGTAGACAATTACTATATGTGTCTGCCCTTCAGCTGATATGGGGCAATACCATTTAATGCCTGTATTTAACACCCTCAGTGATGGGACAGGGTGCACAGCAGCAGGTTTGCAGGTAATACTGAGATGGGCAGGCAGATATCTCGTGAAGTTCAGTAAAGACAAATGCCAAGGTGTGCATGGACAATGGCACAATCCCCTGCAGCAGGGCAGACTGGAAGTCATCTAGGCAAAAGGAAGTTCCTTGTGGGAAGATATGTTTTTTCCCCTCTCTTTATCACTGCTACAACCCATCTGCCACACTACCTGCAATGTAATGTCCTCTGCTGCTCATTCATTCAGAAATTCCCTCCAAGTTGCAATAGCTCCCAGTCTGTCGCACCATGGACCATGTTGCAGAGCTAGCCCTGAGACTAAAACTCAGTATCTATAATCTTCTTCAAATTACAAAATGTCTGTCAATGCCAGTTTAGGTAAAATGCTAACAAATTAGTCCACATCTGGCTGAATTTATGGAGTAGAATAAAGACCACTGTGGTAAGTTGAAGGATATCACACAAAGGAGACGAGTTCATTACACCAGGAGCATTGCACTCAGAAGACATGATGACAAAAGAACAGTCACATGACCAGAACAAAAAGTACATCTGCACAAAGCTGTTAGAAATAAGATGGAGTTTTCATCATTTGAATTTGTCTTTGGCTAACCTAACCCAGCTGAAGGAATGTACTAAGAGTTTGCTGCACAGCATTCAGAGTAGATATAAAGACATACAACCCCTCAACAATTCTACCAGGCAAATTGTGTATAGCAAGAACTGCTTCTTTCTATGAGCATGTAAAATATCTGACACAGAGAAGTCCAGTAGTATTTTCCACTGCACCATGCTGATAAGATTAAGGACAAAGACACCAAGGTTTCTGTTTTGATAGAAGAGCACTGAAGGTGGTTGAAAACTATGAGTGGTATAAACAGACAAAGGAAAAAGTAGGTTTGAGGGAACAGAACTTCAGGTTCTATTCCACACTCAGTAGTACTTCTAGTGTAATAACAATCTTCTGTGTCCATAACAGATGTTTAAAACAAATAACATGAATTATTTGGATATCACAACAAATATTGTAAGTATTGTGGACTGTGGATAACTTTAGGCATACTCAGTTACTAACGGGGGGATGGTAGGAAAAGACAGAGGCAGTGTGTTTGAAAGGAGTACTCAGTGCTTGCAGAACATGTCCTATGAGTTGATTTCTCTTTCTGATAGAGATTTCTTTGCACAGTCCCTCAATGCAAAACCTCTTTCTTTATTGGAAAACACTCCTGCTGCTCCATGACTCATTGCTGTCAGCCCATGGGTCACTGCAGATGGCTGAGACTGGGCCCCTCCACTGGCTTTCTCATCAGGAAAAGAGGTCTGTTGCTCTGACTATTCCAAGGTTTTCAAAACCCAGGTGCAGGAAGCAATAATCAAAAATGTCTTTGACCAGAACAGCGGGGAACAAGGCCAAGAAGGACACATGGTAGGCCCTCTATCTTGCTTATGCCAGTCTTCAGAGCAGTGTGGTATCTCACACACTTATGAAAGAGCTAAGGCATATTGGTTCAGCTACTGCTTGTTGGTAGAACTAGAATAGCTGTTCTGTTCCATCTTTTTGCACATGTAAAATGCTACCTGGATTTCATCAAGGAATGTTACATTAAGCTGGCACAGGGATGTGGATTTGGCTAAAATAAATACATTATCCTAAGGAATAAAGAGGGAGGAAGCAAGTTTTTTGTAGACAGTTGGATGAAGGTAATTCTGGACAGCTACCACAGGACAGCACAGTGATAATACTTTTGATTATCATTGGCGGGAGTCAGGTAATCACCTTGTGATAGTTAACTGGAAGAAACACTCTTTATACATTATGAAGCAAAACTTAAACAACAAATTTGTAATTCTTGTAATTGGTCTGTCAGCACATGCCAGCACAGAAGATTCCTATATCCATACACAAAAAACCTTGTGCAAACCAGCATACTGGCTTCAACTTCAGAACATAATTGTTGTTGTCTATCATTTGCTCTTACTAGCTATTTTTTTCTCAAAGATAGGCGAGTCATTGATTGCTAAAGCATGAATCAGACAGAAGTCACAAACAGCTAGCTGCTCAGTCTTGCCTGCAGCAACACCTGGGAATTTGGAGTTAAGCCCTAGCACCATAACAAAGTTCTCACTGACATACTAATAAACAGCATTGTTGTTTATACTAAAGGCCACATGTAAAAATCATAAGTAAACTTGCTTTGAGACCAGTTCCTGGCACAAGAAAAATGAATCATTAATGATAGGTGTAGGAAAAAATATTTTTTTCTGCAAAGTGTTGGGAGGCTATGTCACCTGCTAGAGCCACCTGCTGTGTGATATCCAACCTATTGGAAACTGTACTTCCTATTCTACTTGAGCAGTCAAGTACTGCCACGCATGTAGGTGCATGACCTAACAGAATTCACAACCACAGTATGGGAGGCAAAAAAAAAAAAACCCTCATCTGGTAACAAGGAAGAAATAACTGGGGGAAAAGCCTGCTCATGTGTGAGTTGTTTGTACAGCACCCAGCACACGAAGAGCTGATCTCATCTGAAGCCTCTTTGAACACAATTAATACTCCCTGCTGGCACCCTCAACACTAATAATACTGTGGGAGCCAAGATTCTGCTTTTCTAACTGCACCATCTACCACAACCAAAAGGAAAACAGGACTCTGCCATGAGGCCTGTATATACCGAATTTACCTCACAGATCAACTTTTAGCATTTGCAAGCAATTTTATTTTTTTGTACTCTATCTCCTTGATAATCACTGAGGAAAATTATGCTTATCTGTAGGAAATGGGCTAGCTCTGTGGCTGTCTGGAGAAATAAAAGCACTTCATGCAATTAGGCTTCCCCTTGTGCAGGGCTGTGTTTGCTTAGATGGGGCCGTGAGTGTTTTTGACCTCACCCTGGGGTCCTGCCATGGGTCTTTCCATGTACACAGCTTACTTAAAAACTGACATGGGAGAACTAAGTGAGCACAGCTGGGCCCTTGCAGCCATGGCCCTGCTCTAGTTTGTCAGAAAAAGGTACCCTTGTATAACCCATCCACTAATGAAGTCATGGCCTTTTCCACCAGCACTGAATCAGCCTTAATGTTCCTAGCGACAGCTCTGAGAAACTCATTTTCTTCTTTGCTCTTGGTTGGAAACAGATGTCTCACTTAAGACTTATCATCATGACAGAACCTGATGTCATGGCCTTTAAGCCACTTCTGAAAAGTGGGTTTCTGTTCTGGTAATGCTGTGGTCCTCCTGTGATAACAGGCTGTTTCAGTGCAGCAAAAGTTCGGACATTACTTTGAAATTCAAATCTGAGCTGCTTTCCTTTAACTCTGCCATCAGGGGTCAGATCCTGAGTAGTATCCATGCTCTCTACTTGGAATCACTAGCTAAAACTGAAGGCAGGATGTGCACTACTGCAGCGTTGAAAGGGGCCCCTCATACTCTGCAGTTTTGGTCAAAAGCAAGCAGTGTCAAGCAGATGGAAACATGGAGTAGTGCATGCAGCTTTAGGGCCCCCAGCACAAGAAGGACACAGAAGTATTGGAACAAGTTCAGCGGAAGGCCACAAAGATGATCAAGGGGCTGGAGCACCTCTCCTACGAGGACAGGCTGAGGGAGTTGGGGTTGTTCAGCCTGGAGGAGAGAAGGCTCTACGGAGGCCTTACAGCGGCCTTCCAGTACCTACAGGGGGCCTACAGGAAAGCTAGGGAGGGACTCTTTGTCAAGGGGTGTAGGGATAGGACAAGGGGTAATGGCTTTAAACTAAAAGAGGGTAGGTTTTGATTAGATATAAGGAAGAAATTCTTCACTCAGAGGGTGGTGAGGCACTGGCACAGGCCACCCAGAAAAGCTGTGGACGCCCTATCCCTGGAGGGTCCAGGATGGATGGGGCTTTGGGCAGCCTGGTCTGGTGGGAGGTGTTCCTGCCCATGGCAGGAGGGTTGCAACCATTCTATGATTCTATGAAATAACCACCTTGCTCACATTTCATAGCATATTTTTGTGAATGCAGCCCAGTGCATTGTTTATTTTCCCAAAGTGTTTTGTACTGTTGATTCTTGATCAACAAATTATCAGCCCTGAGCTCACATCACTCCTACAGTTCCTCCATCTAATGTTGTGGTGTTCCCGTGTGGTCCTTCACTGCTGCTTCCAGTGAACATTCACATCTTTGCGTTGTCTGTTTAATGAATCAAGGTTCCTATCTGCATGTACAGATGATCCTTTCTGATATAGAAAGCAGGGATGGACTAAAGACTAAAATAAATCCATGACTGCCTATAACTAAAAATATTATAAGGAAGAGTAAAAAGCAAACTCTTAAATGTTATTTTTTCTGTTGCTTTTCAGCTATTACTTCATTTTAAAATTGCCAGTACTAGATCTGGTGTAGGAAGGTTTAGAAGTTAATTGAAGAAAGACATCAAAAATATTTCTGACTACCCTGAGGCTGATGTTGTTGGAGATAAGCTCTGCAGAGACATGTACCTGGTTTGGAAGAAAGGTAGGGAAAGAGGCATCATATACCACATCATATCCCTTGAAGGCTCTTGCTACAGTGTTTTAGCCACTCCCTGATGTCGTAAGTATTGTGAGAGCAGAGAAAGAAAAAGAAATGTCTTACAGGAATCTTAAAATTAATCATCTCTTGGGCCTGATTGGAGTTACTTACATTTGACATTGATTTCAATGGATTTACAATATGGAGCTAGAATAGACCTAGTGATTTCTCTCAAACCAAAGCCTTCCATACCCAGCAGAAAAGACCTCAGTCTTGGTAGAAAAATATTTTAAGCAACTACATTTTCAGCCTTCCCGGTGACAGAGGAGAGTCAATGAGTTACTTACAGGCCTTCCTGGAATGTCAGCACAGCAAGTTTCTGGTGCTCAGTGTAGAAGAAGGCTTCTGAGAATCTCCTTACCTGAGGAAGAAACATACAAATTAAACCTAAGATCTACTGAAAGGTGCCAAGCACAATCAAGCTGAAAACAGAGAAATGACTGTCAGGACCAGATTCTTTAGTATGCTCTGTCTGCTTTGCACCACTCTGGTGACAGAAAGAAAACAAAGAGCTCAACTCTGCTTCACTTTCCCAGTCCAGCACAAAGCAGCTGCTGCTGTTGCATATTTTGCTGGGAGGGAAGAAGTGTACCTTGAGAGGAAATCAAGATTTTCTTATATGCATCTTCTGACTACTTTTCTAAAAGCTGTCAGATTTACCATTTTTTCCTTGTAATATTAAAACAAGGACGATTTCTTCCTTTCCCACTGTACAAATCATAGCAGCAGTGGAGTGAGTTACTAAATTAGAACAACTCATGATTGATCATCTTTTCTGTGGGAACATTCACAGTGGTTCCCAAGATGATAAAGGAAGTTTTACACTTCAGCCTAGAGGAGAATAAGCCCCGTCATGGCAGAAACACATCTGCCTATGTCACGATACTTACAAATGAGAGCTTTTCAAATCTCTTCATAGACATTTGATCTGCTCAGTGTTGGATAATCAATTACAAAAGAGTCACAGATCTGAAGTGTCTGGCAGAGCACAGAGTGTGTAATAAGCTATAAAAAATTCAGTGTTTCTATCTGCCCTGGAATAAGCTTTGAGTTTCAATCAATCCATCATAATATGCAGTCAACTGTACTGAACTGTTAAACTGCAGCCCATACATAACTAATAATATTTGTAAGAGCGACCTCTATTATGGTGTCAGAGAATGGCAGTGAAAACCACATGTCACAGCATCTCAGCATCTCCCTAAATCCCAGCCATACTTCAACAAATGGCTTTTCTAATAAAAGAATGACTATCACTTCTTTAAAAAGAGCGCATTGGTTTATCTGGAGCTCTCAAAGTGTTTTCTAGGACTAGGAAAGTTTTATTACACACAGCTTAGATAGGGAGGAGCTGATGTACATGAAGGTACATCATTTACCACAGGTCATGCCAGCAGTTGTCATAATTTGAGGCTAGGATTCACCTTGCTGGAGCTGGGGGCCTACAGAGTTAGGTCCTTTGGCTGATCAAGCCATCCAGTCCTCTCAGAGTCAAAGGAGACATAGCTAAAATAGCCAGTGGAGTCTCAGCATCATCTACCTCTTTCTGAATTTTATGTCTCCCTTTTGCAAGCATAAACATTATCTTATCTCCAGTGACTGGACCTCCACTGACTTTAACAAGAACCAGTATGTAAATTGGGATGTTAGCACCTACACTGTAGCCTTCTAAAGCTAAGCAAGATGAACCCTACTTTTCTCTACGTCTCTTTTTTAATGATTAGATCAGGCTATGAGTTCAGCTCAACCAATGTAATGAAAATGATGTATAGTCAATAACCCAAAACGTCCTCATGGAAGGCACAGCACTTGCTGAACTAATCAGGTAAGCAGCTTTGATACAGTTAGCCCAAAAGGCAATTGCTTTTGTGCCTTCTTTATTATCAAGAACCAATTTCCACATGAACAGTATTAATATTTCCTTTTGTGAAACTCACTAGGAGAAAGGCAAGAACTAGCTGTATGTATGTGACATAGTGAAGAGAACAAATCTATATTCCTCATGGTAGTTCTGTGAAAGAAATTGAGATAAACTCATCTTTTGGTTATTTCGCATTGTGATGCTTATGCCTTTTAAAACATATAATTGTGATGTACAGATACCTAGCAAATATGGGGCACATCTACCTCTTTTCACCCACTTCATGTTCCATGCTGGATTCTAGTATTCAGTGTACATTCATTTTGCACAGGATTCTGGGTATCATAAAAGCAACATCATTGCAAAAATTGAAATCTTTAATTTTAATTTCTCTTCTTATTCCTTGTCCTACTCACCACATCTCCCATAATGGTTCATAAGACATAATAGTAAGAGAGATATCTATCCAGATACATGTACATCACCAATGTCTGTCAAGAGGTTACCATTATGGAACTTGCTTTTAACTTCTTAATGTTACCCTTAGCATATGATGCTCCTGAGTCAGATAAGCTGTGACTTCTGGATGGAGTGTTGCCACCTCCAGGAACTGGGTCCACAGGGCCAGGAGGTGGGAGCAAAGCCAGGCGAGGTCCTTGCTTATCTGTTCTGCTATCTTCTCTGGGTTGCTCAGCAGCTGGAGGGGAGAAAGAGCATTCTGAGAATGGCATTTCAGAAAATCAGGTAGCATCTTAGGTTAAGACTTTTTAGGAAAAACAACAACAACAAATCCCCTTGATTTAGAACTATTATTAAAGCCACTATTTTGAGTTATTTTACCCCAAAATAATGCAGGAGAAACTTTTGCTTTTTCTTTTTAAAAGCCATGAGTTTTAGTGCAGAGTCTCAGTTATGTATCTGGAGGAAAAAAAAAGATCAAGATGAACAAGGGACTGCAGCACTTCTCCTAGAAGGAGAGGCTGAGAAAGCTGGGACTGTTCTTCCTGGAGAAGAGATGATTCAGAGTGGATTTTATCAATTTGTATAAATACCTGAAAGAAAGGTGCAAAGAAGATGGAGCCAGGCTCCAGTGACAGAACAAGATGCAATGGGCACAAAATGGAACACAGAAGATTCTGTCTGAATTTCAGGAAGCACTTTACTGTGCAGGTGACAGAGCACCTGGCCAGAGAGGTTGAGGAGTCTTCTTCCTTGGAGATATTCAAAAGCCATTTGGACATTGTCCTGGGCACCCTGCTATAGGTGTCACTGCTTGAGCAGGGGCTAGGACCTGATGACATCCAGAGGTCCCTTCCAACCTCACCCATTCTGTGATTCTGTCATTCTGTGAAGTGGCAACAGCTTCATTTTTTTCCAGAAACTTTAGTGTAGATATACATGTAGTAAATGGAAAAAAAAAAAAAAGAAAAAAAAAAAAAAAAAAAAAAGGCAGATTCCAAACTACCCACCAGATGGTGCTGGATGCTCTGAAATAATAAAGCATGGCAGCATGGCCCGTTGTCTCCTTTCTGATTGCAAGAAAAAATAAAAATAAATCCTTCTCAGCCACGTCACACTAAAATGCCAGATGGGTGATTATAGGAAAAAAAAAAAAAAAAAAAAAAAAGGCAAAAAAGCACTGTGTCAACACACAATTCAAACAGACATCACAGAGTCTGCTGGTGCTTCTGTCCCACACGGGGATGGGATGGGATCTTTGGTGTTCCCAGATGGAATTCTGCACTGAAGCGTGGCAGCCCAAGGAGTGCAGGTCATCAGCAAAGTCTGCATACCGACCCCTCCCAGTTTGACAATTTCTTCAACAACAGACAGGCATTGCATTTTACCTTTACTGGATTGGCACAAAAGCAACAGAGACTGTATCTGTTGTTAGGGACTCTACCTGCCTCTATGAAACAGGTAATACTTCCAGAAATATACCATAAATAATACCACAGGGAGTTGTTCTTTCTTGTCCAGGTCTTGTCTTTTTTTTTTTTTTTTTTTTTTTTTTTTCTTTTGGTTGGAACTGCAGTCTAGTTGAAAGCCTGCTTATGTCTTGCACAGTTTATTATGCAGTTAATTTTCAGACTGGTGACACTGCAAACTAAGTCATGATTAAAACCAAATTGTGTGAGACAGAAACAGAGAAGATGCATATATGGATGACAACCACAGGTATTGTCAGAGTTTACTTTGTTGGGGTGCTATTCTGTTTTAATGATTTGTCCAAAATGTCACAAGCTCCAGTACCCATGCTGGTACCAGAGAAAACATGTTGTTAAACAACAGATACTCCCCATATATCACTCTTTGCAGAGTTAGGACACTTCTTTATTTCTGTATTCAATTTTATTTTTATTTGAAATTTAGCCAGTAAGCTACTTCTTACATCAAAGACCAAAAGCACAGTCTTCAAAGAACATGAATTATTAATGTCAGCCATGCTAGGACAAGGGGTATGATGGCTATTTTTCTAGTTTATTGATTCTTAACCTTTTGAACAGGAAGGAAAGAAGGAAGGAAAGAAGAAAGGAAGAAAAAGAAGGAAGAGAGGAAGGAAGGAGGAGAGGAAGGAAAAGATGAAAGAGTGGAAGGAAGGGAGGAAGGAAAACTGGAAGGAAGAAAGGAAGGGAGAAAAGGAGGAAGGAAGGAAGGAAGGAAGGAAGGAAGGAAGGAAGGAAGGAAGGAAGGAAGGAAGGAAGGAAGGAAGGAAGGAAGGAAGGAAGGAAGGAAGGAAGGAAGGAAAATAAAGGAAGGAAAATAAAGGAAGGAAAATAAAGGAAGGAAAATAAAGGAAGGAAAATAAAGGAAGGAAATAAAGGAAGTCAGGCAACACCTACTCCTAATTGTGAGAATTTTGCTGCCATGTACAGAGCAAGAGCCTGGCAACCCTTGCAATGCAGGTTAATTCCCAAGGACTCAGTTCCTCAAAGCAAAGCCCAACAATTAAAATGATCACCAAATATGATTCTGGTTATTCTGCTCAAGTACTTGCTGCTGGGCTGTTAATCATGACTGCACCTTTCAAACCCCACTCAGGGTATTCTGGTTTTAACAACACTGTTATGCAAAACACATTTAGAGGGCTTTATGGAGGAATTATTTTTTGCTCGATTGCTTACAAATTAATCACACAATTAGAAAAATATTGTCCTTCCATTTTCTCATTTTGAATATCTGCTGTGTCCTTGGGTTGAATACAAAATAGGGTAAAACTCACTTTCTTCCCTTCTTTTGTTTTTATTTAATTCTAAAAACGGGCCTGACTCTGGTAACACAGTGGTAATGGGAAACTAACCCCACAGGCTTCTCTCTGTATGGTTTTAATAGCATTTTCTTCCTTTATAAATGACTGCTCTTCGTATTTTCTGCTGAAGAGAAATGGTTTCAGTTCACATATTCCTAGAGGCAAAGTACAGGGAGAGCTTTGCCAATACTCATCTGAACACCATACAGAGGTCCACACAACTTCTGCACATACATTGCAGAGCTGGTCAGTGCTTCCTCTAGGTCCCAACAATATTGTACAGGGTCTCAACATTTATGTCTAAAGAGTCTCTGCAAATTCACTGTCTTAATCATTACATTATCAGTACAAAGTTATGATTCAAGGATGCTAATGCCAAATATTTTCCTAGCATATAGGAAAATCATAGTTGATTTTTGTTGTTGTTGTTTGTTTTTGTTAACCCAAAGCCATTCTAGCTGTTGTGTTCTCCTTTCTGCTGCTACACTGTTATGGGCAGCTTTCAAAAAACAGTAAGGGCAATCTTACTTTACTAATATGGCCATGCAAAACAAGTCAAGAAGCTTTTTAGGAGAATAATAATTGGACATAAATAAGAAAATACAAAAAAAAAAAAAAAAAAAAAAAAAGAGCTGTCATTTTCTGTTGTATGCCAAGCCAGTTTGGACTTTGCTGGACTCATAAAAAATAAGTCCTAAGGAGTCTCTAGTGAGTGTTGTCTGACCCCCTATATACTTAAGGTTTCTAAATTTCTGCAATCTAGTTGAGTTGAGCCACATAATTTAGGTTTCCCTAAATCAAATTTAAATGAAATCAAATTTCTTTCAAAGAATCCAACTTATGACATAGAATCAAGAAATTCGCCTTTCCAAATATTTTTCACACATGGCTGACAAACATTAGCTTACCATTTGTAACCGTAGCATAAATGTACTTGCAGTTTGATTTGGTTTCAAATTCCCTTCATTAATTGTTATTTTGCCATTCTTTCCTATCCTGTTTTCCTGCTAATAACCTGAGAAAATCAAAACTATTAGATCTCTGATTACAAAACATTTTTCCCAGTCATCAACTGCCGTTTGCATTTCTTCCTGACAACCTTGACTTTCCTGTGTCTCACTTGAAGCCAACGCAGCAGAAGTTCAAGACAGTAATTCAGTCACACTGTGCCAAAATCACTTGTGTCTTCCCATGAGCCTCCCTACACATTTAGGTGTTTTTATTTGAAAAAAAAAAAAAAAAGTGGCTGCACAACTTGCCAAAAAATCTTTTCTCCTGTCAGCACAAAAGCTGTAATTGCACCCTATCCCCAAGTCATTTTTTGTGCATACTCTTGACACTCAGGGCTAGGATCACTGAAGGATCCTAAAGCAATCCAGCTGGTGACTCGTTAAAAGTGACAGAAACATTATGTAAGTGAATAATCAAAATTATGTGAAATTGTTGGTGAAAAAGAAACATTCAGCAAACTTTCTGTTGGCACCAAATTCCCTCTCTCCCCACTCTGATAGATGATTGTACTGTCTCACTGCACTTGAAAAATGGACGCGTAAAAAGCAGACCGATTCTGTTGAAGAAAATACCTGCAGCTCTGTACAAAGCTGAGATAACGTGTCTTCCGTGGAAAGCTCTTCTAGGGGAAAAAAACACAGAGAGAGAAACATACCAGGTTTGAGAACAGTAGGTGTGAAATGTTAAAGCTCTACAGTTTATTCACACAATAAATAGTCATTTGATGTTTTTTGCCAATGGACGAGTTTCTGTTAGGATGTGGGTCCTCCACAGTACACATTGTACCTGCAGAGGGACAGATACAATTTCTGCTTATGCTGAACCGCTAAACCTGTACATGTTCTGGAAGGCTGTCAGGACATAGAGGAAAGAATTGGGCTTTTCATTGTTTACCCTTCCCCTGAGTAGAATTTTTTTATTAGTCTTTGGTGCTTATCAATGTATATAAACACTTGAAGGGAGGCTGCAAAGAGACAGGCTCTGCAGTAGTGCTCAGTGGCAGTGGGCACAAACTGGAACACAGGAGGCTCTGTTTAAACATCAGGATGCACTTCTTTACTGTGCAGGGCCTGAGCACTGGAACAGGTTGCCCAGAGAAGTTATGGGATATCCCTCCTTGGATATCTTCAAAAGCCACCTGGACATGGTCCTGGGCAGCCTGCTCTGGGTGTCCCTGTTTGAGTAAAGGGTTGGACCAGATGGCCTCTCGTGGTCACTCCCAACCTTAACCATTCTGTGATTTATGGCCAATTTCTGACCTAAATGCAATATTATCTCACCATTGGAAAATGCGAGCAAATGATATACAATAAGTGGTTCTCCTTATCATGCTACATGAGGCCATGTAATAAACGCCCTAGTTGTATGACTGGTAATACTAAAGCGTCTCTGTATCACCCTGGGGAATGTGAAGTATGTCACCACCCCTAGACTATGCAGCATTGCTTTGATATAGCCTTGAGATCCAGTCCCTAGCATAGGGACTGTCCACATTAAATGCACCACAAACTATAAAGCAGAGGAAGACATAAATCAACTCTCCAACTTTGACAGCCAGATTTTGCAATGTGGAACTTTCTAGTAGTATATAGAAAGAAAAAAAGCAGAGAAAAGAAGCAACCAATCCCCTCCCCAATACCCAAGTGATTCTTCTTAAATAATACTAAGGAATTTAAGAGGACAGAGTGAGATGTGTAACACCTCAAAAATATCTCTCCACAGTTGGTAAAAATTGGGAGACAATAATTTCCACTTTTAAAGTCTAAACTAGGCTATTAATTTTTTAATATATTATTCAGGGGGCTAGAAAAAGGAATTTAGAAAGTCCGCAGAGGAGATTTATAGTCTCATATTTATCTTAACTATCTTTAGAAACCTATGATGAGATTAATTTCACCAAATATAGATGTCTAAAACTGAATGAGTCATTTACATTCTTCTCCTGGTCAGTGGAGAAAAATGAGCAAGTACAAGTTGCAGTTCATGTCATTCTAAGTTAGAGAGCACTACTTGTCAGATAACACATTTTATTGTCCTAAATGGGCCTGTGTCTCCCCAGTGACTGTAAGGACAGTCCGAGCAATTGTCTCATATAAAAACTGGCTTGATATTCATCATACTGGGTAAATCTTACACCCCATGATTTTTCTGTGCTTTGCATCAGGCCTCAGAAGGCTAGCCTTAAAATTGAATCTTCAGTAGATTTTCAGGCTGTGAATAAAATGATGCAGAGTGCTCTGCTCAAGCAGCTAAAAAGGGTATTTGCATTTAGCAAATTTGCATGTATTACAACAAGTACATTTGCAAATTAAGTGCCTGCTTCAGTACCAGTAGTCATTTGAAAACTAAGTCAATTGTATTCAGAAAGCCAATATGTGCATATCTGGGGCTGTTCTTCAGTTGTGGTCAACCAACCATACATAACTCTGCCATCTCCCAGTCTATAAGCCTGTCCAGGTAAAACACAAATCATCTAAAAATGTGCCTGATAACCAAAATGCTCGAAGCATGGGTTTTGTTGCATGTTAGATTCTGTTTGACAGCTCATAAATTGCAAATAAACATGCTGTACTTTTTTTTTTTTTTCCTCATAGCTGAATTGAATAACACAGTATGTGCTCTTCCCATCCCATGAGTTTCAGGTTTCCCGTGAGTGGAAATATATATCAGGGAACAAAACATAAAGAAACATAAAGTGGAAAATAGAAGCTATCAAGCTCATAAGTCTGTACAGAATAATGTATTATATTTGAAAGTGCTTGTAGTAAAAAAGCACTACAGTAAAAAAAGGAGAAAGATTTTATCATCCCTTTTTAAATCTGCTGCCCAATGCAATCAATTTTCATAATATAATTATCCCTGAAATACAACAAACTGCTAACTTAGAAAAAAATGTGCATTCAGATGTACAATGAGACAAAAACACAGATGAGACACATGCCTTAAATTCAAAGAAACAGGTGGGAGAGCAGGAATTAGTCAGGGATGCTCCTCATTTTCACAGGAGCTCATGCTGTCATTACAAACATGACTAAACACAAATTACGGAGCTCTGTCCTGCAAATCCAGCCAGACAGCACTTCTATGTTGGACCCAATACGCCTGACCAGCTAAAAATGTTTCTGCCAAAAAAACTAGAAAATCTATTTAAACAAATGCAATTATAATATGGGCAGAGAAGTGCATTGCAAGGGGATGGAGCACATTTCATAAACATTCATATCACCTTTCAGATTTTTGTTTTCAGTTTAAAAAGAACAAATTTGGTTGGGATTAAAAATTACTACAGTCTTCACCAGATCTCATGGTGATTTTGAAATGGAAGTTAAAATCTTCAGAAAGCAATGGAGTCCAAATACCATTTAGAGGCAAGTATTCTGAGAAATTTATCAGAACATTTTACCCCTCTACACATCAGGCAACCTTCAGTTCCTATAAAAGGATTTTCATAAGCAGAGAAAGCATTAGTCTTTAACTGTGTGCCAAAATAAACACTAATCAGGAAACAGGGAGAAAAATCCTCTAAAATCTCTACACAGCCCAAGAATTTTGGTACTAAACTGTGTATTGAAAACACAGCAATGTTCTATATTCAGTGATTTAAAATGTCTGTTCTCTCACCCAACTTCAGCTGTGGTAAATCAGGAATCTCCTTCATTATGAGGGTGTAGTACATGTGAAGTCCTCTTTGAGCATTCAAGAGCAGAAGACAGAGGTCCTTATGCCATTTGTATGCATGCTGCATGCAGTTTTCAGATGGGACATAAAAGCTGCCCTGTATAACAGAAGCATCAAGAAAAGAAAAATACAGAAATACAATTATTGCTCTCCACTTGTCCTACAAATTTCCATAAAAATCTAACTGTGGTCAGACTTCCACTTCTAACCAAGCGTTTGGCACCTAGATCTACTTCTTAGCCATGTAACCATATCCGTACCTCATTCTCTGTGTATGCTTTGCCCAAACCATATCAAAACTATTAGGTCCCAGGAATGCAGTCACATATACACTGAAACTAAAAGGAGGAAAGAATAACTCATATTAGTAGGTAGAATGGCAATACCATATGCATTGTTTCACTAAAGCAAGTTATTCTGTCCTCCAGGATCAACAGCATGATTATTACCTCTCGTGGGAAGAGATGTCATTGGACAGACTACAACACAATTATACAAAAATATCCCAAATTTCTTTACACTTAGAACATAAGCTGTGTTTACAAAAAGGTATCCTAGATCAAAAGTTTTCAGTTCCATCAAAAGCACCACTTCTAGAAATAATTTATATTTGGAATTTGAACTGTTCAGACTTCAAAATAAAACTGTTTCTTAAACTGTACTTTTGTGGCCAGGATTTCCAGGAGAGTTGCAAGTAATATTATGTCAACTGTCAGTAATAGGTCTATTTCCTAGGTCTCTGTGAACGATGCATTTTAGCGATTTTCATCACATCATGGAACTGCTATCCTCTTTCAATTTCTGGAAATGGTGCAGCAGAAAGGCCTGTGAGCACTTGCAGTCAATGACTATAGCTGCTTCTCGATCCCCCACTGACTCTAGTCACGGGGTGGGGTGTGATGGTGTATTCCCCCACACACCTGAGCTTTTCACCCATAATTCTGCTCAAGTGATAACCAGACAGCTGCAGACAGCTCAGATTAGACTCTGAGGAGACAGAAAACAACACAATAGTCAAGGGCTAATTGAGCATGTGCCAACCAAAATATGGTCGGTATGCAAATATGACTGAGTCCATTATCTCACCCCATAAACAGGGGGAAACCCAGAGCCCATTGAGCGCCCTCCACAGTCAGTGGGCTGTATGCTAGGATTGCTAGGGTCTCTGCTTGAGTAGGGGCACCTCTTAAGATTACTCGTTGAGGATGAGAGATTCCTCACCTATTAGAGATCCTCGGTAAGGCACTAATAGCTTGCTGAAACTTTGCAAACTTACATTTCAGATTGATCGTGCACATAGTCTTTTAGACATACACTGTTGACCAAGTCTGGGACTAACATTGGATCCAGTGATACCTAAACTCCTTTGAAAAGCAAAAGGGTCCATTCTGAATCTCATGACTCAATGGGCTCTCCTGACAATTTCATCTGACCCTGTCCTCTATGCAGTAAATAACTGAGCATACCTTGCCATTGAGTCTTTTTAAACCACTGTCTTAATTTACCATTAACTTCATCAAATCACCATCTTATATCAACGAAACATATTGCTGCTTCTCTCTTACAAGTGAAGTGCATCACTCTACAACAACCACACAGGATTAATTTATCTGCTTTGCATGAAGAGCAAGGGTTATGAAGACAAAGAGAGAAAGACAGCAAGGTACTTCTCCCTTGAACTTTATGAAGTATTAGGTAAATTAAGCATACATCTAGATGTGCATTTTAAGGCATATGAGCTGCACAAAGGCAACAGGACACAACTTTCCCACTGTCTATCTATGGAGAAACATGAACAATTTGCAAGTTACTCCACTGCTGATCATTTATGGGGAAAAAATACAATTCCTACATACCCTGTTAGGTACTAATTGTGTATATGGACACTAAGTAGCTATGCACGTTCAGGAAGAACAGTGAAGACTTCAACTACATGTCAGTGCACCTCCTTTGTTTTTCTCCCTTTGAGTCCCCCCAATAAAGACCGTATTTCATGGCTTTTAGCTTGAGCTAGGATGTGATTCTCAACTTTCTTGTGTAAAATAACAAGATGTTAACTCATGTTCTGTGGTTGACACAATGGGGACTGCTCAGCTTGGCCCCTTAGAGAAATGGCTAACAATAATTGACTGAGTTGATTGTTCTTGGAAGGTTTCAAAACCTCTAGCCTCAGCATGAATCTGTATTTTACTCTCACCATGAAAAACACAAAAAAGGCAGCATACAGAAATGCTGCTGGGAATAATAGAAAATCTGATGTGGATTGATACACAATGTCACCAAAAAAAAAAAAAAAAAGTCCTGTTTTATAATCCGTTGCCAAATTTTAAGCAGAAATAGCTCTGGAATTTAAATGCTACACTGACAAGCAGAAGGAACAATGGGAGATAATTTCATAGTTCATACCAGCACTATAACACAGTATTGTCAGGCAAGTCTAAATTTTGATAGGTCTATTTTCAGCCTTTCTTGTCATAAATTGTTGTTTAAAACTAAAATGAAGAAGTAATAGGAAAGCACAACTGCAGGTGGGCTCAAAAATGTGTGAACTAAAGACAATGAAAATCCGAATTAATTAGCTGTTTTAAATGCATTAATGTTTGCCTAACAGTCATATAGTGCTTTTTAAATTTTCTGAATTAATAAAATTTCATAGAGATCAGATGGATCAGTTTGCAGAGTATGGGAATTTAGGAGAACATACTTTGCAAAGATTTACACAGTATTAAAACACAGAATGGGGAAATAACTGTTATTAAAAATAGTTCTCAATGTTATATGTTAGCAATAGAACTTGGTCGTTATTGTAGAAATATAAAATAATTTAGGTCTGAAGGGATCTGTGGAGAGCATCTAGTCTAACTACCTGCTTAAACAGTTATGATCAGATCAGGCTGCTCAGTGTTGTGTTCTGTTTGGTCTTGAACATCTCCAAGGAAGTAGATTTCATCACCTCTCTGAGCAACTTGTTCCAGTGTTTAACCATCTTCACAGAGCTGTTTTGGGGGCAGTTGGCCACTGATATGCACTACTGCCTTGGGTTTGTTCATCCCAGGTGCAAGATTTTGTATTTGGTTTTGGTTATATTCATGAAGTGCCTACTGCTCCATTTCTTCAGCCTGCTGAGGACACCATGAATAGCAGACCTTTTTGCCCTCCACTGTAGTAACTGCTCCTTCGAACTTGGTTTTATCCAGCTTGGCAATGAGCTGTTCTTATCTGAGGAGTTTGCTCTTGAAGATTAAACAGCACTCTCAGGCCTCATTTACCCTCCAGGGTAGTTTCCCAAAGGATCCAGACAAGATAGTCCCTGAACAGGCCAAAATCTGATCTTCTGAAGGCTTGTAATTCTTCTGTTTAACTTGCTAACTTCTCTCAGGATGTTAAACTCCATAGTCATACAGTTGTGGCAGACAAGGCTGCCATTAATAGGCATGAGAAGAGGCAAGTCCCAGGCCTAATTCTTATGCATTAGACTTGAAGTGTGACTCTGTGATAATCATTTGTCCCATACATTCACTGGTGATGCTGACATAGGCTATTTGCTTCCTCCAGTGACTCCTTTTCAGGGATGCAGCCAAGACTTGCCATTTTTGGCAGCAATGTTATACACACCTGAGAGCTTGAAATGTATCAGCTTGTAAGAAGGACTGCAATTTTACTTTCTCTTTTGTAGACAGAAGTATGAGAAGAATTTACCTATGTCCACTTCTGATCATTTCTGTCAGTTAATTCTATGGACTTACTCAGGATTTCAGGAAATAGATTACTGTGAATCCAAAATTCTATTTTAAAGGTCAGATATTTCTGAAGATCCTCTAACATTAAGTCCCAGACCAATTAGTTTCAGAGACATTGCAAAAGCAGCAAGCATCTGGAGTCACTGCCCTAGTAATCTATGACAGAAATTGTACAAATGCCAACCTAAATTCATTTATTTATTAAAGACATCTCTAGTAATTATGTCATTTTTGGGGAGGGAGGGTATGCATGAATAGCAAGAGTGTATGTATATGTATGGTGGAATAGGTTGTTTCTATAGTAATAGAGAAAAGCCACCTCCATATTAATAATTTCCAAGCTCTAGGGTCCTGTGAAATCAAAAGAGCAGAACCTTTGCCATCATTTCAGCCATGCTCTATACAATTCAGACTGGATCCTCCTTTCAGTAAAGCAGTTGTTTTCAGATGGAAGAAATATGGCTAGCAAGTGGTGCAGTCCTCCAATGAAATGTTGGCTTTTATATATGCAGGATGATATGCAGGATGATACTTATGATACACAAGCTGTTGGTTCTGCTTCCTCCTTCATGGAGCACCATCTTCTAATATGAAGCAGCACAGTGAAGGAAAAACTAACCTGGGGTATTTCTCACAGAAATAAAGTTTCAGTTTTATACCTTCCATTTGAAGAGAAAACATATGAGGAGAAACGTTGTCAAATGTATTCATTGAAAGAAGACAAAATTAAGAAAGTCCTGGGCTCTGAAAGAAGGACTCACACAAGCAAACACACATACATGTTTCTGAGCTACAAGCTCTTTCGAGAGATGGAGAACTGATGAAGAAAAATACATTGCTGTGTAATTATTGTTTTCATGACTAAAATGTCATCTAAAATCAGGAAATTTAATTGTGGCCATTTCTTCCCAATAAATGAAGGAAACATAGGACAACTGGTGACATATTCTACACTGCAGAGATGCATAATTAGGAGCACCGAATAAGGCCACAACAGACGAATCAAATTTCCTGTACCATTGCTGTGCATCAAAGTGTATTTCTTCAAATATTACCGTGAGATATTGATAATATACATGAGTGCATAGGGGCCTGAGGAGATTACTCCCAGATCTCCTTTCTCTTCCTGTCACAGTTCTCTCCAGGAGGAATATCTGTGCCGAAGAATGGTGCTGTGCTCTCAGAATACCTTTGCATGGGAGGGCTAGCACTGCACAGTTGCAGCTCAAGGCAATGCCAAACAGGCACAAACTAGGCCATGCCGTGTGTTATTAGAAGCCATATCATTAATCTGGAGCATTATGGTGCACCTCCATTAAGTGGCAGATGACTTCAAAATCCTGTTGTTTAATAAGAACATCCATCCCAATTTGACAAATCACCATGTCGAGGTGGAAAGTGACAGTGATGGAAAAAAGACACCAAGTTCCAAATCTCTGGTCCTTCAATGACTTCACAGAACTGCTTAGAAAGTTGTCACACACAGAGAGGAGGCAGAGCAGGACATAAGAGAGATTATTAAACCCACCTCACGGACAGTTTAACTAATATGAGCTAAGGTCTGTGCATCCTTGTCTGCTGGGAACCCAAGCATGGCAGGCATCTGTCAGATGAGGCCATTATAACCTGCTGCAGCTAAACCAGCCTATCCGTCACTGTTCAGTAAGCTGAGAAATGTCAGGAAATGCCCTCCTTTGGGATGGTCTGAAGACTGCATACCTTCCACGTTCTCTATGTGAATTACCTTTTCTTCTGTGCCATTTAGGTGGTCCACTATTTGCTAGGTTATAGCCTGGAAGAGGGCTCCACACTACAACACTAACAAATCAAGTTTAGTGGCAAACATGATACATGTTATTCTAAGGAAAAACAGTGATGCAAAAATAATTTAGGAAAAGCACTAGCTTTGACCCATTAAATAACTACAAAGTGCTCAGAACTCTGGGCTTCTTGGACTGCAAGGACAGACATCTTTTCCTCCAAAAGGTCTACTTCTTGTTAAGGTGCAACTTATATTAAAACAAATACTGAAGCTAACAATCCCAGCTTGCCCAAAGCATGATGACTGCGCTGAGCTTGTAAAATCCATTGTGAAATTACACATTAGCTTCCTTGGTAAACACATTTTAAGTTAATTCCTTTGGCCTCCTGTTATTCTAATCTCATTAGTTTGTAGTTAATGACAGATTTTTCTTTGCTAGTTGCAAAATACATCTGTGCTGTCTTCCTTTTCCAAGACACTTTCTGTCTGTAATAGTAGACTTTAGTTCTGGCTTTTGCCCTTCTCTACTTCTGAAAACTTTGGGAGCAAATGAATGCCTGACAAATCTTCACTTCAAGACTTACCACCTAAAGGTACTTTGCTAGCAGTGATGGATGATGATACAGAAGCTACTAGTACTGACAGCAGAGAAAAGTATGACTTCTATTGTGCCAACAGCATCAGAAGCAAAACAGATCAAGAAAGCCAAGAGATGATAGAAAAAGAGGCAGTCAGGAAAACAACACAAAGAACTGCAAATAATGGTTATAATTCCAGACTGCAATGATTTGCTTTAAGAGTTTTTGTTTGTTTTTTTCCCTGTGATGTGTGAAAAGATGTCAGCTGTATTGATTCCATAAACAAATAAATAAATGAAGTTGTCCCATTGATTGCCAATATTTTTTTTATGAACCCTCACAGCAAGTACTGTGTGCAGTTTTGGGCACCACGATTTAGGAAGGATATAAAACTATTAGAGAGTGTCCAAAGGAGGGCAACAAAGATGGTGTAGGGTCTAGAGGGTGAGACATGGCTGAGGTCACTTGTTTTGTTCAGCTTAGAGAAGAGAAGGCTGAGGGGTGACCTCTTTGCAGACTATAGTTTCCTCAAGAGGAAAAGTGGGGCAGGAGGCACTGATCTCTGCTCTCTGCTGACTAGCAATAAGACCCGAGGGAACAGCATGGATCTGGGACAGGGTAGGGTCAGGCTGGATGTTAGGAAAAGGTTCTTCACTGAGAAGACACTTGGGCACTGGAACAGGCTCCTCAGGGCAGTGGTCACGGCACCGAGCTGCCAGAGGTCAAGAAGCATTTGGACAATGCTCTCAGACACAGAGTTTGATTTTTGGGTGGTTTGTAATGGCAGTAAGTATAAAATACTTCCTAACTCTTTGTTTATTAGTTGTGAAATAGAAAAAAAAATGTTTTCCTAAAAGATCAGGTGAGCACCTGGGTGTACACATTATATCAGAAAGGATGTATCACTTATGTCTGTTTGCAGGGTGCAATGAAGAACCATGTACATGTAGCCTTAATCTGTCTTTTTCTCATTTAAATGATCATGATCATAGAATCATAGAATATGAATGTGATGACATAAAGAAAAACCTAGTCAAATGCCAGGTTAAAATAAACAAGCAAATAAAAATGCTGTGTTTTGTATGTGCAAAGGTTTCTGTTCAATTTGGCCATGTTCTGCAAAGCTAGATTCTGACAATGGACTCTCACTGTCCTTTGTCCATCTGTCCTCTAAGATGTTCCTCTAGGGCTTATCCAACCAAGTAAAATAGCTTGTAAAAAACAACAACCCTCAAACAAACAAAACACTCTTGACAACATCCCTGCTAAATATATTCAAATAAATCACCCTTTAAAATGAATGCGTCCCATGTAATGTTCTTTTCAGTCAACAGATTTCTGCTATAATTAGAGTGTATTACTTTATAAATGTACTTTTCCTTTATAACAAGAGAAAGGAAAATTACTTGAGAAAAACAAACACAAATTAAACAAGGTTCATGCCAATTCATTACTGTAATGCAGAGAACAATTTATGGATATCCACTTCCAGTGTACCAAATCCACCTAATATCAAAAGACACCAATTGGATTTTACGCTCTGTTATATACACTAAGTTGTATTTCTTTTGTATTGGTTTCACAAAATATGCTAACTGTCTGAAAAGTTCAACAATAGCACTAGCAGCTGGTAAATTACACCCTTTGTATTTAATCTGATTCAAAACAGCATTTTGTAATTTAGATTCAAATTCTAACTGCTTTTCAAGAATTTTGAGGTACTAAAAAGCCATTGCAGACTAATTAGATAAGTTTGGCAGTTTTTCGTTAGTAGACAGTATTAGCCCACCTTTTTGGCAAAGATCAAAATATCTGCTTAGAACAGGGAAAGAAAAGTCAGCACCCCAAGATGAATGCAGTTTCTGAGAGCACAGTGTCTGCATCTTCATGCCCATATTTGTCACATCGCATATTATTTTTGGTCTAGCTTCAAAACCACTGAGAAAGAAGATTTTATATTTCTACTCTGGAGACTGCTTTTAAGGTAGGAGATCTCCTGTCAGCTGGTGGTTTGAACAGAAATGATAGTCAATAGCTTGATATAATACATTATATTTACACCTCATTATTATGTTTGTAAAAAAGAAAGGATTAAAAGGTGATTTCTGGTCATTAGGGACATGGCTGAAATATAAGGACAGAAACATGCTTTCACATGCAAGAAAATACATGACAAAGAGAGAGATTCATATTTTATAATTAAAACAAAACAAAAATTAAACAAAAATTCAGAAAGTTAAACAACAGGAAAGGAACTAGGAGTTATATTACACAACATACTATTTCAGTTATATTATTGCAGTCAGTTGTTTCAGAAATATTTATATGTGCAGTCTTTGTTAAAAAACAAAAGCCTAATTTATTAGGCACTTTGCATCCAGCTAGCACTTTTATGGGAATCCAGTCTCCTGAACAGTTGGTTGCCATCTAAATGATGACAAATGACAGGAGTCTCCAGTGCAAGATCCCTTACAGTGATCCTCAGCTGGATCAGATGAGACTCCCCGGAGTGCTGGTCTGATGAATTCCTGTATCTCACTGGGCCATGATCCTGTGTGACCACTCCAGCACATACATGACCCATCTTTACTGTGTCTTATACCATGTAAGAAGTATTTTATTAATACATCAACTATTTATCAAAGTCCATCCTATTTGACCATCTCTGCCTCTGCAGGAATAGCACCTATTGACAACCCACAATACCTCCTTACCTTTGGTCAATTTTGCAGCAGGAACTTCCCAGCAGAGTCCCTGGGACAGCTGGACTGCCCAGAAAATATTTGTTAGCATACCAAAGCACACAAGTAGTGCCAGTCAACAGGTCTGAGACCTGCCCAGGGGAATCTTTGGGACAGTCTGAAATGCCCACCTAGGTTTTTCCTCCACCACCAAGTCAAATGCTGCTTCTAAGTGGTGCCAGTTTATCTCAGATTGATCCATTGTCTCATTCTCCACTCTGCCTGGTGGAGAAGGACCTGGGAGTATTGGTTGATAGTCAGCTGAATATGAGCCAGCAGTGTGCTCAGGTGGCCAAGAAGGCCAACAGCATCCTGGCTTGTATCAGAAACAGTGTGGCCAGCAGGTCTAGGGAAGTGATTGTCCTCCTGTACTCGGCTCTGGTGAGGCTGCACCTCGAGTACTGTGTTCAGTTTTGGGCCCCTCGCTACAAGAAGGACATTGAGGTGCTCGAGAGAGTCCAGAGAATGGCAACAAAGCTGGTGAGGGGCCTGGAGAACAAGTCCTACGAGGAGCGGCTGAGGGAGCTGGGCTTGTTCAGCCTGGAGAAAAGGAGGCTCAGGGGTGACCTTATCGCTCTCTATAAGTACATTAAAGGAGGCTGTAGCGAGGTGGGGATTGGTCTGTTCTCCCACATGCCTGGTGACAAGATGAGGGGGAGCAGGCTAAAGTTGTGCTAGGGGAGTTTTAGGTTGGATATTAGGAAGAACTTCTTTACCAAAAGGATTGTTAGGCATTGGAATGGGCTGCCTAGGGAAGTGGTTGAGTCACCATCCCTGGAGCTCTTTAAAAGACGTTTAGATGTAGAGCTTAGTGATATGGTTTAGTGGAGGACTTGTTAGTGTTAGGTCAGAGGTTGGACTCGATGATCTTGAGGTCTCTTCCAACCTAGACAATTCTGTGATTCTATGATGCTGTGATTCATGCAGATAACGTAATGAGATGTTCCTGGACCTCCAGTGTATTAAAGCCTAAGTGCTCTGGGTGCACATAGTCACAGCCCTAACACCATCCTACCCCCATACTATATTATAGGATGAACTTGATCTTCACCCTTGTATCACACTTATCACTTAAATTAATATCTCTAGCCACCAATGTGAAAAAAAAAAAAAAAAAAAAAAAGAAGATTAAACAGAAGCTTAGAAATGCTTTCAGAAACATAATTGTAAATTCCAAAAATATATAAAATAATAATAATTTTAAAATATTACTTATATTTCAGTTAAGACAGAGGTCCCAACTGAAAAAATGAAGGTCTGCTATATCTAGCCCTCCAAAGCGACAGTAAACAAACACAGATTTACCAAATTATTAAAATTTTTTAGCTTTTCATTTCTACTGACCTTCCTTTCTCCCCCTCCTTCAATATTCTTCTTTTTTTTTATTTCTTTCTGGGAAACCAATATTAGACTCACTGAGAAAGAACTTCATTTTCACTTGAACTGATACACATGACTATGCATGCTGAGGAAGAAGTGATATCCCTGTTAATTAAATCAGTGTTGGGAATGAAAAAGGTAAAATTCCCACAGTTTCAGCACAGAGTGCCTCATCAATGAACCAGTGGTGGGAGGAGGGCAAGTTCTTATCCCATTTACCGAAACTGGTTGCTTGTCAAAATTACTTTTGTCTTGAGTATTGTGTAAATATGTTAAACTGAACTCTGAGAAAAGACCAAAGATACAGGGGAATGCCTTCTCCTGAGCCTCAAAGAGGTTCTTATAGCAGGAATGAAATTCAAAAGGAAAAAAAATAATAATAAAAAAATCAATCAATTAAAATGAAGTAGTTTTAATTAAAATGTTTCATGGAAAAAATTTATATATATACATAAAAAACTATACATATATACAAATTTATGCATACATGTATATTTACACTTCCATTCAGCTATGGAAAACAACAACAAAAAGAAACAAATCTTCCCCATTCATTCACTCACCAATAAAAAATAGCATAGATTCCTGTGCCAGATAGTGAAAACAAACAAACAAACAACAACAACAACAAAAACAGCAAATTCAAGAGCATTTCATAGGTCAATGGCATGAACATCCATAGTGACGAGCTTGCAGATGCTCTAGTGAGATAATGTTTTTTCATTGCCTGTTTTCCTCAGCAAACACAGCATATTCAATGAGGTTGTCTGTGTATGTCAGTATGACAGTGCTTCCAGAATTTTTTCTACATGGTGGCTGAATTTAGCCTTCTTTGAGAGATAGCAAGACATTTCCAATAGGTTAAGTGCCTGAAGTGCAGGGAAAATGGGCAGCCAGAATAGAAAAGGGACTTAAAATGCTGTCCTAACAGAAAGACTTTAGGCTGTAAATAAAGGGCATGATGCACAAAACTTGATCCTGTCTGGGGGAGAAATCTGTTATGAAAGAATGTTGATTGGTATTTCATAATATAAGGTATAATTTGACATTTCTGTTAACTCCTAAGAGTTAGGGTTACTTTCCAAAACCACGGGGGTGACAATAGAGTAGAACAATTATTTAAGATTGGAGTCAGACTTAATAATTTACACTTTGTATAAAAGCTAGCATGAAAAAAGTATTTAACTTGAGACCCTTGAAAAACAGGAATCATCAGGCTTGAAAAAGATCCATCATCTGAACAGTTGCAAGAGAAATATCCTGGTCAGCTCTAACAGTTGTGTCTCAAGATTTCAATACCACACGACACTTAAAAAACACAAGATGTAGTTTCTCAGCTAAGAATGGCTGAGACAATAAATGGCTGAGAAAGATGAAGTGTCCAAGAAAATTTTTGATAGGAAAATTTCCATTTCAAAATATCATTTTAGTAAAACAAAAATACAACAAAGATCACATTGATTTCCAATAAAGTTTTTCTATGAAAAAATAAAAAGGTAAACCCCTGATAAAGGTCCAAATGCCTCATTTTGACACTCTGAAAGCAAAACATTTTGATTTTTTCATTACAAATGAAGCCTCTGGCTACTCTCTCTTTCTTTCTTTCTTTCTTTCTCAAAATCATATTAAAATTGTAGGATATTTTACAGTTTAAAAGTGCAAAGCAATACAAAAATTTTTCTATGCACAGGTCTCTTCCTTGTTTGTTTGTTTTGATTGCTTTTTCAGATTTTTTTTACACTACATTTTATATTTTTTAGATTTCATTTCAATAGAAATGAAACCAAATTCTGCAGTCTCCTCAGACTGTCTCAAATCTATTTCCTGAATCACCTTGAAAACTATACCTAGGCAGACTGCCTAAGTCGAGTTACATCCTAACATATCTTCAGCAGCATCACAACAGCTCTTCATGTAAAGACATACAAAGAAGTCTTAAAAAAAACCTGCTGAAGATGAATAAGGAAAAAAAATTGTTTTATCCACCTGAACTCTAGGGTTATACATCACTTTGGAAAGCCATAAAATATTTTTTCTAGCAGTAAATTAAGCACTGGAGAAGACGTCTTATGAAAGCTAGAGCAGGTGTCTGACAAGAGGCATACTTCTTCCAAGAGCACTGAATCATCTGGCACAAGAAAAGTCATATGCCTCCCTTTCCCTCCATTAGACGTATGTATGAAAATGACACATTAATCCATATCTTCATCTTGTAGGTATTAAGAGTCTGGTTTAGAGAACACTCACAAAGCTTTCTGAAGTATCCTTTGGCTAAGAGATGGTACAGAAGTACTGAATAATTATTTTATGGGAAAAAGCAGTGGTTGATTTTTCAAAAAATGTGAACATAAATCCTTGTGTCAAGAGAAAAAGAGAGAGAGCGAGTTTAGATAGACAGTGATATACATGTGTGTATATATATATATACATATATAAAGCTTACTTCTATATGTAATTCCAAATTTAATATTTATAAATATTCACAAATGCACACATATATATGGTGTGAATGCAGACCTCCTAAGCAAAATAACACAGTGCAGATATCAAAAAGGACCTTAGTACCCTGTCCTTTCTGATTAAATAGAGTCCATGCTGCTTACCAACAGATAAGGAAAGCAAATCCACTCCTGTTGCTGTGATCAAACAAGGACCCCTGAGCTGAAGAACTGCCTTGTTTTAACACATCACTGCAGGCAGCAAACAAAATCAGTAAGGTTTTAAAAGGAAACTTGTTAGCATATTTTTTGTCTCTCCCACACATTATGTACACACTAACGCATATAAGAGAGACCATTCAAAGTCATAAGGAAATTGTACCATTAGAAATCACATTAAGGACAACAGAAAGTATCAGAAATGTTTTGACACAACTTTTACACATAGCAATAGGAAAGGACATGTCCAGCTGCTGCTCTGGCTACAGTGGAGATGGTCTTATGCTATGTACTTGCACAGATTAGCATCTGGTGAAGGAATTTTATCCTTTTCACTACTACCATGTACTGCCTGATACTAAATGAATAAGTGTACCCAAATATTGTATAGTCTCTGAGTGCTTTTGTTTTGAAAATATTACAATTAGTTACCTAGGTGGCAATTATCAAAGCTCTAACACATCTCCCACTTTGCTCACATAAGAAGAATGAGATTAATATCTCCATTTTATATTTGGACTACAAGCATCTACAACTCAGAAAATCATCCTAGTTTCCCTTCATAGCACCTGGAGGGAAACAAGCAATTTTACCTCCCCTACTATCATGGTATAATGCATTATAAACCAGTACAGAATAATCTACTGAATAAACAAATGTGCTAGCACTTTCTCAATCTCTCTTCAGTTTCTAACCTGCACTGTTAAGATATATATATATAGCAGTGGGTCAACAATGTTCAAAATACAGTCGTAACTATTGGAGGTTTGGGAGATCTAGTGGCAAGGAACAGGCCCACGAGCTGTGTGTGACTGGTTTCTCTCAGGGGCATTCAGTTCCCAGGGGGGCTGATCTATTCTTTCTTCCCATGTGAAGGCTCAAGGAGTTGATTTGGATGTTACATATCTGTTTCAGAACAGCACACAGTTTCACTCTTTCGTGTGATCTCAGCAGCTATATGAACTGGACACTGAAAAATATTGACAGATTCTAAACCTACAGAGGAATAAAAGTGAAGTGTTCGTTGCAGAACTGGCACTCACACCTCTGGGGTTTTATGCCTTCCTCTCTACCATACACCTCTTCCATATCCACTGCTGTCAGGCTGTTTCAATGACATTGTAAAATTGTGTATTCCATACTTGTGGTGTTATCATCAAGTTGAGTCAACAACATACTGCAGGTTGGGAAGGGAAGGGAAGGGAAGGGAAGGGAAGGGAAGGGAAGGGAAGGGAAGGGAAGGGAAGGGAAGGGAAGGGAAGGGAAGGGAAGGGAAGGGAAGGGAAGGGAAGGGAAGGGAAGGGAAGGGAAGGGAAGGGAAGGGAAGGGAAGGGAAGGGAATTATCTAAAGGTAAGAGAGAAGTTTCTGTGTTTTCTTTTACAGAAGAAAACTGCCATGAGAAAAGCATCTGTTGAGCAACTTTTAAAGGATGTTAGCTGGCATAATTCTGCTTTAGCTTGGTGTTAGCTTTCTGAGGGGAAGAGTTTTTGAATGAGCACAGGGTTGTAGTAGCTCTGATGTGCACACCTGAGAATGGCAAAGGTGGAATTGGATATATTTCCTGCCCTTCTGTCTACACCTAGATGATCATTCCCCATATGTGGCCAAGGCCAGTGTAGCAGAATTACTTGAGTCTACTTGTGTACTGGCATGTAGACCGGCTGGGAGCTGGCAAATGTATTACTGAAAAACAGTTCTCTTGCACATGACATTTCTCTCATAGCGTTTGGCACAATATGCTATTAAACATACAGAACTTATATCATACTGCATGCACCAAAGAACTTGTCTCAGTGTTGCTTTCTGATGCACAGAGCCCGAGCAAATGGTCACTGAAATGCTGTTTATTGAATAAAAGCAATAGTGGGAACCACAGCTTCCTATCTAAAAATGTCAGGCTCTATTAAACAGTGCCAGTCTCTGTCAGAGAAAGAGTGACTTCAGGCCTGAATCTCTGTTCACATGTGACTAGAGCTATGGGAATAATTGATTTTACAGTTCAGTGCCAGAACTGGGAAAAAGGAACATGTTAGGTCAACTCAGAAAGAATTTCCTTGTTCATAGTGAAATAAAAGACTTTTTTTTTTTTTTTCCTAAGGCAGTTTTAAGAATTACTGCGAGTTATCAGATTATTCTGGTTTAACAAGTCAAGATCTATCAGTTAAGCACCACAACAGACCTTGTATACCATCTTAACGAACTACAGATATGAATTAAAACATACTTTAAACTTCTTCATGTTGTGAAGCTAGATAAAGAACCATGTCCTAAATCAGTTAACTTAAAATGGCATGCCATAATGATGTCTAATATAGGAAACAATAAAGAATGGGATGCAGAAAAGGTGTTCCTATGGGAAATATTTTCCAACCTACTGTAATAAATGCCTGTTTCACAGTTTCCCACAAAGGTAGTAGACTGAACTCAGTGATCCTATCATCTGTGTGGATGTGTAGATGTGGTGTTTTGGGACATGGTTTAATGGTAGTGCCCCTGCAGCCCATGGGTCCCACATGGAGCAGATCTCCACGCTGCAGCAGATGGAGGAGCCCCCGGTGGAGCAGGTGGATGTGGCCTGGAGGAGGCTGCCGCCCATGGAGAGCCCCCGCAGGAGCAGGCCCCGGGCCGGAGCTGCAGCCCGTGGAGAGGAGCCCACGCAGGAGCAGGAGGTCTGGGGGGAGCTGCCGCCTGTGGGGGACTTGTGCTGGAGCAGTTTGTTCCTGGGGGATGGACCCCGTGGGACAGAGCCATGTTCAGTTCCTGAAGAGCTGCTGCCTTTGGGCAGGCCCCGCAGGCTCAGTTTGGGAAGAATGGCATCCCTTGGGAGGGACCCCACATGGAGTGGGGTCACAAGTCCTCTGAGGAGCAGCTGAGGGAACTGGCTTGTTTAGTCTAGAGAAAAGGAGGCTATAATCAAAGAGGAGGTATAAAATCAACATAGTGGTTCCATTACAGAAGTCCACCTCTAGCAACCTATTTGATTTTGTTTATTCAGCGGAGCATAACAATGAAAACTTATCTTGGGCCTTGTGAAATTTCACAAGAAACTGTGCTAGAGTTGCAGTAAGACCTTGAGACAGCAGCACACAACGCTGGCATTTTAAACCTAAAAAGGACAGATGCTTTGCACCTTGCTACTCCCTTAAAGTAAAACATTACTCAGCTACAAGTACATGTATGTTCATATATGGAGGAAAAGGTAATTACTTCCAGTGGTAGAGCACTAACTTGCCATAAGAAAAAAAAAAAAAAAAAGAAAAAAAAAAAAAAGAAAAAAGAAAGGAGGAGGAGGAGAAGGAGGGGGAGAAGCAGAAGCAGAAGCAGAAGCAGAAGCAGAAGAGGAAGGAGAAGCAGAAGCAGAAGCAGAAGAAGCAGAAGAAGAAGCAGAAGACAAAGACGCAGAAGAAGAAGCAGAAGAAGAAGAAGCAGAAGAAGAAGAAGCAGAAGAAGAAGAAGCAGAAGAAGAAGAAGCAGAAGAAGAAGAAGAAGAAGAAGAAGAAGAAGAAGAAGAAGAAGAAGAAGAAGAAGAAGAAGAAGAAGAAGAAAGACAGTGATAGGAGGAACAGGTTCTCTGAGCCTTACAGCATTTGTCTACATCCTTATGAAGCTACAGGTCTGAACCATGCTTTAATCAAGACCCAGAGACCCATTGGTATGAGCTGTGGGGAATATATATCTACTGTCTTGCAACACCACATGTTGACAATAAGCAACCAACAAAGCCTGTGTACTATTTTAATAGAAAGGGACCGGGGACATGATCTTCTTGGGATCTGTGATATGTTGTCATTCCTGCCTATGAACAGGACTTTTATGATTTGTACCATGTGCTTTTCAGTCCACTTCTATGGTTGGAAATCACATTGGATCCTCTCTTTCTAATTCCATTTGCTTGGACTCTGAAATGACTTTATAATGGATATTTGGAAATAGCTTCTCAGTAGGTCATTTTAGTATTTAATTACACAGAGTCTTAGAGGAGAAAAGAGAGATAGAGCTAATCATGCCCACCCAAAGGTTTTATTACTTGCCCAGAGTTCAGTGTGGAAATCTCCATAATCAGGGCTATTGCTGCATGCAGGCTAATTAGCTTCTTCACAAATGCAGATGCAAATGAGAACAATCACAACACTACAGATCTCTTCTTAAACTTGGCAGCTTTTAACATTAGAAACACTGTCAAACAATGGCTAAAGAGGAAATATCTACTTGCCATTTGGCAGTGACAAATTACTTCAACCTTTATGGGTTCCTCTTTTATTTATTTATTTTTTTAATTTTTTTAGCAGTCTAACATAGCAGTCTAACATTTTGTTACTAAGGCAAATTTTTTGTTTTATTATTTCTTCCAGTCTGTTACACAGTCACGCCATTACCAAGTAGGTTCCTATGAGTCATGAGCAGGTGGGAAGCAATCAAGTCTCTTTTGATAGCATTATTATTTTTTATTATTATTTCCAAATGTTCTTGCATATCCCCTTCTTTCTACTTGGTTCACAGTCAACTTCTCATTTTCCCTCAAAGGTGTGGTCAAAATATGCTGTTCTGTATATGCTCTGTCAAACTGGATCAGAACTGAAGCCCAAAAAGTCTTGTGTTTTAGAACCAGCTGTAGTTAACTGCCAAATACTCACAGGAGAGACAGATGTAACGAAAAGAAAACCCAAATTTAAGCTCTGACAATTTCAGAAATTGCATGCCTTTAGGCAAAATCTAAAAATGCCCAAATACTGGTTTATGCAGCACTCCTCACAGTGCCATGATTTTTGAAGAACGTGCAGTCATTTTCACAATCACGGCAGAACCTCCTAAGATCACACAAGCACCTTCCAGATATGTGTTGTTCTGGCTATAATAGGGTCTATAAAACTGTAGGTAAAAATCCTGTTATTAGTTCTAAATATGCTACTTTTTGACTTCATGGAATTTTGTCTGTTTTTGTATTGGGAAAAACAATGAACATACGATGTTTTGCAAGATCCTACTCCAAGGTTTGCTGTAAATAAGTTTCCATTCCTTTCCCAGCTATTTTGCTGAAGATAATTCTATGGCTCTGAGAATTCCATCACTCACATAATTCAAGTTTTCAAAGTGACCAAGTGAAATCTATTGAATTTTTCTCATAGCAATGTTTCAAAACCTTTTCTTTCTGGAGTATTACTTTATTTCAACCAACTACACCCCAAAAGAATTATTTACAGCCCTGGCTGCAGAACCCTTCCTTCTTGCAAATAATTAGTCTTCACAAGAATTGCTCTGCTCGAGCCTACGTGCTATGTGGCTGGTCTCTGTTTTCTTTGACATAGAGGGATGTGGTTTCTATGCCTTTTGCTTCCAAAAAACAACTCAATGCCTAATGCTGTCATTATGCTGCATTTCTGAAGTCTTCACTTATGACATACTCAGGCACTGAATCATTTATACCTCTTTGACATGCATGCAAACATACCTCAAATTGCAAAGCCAATTATAAAACAATATACTGGCCTTTTTATCATTTCAGAAATCCACTGTTTCTATTTTAACACTGAAACAGAAGTAATGGCTAATCAGAAACTTTCCTGAGTATGTTACTTTAAGGCAATTATATTAATTTGGTATAATTTACTGCAACAAAACAGGGAATTTTTGAATAGCTGGACCTGTATAAATTTGCATAAGTATTATATTTTCACAGGTTCATTTTCCTAGCTCAGTAGATACCTCCTGTATTATGCATAGTACATATTCCAGCCCTCAAGTCATTTACACTTAAAGACAATCAAATTTCATGAGCCATGAGTAGTTTACCATTTATTCTGCAGGCCTTCATTTTATGGTTTTAAATAAAATATTTCTAGTCAGTTTAGTAGATGAGAAAGGGGAGGTTGACTGGTAGGTCTGGAGACTCAACCTGTATCTGTTTACAATAAAGCATAATATATAGAGCAGAAACATTGCTTTACCATCCCCAGGAACAAGACTCAACACTGCTTTGGAGGAACCCCTCTGTCCTGTTTATGAGGCCTTTACCCTTGCTTCAATCAACACTTTCTTCCAATGACAGTTAGAGCTGGTTCCAACAGGAGTTACAGATTGCTCCAAGAACTAACAAGAAACCTGTGAGATGATAATGATTTTCTTGGGGGGTTCATCAGTGAGCAGACATATAATGGCCTCTGTTCTCCTCATGGACTTTTCTTTCACGTTGAATCATAGAATCATAGAACTGTTTGGGTTTGAAGGGACCTTAAAGATGATCTGATTCCAACCTCCCTGTCCTACTGGAAGTCAGAGGCTGCAGAGTGAAAGATACTGCAGCTCTTTAACACACTTCATGACACAGCCAGCTACCTAGAGATGGTAGTGTCTCAGTGAACAGACACCATCAGTGCACCCAGCCCCATTCAAATACCATGTTGTGTTGCTGGATCAGCAGAGGCAAACACTACTGTAAAATGAGACTGCCTGGAAGATTGATTTCTCCAGATTTATGCCAGTGATGGAAGCAGCGTAAGTTTACAGGCATACTGAATGTGTCTAGCTTACCCTATATAAATGTCTAGACATAGATTCTCAGATATCCATATGACTCACTGCTTGAATAATCACAAACATTTCTCATCTATGTAAAGACGCGGAGATATGGATTTGTTTGGTTTTGGTTTAGCTTTTTTTGTTTGTTTTTAAAGTGTCCCCAGTCTTCTACAGTCTTCTTAAACAGTCCCAGTACTTCTACAACCATCATTTTCCCTTGTTGTCTGTGTTCTACTTATCCCAGCCCACCTAGGTTCCCCAGATCTACAGAGTCCATTTTGACAAAAGAGCCTTTATTTTCAGCTCATTTCAGGCCAATTCTTACTCAGAAGCTGAAAATCTTTTTGTTGCAGGCCCACTACTGGAAGTTAAGTAATCTTTGATGCTGGTTCTGCTCCCTCTCACAAACCCTCCTTCCAAATTAAGGAATTAACATTTACAGACTATATAAGCAGTCTTGAGCCTAGCATACCAAGGTATCATTATGGTCAAAAGCATACACTTGAAATGCAAACATTGCAGTCAAAGTGGTAATTATTACTAAGGTAGTAATAGATTTACTGGCTGAAGAATTTCTTTAGAGTTATCAGGAACATTAAGTAGGAAGAACATAAAAGCCCTAGTCACATTTGCCAAAGTACCTAATAGCTGAATTCAACTCTCCTAGCTATTGCCATCTGATCATTTAGTGTAAATAAGTGATAAAGTCTCTCTCTAAAGCCAGCTTGATTCAGATAGGCTATTTAACTTCTGTGCAGGCAAACACTCCTATGCTCAGGACTTCTTCGATTTAGAAAAACAAATTAAACTGAACGCTAAACTAAGTGTGATAGATTGCAAATACAGTAGTTCTGATTTCACGGTTTTACTCCAACTTTTTGCCCTTCCTTCCTTCAAGCATTAACAGCATTACTGTTCTTCAAGCATTCTACCCAGCAATTGTTTATTTTTTTGCCACCCATCAAAACACTGAAATACAGACTCTAAACATATGTTTAAGTCCAGACAACTTCAGGGGATTTTGTTCTTGTATTAAAGGACTTCTACATTTTTTTCTTATCTTATCCATGAAGCTCCAAAAATGTTTTGTCTATACTGGCTAAAGCTTTGACAATTGGTATTCACTGGAAAGGCTTTTGAGAATCATACACTGGCCCATCTCTGTTCACTCATCCCCTTGTTTTCTGTTTGTCACATTGTTGAAGCTTGTCAGATCCTCAGAGAACTTGTAAGACCATTGGACCAGAGAGAGTTGCTTGTACACAGGCTGATGCCAAAAGGACTGCACTTCCAAGTCTTCCTCTCAAGCACTGCACCAAAACTTATAATTCATATTAGCTGTGAAACTGATTCTTGGGTCATTACGACTGGCATGGTCGCTTTGAACAGAGGTACAAGCTTTTGCTGTCACTCGAGGATTTGTTTCCACAAAACATGACAAAGTGGTTGGAAAAAGAGGGAATCTCTTTTCTTATTCCCCAGTCCGTGAGCTGCTGTCTGGGACACTTGCCAATAGCAAAGAGTTAGTTTCCAGATGATGGATCTCGACTGTGCTGTTGTTGGCATTTGTGCTCCTGTTGGAAAGGCCGTCAGCTCAGAAGCTATGAGACTTGATTAGGTCTCCTTTCAAGAACTCTCTCACCATCAGTCAGTGGGAATTATTGTAGTGTTCTTTAGGGCATATGAAGATAATTTTTCAACAAACTACCACTGGGAAAAGTACTGAGAAGAAGGAAAAACTGAATTATAGAGCGCTCTACCAAAGGAAGGGAGCAGCCAAGTCCACTTCCCAAACTGAAGCATAGAAAGGCTCTTCCTGCTGCTTGTGTACTCTGTTTCAGGGCAGAAGGAAAGAAACATCTGTCTCAATCCCCCTCCTATAAACTACCTTGAAAAATCAATGCTAAAATCTGTAGAAAGGGAAAGTTTTAATTGGAAGGATGTCGGTCAAATGAGTGACAGTACAAGCCACTTCAGTGGATTTCAGCCCCCAAGTAAGACATTACAGTTGATAATAAATAATAAGCCTAATAAATTCTTCTGTATATAACTTTAATCGTAGCTATGAAAGAAAAATAAATTCTCCATACTGAGTATGCCTTTTATCACTTTACTTACAGCTACTCTAAATTAGCTACATAAAACTTTATTTTAGTTGCACAACTCTAGGTGTGATTAACTCTTTCACAGCAATATGCAGAGAAACAGGTAAATTTGTAAATACATGTAGGATGTAGCAGTTTAATTCTGTCCAATACATACATGCCATAGAAAAACAGCAAAATACAGGGATGAAAAATGGAACTTCCATTGCAAATTCCATCAATTTTCAAAACGGATTTTCTCCAGAAGAAAACTCTATCGCCACCCTGGCTGAAGTCTCACAGGAATCTTTGGATGCTTTCATGACAGTGAAAGCCGAAGTGAAAAGACAGATAATTTTTTTCAACATCGCATTTTATGCCTAATCCCAGTTTAATCCCTGTTTTGAACTCTACCATAATGCAGACCATTGCTTTGCTGTACTCTGCATATGCCAGGTCAAACACTAAGAGCCACAGAAAAGAAACATGCCAGTGATTAAAGAAACCAGTTAGTGTCACATTATTAGTTAGCATGTTTTCTGCTAGAGCTAGGAAATCATTTACAGTTCTTTCTAAAGATCAGCCATTTATCTTCAGGCAACTAAAGATTAAAGACTTCATCAGTAATTATCACAAATGGTGCCCTCAGCACACTGATTAAAGATACTTGTCATTATACCTTATAAGGAACAGTACATCAACTCTTACTATTTCAGAATAATTATGTGGTGGACATCTGCTGGAGTTCCAATCACAACTAGTCACCATTTGCATAAGCAAGACACTGAAGGACTCCTGCTCCTTTAAAACCACACAAAAGCACACAAAGGCATGAGAGATGCATTTCATATCTGTCCCACTCCAAAAAAACAGAAGCCTGAGACCAAAAGAAAGTGGTTTAAATTTAAAATTAGAAATTAAGGCAGAAATTTTGATCTGAGCTATATTTGCACTGTTTGGATCAGTTATATGGAATAAGTATAAATCAAAATTAATTTAAATATTTTTTTCTTTAATTTCATTTTTAAATGTGAAATACTGTACAGCAGATATCAAATGCTCTAGCTTTAAACTGGTAAAAACCAAATGTATGCTATGCCTAAAATTTGTAGATAATCAAGTGTTGTTTGTAAAAAAACACTACTGAAACACAAATAAGGAAAAAGAGAGAAAGGTCTTAGCAAATTCACCAGCCCTATAGATACATGTGATCCCTTTTTACCTAGCATGAGATAGAGAACCTCTGTTAATTTCAGACGGAGTTAAAAATAAAATACATAGTGCCTTTTCCTTAAAAGGGAAATGCTGAGTCTTTCACAAAAGTTTAGTTCTCTAAATCTAATATTTCCCTTCCCTTCCCTTCCCTTCCCTATTCTTAACCTGCAATATGTTGTTGACTCAACTTGATGATAACACCACAAGTATGGAATACACAATTTTACAATGTCATTGAAACAGCCTGACAGCAGTGGATATGGAAGAGGTGTATGGTAGAGAGGAAGGCATAAAACCCCAGAGGTGTGAGTGCCAGTTCTGCAATGAACACTTCACTTTTATTCCTCTGTAGGTTTAGAATCTGTCAATATTTTTCAGTGTCCAGTTCATATAGCTGCTGAGATCACATGAAAGAGTGAGACTGTGTGCTGTTCTGAAACAGAACACGTAACACCCAAATCAACTCCTTGAGCTTTCACATGGGAAGAAAAATAGATCAGTCCCTCTGGGAACTGAGGTGCCCCTGAGAGAAACTAGTCACACACAGCTCATGGGTCTGTGATCTAGATCTCCCAAGCCTCCAATAGATATGATTGCATTTTGAATGTTGTCAATCATTGATATATTTCTCTTGATGTCTATGTTAATCATTTATATATATAACTATATATCATTGTTAAACATTTATATATCTATCTTATGACTGTAGGTTAAAAGCTGATGAGAGCTTGAGAAACTGCTAGCACATTTTCTCATTCTGCAGATTGCTCTCTATTGGTTTCTTTATCAGAAAAGCATCTTCCTTCATATTTAGCTAACAACAAAAGGCACTAATCAATAAGAAATATCTTTGATATTTTAACTTTGCTTGAAAGGAAAACACAGTAGAGAGGAAAAACAAGGACACTTTGTTCTGTGTTCTGCCATGGTTCAAGAAAATCCTTCTGTATATATAGAGAGAAAAGGGAGGGAGGAGGAGAATAGAAAGGGAGGAATGGAGGAAAGGAAATCCCTGTTTGCTGGGAATCATAGAATCATAGAATATCCTGAGTTGGAAGGGACCCATAAGAATCATCAAGTCCAACTCCTGGCTCTGCACAGGTCAACCCAAAAGTTTAGACCATGTGACTAAGTGCACAGTCCAATTGCTTCTTAAATTCAGACAGGCTTGGTGAAGTGACTAAGGGGAAGGTGACTTGGACATGTGTAGAAGGTTTCAAAAACAAAACAAAACAAAAAAACAACAAAAATCAAACAACAACAACAAACACTAAGGATTAAACAGGTTCAATTATTATAACTTCTCTGTCGAGATGAGAGAGGAGGAAACTGTCACTGGTGTTCAGAAGTCAGTTGTGGGGAGCTACGGAAACTGCACACATACAGACCAGAACTGCTCGCATTTAATTAGTCTCTTCCCTGAGAAGCTGGAAGCACAGAATGAGAAGCCTTCATGATCTATCACAAAGCAGTGGCACCTAAGCAGCCTGAATGCAGAAGATTAAGACAGTAAGTGGCAAGAGGAGCTGATGATTGATATGAACTTTCTTTAGAAATGAAGGCAGTAACTTGCACTTTCAATAAAGAAAAAGCAAACTGAGTACATAAACTAGCTGAGAACTTGTACAGTCAGTCTATGGACCTATAAAGAAAATTAGCTCTCTGATGGATCCATATGTTTTATGAGGAACAAAGAGGTAAAATAGGTTGTATGACCTAGAGATAATATGTCAAGGTAAGAGTCCTCTACTTCATACTCAAGAGACACTTGGAAGACATGACTTAGTAGTGTTAACATCAGATCAGACAGTTCTCCACCAACTGCCTTAGGCTAGCACGTTTTTAATACTTATGTAGAAGAGAACAGCTCTCACAGGAAAGTTTGAGGGAAGTTGAGGGCAGCATGTTAATCAGAATCTTTGAATCAGGGTTTCCCAACAATGTGATGATTCCAGTGTTCTAGGTTGAATTTCTAGATCTGATATTTCTAGATCTGAGGAAATATTTCTGACCAAAATAAATAAATAAATAACAAAAGAAACACCCCAAAGCTAGCACTTTCCTCCAATCAGAATCCAATTATTCATTATTTTCCAAACAAGCAACTTTGTACTAAAAATTGCACAACAAGCTCTGCTCATCCCCGGCAGTAAGTAGTAAGATCAAAGGCAAACACTAACTAAGAAATCTGCCTTGAGTAAGGCAGTGTACATAACATCCCTTCAGCAACATACACAGTACTCATTCCTTGATATTTCAGACATAAACCCTTCCAGGTTTCCTTCCTGATGCCAGCTTTGACCTGCTGCTAATTACAGCATCCTTAATAATGACTCAATTCCTCTGCCTGGAAAGCAAGGATCTTTTACTGAATTTCACCCTAAAGCAGACATCTAGTTA